>NC_140169.1:30367825-30967825 GCF_963971535.1 Notolepis coatsorum | reverse complement strand
TATATTTGACGTAGAAACTGTACATTGGAGGAGGTTGAAGATACTCCAGTCCTTCTACTCAGGAGCTGTAGAGAGCATCCTGACCGGAAACATCACTGCCTGGTATGGAAACAGCACGGCACAGGACAAGAAGGCCCTACAGAGAGTGGTGCGCTCAGCCGAGCGTACCACGGGTATTGCACTACCCCCCCTGCAGGTTCTATACAACAAGAGGTGCAAATCCAGAGCCTGCAGGATAATGAAAGACCCTCACCACCCCAATAACAGCCTGTTTCAGCTGCTGAGGTCAGGCAGACGCCTGCGAACCCCAGCTACTAGGACAGAGCGGCTTAGGCTCAGCTTCTTCCCACAGGCCATCAGAGCCATGAACAATGAACATTGAGTGCTCAGAACATTGAACTATCCACACACAAGCACACATGAACACACACACGACACGCACGCTGTGCACGCTCACACACGAGCAGCCACTTAACACTTTAACATGAGCGGGCACACACTCATGTCGCACACACGCACACTTATGGCCAAAGGAAAGGACACTTTAAATTAGAATAACAGGAAGTGTATTGCACTACCAAAGCTAACTAGCATGTCCCATATGCTCTGTAAATAACTATGTACAGATACCAAGATGTCACTCCATGTTACCTGTTACCTGTTTACTGCACAATGTTGTTTTTTCATTTTTTGATTCTATTATATGTTGTACCACTGTATTGCACATCGTTGCGGGCAAGACCACCCGCATTTCATTGTATACCTGTATGCCGTGACAATTAAAACTCTTGACTTGACTTGACTTGTTGGGTGGGGTTGTGTGGGGGGGGTTGGGTACATTGGGATATTGACAAACATACTGGGTAATTTACATTGGAGGTGGTTGGGGGGGGGGAGAAACACTGTATAAACAAGCAAAACTGTACATTGAGGGGGGGGGAGGAGACACTGTACAAACAAGCAAAATTGTACATTGGACTATTGACAAAACCATACTAGGTAAATTACTGTACATTGGAGGGGGTTGGGTTAGGATATTTACAGGGGCCAGTTTTGAATTGCAGTCTCCCGTAGGTGTCCCTTGAGAGTGGTTTTGAAAGTGGGTAGTGATCCACATTCCTTTACAGCTTTGGGTAGGGCGTTCCACATTGATGTGGCATAATTGCGAAACGTGTTTAGTCCCTTATTTGAGCCGAATCTGGGTTTAACATGATTTGTGGAGCTCAAGTCAAGTCAAGTGTTTTAATTGTCACGGCATACAGGTATACAATGAAATGCGGGTGGTCTTGCCCGCAACAATGTGCAATACAGTGGTACATATAATATAATCAAAAGAAGAAAACAACATTGTGCAGTAAACAGGTAACAGGTAACATGGAGTGACATCTCGGTATCTGTACATAGTTATTTACAGAGCATATGGGACATGCTAGTTAGCTTTGGTAGTGCAATACACTGTTCCTGTTATTCTAATTTAAAGTGTCCTTTCCTTTGGCCATAAGTGTGCGTGTGTGCGACATGAGTGTGTGCCCGCTCATGTTAAAGTGTTAAGTGGCTGCTTGTGTGTGAGCGTGCACAGTGTGCGTGTCGTGTGTGTGTTCATGTGTGCTTGTGTGTGGATAGTTCAATGTTCTGAGCACTCAATGTTCATTGTTCATGGCTCTGATGGCCTGGGGGAAGAAGCTGAGCCTAAGCCGCTCTGTCCTAGTAGCTGGGGTTCGCAGGCGTCTGCCTGACCTCAGCAGCTGAAACAGGCTGTTATTGGGGTGGTGAGGGTCTTTCATTATCCTGCAGGCTCTGGATTTGCACCTCTTGTTGTATAGAACCTGCAGGGGGGGTAGTGCAATACCCGTGGTACGCTCGGCTGAGCGCACCACTCTCTGTAGGGCCTTCTTGTCCTGTGCCGTGCTGTTTCCATACCAGGCAGTGATGTTTCCAGTCAGGATGCTCTCTACAGCTCCTGAGTAGAAGGACTGGAGTATCTTCCCCGATACTCTGAACTTCCTTAACTGTCTCAGGTGGTAGAGGCGCTGTTTCGCCTTCTTTACTACTGTGTCTATGTGTGTTGACCATGTCAGGTCCTCTGAGATGTGGACCCCCAGGTACTTAAAGCTGCTCACCCTGTCCACGGTAGCCCCGTTAATCATCAGTGGTGTGTGCGTCTCCTGCTGTCCTCTCCTATAATCCACGATCAGCTCCTTGGTTGTGATCGTGGTATTCACTGACCTTTGGGAAGTATTTTGACATGTA
This sequence comes from Notolepis coatsorum, assembly GCF_963971535.1. Lineage (NCBI taxonomy): Eukaryota > Metazoa > Chordata > Actinopteri > Aulopiformes > Paralepididae > Notolepis > Notolepis coatsorum. The sequence continues at coordinate 30,965,575 of NC_140169.1, read as the reverse complement.
CATGGGTACCTTGGTCGTGTAGTGTATCTTGTAGACCAGGCCCATTGCAAGTTGCTGTACTCTGTCGTCTACTCTAAGCCATCCTAGGTTGTCAAAGTGGGCAGGGGTGAGGTGGGTTCTAGGAGTAAGGTCAAGCAGTAGTCTGACCAGTTTGTTTTGAGATGTTTGTAATTTTGTTTTTAGCGCCTTTGAGTTGCTTTTGTACCATGAGGTGCAAGCATAGTCGTAGTACCCCTGAATGAGTGCTCCTGCCAGCAGGGCCGGACTGGGGAAATAATTCATACCGGGAGATATAGCGCGAAATATAGCCCCAATCAGGCCATTTTTTAAGCGGGGGTCTGGGGAATTTTTTTGTTACAAAGACTTAATTTCCTGCATTCTGGTGAATTTGAGTGCATGTGAATCACAAACTAATGAGCCAACAATTGCTTAGTACAATGTACTGTTATGGACCTCAAATAAAACGGTTGTGGCACTAGCAATGCTACTCTCTCCACCTTCAAAAAGAAAAAAGCAAGAGCACAACATATTTTTCTATTTACTATTATAATACAGTTAACCACTCTCTCCTGTAAGGGCCTTTTTTTTTTTTTTATCCCTCTCTCCTCCACCCTTTCTCTTTCTTCCACTGTCCATCTTGACATCAACGTTAATTGACTTTCGCTCTACTGTATCTCTCCCGAGTCCCTCACTACCTGGCTCATTGCCTGGCTGTTATTCTGCATCTGAGTGCCGTCTGCCATTCCATTCGCCGCCTCCGCTGTCAATCAGTTGTATTGCCTGGTCCCGCCTCCACCAATCACAAGCGGCAGCACCAGGGGCGGAGCTAGGGGGTGGCTACCTGGGCTCAAGCCCCGGATGTATTCTGAAAAGCCCCGAATCTATTTAAAAAAATAAACAAAAAAAAAAAAAATCATGATTTTTTTTTTGTTTACAATTCATCATTGTTACATGAAAATATGTTTGCACCAGATTTAGCAGAAGCTAATTTCCATCTGTGGTCTATCCAGCTGCTAACTGTATTTGAGTGAGTTAAGTCTTGGTGTTATGGTAGACTCAGACCTAAGCTTTAAATCACAATCAACAAGTTGACAAAAACTTAATTCTTCCACCTTAGAAACATAGCTAAAGTACGGCCATTTATAAATCAAAAGGATGCTGAAAACCAGATCCATGCCTTTATCTCAAGCCAACTCGACTACTGTAATGCACTCCTTACCGGCCTCCCGATTAAATACGATGATAACTATTTTATTGCAATGCACTATTGCATTATTTTATTCTATTTTACTAACTATTTTATTGCACTGCACTATTTTACTTTGTATCAGTGAATCATAGACGCCTGGCCATAAGAGCATTCGGAGCATCTCTGCTCTCCCACTATTGAACTTGGGGGAGCAAAGGTATAATCTTGCTCCACCACTTTTTGATTATATGGAAAATATGATATATCCCCCCCCAATATATAAATCTAACCATAACTACGTTATGGTTAACTGAGTTTTATAGTGAAAAGAGCAGCTTTATTGGTCAAGATTGAAGGCTCTATATTGCAGGAAATTGCACGTACAGGTTTATTAAATTCAAAAAAAATCTGTCGTGGAGGGGGTCGTGCCTGAGCCCCTCCAAACCACCCCATGCCTGCCAAAAAAAAAATTTAAATTTAAAATTTAAAAAAAAAAACAAAAAAAGGGGGGGCCCATCTGGGCTAAGCCCCGGATCTCCTACAATCCTAAATCCGCCCCTGGGCAGCACGGCTCCATTGTGTCTGTGTGTGATCCGTGTGAGGGAGAGAGAGTCAGATAGTTCTCCAACTCTGTCGCAGACAGTGAAATCCTGGTTGTTCCCCACCCACCTAGGTTATCTAACATCTAACTATCGCGCCGCGCCACCGCCACAACTAGAAACAATGGCCTGGCAAAAATGTAAAAAAAAAATATAATAATTTTTTTTTTTTTTTTATATATGATTTTTTTTTTTTTTTTTTTGCAGGCCAGGCCACCGGGAAAACTCCCGGTGCTCCCGATGGCCAGTCCGGTCCTGCCTGCCAGAGTCTTCAGGGTATTCTTGTTTACCAGAGAGGAGATCCGGTACAAGAATCTTTTTTTATTACATTGGATGCCATTTTGTCACAGGAGAGATTAGCCTCTAGGATGGAACCCAGGTAGGTAATTTCATCTTTCCTTGTGACAATATTGTCAAATAGCATTGTGAGGCTGAACAACAGGACCAATTGACTATACATGTGCTTAAACATTTTTTAATAAACATTTACAGACTTTCTATTTTTAAATGGCTTTTAAATTAGCAACCGTGGGTCTCACAGGGTACTTTTAACCCTGTGAGGCCCAAATAAAAAAGACATTAGCAACTTCAGAGGCCAGAGGGTGAGACCTATAAACACATATTTTTTTTGAACAAATGTTTTTTATTTTCCCTTTTTTTTTTTTTTTTTTTAACATGAAACAAGACAAACAATACAGTAACAGTAATAATCAACGATAAATCACAGGACAATAACAGAAATAATAATAACAATAATGACAGTCCAGTAATTAAATAAAAATGAAAGTAGACTAAAAGACATAAAAATAATAAATACAATACATGGGCTCTTGCTCACCCCCCCCCCCCCCCCCCCCCCACAGGACCCCCGCTTGGGCTATACACCCACTACTTCATTCAACATCAGAAAATTCCAAATTTATATGCGTTCCTTTATCTTATCCACCACAGCTACCCAGACTGCTATGCTGGCTTCATTAACACCTAAAATTTGTGCAGTAGATATCTCTAGATAAATCACATCGAGATAGGTGAGAATCCATACCTTCCGGCACATTTTATCCGGTTGAATCCAGCGTGACGCTATCAACTTTTTGGCAGCCGTAAGACCCGCCAAAATGAGTCTCTTTACATGTACAGAGGTCGATAACTGAGAAACATCATTCAACAACAGTACAGAAGGCAGTGTCGGTATGGTCAGAGATAAAAATTCTGATAATTGAGTGGTGACATTTTCCCAGAAAGTCTTAACAGGAGGGCATTCCCAATACATATGCATATATATACCAATAGCATCGTTTGAACACAAGGAGCACCGAGAGTTAGGTCTGAGACCCATTAGGTACAATCGTCTAGGGGTCAGGTAAGTCCTATGAACAAAGTTAAGATTAATCTGTTGGTGATCTGGGTTGCGTGATGATAGCCGAACATTTTCCCAGACTGCATCCCAATCAAAATCTACTTCCAGGTTTGGGATATCCTTCCTCCAAACCGAGTCTAGGGGAAGGACCTTATATGAGGACGTAAGTAAGTGGCGATAAAAGTCAGAGACGAAGCCTCTCGACGTCTCCTTGTCATAAAAGAATTTGTGAAACCTGTGGTGCTCAAGTGGAACATCTAATGGGACTCCGTGAGCATTCAAAGCTGCTCTTATTTGTAAATAGAAGAAAAAAGTGGAACTGGTGAGGACAAATTTGTTGGATATATCTCGATAACTGTGGAGACCATAGTCATCGAAGATATCCCCCAATGTGTGTATGCCTTTCTTTTCCCAACCAGAGTATCTGATAGGTTGTTGTTCAATAAGGAGTAAATTGTTATTAAATAGGGGAGAATGCCTGTGCCATTTATGGTGGTTAGTACACGTTTTCTGTGTGTCACACCATATCCGGATCACATGTGTAATAAGAGGGCCAAATCTTAAGTTGCATTGCTTAATTGATATGTTGGTATACACTATATCCTGCAGTCTATGTGGTGCCACTATGTTCTCCTCTAATGGTCTCCAGGATACCGCTGCTTGAGAATCAAACCAGGTGATCAGTGGTCTTAAAGAGAACGCTTTAAAGTAATATTTGAAGTCTGGAAAGGCTAAACCCCAGTCGGTTTTATTTCTCTGTGCAGTGGATCTTTTTAATCGTGGACGTTTGCTTTGCTTTATATGCAGCAGAGTGTAGTTTTTGCCAGTAACCAGCAGGGGGGGGGGGGGGGGGGGGGGTAACGGCAACATGGAGCTGATGAAGTTAATTCTGGGCAAAACATTCATCTTAACTATTGACGCTCTGGCCTGTAATGAGTTTTTTTTATTTTGACCACCTGCTGAAGTCATTTGTGATCCTGTCTCGCAATCCGGAATAATTATACTTCACTGTTTGGCTTATAGTGGGGAATATTTCAACTCCAACACATTTAAAGTGTTCTACCATGGGTATATTTGCTGGGAGGATGGTAGCCTTTGCAGTCACATTAAGTGGAAGGAAGGCCGATTTTGGCCAGTTTATCTTAAATCCTGATAGATTGCCAAAATCATCTATTACTTTGAGAAGATGAGGTAGGGAGGTGGCGGGGTTTTGCATGAACAAGATTACATCATCTGCATATAAGCTGATGTGATGCTGTGTGCCCTTAATTGAGATCGGTGCTATGGACTGGGATTGTCTTATGTACTGTGCTAAAGGTTCAAGGGATAGAGCAAATAGTCCGGGACTAAGAGGACAACCCTGTCTGGACGATCGCGACACACGGAAGAGTGGAGAGCAGAGTTTACCTGTTAAAATCATGGCAGATGGACCTGTATATAGTACTTTGATCATATTAATGAACCCTTCACCTAACCCCACCTAACCCCTTCTAAGTACTGCCCATAAATAAGACCATTCCAACCTGTCAAAGGCCTTCATCGCGTCTAAGGATAAGACAGCCGTAGGGGGCGCTGCATCCTTGCTGGCATCTATCACATGCAGTAACCGTCTAATATTATCCGTGATCAGGCAGCCTCTTATGAAGCCTGTCTGATCAGGGTAAACTAGAGATGTCATATGCTTTTGAAGTCGGATGGCTAGTACCTTAGCGCAGGGGTTCCCAAACTTTTCAGGCCGGGGCCCAGAAAATAAGGCGTCAGAGAGCCGCGGCCCAATGCACATCGTCTGGCTTTTTTATTTTTATTCTTTTCCAGGCGACCGATTTTTTAAGCCAAATATCACTTCAATCCTATTAAGTTAGTTCAAGTTAGTTATTCATTTATATGTGCTATTTATGAGAGGGCTAACTTGTTGCAAAATAATAATGATAATAATAATAGCCTCATTAAAATACTATTGTTGCTTCGGTTGTTTTCAGCGTTTTATGTGCATAATCTGTTATTTAGTTTGAAATGTTCGTTGAAATAAGTAGATTTTTCGTTTTTGTTTATTTATTAAGTTAATATAAAACCATATAGTCACATTTTAGAATACAATAGAATAGAATTTTAGAATACAACTAGAAACACTGTCCTGGCCTGCTTCTAAGTTCAGTGGCCTGACAAAAAAATTAAAAAAAAAAAAAAAAAAAAAAAAAAAAAAATTTAGATCATCTCGCGGCCCACCCGTGGCTGCTCGCGGCCCACCTTTGGGTCGCGACCCCGACTTTGGGAACCACTGCCTTAGCGTACAGCTTGAGATCGGTTCCAAGGAGGCTTAAGGGTCTATAATCTGCCACATCTACTGAGTGAACCCTTTAGAAGTAAATACTTGTGGTCTGACAATGCAATGGGCCCCAATTCAACGTCAAAGCTATCAAATAGTCTAGGGGATGCAAAAACATAATCTATTCTAGAAAAGGTTTTGTGTCTTGCTGAGAAAAAGGAAAACTCTCGCGCCGTTGGATTGAGCGATCGCCACAAATCAATTACTCCTGTGTCCTTGGACCAGGCCTGTAGTGCCGTAGAGGCCTGTCTCTGGTCATAGGTTGTGGTGTGACTAGATTTATCAATCAATCAAGGGATCCCAGATGGCATTAAAATCCGCACCAATTATAAATGAATACTCAGGGAGATCTAGCATCGCTCTAGTGAGTAAAACATAGAAGTTAGCGTCATAAACATTAGGGGCGTAAGCCGCTACCAAAGACATTTTCCTGTTAAAGTAATCTATCTTGGCAATAGTAACTCGACCATCTGCATCTGACCATATGTCTAATAATTTAATATTCAACTTCCGTTTAGCTACTATAGCTACACCACGGCCCAGACCTATAAACACATGAAGGGTGCCGTGACTGAAAAAAAAGGTTGAGAAACACTGGTATATGGTGTGGCTCTTTGTGGTACCACAGTCATTTTTGTGGCTCTTAGTCTCTGACTGGTTCGCCACCCCTGCTCTAGTTGGTTATAAGATCTCACAAGTTTCAAGTTTGTTTTTTATTTGTCACGTATAAAGTACATTACAGTGAAATGCTTGGTTCTGTATGAGCCCCTGAGAATGTGCTTCATACAGTAAAAAGGTGAGTGTTTGTTTAAAGTGAGTGTGTGCATGTGGATGTGTGTGCAATGAGTGTAGATGGATGGGTTTGTTACATAGAGTCATTCAGCATCCTGATGGCCTAGAGATAGAAGCGAGGTCACAAGTCCTCAGAATAACAAAACCAGGGCTACTCTCAGACTGGAAGGTGTTAAGTGAGGGGGGGGGGGGGGGGGGGGGGTACATTGCTTTCTGGGTAAAGTAGTCATTATGCATAGCAAGAGAAATGGTTCCGGTTTCTCTGAGGCCCTGTAGCTCTGGAATTAGTATGTTTTTTTTCTAGACGTTCACAGAAAGGTAAAGAAACAATATATGTATTTTTATGGCAATAATGTTGAGGTTTGTTCGACCCGTGAGATATAAACATGAAAATCACATCAATATTTGGAAGAGAAAAATAGTTGGACTTCCGTTTTTGCTGTGAGCTGGGTTGTATGAAATTTAGACATCCATCGAAAGCCCTGGATCTCCTCTTTCTTAGGACTACAACGATTTCATGAGTGCTTCTTCTTCTCGCGTCTAAATCGTCTGTTTTCCGGTGCAATGCACAAAGATTTTATAAGCTCATATTTAGCTAATAACACTTAAAATCATTGGTAGACAAACGTAGTGCTGAAAATATACACTTTGACTGGTGTTTTGATAGGGTTAGGGTCTTTACTCTTGGCTACATTTGAAAAAGAAACACAACATCACTTAATATAATAATGATAATAATAATATTGATCTATTTGTGACGTGAAATAAACGATCTGATTTAAGGGGTTAAAATACTAATCTTCCAGTTTCAGATTAAGCATAGTGCTGACCTGTAGTTCCTCATGTCTCCACTGGAGGGCAGTCTCAGTCTGGGCCAGGACAGAGAGCAGAGAGGAGAGGTCGTGACCCACTCCGCTGTCCGCTGGGACAGACATACTGGTGATGGGACTGGTGCTGGTACTGGTCCAGATCTTTAACAAATGAGACTGGGGCAAACAAACAATAGAACTAGAATAAATACAAAATACACTTCCTAGTATTTAGTTTATTAACACAATTAACAAACAGTACAAGTACACAATAGCAGCAGGGCTAGGGTTGTTGCTTGGATCAAACTGTTCGTCATGCCTTTGACCTGCCAATAGGGAGGTGTAGTCTGACGTCACTTTGGACCGCCCGCACGGTCCACCCGTTTAGGGATTTATCATTGGGAAAAAGGATTATCGGCTATTGCAATAATTATGCCTCATGAACATTGGCAAGCTTTCCATTTTTGCACAAAATGAGTTCCCTTCTATCACTAACATTATTGTTTAAGCATTTTTGGTTGAAATAAAATTAGACGTAATTATTTTACGATTAATTGCGAATATTTTCATGTTGAGCTATAGATTGTGGATGAATACACACAGAAAGGTACACCATACAGATGTTCATGCTTTATTTGTTTTAAACGAGACAATTTAGAAATGAGCAATGGGAAAATACATTGCGATTTCAATCGAGGTGGACCGGCCGCTTGTATCCTTTCGGCAAGCAACAAGCCCTTCCGCGTTGCTCTGATTGGCCAAGCGCGCGCATGTGCATGAGCCGCGACAAGCCCATCAGCCAGGCAGGAATACTAAACTCTGCTTAACGCAACATTAGTGACATTGCTGGCCTTTTAACACTTTGAGTGCCAGCAGGGGGCGCACTATTTAGCGCTTGAGTGCCAGTGCTCTATTCAATGAGAGGGCGAGCACATTTGCAAACGCATAAACTATATCTTAAACTAGACAATTCCGCGCGGGGAAATAGTGAAAGTGTGGGTGCTGTGCACCGCCGGCCAACGGGAGAGGGTCTGTATTCTCTGTATTGTCTCTTTCCAGAGCAAAACGGTAGGCAAGGCACCTTGGTTGAGAAATGCAGGCTTCAATCTATGTGGTTTAGTCCAGAGCCGTATAGTAAGAGTTCGGACACTCCCATAGGGTTTCATTGTTATCGTGGAATGCGGAAGTGGAGCGCCTCATGTGGCAGTCCTAGTTCCAAGCTCTGCGAGCAGGACAAGTTTCCAGCTTTGAACGCGATTACTTTTCATTGTTTACGAGGCACTCTTGCTGGTAAGTTTACTTTACTTTACTTTACTTACTTTGTACATTTTAACGCATTAGCATACCACTCATGGATTTAGTCAATATTGGTATTTTATGTAGCAAGCTTTAGTTAATGTTTATCGTAAGTTAATAGCTTGTTAGATTCTAAATGCAGTTATAACGTTACCATACTGACTGACGTTGGCCTAACGTTATATTTACCAAATTATTTGCAGTTATTGGTGTTGTTAGTTTATCTTTGTTTATAAGATTTATTGTTAAAGTGAGCAACACGAGATAGACTGGTCTTCATATAAGGTACAGTAAGGTTATAATATATAGACAATAACACATGACACTAGATAGACTGGTCCTCATATAAGGTACAGTAAGGTTATAATATATAGACAATAACACATGACAATAGATAGACTGGTCTTCATATAAGGTACAGTAAGGTTACATAATATAATATATTATATAATATATAGACAATAACACAGTGGATACAGACCTGTCTGGCTCTCCTCTCGTGGTCTTGACTCTAATGAGACGTCATTTGGAGTTGTGAGGTTGATTATTATTAGTAGTAATGTAGTTTGTATATTATTAGTAGATATGTAGGTTGTATATTATTAGTAGATATGTAGGTTGTATATTATTAGTAGAAATGTACAGTCTCCTCCCCACCGTATGTATATTTCTCTCCCACCCACCCACCCACCCCCTCCTAATGTACAGTCCCCTCCCCATCATATGTATATACTCTGTCAGGATCTATGGGTAACAGTACTGTATATTTGAATACCGTTTATGTCACAAATGTATCAGTACTAAATACCTGTATGTCCCTATGCCATAAATGTCATGTATGTTGTGTATGTCATAAATGTCAATATGAATTGAAAATGGGGGACCCTGATGTAAACAAGACAAACGTCTTTCTCTGGTCTGCATCCCCTTAACAATTGTGTGTATTGAGCCATACTGTATTGTACCCATTCTGCAATCTGTTAAATAAAGTTTTCATTCATTCATTCCAGGAGCCATGCTGTTGTCTGGTAAGATGCCCACTTTGACAACCTAGGATGGCTTAGAGTAGACGACAGAGTACAGCAACTTGCAATGGGCCTGGTCTACAAGATACACTACACGACTAAGGTACCCATGTACATGTCAAAATACTTCCCAAAGGTCAGTGAATACCACGACCACAACACCAGCGGGAGCTCCACAAATCATGTTAAACCCAGATTCGGCTCAAACAAGGCAATAAACACGTTTTGCAATTATGCCACATCAATGTGGAACGCCCTACCCACAGCTGTAAAGGAATGTGAATCACTACACACTCTCACAGAGCACCTACGAGAGACTGCAATTCGAAACTGGCCCCTGTAAATGTCCTAACGCAACCCCCTCCAATGTACAATAAATGTCCTATTAATCCCAATAATGCACGAGATACCAAAGTTCATTTGGGCACAATATGTGTGGTCATTGGCCACTGCATGAACATGTACTGGAGGTTTTGGGCTGGTTCTCACAGTGGGACCCTTTCTCCTCTTGGGCTTAGGGCAATGCACAAATATGGTTGGAACAGCATCAGCCTTCAATTTTAGTTGGCCTTTATGGTTTACTTTGCTGTGAATTGCTCTCCCTCAAAATGTGCCTGCAGAATCATTCCAGACTTTACCCCATAATTGTCAATCACAAATTCATTGTAGTCATGTACATATTACAGTAAACACATTGAACCTGTTGTGGAATATTTAAAATTAGTCAAACAGTGAAACTGTAGACATTCAGATGAGTCAAATTGTATCAAAAATAGAATATAGTTTATTATCTGTTTTCTATGACCATAGAAAGATTATGCAGTTTAAAAATTGACAAATTAAAGGGGAGATGAAGCATAGCAATATACACATAGTCATAGCATCAAATTAGTATTTAGATAAACCACAGAAAAAATCACGTTATAAAAATAAGGCGTTTCTAAGAAAAAACGTTTGTTATGTCCATTTATGTAGCATTTATGAACATGTGCGCCGCCATTTTGTTGCTGACATCACGGTGTTGGTTTGGTGTATACACTGCTGGTTAGCTGCCTATAGTAAACATGGATTGTCGGGTCAGTCAGTAAATAAAATGTTTGATTGATTGATTGAATTTGATTGAAAACTTTTTAACAGATTGCAGAATGGGTACAATACAGTACAGCTCAATACACACAATTGTTAAGGGGATGCAGACCAGAGAAAGACTTTCGTCTTGTTTACATCAGGGTCCCCCATTTTCAATTCATCAGGACATATATGACATACATGACATACAGATAGACAGTACTGCTACATCTATACATTTATGACATACCAGATTTGCAAATACAGTACTGTTTGTGATACTAAAAGAGTCCAGAAAAGGGAGTATATACATTTGACGTAAAAACTGTACATTGGAGGAGGTTGGGTGTGTCAGAGTATTAGAGTCATTACGGTAACCTGCCGTACGTCACCATGGTAACACGGGGGTTTTACGACACTAGACCGACTTACGTACTGACGGCATGTGGCTCGCTTGTGTATATGCTCGACAACGTTATATAAAGTATTACCTCAACAAAGATACCTGACTGGACATTCCGTGTTTATTACATGGTGTCAGAAGTGGGGTATTTTCATCTACTAAGAGAGTGAATCATGGCGAAGTTTAACCCACCAGAAAGTTTTTCTTTTGATAAACCAACGGAGTGGACAGACTGGAGGAGGCGTTTTGAAAGATATCGAACAGCTACGGAGCTCACCAAGAAGCCTGGTGATGTACAGGTTTCTGCGTTGATATACGCAATGGGGAGTGAAGCTGAAAATATTTTCAAATCGTTCACGTTTGATGATGATGACGACGAGAACAACTACAGGATAGTGTTGGGGAAGATTGATGGCTATTTTTTCCCTAGACGAAACGTGATTCATGAGCGTGCCGTGTTTCATCAGAGTGCGCAGCGGGCGGGAGAGCTGGCAGAGACATTTATCAGAGCTCTCTACGACCTATCAGAACACTGTGATTTCGGTCGGTGTAGGGATGAAAACATCCGAGACCGGATCGTAGTGGGGATTCAGGATAAAGAACAGTCTCGTAAATTGCAAATTATGTCAGACCTCACCTTAGCGCAAACTATACAGTCTGTACGCCAGTCAGAGACGGTTAACATGCAAGTCAGTGCACAGGGGGAGACTACGGGAGCCGCCGCGGCCATACAAGAGGTACGGGGAGCGCGGAGAGAGAACCCCAGATGGCAAGGGAGGAGCTATGCCAAGGGAGGAGGAAAAGGCACGGAACACGGAGGGAAGTGCCGCCGTTGTGGGAAAATGGCGCACAAGGATCCAGAGTGGTGCCCCGCACGAAATTCAACTTGCAATAAATGCAACAGGACTGGGCACTGGCATAGTCAGTGCAAATCCAAAGCGGTGAGTGAAGTAACAGAGACAGATGAACAGAGTGAATACTTCTTGGGATCAGTGAATGCAAACACTGGTAATGAGCAGTGGACAGTGCAGCTCCTCATTGGTGCAACACCAGTGCAGTTCAAGATTGATACTGGGGCAGATGCTAGTGTTATGTGCGAGGAGACTTTTAATGTGCTTATCCCAGAGAGGGAACTAAGCCAGACCAGCGTATCACTGAGCAGCCCAGGGGGTAAATTAGATTGTCAAGGACAATTTCAAGTCAACACTGCATACAAGGACAAATCATACTCATTCCCAGTGTTTGTCATCAGAGGGAAGTCTGTCAACAACTTACTCAGCCGGTCCACAGCAGCAGAGATGGGCCTCGTGAAACGGATCGAGGAGGTCCACGGTGCCTTTGGAGACCATGGCACACTAAAGACAGAGCCGGTAAGGATTAGGCTCAAGGATGACGCCATTCCATACGCGGTGCACACAGCACGCAGAGTCCCAATACCACTCATGCCCAAGGTCAGGGAGGAGCTTCGCCGCATGGAGGAGAACGGCATCATAGAGGTGGTAACCGAGCCAACGGACTGGTGTGCCCCCATGGTGCCGGTGCTAAAAAAGACTGGGAAGGCGCGTGTATGTGTTGATCTTAAGAAGCTAAATGTACAGGTCAAGAGAGAGAGATTCATCCTACCTACATCGGAAGAGATCACAGCCAAGCTGAGTGGAGCAACAATGTTCTCCAGCCTCGATGCAGCCTCAGGGTTCTTCCAGATACCTCTGCACAGCGAGAGCGCCCGGCTGACCACCTTCATCACTCCATTCGGCAGGTACTGTTTCCGGCGCCTACCGTTTGGAATAACAAGCGCGCCGGAGATATTCCAAAGGAAGATGACAGAGACACTCGAAGGCCTGCAAGGCGTCGCCGTCTATATGGACGACATCATAGTGTACGGGAAAGATGCGGAAGAACATGACCTCTGCCTCCAGAAGGTCCTGGAGAGAGTCGAGTCTGCTGGGCTCAAGCTCAACAAGGACAAGTGCGTGGTCAGGCAGAAGCAGATCCATTTCCTGGGGCAGGTGGTCGATGCCTCGGGCGTGCGGCCAGATCCAGCAAAAGTGCTGGCCATCCGGGAGCTCGCCGCGCCCGAGAACGTGCACGAGCTCAAACGAGTCCTCGGCATGGTGAACTATCTGGGGAAATACGTGCCAAACCTGTCCACAGTGGGCCAGCCACTGTACGAGTTGCTCCGGTCCAAAACATTCTGGACCTGGGGCCCAGCACAACAAACAGCTTTTGAGAAGTTGAAAGAGCTCCTGATGACATCGCCGGTGTTAACCTTCTACGACGTCAACAGACCCACTGCAGTCTATGTTATATGGTTATATATGGTTATATGGTAACTCAGAACATTGTACATATGTCTATACCGAACACTGTGACCTCATTTTCTTCTTCTAAATTACATGCTATACTATGTTATTTGATTCTATCTTGTCTAGCACAGTCTCTGGAGCATAACAGTAAGAAGCATTTTGTATGAAAGTATTCTGTACTTCTGTATGACAACTATTAAAGAAACTTGAACTTGAACTCGGCTGACGCAAGCAGCTACGGGGTCGGTGCGGTGCTGCTGCAGCTCCATGGAGAAGACTGGAAGCCAGTCACGTACTGCTCCAGGAGGCTGACTGACGCGGAAACTAGGTACGGACCCTCTCATCGCACTCATGTGCTACAGGTCGACACCGTGTAGCACCACAGGGGCCAGCCCAGCGGAGCTTCTGATGGGTCGGAAAATGAGAACGACACTGCCTACACTCGAGAGGAACTTGCAGCCCTCATGGCCAGACAAGCGACAGATCAAGCAGAAGGACGAGGCTGAAAAGAAGAAGCAAGCCTTCTACTACAACCGACGTCACAGGGCGAGACCCCTACCTCCACTACAGCCTGGTGGTAATGTCCTCAACAAGCTGGACCACCAGAAATCCTGGACAGCCCCTGCAGTAGTGACCAGCGAGAGTGTCACGCCACGCTCTTACATCATTGAGACGCAGCAGGGAGCGTCATTCCGGCGCACCCGGCGCCACCTCCAGGGGGTACCCTCCCCAGGGCCAGTTCGGAGCACAGCACCAGTCTCACCAGTTCCCAAGGACACCGGTCAAGAGCCAGGTAACACCAGTGCCGACGTGCCTGCTGGTACTGAAGGACTGTCACAGTCCAGGTCTGGACGGATCCTTAGGCCAGTTGTCAGACTGGACTTGTGAGTTGACATGATGTCACACTCATGGCCTTTCAGGGGGGGAAATGAGGGAAAAGAGTTCCAGGTGGTAAAGTTAACCACATAACGAAATGTAAAAAAGAGTTCCAGAATGTAAACCACATAACCACATAACAAATGTCAAAAGAGTTCCAGAATGTAAACTGTTGCGATTTAATAATCATTTGCTACTCTGAATGTTGAATATTGTTTATTGATGTTATAGAAGAATAGCACTGTTTCCACTTTACAGGATGTTCCTATTGTTTGCTATATATAGCCTTGTTAATACAGAAAGTGTATTTGTTTACGTTAACAAAGGAAGTAAAATTAAAAGGGGGAGATGTCAGAGTATTAGTCATTACGGTAACCTGCCGTACGTCACCATGGTAACACGGGGGTTTTACGACACTAGACCGACTTACGTACTGACGGCATGTGGCTCGCTTGTGTATATGCTCGACAACGTTATATAAAGTATTACCTCAACAAAGATACCTGACTGGACATTCCGTGTTTATTACAGGGGGGGGGGGGGGGGGGGGGGGGGGGTTGGGTAGGGAGGGGTTGGGGGGGGGAACACTGTACAACTGTACAAGCAAAACTGTACATTGGGATATTGACAACCATACTAGTGTAACGGAGGTACCGCAGTATATCCACAGTCACGGGTACAAGTAGTGACGTGGCTGTGGATGGTAAGCGGTACTGCAAGTAAACTCACTCCCCAGAGGCATCCAGACCCGGAAGCAAGAAGTGAATTCACTTCTTGCTTAGTGGTCTGTGATGCCGCCCGCGACGCTGGCGTCCGGGGTTCAACTCCCACTCAGGGCGATCCCTTAACAGGGGTCGAATCGACTTAAACACAACGCAGACAAGATCACACCGGCTACATGTGGTGCCGTTAGACCCGGCTGCCCTGGGTGGAGTGAGTTTAGTGGGGTGAGTGTAACGGAGGTACCGCAGTATATCCACAGTCACGGGTACAAGTAGTGACGTGGCTGTGGATGGTAAGCGGTACTGCAAGTAAACTCACTCCCCAGAGGCATCCAGACCCGGAAGCAAGAAGTGAATTCACTTCTTGCTTAGTGGTCTGTGATGCCGCCCGCGACGCTGGCGTCCGGGGTTCAACTCCCACTCAGGGCGATCCCTTAACAGGGGTTGAATCGACTTAAACACAACGCAGACAAGATCACACCGGCTACACTAGGTCATTTACATTGGAGGGGGTTGGGGGGGGGGGAACACTGTACAAACAAGCAAAACTGTACATTGGAATATTGACAAAACCATACTAGGTCATTTACTATACATTGGAGGGGGTTGGGTTAGGACATTTACAGGGGCCAGTTTCGAATTGCAGTCTCCCGTAGGTGTTCCTTGAGAGTGGTTTTGAAAGTGGGTAGTGATTCACATTCCTTTACAGCTTTGGGTAGGGCGTTCCACATTGATGTGGCATAATTGCGAAACGTGTTTAGTCCCTTGTTTGAGCCGAATCTGGGTTTAACATGATTTGTGGAGCTCCCTCTGGTGTTGTGATCGTGGTATTCACTGACCTTTGGGAAGTATTTTGACATGTACATGGGTACCTTGGTCGTGTAGTGTATCTTGTAGACCAGGCCCATTGCAAGTTGCTGTACTCTGTCGTCTACTCTAAGCCATCCTAGGTTGTCAAAGTGGGCAGGGGTGAGGTGGGTTCTAGGAGTAAGGTCAAGCAGTAGTCTGACCAGTTTGTTTTGAGATGTTTGTAATTTTGTTTTTAGCGCCTTTGAGGTGCTTTGGTACCATGAGGTGCAAGCATAGTCATAGTACCCTTGAATGAGTGCTCCTGCCACAGTCTTCAGGGTATTCCTGTTTACCAGAGAGGAGATCCGGTACAAGAATCGAGTTCGTTGATTAACTTTTTTTATTACATTGGATGCCATTTTGTCACAGGAGAGATTAGCCTCTAGGATGGAACCCATCCTTGCCTACCAAACAACGGGACCGCGGTGGTTTTTTTGTATTGCTCCTGGCTGTTCAAACAAATTTTACCGTGTGAAAGAGAGAGGAAAGTTGGTTCATTTCCACAAACTACCAGTGAAAAAAACAGTGTTATTTGCACGTTGGCTGCACTCAGGCGGCGCGATCAGCCTGTTGGACAGGGAATGAAGATCTCCAGCGAACACTTCACTGCCTCGGATTATGTTGTTGGGGGTGGGAGGTTTGTCCAGAAGACCACTAATCAGCTGAAGCCCGATGCGGTTCCCTCTGTCTTCGACAGACAGACTGGCGCAGGCAGTTCAGTGTCGGGAGCATTTAGCCTGCTGGCTACTTAGCTCCACTTCAACCAGCGTCGGGAGCTCCAGCAGCTTGTCGATGTGCTGGTAGCCTCGGCAAGCTAACGTTAGCTGGCTCCAGCAGCTTGTCGATGTGCTGGTAGCCTCTGCAAGCTAACGTTAGCTGGCTCCAGCAGCTTGTCGATGTGCTAATAGCCTCAGCAAGCTAACGTTAGCTGGCTCCAGCAGCTTGTCGATGTGGTAATAGCCTCAGCAAGCTAACGTTAGCTGGCTCCAACTACTCTCTGTAGTTTATGATGAGTGCAGTGGCGTCGCATGGGTAAAATAACAGGGGAAGCCAAAAAAATGTATTAAAAAAAAATTATAAAATATTTTTATTAATTTCTTTTTATTTTTATTTTTTTTAAGTCAAGCAGTCACCATGTACACTACAGTATGGCTCGGCGGCCAGTCACACTTTCTTTTTATTTATTTAACAGATTGCAGAATGGGTACAATACAGTACGGCTCAATACACACAATTGTATAAGGAGATGCAGACCAGAGAAAGACGTTTGTCTTGTTTACATCAGGGTCATTAATACTGCTGGAGCATTGGTTCATTTTTGGTCCGATCTTTCCTTGCACGATTTTGCGCGCCGCGTGGGAGCAAATTCGAGACACATATTCGGTTGCAAAAAGGTGTCCCACAGTCTCCTCTATGGCCGTGAATATTTTCACGCGGATCGGAATCACGGCGCGCCCGTGGGACACTTTTACGTTTCGGCGAGTTTATTCCACGCTTTCGACTTTCCTTTTCTAAGCATTTTCGGGGCTACATGTGAATGAGTAAAAGTTGCGAGACACCCAGATGTTTCCACGATAGAAAGCTTGCGTGGATCCCATAATAGGCTCACTTAATACAGCGTTTTTAAAATCATGCGACATTTTCAGGGTCGCGAGCCGACCTTTTCCCCTCGTTTTCGATGATGGAAGTGATTTAGGAAAAGCTTCGGCACACCGAGAGGTACCCGCGGATTTAATCTCGCGAGGATCTGGGCAATATTCGGCCCGTGGGAGCAGTCACGGGTTAATACAATTTTCAGAGTGCAGAGGGGAGGTGTGCAGAGGGGATGCCAGACTAATTTATTCTGCTCACAGCCCTGTTTTAAACTTTTAAGGTGTGGCAGTGAGCTCGAATCTGATTGGCTAGTATCGGTTTTGGACTCTACATACATGAATCACATGGTTGAGGCTGGAGAAAGACACCTACCCCCTGCCTCTCCTCTAGCTGCAGTGAGCATAGTGAGTCTGACAGTGTTAGAGAGAGTGAGAAGGAGAAGAGGGAGACATTATATAAAAAAAAAAAAAAAAAACACAGATGCACAGATGAAAAAGAATGTAAACTATATTAAAAAAATATATATATATTTTTTCATATTTCATATTTGATATTAATTAATATTTTGATAGGGAGGCCTGGCTTCCGTTGGCTTCCATAAGGATTCACCACTGGATGAGTGATAAGCCAACTGTATTCTATAGATAAGTCTTAGAGCCGCCCCTGTAGGAACTACACCGTTTGGTACAGCAACTTCAAAGAAAATGTCATGTGACTCTTGCTGGCACAAAATGTCTGTAGGAGGCCCCGCCTGTCTGCAGAGACAGAGCAGGAAAGCAGATTTGGATTAAACTGGTTTAATACAATCAAATAGTCATAATAAATACAGGAAAATAGCAGCAATATTTAGCCCATAGGATAACCGTAATTTTAAGACTAATAACGATGTTTTTGCTATTTGGGAAACTAACTTAGATAAAAAGATAGGGTTTACATTCGTGTTAAACTATTTAAAGATATGTAGCAACTACCTAGAGGGTAATTAATAACTTAAAGACACTAAAATAGAATACATAAATGCTCTTTTGTTGATCTTAGAACCAAAAGTAGACAAATTCATGTATACTATGACTAAGAAATTCGGTAAAACAACTGAACTAATATAGATTAATTAATCAGAAAGTAATCTGTAAGTTTTAAATCCTTACAAGTTGTCTGCTGTATCTCTAAATACAGAGACATCCTCTAAAAAAGGCAAATCAATCCTTATTTAGACATAGTCTGAAATACAAGCTGACGTATCCACAAAATGGATGCCGTCCAAGACAATTCAGCCAATCAGAGAAAACCATACTCCTAGGGCCTACGTCACATGACGGAACCGGACTAGGGGCGTGGCTTTGGTTTCTTAACAGGCTGTGCACAGGAGAGACGGGACACAGAGACATGGAAAATCAGCACGCAGATCCCTCCACCAAGACGGTTCGAGAACAGAGACGATTGCACGAGACGCTGCTGGGTTGCCTTGGCGACACAAACATCAACAACCTGAAGATGCGATTAGAATAGAAGTAATTCGAGAAGCTGTTTAACTCATAATTTAATTGTGGTTTTATTGCTGAATAAAACACAGATCCGTTCTGTTCGGAACCGTTGCGCTCTCGTCCGTGTCAACTTCATTCAAACCAACCAATTGAATGAGTGAACAAAGTGTCTACAACGCAGAGAGAAGGAAATTCCACTATACGAGTTAAGAAACTATCGATTAGAGATACGTTATGGTCTTCTGGACAAACCTCCAACCCCAAACAACATAATCCGAGGCAATGAAGTGTTCGCTGGAGATCTTCATTCCCTGTCCAACAGGCTGATTGCGCCGCCTGAGTGCAGCCAGCCAACGTGCCAATAACACTGTTTTTTTCACTGGTAGTTTGTGGAAATTAACCAACTTTCCTCTCTCTTTCACACGGTAAAATTTGTTTGAACAGCCAGGAGCAATACAAAAAGATCCACTGCGGTCCCGTTGTTTGGTAGGCAACATTTTATTTACTGACTGACCCGACAATCCATGTTTACTATAGGCAGCAAACCAGGGCCCCGTTCCCCGTACCTGGTTCAACTAAGTCGATCAAGATGTCATTATCCAGATTCAGTTAACCTGATGTTTGAAGCCGGGATTTTTCTGTTCCTCGAAGGTGGATTCAGTCTCGTTAACTCAAGCCAGACTTGAGACCCAGGATAAGTGCGCATGCCCGCCTCAGCCGAGAAGGCAGCAAGTGTCGAGAGCAGAGATCCTGATTCTCTAGCGGCATTGATTGATTAATTGATTTAAAACTTTAGTAACATATTGCAGTACTGCTCAATCGCCTCGCCGACAAGTTAAATGCGTTATCTATAGGCTAATTTTAAGTCCCTCATTACCTCAATCAATCAGATTATATTTCTTTAAACTTGCCTGCTGGATTGAATAATCAAATGAGATCTTGCTAGCGAAAATAATTAGTTGAACTGTTATACAGAATAACGATACGGCTCTCTTCCCATTGATTGATGTATGGTCGATCTTTTACTTATCTCCACTGTGGTCTAACGGGTTCTTCTTTTGACTTTCACGCAGACGACCGGGGTTCGAAACCCGGTCTTTTCCTTCTTTTTGCGATGTAGGAATAATTCAATTTGGTGCACGTTGAGAGCTATATAAAGAATGACATCCTCAATGCATGTAGATTTATAATATTTTAACTTACAACTAGGCTACTTTGGCGTATAATCATTAATATTATATTCCAAAAAATTATATTGGAAACACAGGGATTCGAACACCGGTCGCTGGGTTGGCCCCAGCGGCCAGCCGTGTATAGGTGTAACAGACTGACAGCCAATGAAATGGGTGCATTTGTCACGCTGTCCAAGGAGCTGAACTGCTCTCGTGCAGCCGTGTTCGAATCCCGGTCGGGGCAAAAGCCTGTCATACATTATCAAAGATAAACAGCTATGTTGAATCAATAAACATGAATATCACTAAATAAACATGAATATTGCACAGATTTAGATTATAATAGTAAAGCTATTATAATAGTTCGATGGTTGTGATGGCAAAGTTTGCGTCAGGTTCCTTACTGTATATTTGCATATCGTATGTCACAAATGTAACAGTACTATATACCTGTATGTCATGTATGTCCCTGTCATAAATGTCATGTATGTCATAAATGTCACTATGAATTGAAAATGGCAGACCCTGATGTAAACAAGACAAATGTCTTTCTCTGCTCTGCATCCCCTTAAACATTTTGTGTATTGAGCCGTACTGTATTGTACCCATTCTGCAATCTGTTAAATAAAGTTTTCATTCATTAATTCTGTCCCCGTCTCTCCTTGTTGCACATATTTAGATTATCATTAGATTGTAGCGGCAGAGGTTTTTGTCAACTTAAATCATGTTTCTTAATTTATGCACAGGACTGTGTGTGGATGACCACAGGCCTGTGGTCCCCAACACCTCTGGGGTCAAACACCATCTCCTCAGTCTTCTTAACATTTAAAACCAGACAGTTATTGTCGCACCAGTTTACAAACCACTGGATTTCCAAATAATAGTCAGCTAGGTCACTGTCATTCTTAATTAGAGCTAAAATGGCAGCGTCATCAGGAAATGTTCATATCATATCTGGTGAATTACCTAGCTCATGGAAGTCGGCCATGGTTCTCCCCTTGTTAAAGGGCGGAGACCCCTCTGACCTAAATAATTATCGCCCTATTTCCAGATTGTCTGTAATGGCCAAAGTCTTTGAATCGCTTGTAAACAAACTGAAAGAGTTTCTAGCTGACCATAATATTCTTAACAAGTCTCAGTCAGGCTTCAGATCCATAGTACTTCAGCGACTATGCTAGTCTCAAATGACATAATTGAAGCACTAGACAAGAAAAAACACTGTGCAGCATTGTTTGTTGATCTGTCTAAAGCGTTTGACTCTGTGGATCACGCATTACTGCAGAGGCTTGGCTGCATATAGGTCTTGGTAAAACGGCTTTGAGCTGGTTTAAAAACTATCTATCTGAAAGAACTGTGTCTCAGTAATAATAATAATAATAACTTTATTTGTATAGCACCTTTCATACAGGGGATTGCAGTTCAAAGTGCTTTACATCAGTAAGAAATAAAACATAAAATCAGTGTAAAACAAGCAGCAAGAGCAAAGCATAAAGTGGGATAAAATAATGCAGATATATTAATCAATTCATATCAGAACCTCACGTTCCAATATGCTTCTGTAATCTGTTACAAAACATGATAAGGTTATAGTATGCACCCAGCAGATAGTGGGGCGTAAAGATAAAAGTAGAAATAAGTCAAATGAGCAGACATATAAAATCACAGTTTTTCACATTAGGATCTAACATCCTTTAGGGCCACCTTGTTTATGGTTTGATTCAGTTTTAGTAGAATGTAAAATACATGAATGATGAAATGAGCACATAAAGTGCAGACATACTATAAAATCCTCTGATATATAAAATAAAGGAGAATAAAGACATCCCTCCAGGCCTCCAACTCCCTCTGAAAAAACTCTGTCTCAACAAAGTCCTGGAATGGCATCCTGGGATTGGTGAGTCCTTCTGCTGCATAGGTCTGGAAGACCTTAGTGGAGCAGTAGAAGTACAGTATCTCACCGCTCCAGTCTGATAAAAAAAAAAGTGGATGGTGGAGCCATCTCTGAGGAACCGGGACTTTGGCTGACCAGTTGTGTGTCCTCTTGGGGAGCCGCTGTTGTTGTTTCTGCTGCTTCTCCAGCATCTCACTGAATGAATGAATGAAAACTTTATTTAACAGATTGCAGAATGGGTACAATACAGTACGGCTCAATACACACAATTGTTAAGGGGATGCAGACCAGAGAAAGACGTTTGTCTTGTTTACATCAGGGTCCCCTATTTTCAATTCATAGTGACATTTATGACACACACAACATACATGACATCATGACATTTATGACATAGGGACATACATGACATACAGGTATATAGTACTGTTACATTTGTGACATATACGATATGCAAATATACAGTACTGTTACCCATAGATCCTAACTATTATAATAGTTCAATGGTTGTGATGGCAAAGTTTGCGTCAGGTTCCTTACTGTATATTTGCATATCGTATGTCACAAATGTAACAGTACTATTGTTTCTGGCTTAAAGGCCAACCTTCATATTGTATTTTTGTTCAATAAACAATGTGGACTAAACCTTCAACAATACACAGAAGGTTAACCCTTTCACTGCCACACAACAGCCGGTTAACCCTGTAAACCTTCTAGTCCCAAAACATTCTGTGACTAATTCAGTGCAGATTGTAATGTATTGTCATCATGCAGCACAAGTACAGTACAACTAAAAGAGGTTTGGCATCCAACCAGAGTGACTATGTAGCAGTAACGTGAAATAGTAATATACACTGTACAGGTGGTTAAACTGGGTATAACATATATAAATTAGTACTATGAGTACTACATGTATGTACAGAGTTGTAGTATTAATATGTACAGTGATACAGGTATAAAGACACTATGGTATAAGTCATACTGGCCAGCAGTGTAACTAGTAAGAGTAGGTAAGAGATATGTACAGATTTAGATATAGTATTAATATGTACAGTGATACAGGTATAAAGACACTATGGTAGTAAGTCATACTGGCCAGCAGTGTAACTAGTAAGAGTAGGTAAGAGATATGTACAGAAAAAACGAACTCAGTCACTCGGTAAATCAATTCAATTGGAGTCTCTTTAAACAGCGGCAACACAAACCTATTGGTAAACAAACGTATTGTTGAAAATATACAATATGACTGCTGTTGTGACAGTGTTTAGGAATCGGATCTTATTTAGTAGTTTAAACTCACCTTCAAACATTAACAGGTTGAAAAACGCTACTTTCTCCAGCTCTGCTCTTCTTCTGTTCTTCTTCTCCTAAATGTGGATACAGCGCAGCATCCACAAACTCGCAACAGCGCCACTAGTGGCCAAAATAATACATGGTTTTGTAAACAGGGAGTGGATGGAAGTTAAGGGAAGGATCGTCGTTAAGACACACGAGTGAATGGACGTTAAGGCCAACTACTCCAGGGTGCCACGCGGCGAGCACTACCGCTGCGCCACTGTGCCAGATGGGATAAATTCATTGTTTATACATTAATGAACGAGACCCGTGTTTAGAATATTCTTTATTTTGAATGAAGTTTTCTCTCTTTATCCTCATTCATTAATGTGACGTCAACGGCTCATTCAATTTCTCAAATCCGTCAAACAGCGCATCTCATCAGACATCTTAATTCCAGTTACAATTAAAATAACCACATAATGTGTACATCGCACCGAGCGAGCGCCACGGTATATATAACGTGCATTATTTAGGACAAAGTGAATTTAGTATCAGCATTTTGGGTCTATTTTACATTTCAAAAGCCCCCTCTGGAAGAATGGAGCACAAAAACGTAATTCAGAATGGTATAAAGCAGATCCTAGACTGTGGGAATAATTTCAGGAAACGCGCTGTCACTTTCTTTGCGGGGGCGTGGCTGTGCTTCATCCGGCTAACTTGAACTTAAACCCTGCTTTCGACCAGGCTCAAACTTTTGGATCTGTTGTCATGGTGATTTGGACAATCCAGGTACGGGGAGCCGGAAAGTCGGGCTTAAGTCAGACTTAACCGAAAGTTATCCGGCTAACTCAGTTATCCAGGTACGGGGAACGGGGCCCAGCAGTGTATACACCAAACCAACACAGTGACGTCACCATCTAAAATGGCGCCGCCCATGGCGAAAACAGGGAAATTATATTTGATTTTTCAGACAAATAAGCAGGATTTCACATTAGGACCCTGTCTTCAGGGCCGCCTCAGGGGGTGTGCGAGCAGTGCGGTCGCCCAGGGCCTCGCGGGAAGGGGGGCCTCGCACAAAAAAAAAAAGAAAAAAAAAAAATTTATTTATTATTTTTTTATTTTATTTTATTTTTTTATTTTTTTGCGAGGCCCCCCTTCCCGCGAGGCCCTTTTTCATCACAGACCTAAAATCTAGTTTTGCTTATATGCTTATATATTTCACATTAGACACGTTTGTAGAATGTGTCTGACTTGTTCCTGGCTCTGCGGCTCTGCAGACTGCAGATCCAGTATTGGAGCTCTGGGGCTCTGCAGCAGACATACTATTGGTTTCAACGAAGGGAGGGGTTACATGTGTACAGTCGGCCGGCGTGCGTCAGCTGCGTCTGACTATTTCGCGCGTGCAGCATTGGAGGTTATGCCAGCCAAGACGAAGAGGACGGTCATTCGGCAGATGGACTGAAGATGAAAGTTGTTGCATGTTAGAAAGTTCAGTCAGGCTAGCCATGTCGGCTTAGCTAAAGGCAGGGACAGCTAGTTAGCTTTAGCTACGTTATAATATCGAGTGCTAACGTGTGGTTCAGTCGGGATAGCCATGTCGGCTAGTAGCTTAGCTAAAGGCTAACTAGCGTTAGCTAACCTAGAGAGAGCGCGTGCAGCATTGTTATGCCAAGATGAAGAGGACGGTCGTTCGGCAGATGAACTTCGTCAACTCCACGTGGTTGTCTCCATCCTCTTGGACGTTTGGTGAGTTTTTAATGCACTCTATTCTATTCCCGCCGTGGAGATATCTCTCTCTCTCTCTCTCTCTCTCTCTCGGGCCGGCTAGCTATCGTGGCTACGTTATGTTGGCTAACGTTATGTGGAGCCAGCGGGCTGGCTAGCTATCGTAGCTGACGTTCTGTTGGACCAGCGGGCCGGCTAGCTATCGTAGCTAACCTTATGTTGAGCTAGCGGGCCGGCTAGCTGTCGTAGACGTTATGTTGAGCCAAGCGGGCCGGCTAGCTAACGTAGCTAACGTTATAATGAGCCAAGCAGGCCGGCTAGCTAACGTAGCTAACGTTATATTGAGCCAAGCAGGCCGGCTAGCTGTCGTAGCTAATGTTATATTGAGCCAAAGCGGGCCGGCTAGCTAACGTAGCTAACGTTATATTGAGCCAAAGCGGGCCGGCTAGCTAACGTAGCTATCGTTATATTGAGCCAAAGCGGGCCGGCTAGCTAACGTAGCTAACGTTATATTGAGCCAAACGGGCCGGCTAGCTGTCGTAGCTAATGGTGTGTACCTGGTGTCAGTACCTGGCTACTCTATTTGCAGTTAGCCTCCTTAGCTGTTGGCTAAGAAGGCCGTTGGCTCCTTGCTACTTTGTTTTCTCTGGTATAGATCCTCTTCTCTTTGGATTTAAGTGTTGATCTTTGTCCTTTTGGATCTATGTATATTCATGTTGCCTTTGAAGTTATCTTTTCCTTCTGTTGTTCTTCCATTAAAAGTTGAATATCCTTTAGGGGTTCATCTTAGCTGTCTTGCTTATCTCTCTCTCTCTCTCTGTCTGGACCACAGACCCATCTCTCTCTCTCTCTCTCTGTCTGGACCACAGACTCATCTCTCTCTCTCTGGACCACAGACTCTCTCTGTCTGGATCATCACAGTCTCTCTCTCTCTCTCTCTCTCTCTCTCTCTCTCTCTCTCTCTCTCTCTCTCTCTCTCTCTCTCTCTCTCTCTCTCTCTCTCTCTCTCTCTCTCTCTCTCTGAGCATTGCATTGGTCAGTTCATTGGAATTTTTCCTTCAGTCACATTTAGTTTTATCCTGCACCTGGCCTAAAACAGGTTGGATGTGCACACAGCTGCTCTACTGTGTTTGTAGCAGAGCAACCATACATGAAGCCTTGTAAACAAAGACATCAACACTAGAGTGTGTACTTCTATCTACACAGTACAGCCAAAGCATTCCCATTGCTAGGCAAAAACTCCACCTGTTTTCTACACTGCTTCTTCCCTTGCTGGATTTTCTGCATTACTGCCACTTGTACATGTGTGTTGTGGAGAAATTTGTACAGTGTTACAAAGTGATAACACTGTATATTGACTGTAGAACGGGAGCTCTCTCTCTCTCTCTCTCTCTTGCTATATGTTGACTGTATCATGCCCAGCCTCGGGCAGCGCTATTATTTAAGAATATGTTGACTGTATGAAAAAAAAATATATATATTTTCTTTTTTTACCTTTAGGGGGGGGGGGGGGGGGGGGGGGGGGGGGGGGGCTCGCGTTTCAATCTTGCACAGGGCCTCGCATTTCTCCCAGGCGGCCCTGCCTGTCTTACACAAGGTACACAACAAACAAACAACTAGGATCACATTGTTCAATGCTTCATCTCCCTTTTAAGATGACAAATTAATAACAGATAATGACAAGAAAGGTAAACAAAGATGAGATTATGGGTGTTGAGATCAGAGGCTCTGTGTAGGATTGTTAGTAACTGTCTAACTGTACATATGGCTGTTTACACTAGTAACTGTTTACCTGCATATTTAATTGTCTCCACCAGTGACTGTCTAGTTGCATATATATCTGTTCCCACTGGAGGGCGCTCTAGGTGGAGCCACCCAGTTACTCCACCTTGTGGCGAGTATAAAAGCAAAGGTATACTCCCATTTCGTTCTCTCCCCCAATGTCTCTCAGTGAGAGAAGAACATGTATGTTACTGCTGCTCTTTCCATGTGAATAAAAAGAAACCACGCCAGTTCAGGCTCAAGATAGAAACCATGCCTCTTGACCACATTATTGTCGCCCTATAGCCGAATTCAGTTAACAATAGGTTTTGTCGTATCCGTCACAAGATTGATATGAAGACAACGAGAAAAAGAACAAGATGTGATTTACTTGGACATGTCATATCTAAGTCAAGCTGGCCTGACTTTTTTTTTTTTTTTATCCACTTTTTCTCCCATTTTCTATATTTTCTCCCATCCCAATTTCGTATCATCCAATTCAACCCTCCCCTGTCACGGACGCTGTTTCTTGCCTCCCACAAGCCGGCTGCAATGTGGACTAAGTCATACATAGCACAAGTCCCCTCCGGTACTTGAGGTAACAGCAGTCGCATCTTTTCACCTGCGCAGCTCGATCTCTCAGTGGCGAGGAGTAACGCGTGGGAGGCTCACGCTGCCCCCGACACTTCCTGATTCTACTGCGCAGGCGCACCAACCGACCTGTAGGAGTCGCTGTCCACAACGCCCGATCCCCACCCTTCAGTTTCCCTCCCCGTAATACGGCCAATGTGTATTACTGTGGACGACCAGCTAAACTGAAAGCAAATGTGGAGCGCTGGGCTCGTCAGTTCGAGCCCAGCGTCTCCAGCATTTTGTGGCGTGTGCCTTGCCCACTACACCACGTAGCCGCCCTCAAGCTGGCCTGACCTTTAAGTTGTTGTCTGAGCTGTATACTAGTTAAACTATATGAACTAGTCAACCTTTTTCTTCTCCTGTCTGTGTCTTTTGGGAAGCCAATAAATAAGCCATACATCCGAATCCCTTTCTCGGACCGATTGGTGCATCCAAATGCTGCACAGCCAACCATGGTAAGATGTCGATCTATAAAAGTTAGATGCAAGCAAAATATGTATACTAAAATACCAAGTTTCCCACAGCAGAAACTGGTGGGTGAACTCTAAACCCTCTAAAATATTGAAATCAAATAGAGTTTTATTGTCGCATACACAATCATACACCTCTTGAAGCAGGATGCTTGCATGCTGTGGAATGGAAATGTTAGAGATGAGAAGAGATACAAGATGTGTGTTGTTGTAGAGTGCATGAGCAACTCCATAACTCTATCTCCCTGTTTTGTTTTCTAGGATAAATTACCACTATAATGACGTGCGTGCGTGTGTCCAGTCTGAGGTTTGTGAGCAGCAGTCGTGACAGCAAGGCCCGAATCTAGCACTACCAACAACAGGAGTGGAAGACTGGACCTCTACCTGGACATATTATAGGCCTATAATAAGATCAAAGTATCTGGGAAGATACTCTAGTCCTTCTACTCCGGAGCTGTAGAGAGCATCTTGACTGGAAACATCACTGCCTGGTATGGCAACAGCACGTCACAGGACAAGAAGGCCCTACAGAGAGTGGTGCGCTCAGCCGAGCGTACCACGGGTATTGCACTACCAACCCTGCAGGTCCTATACAACAAAAGGTGCAAATCCAGAGCCAGCAGGATAATGAAAGACCCTCACCACCCCAACAACAGCCTGTTCATGCTGCTGCGGTCAGGCAAACGCCTGCGAGCACCAGTAACGAGGACAGAGACTTAGGCTCAGCTTCTTCCCCCAGGCCATCAGAGCCTTGCACACTGCTCTCCACGCACAAGCACACATGAGCACACACACAACACACACACTGTACACGCTCACACTAGCAGCCACTTTAACATGAGCACACACACACTCATGCTGCACACGCTCACACTATGGACACTTTACAGAAAGAATAGTATAGCTTGAGATCGTATAATATAGCATTGTATAGCAGTGTACATAAAGACCCAATGCCTCATCCGTAGCTAACAGTGTACTGCACTGCCACAGGACCTGTGGCATGCTCTGTAAATAGCTCATGTACAGATACCGTTATGCCTACTTTGTTTACTTGTTTATTGCACTATGTCGCTCTATTGGTTGGACTCTTATATTATTACTTGTATTATGCACAGCGTTGCGGGCGAGACCCCCCGCATTTCACTGTATACCTGTATGCCGTGACAAATAAAACTCTTGTATTTTGTTGTATCTTGTAATAAAGAATTTGTGGAATGCAATTGCTTGCCTTGTATTTTTTCTACTGTTGACCAAACTTCTTTCTTGGCTTAATTGAGTAGTTTCTGGCATGATTGATATTTAGATTAGATTAGATTCAACTGTATTGTCATTTGCACAGACTACTACTAAGTACTGAAACAACGAAATACATTTAATCCAGTTTAGCATTGAACCAGAAGTGCAAAAGAAGCGGTGCAGTGCAGTGTAATTTTACTTGCATATTATGTATGATATATAAATAGAATAAACGGTAAAGGTAGGTATATGAATGTGCTAAGATATACAGTATGAACATTATTAACAGAATGAACAGTATGAAAAGAGTAGTATGAATACGCTAAGATATATACAGTGTGAACAGCCTCGCATTTCTCCCAGGCGGCCCTGCCTGTCTTACACAAGGTACACAACAAACAAACAACTAGGATCACATTGTTCAATGCTTCATCTCCCTTTTAAGATGACAAATTAATAACAGATAATGACAAGAAAGGTAAACAAAGATGAGATTATGGGTGTTGAGATCAGAGGCTCTGTGTAGGATTGTTAGTAACTGTCTAACTGTACATATGGCTGTTTACACTAGTAACTGTTTACCTGCATATTTAATTGTCTCCACCAGTGACTGTCTAGTTGCATATATATCTGTTCCCACTGGAGGGCGCTCTAGGTGGAGCCACCCAGTTACTCCACCTTGTGGCGAGTATAAAAGCAAAGGTATACTCCCATTTCGTTCTCTCCCCCAATGTCTCTCAGTGAGAGAAGAACATGTATGTTACTGCTGCTCTTTCCATGTGAATAAAAAGAAACCACGCCAGTTCAGGCTCAAGATAGAAACCATGCCTCTTGACCACATTATTGTCGCCCTATAGCCGAATTCAGTTAACAATAGGTTTTGTCGTATCCGTCACAAGATTGATATGAAGACAACGAGAAAAAGAACAAGATGTGATTTACTTGGACATGTCATATCTAAGTCAAGCTGGCCTGACTTTTTTTTTTTTTTATCCACTTTTTCTCCCATTTTCTATATTTTCTCCCATCCCAATTTCGTATCATCCAATTCAACCCTCCCCTGTCACGGACGCTGTTTCTTGCCTCCCACAAGCCGGCTGCAATGTGGACTAAGTCATACATAGCACAAGTCCCCTCCGGTACTTGAGGTAACAGCAGTCGCATCTTTTCACCTGCGCAGCTCGATCTCTCAGTGGCGAGGAGTAACGCGTGGGAGGCTCACGCTGCCCCCGACACTTCCTGATTCTACTGCGCAGGCGCACCAACCGACCTGTAGGAGTCGCTGTCCACAACGCCCGATCCCCACCCTTCAGTTTCCCTCCCCGTAATACGGCCAATGTGTATTACTGTGGACGACCAGCTAAACTGAAAGCAAATGTGGAGCGCTGGGCTCGTCAGTTCGAGCCCAGCGTCTCCAGCATTTTGTGGCGTGTGCCTTGCCCACTACACCACGTAGCCGCCCTCAAGCTGGCCTGACCTTTAAGTTGTTGTCTGAGCTGTATACTAGTTAAACTATATGAACTAGTCAACCTTTTTCTTCTCCTGTCTGTGTCTTTTGGGAAGCCAATAAATAAGCCATACATCCGAATCCCTTTCTCGGACCGATTGGTGCATCCAAATGCTGCACAGCCAACCATGGTAAGATGTCGATCTATAAAAGTTAGATGCAAGCAAAATATGTATACTAAAATACCAAGTTTCCCACAGCAGAAACTGGTGGGTGAACTCTAAACCCTCTAAAATATTGAAATCAAATAGAGTTTTATTGTCGCATACACAATCATACACCTCTTGAAGCAGGATGCTTGCATGCTGTGGAATGGAAATGTTAGAGATGAGAAGAGATACAAGATGTGTGTTGTTGTAGAGTGCATGAGCAACTCCATAACTCTATCTCCCTGTTTTGTTTTCTAGGATAAATTACCACTATAATGACGTGCGTGCGTGTGTCCAGTCTGAGGTTTGTGAGCAGCAGTCGTGACAGCAAGGCCCGAATCTAGCACTACCAACAACAGGAGTGGAAGACTGGACCTCTACCTGGACATATTATAGGCCTATAATAAGATCAAAGTATCTGGGAAGATACTCTAGTCCTTCTACTCCGGAGCTGTAGAGAGCATCTTGACTGGAAACATCACTGCCTGGTATGGCAACAGCACGTCACAGGACAAGAAGGCCCTACAGAGAGTGGTGCGCTCAGCCGAGCGTACCACGGGTATTGCACTACCAACCCTGCAGGTCCTATACAACAAAAGGTGCAAATCCAGAGCCAGCAGGATAATGAAAGACCCTCACCACCCCAACAACAGCCTGTTCATGCTGCTGCGGTCAGGCAAACGCCTGCGAGCACCAGTAACGAGGACAGAGACTTAGGCTCAGCTTCTTCCCCCAGGCCATCAGAGCCTTGCACACTGCTCTCCACGCACAAGCACACATGAGCACACACACAACACACACACTGTACACGCTCACACTAGCAGCCACTTTAACATGAGCACACACACACTCATGCTGCACACGCTCACACTATGGACACTTTACAGAAAGAATAGTATAGCTTGAGATCGTATAATATAGCATTGTATAGCAGTGTACATAAAGACCCAATGCCTCATCCGTAGCTAACAGTGTACTGCACTGCCACAGGACCTGTGGCATGCTCTGTAAATAGCTCATGTACAGATACCGTTATGCCTACTTTGTTTACTTGTTTATTGCACTATGTCGCTCTATTGGTTGGACTCTTATATTATTACTTGTATTATGCACAGCGTTGCGGGCGAGACCCCCCGCATTTCACTGTATACCTGTATGCCGTGACAAATAAAACTCTTGTATTTTGTTGTATCTTGTAATAAAGAATTTGTGGAATGCAATTGCTTGCCTTGTATTTTTTCTACTGTTGACCAAACTTCTTTCTTGGCTTAATTGAGTAGTTTCTGGCATGATTGATATTTAGATTAGATTAGATTCAACTGTATTGTCATTTGCACAGACTACTACTAAGTACTGAAACAACGAAATACATTTAATCCAGTTTAGCATTGAACCAGAAGTGCAAAAGAAGCGGTGCAGTGCAGTGTAATTTTACTTGCATATTATGTATGATATATAAATAGAATAAACGGTAAAGGTAGGTATATGAATGTGCTAAGATATACAGTATGAACATTATTAACAGAATGAACAGTATGAAAAGAGTAGTATGAATACGCTAAGATATATACAGTGTGAACAGCGTTTTAAGTTAGTCATGGATGTATTATAAGAGCTTTTATAATACATCAATGGTTACAGTATGAAATGTAAATGCTAAGAAATGCAGAGTAAACAGCTTGAGGTATGATATTCACATGTATGAATGTCTTATAGATAGCATTAAGATCTGTGTATTTATGACCATAGAAGCACAAGAAAAATATGAATGCATACATACTGTAAATGTTACAGTATGTAACGTTAGCCTATGCATTCATATTTGTTGTAACTTATCCTAGGTTATGGGACAGTCCACAGAAAAACTGACTAATGCTGTCTCTCTGCCACTCCCCTGAAATGCTATTATATATATTGAATATAAAGTGTTGTCAACATATAACTGTAATGTGGGCTGATTAATACAATTATGCTTGAGTGTTTAACAACTGCCGTGATATGGCTAATGTAAAAGAATAGTCATCAGTAGCTATAGTAACATTCGAAATTGCCGTCATCACCTAGTGATATAAAGTAATATAATGTAAATATTAAAGTAGCAGACATGTAAATGATATAACGCAACAGTGATCAATGCACATTGTGTTAATAAGTACCAAAAATTGCTGTAACAGTAGTAGTTCTGCCGCTCTGTCCCGCTGAAATCAAGTTGACAGCGCTCAGTGCAAAAACAAATTGGAACTAAGGGAGCTACGTGAACCACGTGATCGCCTGGCGGCGAGATCAAAGCGTGTCGCAACTCGTGTCGGCGAGTTTTGGCGCTGCTAAAAAACGGAAAACACAATTTAGCGTTTCAGTAGGGGCCACAACGTATCCGCCAAAAAACACATTTCTATGTAAAAGGGACATGAAACGTATTCAAACGTATTCAAAAAACGACCACAAAAACACTAGTCTAACATGGGCCTAAGTATACGGCTCTGGTTTGTTTGTTTGTTTATTAACACAAGATGCACAATGAGAACTTCTGAGAGAATTGTTGAATAGATACACAAATGTTCTAGAATGTTTGATTATGACATCATACTGTGACATCACAAATGTTCTAGAATGGTCTATTATGACATCATACTGTGACATCACAAATGTTATAGGATGTTTGATTATGACATGGTACTGTGACATCACAACGGAACATGTTTGAGTTCCATTTGAATAATATAAATAATATGTTTGGTAAGGCTGTCCCAGAAGCGTCTATGCTTTAGGCAAGTGGCTTGTCCTTCCGCGTTCCCATTTTGCGCTCTGATTGGCCACGCACGTTTCTGGTCATGTGACATGTGCGCCCAATAGCGTGACGAGCTGTGTCTTTGCCCATTTCCGCGTCGAACAGCCTGCAAACTACCTGGCGTTCTATCGCCATGCTCTAAGACAAACTTTAACCTTAACCAACTTCGAAAGAGTGCCTAAGCTTAAACGTCGAAAGAACTTGCCGTCACGCTCTAAGACAAACTCTAACCTTAACCAACTTCGAAAGAGTGCCTAAGCTTAACCGTCCAAAAACTTGCCGTCCCACGATTGGCGCACATGTCACATGACCAGAAATGTGCGTGGCCAATCAGAGCACAAAACGGGAACGCGGAAGGACAAGCCACTTGCCTAAAGTATAGAAGCGTCCCCGAAGCTTGTTTTTGGGATTCAAACTTTGTCAGGGTTCTTCGAACGGACGTTCGAACCTTCGTTTTTATTCGAATTATTCAATTTTTTTTTAGATTTAAAAAAATATTATATATCCTCAAACTAAATCCTCAATTTGAATAGTGATTAATCTGATTAAATTAGTATTTTTTCTTTTATTAAATCAACTTTCCAGCCCCCTGTCAACTGTCAAATGATGTCAACTGTCAACCTGAATTAACATTCAGTATTCAATATTGTCTGATTCAATATTAACATTCAGTATTCAAGTAAAACAGCTAGCTAGCCGTTGTTGACACTCACCTTTCCACAGCAAAACGGTAGACAAGGCACCTTGGTCTAGAAATGCAGGCTTCAATCTATGTTGTTTAGTCTGTTCAGTACTGTTTCAAGATGCACAATGAGATCTTCTGAGAGAATTGTTGAATAGATACACAAATATTCTAGAATGTGCTATTATGACATCATACTGTGACATCACAACGGAACATGTTTGAGTTCTATTTGAATAATATAAATAATATGTTTGGTAAGGCTGTCCCTGAAGCCTGTTTTTGGGATTCAAACTTCGTCAGGGTTCTTCGAACGGACGTTCGAACCTTCGTTTTTATTCGAATTATTCAAATTTTTTTTAAATAAATTCTTAATTTTTTTTTATATCCTCAAACTAAATCCTCAATTTGAATAAAGTGATGAATCTGATTAAATTAGTATTTTTTCTTTTATTATTTTGTTAGTGATGTAATAAAAAATAAAACTATAATAAAAAACGATATACGTGTTATGGTTTGTAACCGACCCCAATCGCACAACACAAGACAGGTATGATGGTTTGCCAAGAAACAGATATTTATTGAACAACAGGGAAATACAGGGAAAAGGGCACTGTCCCTTTAAGGGAGAATCACAAATACAGGAATATAATATGAGGGGAAGGAAAGGTGCCTATAAGAGGCGGGCAGGAAAAAGGAACACAAAGGGAAGGTAAGGGAACGCCTAAGGGAAGGTTAAGGGAACGCCTTGGGACAGAGGAACTAGAGACTAGGTAAACAAGGGACAAGGAGAACTAGGGAGAGAGGACTAGGGACTAGGAGAGCTAGGGATAGAGGACTAGGGACTAGGAGAACTAGGGAGAGAGGACTAGGGACTAGGAGAGCTAGGGATAGAGGACTAGGGACTAGGAGAACTAGGGAGAGAGGACTAGGGACTAGGAGAGCTAGGGATAGAGGACTAGGGACTAGGAGAACTAGGGATAGAGGACTAGGGACTAGGAGAACTAGGGAAAGAGGACTAGGGACTAGGAGAACTAGGGAAAGAGGACTAGGGACTAGGTGGAACTAGAAGAAGAGAACTTGGGACAGAGGGGACTGAGGCCCGCGGAGGCGGGCTGGGGTACAGGGAGGAACTGGGGACTGGTGGGAAAACATCTGGGCCGCTCTGCAGGACAGAGGAGAGAGTTAATGCACAAAAGGGAAAAAACAGAGCAGGTGCAGAACAGACCAAATAACAAAGTGAACAAAGTAATAATATCTTCGTGTGACAAACACACAGGGGGAGATGTAAAGTCCAAAAATACTATTCTAAGTGAGAACCAAAAACAGAGGCATTACGCTGGGAGATGAAATGTCCAAACTAACTAACAGAGGCAATACGCTGGGAGATGAAATGTCCAAACTAACTAACAGAGGCAATACGCTGGGAGAGTGACATCACAATCAAAACTCACCCAGGCGTATGCGTAAAGGTACAGGAACAGCAGCGGGAACGGGGGCAAGGACACTACGCTGGGTGAGTGACATCACAATCAAAACTCACCCAGGCGTATGCGTAATGGTACGGGGACAGCAGCGGGAACGGGGGCAAAAAGCATTACGCTGAGTGAGTGACATCACAATCAAAACTCACCCAGGCGTATGCGTAAAGGTAAGGGACAGCAACGGGGCGAGGGCATCGCCACCGGGTGGCTGGCTGTCCGAGCCGAGGAACAGGGTGCTGGAACAGCGGCGGTGACGAGGATGTCGTCCACCGGGTAGCCGCTGTCGGAGCCGAGGAACAGAATGGTGCGCCACTGCTTGAGTGCGCACCGGAACCGAGAGACGCGTCGGGGTGCGTCTGCGAGGAGGAGTGTGCCAAGCACGAAGGTCTAGAAGATGCGCGTTGCGCGCTGGTCTGGAGAGCGTGCCAAGCTCGAGGGTTCTTGGAAGATGCGCGTTGCGCGCTGGTCTGGAGAGCGTGCCAAGCTCGAGCGTCCTTGGAAGATGCGCGTTGCGCGCTGGTCTGGAGAGCGTGCCAAGCTCGAGGGTTCTTGGAAGATGCGCGTTGCGCGCTGGTCTGGAGAGCGTGCCAAGCTCGAGCGTCCTTGGAAGATGCGCGTTGCGCGCTGGTCTGGAGAGCGTGCCAAGCTCGAGGGTTCTTGGAAGATGCGCGTTGCGCGCTGGTCTGGAGAGCGTGCCAAGCTCGAGCGTCCTTGGAAGATGCGCGTTGCGCGCTGGTCTGGAGAGCGTGCCAAGCTCGAGCGTCCTTGGAAGATGCGCGTTGCGCGCTGAGGACTGGAGAGCGTCTGCGCTGGTCTGGATGTGCGTCAGGACGAACAGCTGCGCGGGGGTCTGCAGTGGAACGCTGGGGTGCCTCCCGTGGAAGTACAGGGAGTGCAGACCAGTCTCCCCCACAGGCAACGGCGACAGCTGGCGAAGGCTGGAGCAAACATCTCGACGCCGGAGAATGGAACAGCATAGGCAGACAGAGGATCTCCCGAAAGAGTCTAGATGTTTAGAGAGTATGACTCGGCAAGTATACAACACGACCCCACGCCAAAACGAGGGGAAGCGCCCTGGTATTTAAAGCCCACAGGGGGACTAATTAGCCTGCCACCACAGGTGCGGGAGATAATAGAATATCAAACAGGTGTGGCCACTAAGGGTAAGGAACAAGAGGGTGGGGGCTAGAGAGAGTGAGTGAGAAGGGAAAATAAACAGTATAGAAGGGAAATAAACAGTATAGGCTTAAAGAAGACAGAGAAAAGGTAGTGAGCAGCGGGCAAAACCTCACAGTATCCCCCCCTCCAACGGGAGCCACCCGGCGACCCAAAACAAATACAGACAGAGTGGCAGGGGGCAAAACAAGACAAAAACAAAGGCACTGGCCAAGCCAGTAGGGGAAGCCACCACAAGAGTGGGGCTAGCAAACGAAACAGGGTCGCCGAGGGGTAACTAGGGTAGCAGAGGGGCAACTGGGGAAACTGGTCTAGAGGAACTGGGCCTAGAGAACTAGTCTAGCGGAACCGGTCTAGAGGAACTGGGTCTAGAGAACTGGTCTAGAGCAACTGGTCTAGAGGAACTGAGGGGCAAGCAGGGTAGCAAAGGGGTAACCATGGTAGCACCGGGAAAGGGCTAGCAGAGGGAAGGTTGCTGCCAGGGCACTGACAGCTACAGGGCCTATGCTAGCTGTACTGCTACATCAACATAGAGGCTGCGCAAGCTGCCGGAGCCAGGCTAGCAGAGGGAAAGGGTAGCTGCCAGGGCACTGATAGCTACAGGGCCTATGCTAGCTGTACTGCTACATCAACATAGAGGCTGCGCTAGCTGCCGAGCTAGGCTAGCAGAGGGAAAGGGTAGCTGCCAAGGCACTGATAGCTACAGGGCCTATGCTAGCTGTACTGCTACATCTACATAGAGGCTGCGCTAGCTGCCGGAGCTAGGCTGGCAGACAGGGCTGGACCAGCATGAGAGAACAAGCTAGCTGGAAGGACAGTCCTAGCTGTGGGAATACTGACCTTGCTAGCCGAAGGGCAGTCCTAGCAGTGGGAGAAACTACACAAAAAAGTGGAGGCCATGCAGAGGGACCGGGTTAGCTGCTTGGGCCTGGCCAGCTACAGGGCCTATGCCAGCTGCAAGGCTGCATTAACATAGAGGCTGTGCTAACAGCCGGGGCCAAGCTAGCAGACCGGGGCCATGCAGAGGGAAACTGGGTTAGCCGCCAGGGCATGGCTAGCTACAGGGGGGTCAAACAGGGCAAAACGGGAAGCAAACAGGGGAGTAACAGGCTAACAAGGGAGCTAAACAGGACTAACAAGGAAGCTAAACTGGGCTAACAGGGAAGCTAACAGGGCTAACAGGGGAGCTAGAGGGGACAAGAAAAAAAAAGGCAAACTCAACATACACAGTCTGTGCTGGCTGGGGTCGTAGACTTGGTGGGGTCGTACTGTTATGGTTTGTAACCGACCCCAATCGCACAACACAAGACAGGTATGATGGTTTGCCAAGAAACAGATATTTATTGAACAACAGGGAAATACAGGGAAAAGGGCACTGTCCCTTTAAGGGAGAATCACAAATACAGGAATATAATATGAGGGGAAGGAAAGGTGCCTATAAGAGGCGGGCAGGAAAAAGGAACACAAAGGGAAGGTAAGGGAACGCCTAAGGGAAGGTTAAGGGAACGCCTTGGGACAGAGGAACTAGAGACTAGGTAAACAAGGGACAAGGAGAACTAGGGAGAGAGGACTAGGGACTAGGAGAGCTAGGGATAGAGGACTAGGGACTAGGAGAACTAGGGAGAGAGGACTAGGGACTAGGAGAGCTAGGGATAGAGGACTAGGGACTAGGAGAACTAGGGAGAGAGGACTAGGGACTAGGAGAGCTAGGGATAGAGGACTAGGGACTAGGAGAACTAGGGATAGAGGACTAGGGACTAGGAGAACTAGGGAAAGAGGACTAGGGACTAGGAGAACTAGGGAAAGAGGACTAGGGACTAGGTGGAACTAGAAGAAGAGAACTTGGGACAGAGGGGACTGAGGCCCGCGGAGGCGGGCTGGGGTACAGGGAGGAACTGGGGACTGGTGGGAAAACATCTGGGCCGCTCTGCAGGACAGAGGAGAGAGTTAATGCACAAAAGGGAAAAAACAGAGCAGGTGCAGAACAGACCAAATAACAAAGTGAACAAAGTAATAATATCTTCGTGTGACAAACACACAGGGGGAGATGTAAAGTCCAAAAATACTATTCTAAGTGAGAACCAAAAACAGAGGCATTACGCTGGGAGATGAAATGTCCAAACTAACTAACAGAGGCAATACGCTGGGAGATGAAATGTCCAAACTAACTAACAGAGGCAATACGCTGGGAGAGTGACATCACAATCAAAACTCACCCAGGCGTATGCGTAAAGGTACAGGAACAGCAGCGGGAACGGGGGCAAGGACACTACGCTGGGTGAGTGACATCACAATCAAAACTCACCCAGGCGTATGCGTAATGGTATGGGGACAGCAGCGGGAACGGGGGCAAAAAGCATTACGCTGAGTGAGTGACATCACAATCAAAACTCACCCAGGCGTATGCGTAAAGGTAAGGGACAGCAACGGGGCGAGGGCATCGCCACCGGGTGGCTGGCTGTCCGAGCCGAGGAACAGGGTGCTGGAACAGCGGCGGTGACGAGGATGTCGTCCACCGGGTAGCCGCTGTCGGAGCCGAGGAACAGAATGGTGCGCCACTGCTTGAGTGCGCACCGGAACCGAGAGACGCGTCGGGGTGCGTCTGCGAGGAGGAGTGTGCCAAGCACAAAGGTCTAGAAGATGCGCGTTGCGCGCTGGTCTGGAGAGCGTGCCAAGCTCGAGGGTTCTTGGAAGATGCGCGTTGCGCGCTGGTCTGGAGAGCGTGCCAAGCTCGAGCGTCCTTGGAAGATGCGCGTTGCGCGCTGGTCTGGAGAGCGTGCCAAGCTCGAGGGTTCTTGGAAGATGCGCGTTGCGCGCTGGTCTGGAGAGCGTGCCAAGCTCGAGCGTCCTTGGAAGATGCGCGTTGCGCGCTGGTCTGGAGAGCGTGCCAAGCTCGAGGGTTCTTGGAAGATGCGCGTTGCGCGCTGGTCTGGAGAGCGTGCCAAGCTCGAGCGTCCTTGGAAGATGCGCGTTGCGCGCTGGTCTGGAGAGCGTGCCAAGCTCGAGCGTCCTTGGAAGATGCGCGTTGCGCGCTGAGGACTGGAGAGCGTCTGCGCTGGTCTGGATGTGCGTCAGGACGAACAGCTGCGCGGGGGTCTGCAGTGGAACGCTGGGGTGCCTCCCGTGGAAGTACAGGGAGCGCAGACCAGTCTCCCCCACAGGCAACGGCGACAGCTGGCGAAGGCTGGAGCAAACATCTCGACGCCGGAGAATGGAACAGCATAGGCAGACAGAGGATCTCCCGAAAGAGTCTAGATGTTTAGAGAGTATGACTCGGCAAGTATACAACACGACCCCACGCCAAAACGAGGGGAAGCGCCCTGGTATTTAAAGCCCACAGGGGGACTAATTAGCCTGCCACCACAGGTGCGGGAGATAATAGAATATCAAACAGGTGTGGCCACTAAGGGTAAGGAACGAGAGGGTGGGGGCTAGAGAGAGTGAGTGAGAAGGGAAAATAAACAGTATAGAAGGGAAATAAACAGTATAGGCTTAAAGAAGACAGAGAAAAGGTAGTGAGCAGCGGGCAAAACCTCACAATACGATTGGTAAACACTCTGATTATCCAAAACACTTAAAAGAAAACTGGATGAATTATTATAATAATATGTGGTTGGCACTTCTCTGTCGTTGCTATTGTAGATAACTGTGGCAATTCTAGAGTTAATACATGTAAAAAATTGTATTCATTGATAACCCAAAAAAAAACATCTACTTGAGGAGAGAATGTGTATATCTGTGTTTTAACTTTGTGTACACACTTACCGCCCATAATGGGAGTAGGTATGTATGCGTTACTCATAAATTGTTTCTGCTTGGGGAGAAGTCTTGGTTTTGGGGAGAGTAATACTTAGGGTTTCCAACCTGCTCTACTTCTAGAAACAAAACAGTGAACAAAATGTGTATTTTAGCAGCTTTAGGGGCTACAGGCGTGTAGTTCACCAGTTTGATAATAATCTATTATTTGGGAACCAGAAAATACTCTGTTACACTATAACCACTTGTAGGGCTGGGCGATATGGCCAAAAATGATATCGCGATAACGATAACAATATTATATCACGCGATATCGTTATAAGTATTATTTTAAACAACAGATGTATGTTTATTTTGCAGCAATTCTTTGTCGTTGCCGCCATCTTTAGGGTGCGTTCTCACCTACCCTGTTTGGTCCACTTTAAGTGGACCATGGTCCACTTAAATGAATAGTCCGTTTCGTTTGTAGAGGTGTGAACACTATTTTGAGGACCAAACAACCGAACCATGGTCCTCTTGAAAAGTTGGGACTTGTCCGTTTCAATCGAACTATAGTACCTAATCTAGGAAGCAAAGTAGCCTACAGTGCATTGCAGTGTGGCTCTGAAATCAGATTTGCGCCGCTTGCGCAATGAGTCTCTCCTCTCTAGACTTGCGCTGCGCGCGGACAGTCTCTCTCTCTCTCTCTCTCTCTCTCTCTCTCTCTCTCTCTCTCTCTCTCTCTCTCTCTCTCTCTCTCTCTCTCTCTCTCTCTCTCTCTCTCTCTCTCTCTACTCTCTAGACTGGCACCGCGCGCAGACAGTCTCTCTCTCTCTCTCTCTCTCTCTCTCTCTCTCTCTCTCTCTCTCTCTCTCTCTCTCTCTCTCTCTCTCTCTATCTATCTCTCTCTCTCTCTCTCTCTCTCCTCTACTCTCTAGTCGACTTGCGCCGCGCTCGTAATGACAGTATCTCTCTCTCTCATTACGCTGTTGGATATGCTACGTAAAGCAGCACCCGTCTTAAAGGCCTTCAGTAGGTTTTGTGATCTACACGGCCTCAGCCAGCTAATCACCCAACCCACAAGGGTATGTGAATCAACTCAGACTACCATTGACCTCATCCTGACCTCTGACAAGTCCAAGATCTCCAATAAAGTGGTTATAGCATGCAGGTTAACACTTTCAGCGCCACGCCTGGTTTTCCGTTTTACCGCTTGAATGCCACCATCGGCGCCAATGTTAACGTTAATATCGCCTAATCTATGTTTAAAATTATGGCTATGTGTCTAATCTGCCCATCGCATTATCAAAGACTATTTTCCAGTCAGTGCTGTGAAGGCAGATTGTTTTTTTATCGCGTCGTTGCCGTTTCAGAGCAGTTAGAAAAGCTCCCGTTTTGATATAAAAAACAGCTCATTCTGGAGCATTCTATGAAAATCGTCTTTTAGTGGAATATTCCACAACGTTGATATTCGTCGGCCTTTTTATGAATCGTTTTCAAATAAACGCTAGATGATCAATATTATACGTGCACGCGCGCACATTACGGCCGCGCACTGATAATCGCTCCGTTGATTTCCTCACAGACTTTTACAGTGAAACCGAAAGAAGACATTTCACAAAACAGCTTATAACTTCATCAAACTTACTCTGATTATCCTACCACTGATAACATAGAGTCCTTACCTGACATCAGATGGTATCCAACTGGTATATTCCAATTCCTGATCACCATTCGAAAAAATCGATACGTGTATGGATCCAACGCGATACAGTAGAACTCCATGATCCGCGGGGATCTGAGGCTCCAGAATGAACTCTAGTAACCCCGGCTGGATCAGTGAACTGGAAAATGTGGAGTACCGGATTTTTTTCCCCATTCATTTTCATTGAGTCCATTCCAAAATCACTTATGTCATCTGGGAGACGACAGGGGGCGCTTTTTTCCACAGTGATCGCCGGCGCCCCTCGGCTATACTCGGGTAGGCTCGGGTGATGCAATCATTTTTCAGATCGCAAAAAAAATAATAATAATAATTCCGAGAAATCTCGTGAGTGGCATGCAACCACCTATAAAAAAACCCGAGAAATCTCGTGAGTGGCACTGAAAGTGTTAAGTGATCATTATATGCTATTCTGTACCCGCAAAAAGCTAAAGCAAAAGACTGGCTGTCACAAAACAGTCACATCTAGAGACCTCAAAACCTACTCTAGCGAGGCCTTTAACCTTGAACTGGAGAGCCTGGACTGGTCAGATGAGCTCAATGGTACACTGGTTGAAGAAACATGGCTTGGCTTCAAAACCAAATTTTCAACAATACTAAACAACATGCCCCCCCCCCCCCCCCCCTAAGAACCACCAGGGTAAAAAAATCGCGCTGAGCCGTGGATGCACACTGAAATACTGACCGCTATGAAAGCCAGAGACAAAAAATGCTCTGAGTTTCGTAAAAGTCAGTCAAAAGCATGAGCAGTGAACTCCAAGCCCATGTGACTGAACTCAAACTAGAAAGAAACAGACTAAGAAATGACGTAAACTCCATGATCAAAACTGCAAAAAAAAATATCATCAATGACAAAACTAAGGAAAACAAAAACAAACCACGTGAACTTTGGAAATGACTCAATAATCAACTAGGCTGCAGTAAAAAACTTAAAACCAGATTCTCAAACATAAACATAAAGACGGACAACACGCTCATCACAGACGAGCTGGATGTAGCCAATTACTTAAACACTTTCTTCACAAACATAGCCAAAACACTGGTAACAAACTACCCTCCCACTCAGGGCATTATGGGGTAGAACACATAGTAGCATACTACAAGAACCTAGGGGTCCACAAAGACGACTTCAAACTGGAAATGGTAACAACAGATGAGGTACTCAAAAAACTGAGCGTCCTCCAACCGAACAAGGCCACTGGCCATGACAACATCCCCTCCAAATACCTCAGAGACTAGATGACCCCAGTCATCACACACATAATAAACCTCTCCATAAAACAGGGACACGTCCCCAAGGACTTCAAAATTGCGAGAGTAACACCCCTGCACAAAAAGGGCAGTAAATTAGACCCAGGCAACTACCGCCCTGTTTCTATCCTTACATCCATCTCGAAAGTCATGGAAGAAATAGTATACGAACAGGTCGAAAAGTGCCTTGCGGAAAAAAATGTAATCTACGAATTCCAATCTGGCTTCAAAACATCCCACTCCACTGACACATGCCTTCTCTATTTGAACGACCACATCAAACAAGAGGTGGACGCGGGCAAATACTGCGGCATGGTCATGCTGGACCTACAAAAGGCCTTCGACACTGTCAATCACACCATTCTGATTGACAAGCTAAAAGCAATTGGTTTTGATAGTCTATCAGTGAGCTGGATACAATCCTACCTGGAGGGGAGAGAACAGATGGTGGAGGTAAACGGTACCCTATCCCCCCCCCCCCTCCCAGTGAGCTGTGGTGTTCCACAAGGAAGCATACTAGGACCGCTACTGTTCCTAATTTATGCAAATGACATGTTGTCAGCTTGTGACTGCAACTTGTTCCTGTTTGCGGACGACTCAGCCCTGCTGGTCTCTGACAAGAACAAGTTACAGGTTGAAAAAACCCTCAGCTCGGAACTAGGCAAAATCTGCATATGGCTCGCCAATAACAAACTATCATTACACATGGGCAAAACAGAGTCCATTCTCTTCGGTTCAAATAACAAACACAGCAAGACCGACGGCTTCTCAGTTACAGTGGGTGACAATATTGTCACAAGTGTTACCTTTTTCTGTGTTAACTCGAACCTTAGTAAGAGTACAGGAGAGTGTTATCTTCACTCTAGGGCCGAAGTGGTCATGTACAGTCACGTACTTATTAACGTACTGTCCGGACTTCGGGGTAATTCCCTCTTGATGTGTGGTGGTGACAATAAACCACTGGAAACCGTTATCTTCAGGACTGTGCATTTATTTCCATTGTATTCTTCATATCATGCTGTTGACTAACGTTACATATCTCACAACAAGCTACCTGCTTCTGTTGTTCTTCCTGTGTACACACAGTCTGTCTCCTCACATATTCGCTCCTTGCATAGCTGACCTGTATGCGTGGGTGCCTCCCTCTTAAAGGAACAGACCATAATCTTATAACACTACGTGCATCTCCTCACTGAGGCCGATGCGATGTGCATCTCGATACGGTGCCAACGATACGATACATTAACGATACATTTGAAGCACCGGGCGATGCGATATGATTCACCCCCTGTTGAGATACGATACGATTCGATACGATTTGATTCAACATAATGCGATTCGGGGCGATACGATGCAATTCAACACGATGCAAAATAATAATAATAATAATAATAAATAATACAATTTTATGGTATGACAGAGGATTTGGTTGTATTCCTTATGCAGCTTATATTATTATTAAAAATAAAATGATCTACTGTAAGACAATTTATATAATTAAAAACTCTTGGGTGCCTAAGAAGACTTTTGCATAAACTGTCTTTTGACAGTTTG
Organism: Notolepis coatsorum; assembly: GCF_963971535.1. Classification (NCBI taxonomy): domain Eukaryota; kingdom Metazoa; phylum Chordata; class Actinopteri; order Aulopiformes; family Paralepididae; genus Notolepis; species Notolepis coatsorum. Next base: position 30,920,663 of record NC_140169.1, on the reverse strand, counting down.
AGAGAGAGAGAGAGAGAGAGAGAGAGAGAGAGAGAGAGAGAGAGAGAGAGAGAGAGAGAGAGGAGAGAGAGAGAGAGAGAGAGAGAGAGAGAGAGAGAGAGAGAGCCCCTCCCCGTCTGAGCGGCCGTCGACAGTTGATGATGTCACACACTAGACTAGGTCACTAGGATGCGACCGTAGCATTGTGTCAACAACACGGAGGCAGCCGGCTAGCCTGGATGGATTGCATGAAGCGATATAATTAAGAAATTAATAACCAATAAATGTGAAGTTATCTTTGAACCCCTGTTGTCAAGCGTCTTCAATATACCCCCCCCCCCCCCCTCCTCACTAATGTTACTGTGTTGCAGAGTCACTTTAGTTAGACACTAGTTTAGCGTTAGCTGAACGGCTAACTGGCGTTAGCCAGAGGCTACTAGCGTTAGCATGTTGAGCAATTCTATTCATGTCTCCTCGACTTCCACTGTTTGTTGATAACTGTGACGCGGCTCTCGCCTTATGTAGTAGCAAAGCAATAGTATCTGCTGTGTGTGTGTGTGCAGTCACAGTGCACTACTGATAAGTGGATGAGAGGAAATTATATCAATGCATCGGTTTTTGACCGATGCAAAGACGCTACAACAAGATGCATCGCGAGTTCAGCCTGACATTTTGCCGACGCGGACTTATTCCACCGCTGCACTTGCATCGTGAACGTGTATGCCGGCGCACCGATGCAAATCGATGAATCGTCACATCACTACTCTGGATGGCAATTAACAATTAAATATAATAACATTCCAGCACCCCTACTATGACTACACACAAAATATCCTAAACAGATTACATAGACTTTTTTTTTCTTCTTTTGAACACCCCTTGAGTCTCTGGAGTCCTTTAGGGTCACAATGCCCAAGAACATCTCCCCTTGACGGAGTAACAGTCCATAAGAAACAGTCCATAGGAAACAGTCCATTATAATCCTTAAGATAGTTGTTTCCCTTGAGAACAGGGTGAAATTGTGGAAGGTAGTGCAGTGTTAGGAGTTTAAACAGTCCACCTCCTTTCAGTGCTTCTGAGGTTCCAACACACTCTGAAAAAGAAGCATGAAACACACCTACAACGCAACGAATACAGCCCCAATATAACCACAGCTCTAACTCAATATTAAAGGCAACCTCCCAGTATCCTCTCTAGCTTCTAACTGAGTAAAACACCTGCTTCACCTGTTCACCCCAAAATAATTGTATGGTCTCACTTTTCTCACCGTAAACAAGATGCCACAGTGCCTCAAGTTTTTTTCTTTAACCAAAACAATACAAAGTCGTTCAAACAACAAACTCCTTTCAACTATTTTTTTTCTTTAAACAGGAGTAATATAACCTTTTTTTTTTAGTAAGTCACCCACTCTCCATATTTATCTGGAGGTCTCCTGGTACTGCTAGACCTGCCCCTGGATGTTTGGCACTGAGTGGAGTCCATAACCGTTGCTTTTTGAGTACGTTGCACTGCACTACCCCCACTAGCATGAACCTCCTCTGTACTCGAGGAGACTTGGGCTGTGTGTGGCGAAGAGGGGAAAACAACAGGGCTCAAGGGAATGTCTGTAGATGACTCTGCTTCCTGTCCGCTATCACTCCCCGCTGCCGTATCCGGGAACAGATTAGCCAGGAACAGGTCAGAGTCGATGAGGCTGGTATCTGGAATGGGTGGTAGAACCTCAGCAGGGTTCCAGACTTGTGCTTGTTCGATGACCCAGACATTATCCAACAGGGTACAGGAGTGGTATGGTTTGCACTACTTTGACTTTTGCCTTAGGCCCCTTTTTGATGCGTTACACCAAGTCGTCCAGTTGGCCTAGGACAAAGTATGGCCCCTCGTATGATGGCAAGAATTTCCTCACCTTATCTCTTACTCTCTTGGTGCCTTTTACTAGGTGCCAGACAGCATCACCTGTGTGGTACAGAGTGCAGCAAACGTTCTTGTCATATTGCTTTTTGGCCCGTTCCACAGACTGACCTAGGGCATCTCTGGCGATCTGGTGAGCAAGCTCCAGCCTTTCACGGAGCTGAGTGACATACTGTGGAGGAGTCTGGGCACTTTCATGGCCGGGTGGCAGACCAGCCACCAGGTCAATTGGCTCAGTCACTTCCCGCCTAAACAACATCATGTTGGGGGTAAACCCAGTGGAGCTGTGCTTTGTTGCCCTATAGGCCAGATGACAGATGACAGATATTTTGCAGAGTGGCATTGAAACGTTCAACCTGCCCATCAGACTGTGGCCTGAAAGAAGTGGTGCGCGTCTTCTCTATTCCAAGTAGTTCACATATTTTCTGAAACACTTGTGATTCAAAATGGGTGCCCTTGTCACTGTGCAAAGTCTGAGGTGCTCCAAAACGACATACCCATTCAGAGGTGAATACTTCACTTCAGTTACAGCCTGCTCATCTGGTAGGGGATAGGCTTCCACCCATTTGCTGAAGTAGTCTTGAACTACTAACACATAGCGACTATGACGATCAGTCTCGTTGAGGGGGCCCATTATATCCAGAGCCACTCGCTCCATAGGTGCTCCAATGCGGACAGTGCCCATGGGGGCCTGGGGTGAATTAGAGGGCCTGGCTCTGGCAGCACAGCTAGCGCATGTGCGGCACCACAGCGTGACATCTTCTCTCATACGATACCAGTAGTATCTTGTCTGCAGACGGGTGAGAGTCCGATCCACTCCAAAGTGACCCCCACACAGGACCATCATGCATTTGTTTCAGGACATCTGACTGGTACATACGAGGTAGTATTATCTGAGGGTAGAATATGGTTTCCTCTGCACAATAGAAGCGTCGCACCAGAATACCTTCTTTGAAATACAGTCTTTTCCACTGACTCCAATATGTTTCGGTGGCCGGGCTATGAGGTAAGATCTCCGCCCATGAGGGACGTTCTGTTCCCTGTTCCAGCGCTTTCCTGATGGGAGTGATATCAGGGTCAGCTATCTGAGCCTCCCTCAGCTGCTCAACGGTCCAACCGTGGACTAATTGCGCCTCTGTAGTCTCTGTGAGAAGAATCCTTTCTTCAGTTTGTGAATTTCCATCAGACCTTTAGTCCTCCACTCCTGTGCTTCCCATTCCAGGGGATGGGGAGTCCACTACCCCCACTAAGCTCAACTCTATGGGATGAGCTTCAGTAGTTCCTGCTGTCACACTACCGCCCAGGTCACACTGCACAGCCTGATGTCTTGACTTTTCCATGTTCAACAACGGGTCTGGCACTTTGCAAGGGCAGAACTGACGACAAGGCCTTCTAGACAGAACATCGGCATTGCAGTGCTGCCGTCCTGGGCGATGGATCACCTTGAAGTTGTATTCACCAAGCTTCTCAAGCCATCTGGCTAGCTGTCCCTCAGGCTCCTTCATCCGTATTAGCCAGCGGAGGCTACTATGATCCGTGCGGACGGTGAAAGATCTTCCCAGCAGGTACTGGCGGAAGTGTGATGTGAATTCCACCACGGCTAGCAACTCCTTCCGTGTGGTACAGTAGTTTTGTTCAGTCTGGGAGAGTCTTCTACTGCCATATGCCAGCACACGCTCCTCACCGTCCTGCATCTGAGAAAGGACAGCTCCGATTCCAGTGTCACAAGCATCTGTGTCTAGAATGAGGTCCCCGGTATCAAGGGGGTAGCCAAGGAGAGGTGCAGTGGTAAGTAGTTGCTTTAGTTTATCAAATGCCTCCTGGCATTCCTGTGTCCAGTGGAAACGGGCATACTTTTTGGTCAGGGCATGTAGAGGTTGAGCGACAGCAGCAAAGTCTTTTACAAAACGTCTGTAGTATGACGCAAGGCCTACAAACTGGTGGACCTCACTGACGTCGGATGGTGTAGGCCACTCTCTGACTTTCTGGACTTTCTGTGAGTCGGTAGCGACCCCCTGCTCGGAGACGATGTGCCCGAGGTAGGCTACTTGCCGTTGGAACAGGCAACACTTTGCTGGTTTCAATTTCAACTTGGCTTGGCGCAGTCGGTCAAACACCTGGGATAGCCGCTGCAGCATTTCTGGTACATCTTTTCCCAGTGTAATGATGTCATCTAAGTATACTAAGCAGGTCTCCCATTGCATGCCAGCAAGGACACGGTCCATTAGACGTTGAAACGTTGCTGGGGCGTTACATAGCCCAAACGGCATGACATTCCACTCAAAGAGCCCCTTCCTGCTGCAGAATGCTGAGGCCTTGCATGCTCTGGGGGTTAGTTCCACCTGCCAATAGCCAGATGCAAGGTCCAGAGTGCTGAACCATTTGGCGCTGGATAAGGTGTCCAGAGTATCTTGAATACGAGGTAATGGGTACGCATCTTTAATGGTACAGTCATTCAAAGCCCTGTAGTCCACACAGAGACGATAAGTATCGTCCTTTTTGCGTACCATGACAATTACAGTTACAGTGGGTGACGATATTGTCACGAGGAAAGAAGATATTACCTACCTGGGTTCCATCCTAAAGGCAAATCTTTCCTGTGACAAAATGGCATCCAATGTAATAAAAAAAGTCAACCAACAAACTCGATTCTTGTACCGGATCTCCTCACTGGTAAACAAGAATACCCTGAAGACTCTGGCAGGAGCACTCATTCAAGGGTACTACGACTATGCTTGCACCTCATGGTACCAAAGCACCTCAAAGGCGCTAAAAACAAAATTACAAACATCTCAAAACAAACTGGTCAGACTACTGCTTGACCTTACTCCTAGAACCCACCTCACCCCTGCCCACTTTGACAACTTAGGATGGCTTAGAGTAGACGACAGAGTACAGCAACTTGCAATGGGCCTGGGCCCCGTTCCCCGTACCTGGATAACTGAGTTAGCCGGATAACTTTCGGTTAAGTCTGACTTAAGCCGGACTTTCCGGCTCCCCGTACCTGGATTTTCCAAATCACCATGACAACAGATCCAAAAGTTTGAGCCTGGTCGAAAGCAGGGTTTAAGTTCAAGTTAGCCGGATCAACCATCGCCACGCCCCCGCAAAGAAGTGACAGCCCGTTTCCTGAAATTATTCCCACAGTCTACGATCTGCATTATACCATTCTGAATTACGTTTTTGTGCTCCATTCTTCCAGAGGGGGCTTTTGAAATGTAAAATAGACCCAAAATGCTGATACTAAATTCACTTTGTCCTAAATAATGCACGTTATATATACCGAGGCGCTCGCTCGGTGCGATGTACACATTATGACTTTGTGGTTATTTTAATTGTAACTGGGATTAAGATGTCTGATGAGATGCGCTGTTTGACGGATTTGAGAAATTGAATGAGCCGTTGACGTCACATTAATGAATGAGGATAAAGAAATAAAACTTCATTCAAAATAAAGAATATTCTAAACACGGGTCTCTCGTTCATTAATGTATAAACAATGAATTTATCCCATCTGGCACAGTGGCGCAGCGGTAGTGCTCAACCCTTCCAACCCAGCGACTGGTGTTCGAAACCCTGTGTTTCCAATATAATTTTTTTGAATATAATATTAATGATTATACGCCAAAGTAGCCTGGTTTTAAGTTAAAATATTATAAATCTACATGCATTGAGGATGTCATTCTTTATATAGCTCTCAACGTGCACCAAATTGAATTATTCCTATATTGCAAAAAGAAGGAAAAGACTAGGGTTTCGAACCCCGGTCGTCTGCGTGAAAGTCAAAAGAACAACCCGTTAGACCACAGTGGAGATAAGTAAAAGATCGACCACACATCAATCAATGGGTAAGAGAGCCGTATCGTAATTCTGTATAACAGTTTAACTAATTATTTTCGCTAGCAAGATCTCATTTGATTATTCAATCCAGCAGGCAAGTTTAAAGAAATATAATCTGATTGATTGAGGTAATGAGGGACTTAAAATTAGCCTAGATAACGCATTTAACTTGTCGGCGAGGCGATTGAGCCGTATTGCAATCTGTCAATAAAGTTTTAAATCAATTAATCAATCAATGCCGTTAGAGAATCAGGATCTCTGCCATCGATACGTGCTGGCTTTTCAACTGCATTTATCCTGGGGCCCAAGTCTGAATCGAGTTAACGAGACTGAATCCACCTTCGAGGAACAGGAAAATCCCGGCTTCAAACATCGGGTTAACTGAAGCTGGATAATGACATCTTGATCGACTTAGTTGAACCAGGTACGGGGAACGGGGCCCAGGTCTACAAGATACACTACACGACCAAGGTACCCATGTACATGTCAAAATACTTCCCAAAGGTCAGTGAATACCACGATCACAACACCAGAGGGAGCTCCACAAATCATGTTAAACCCAGATTCGGCTCAAACAAGGGACTAAACACGTTTCGCAATTATGCCACATCAATGTGGAACGCCCTACCCAAAGCTGTAAAGGAATGTGAATCACTACCCACTTTCAAAAACACTCTCAAAAAACACCTACGGGAGACTGCAATTCGAAACTGGCCCCTGTAAATGTCCTAACACAACCCCCTCCAATGTACAGTAAATTACCAAGTATGGTCTTGTCAATATTCCAATGTACAGTTTTGTTTGTACAGTTGTACAGTGTACAGTGTCCCCCACCCACCCCTCCTACCCAACCCCCCCCCCACTCCTACCCAACCCCCCCCCCCCAACCACCTCCAATGTACAGTCCCCCCCCTCCCCCCACCTACCCAATCCAATGTACAGTTTCTACGGCAAATGTATATACTTTTTTTTTTCTGGGCTCTCTTTGTATCACAAACAGTACTGTATTTACAAATGGTATGTCAAAAATATATAGATGTAGCAGTACTGTCTATCTGTATGTCATGTATGTCATATATGTTACGATGAATTGAAAATGGGGGACCCTGATGTAAACAAGACAAAAGTCTTTCTCTGGTCTGCATCCCCTTAACAATTTGTTTGTATTGAGCTGTACTGTATTGTACCCATTCTGCAATCTGTTAATACAGTTTTCAATCAATCAATCAATCAATCAATCAATCAATCAATCAATCAATCAATCAATCAATCAATCAATCCCCTTAACAATTGTATGTATTGAGCTGTACTGTACTGTACTGTACCCATTCTGCAATCTGTTATTAAAGTTTTCAATCAATCAATCAAAACTGTTTACGTTTGTGAGTGCTATAGTCGAATAGGTGTGAGAGAGAGAGAGAGAGAGAGAGAGAGAGAGAGAGAGAAGAGAGAGAGAGAGAGAGAGAGAGAGAGATACTATCAGTAACTATGTCCATTCTGAGGCACTCTGTTTCGTCTAGCATTGGATCAAGGTGTCAAAACTACTGTGGACTCAGCAGAGGAAGAGAGAGAGAGAGAGAGAGAGAGAGAGAGAGAGAGAGAGAGAGAGAGAGAGAGAGAGAGAGAGAGAGAGAGACAAACAGACATGATATAGACAGACAGATGATCAATCATATATCCTTTGCTATTTTAAGCTTGTTCTGGAAGAAATTACTGTGAGTGTCAACCTTTAGTAAAGTCCTGTCTTTAGTTATCCTAAATAAATCTTATACAATTGATATCTTAATTATAACTTATTAACCTTAGTTGTATAGTGCATAATGAAACGTTTGTCACTCTGTATTGTTCTAGAGAAAGAATGGGCATTCATTCAAGTCAAAGTTAATTTATCATGATGATTCTAAAATGTATATATTTTCAGTTGTATATTGGTTTAACGAATTTAGATGTTGAATCAACTAAACATATTAACCCAATTACATTATGTATCGTTGTCAATAAGCAAGTTATGGTGCTGTTATCGTTATTTATCGCGAAACCGGACGTGAGATCAAACTACAATTCAAAATGGTCGCTCCTCGTGGCGTCACTACGACCTCTGTTGTTGTCTGATTCTCTGTAAACCCGGAAGTGTTTAACACTTTGAGTGCCAGCCACGAGAAATATCGTTAGTTCATGCCATGTGTTGAGTACCAAGGACGAGAAATCTTGTTATTTAATCGTTATTTCTTTTATTAACGATTTCCATTCATTTTTCATCAATCAAGCCTCACGTTACCATTGGGACTGTCTCTTAGTTCGAACATGGAAAATACCGCCCCCTATCGTCTCCCGGATGGTAATGCACGCATTGGATTGGACTCAATGAAAATGGATGAGAAAAGAAAAATCCGGAATCCACATTTTACTTCTCAGGCATGTAACCCGAGCTGATCGGACTCATTGTGGTCCCTCAGAACAGCGTGGAATATGTGTTTCGAGTACCCAGCGTTGGATCAATAAACGCAATCGATATTTGGAATGGCGATCAGGAATTGGAATAATCTTTTTGGAGAACATCTGATGTGAGGTAAGGAATCTATTTGACCAGTCTTAGGGTAATCAGAGTTGTTTTTCACATATATCTCAACAAGGGCCCTATATGTGTGTGTGTGTGTGTGTGTGTGTGTGTGTGTGTGTGTGTGTGTGTGTGTGTGTGTGTGTGTGTGTGTGTGTGTGTGCTGATCAGGAAATAGATAATAGATTTTTCAGCCCGCTTCTCTAGCGTGCATAAGTACACATATACTATCGATAATCCGAAAAATGTCAATGTGTTTTGTGTATTCCACTTTTGTTGACACCGGAGGCTACTAGGCTAGCATGTTGCACGATTTACAATGGTCGGGTGCATGAGACTGTCGACTCACGACTGTCTAAACACAATATTAATATGAACACAACTATTTCGAGTGATATAGGATCGTTGTGTATGAAAATAAAGTTATGTCCTGTAATTGTTACACACACTAGGCAAAGCTATAGGCCTAGTGTTCACGCCGACAATCACAGATCTAACACGCTATATAACGTACCCCAAAACACGTTATCTAATTTATCCTCCTCTCTCCTGTATACGTGCTCTCCTGTATACGCGCTCTCCTGTATCTCTCCCTAAACAACACGACCAAAATGTCTCGCTGTTCCCTGCCCGCCTATCTGTTATGACAATAGTTAACTTAACCTAAGATTGCTTTCAGGAAGGAAGGGGGAAATAATAACAACCACAACGTCTTTTTTTCTTTTTTAAACATTATTTTTTTTGCGTTTATCGCTTTTCTGGTCAAGCATGACCGACAGATACAGGGTGAAACGGAATATAGAGCAGGGGAAGACATTCTGGCAAATGACGGCGGGTCCGGGAATCGAACTCGGAGTCCACCAGATCCATGACGCATCACGGTTTTCCCCGACGTAGAAATAGCGCCGAGATATGCGGTGAGCTACTGGAGCCCCCCCAACCACAACGTCTTTTATGGCCAAACTTGGAGCTTTTGAATAATACAACATTATTTGGATGAATTACCTCAATCCGCTGTGGTCAGTCGCACATCCTACCCATTACAGAGACCAAAAACAATCCAATCCAAATATTGTCTCCAACAATTACACACAACCGTATAGCGTTAGCTATGTGTACAAACACATGCACACTCGGTCGAGTCGTACACACACAACAGATATTGTACCTATTTTTTAGTCTGCAACATCCAAACTGGGATTAGTACACCACAACCCTGTACCTATTTTAGTCGGCAACACCCAAACTGGGATTTGTACGCCACAACCCAGCAAATCCCCCAGTAACACTGTAGAGGACCGGGATACGCGCGTTCTCCCATAACAATTCACAATACAGACCAAATATTCAATGCACGTCACTCTACTACTCAGCCATGATACACCGTAGATGCTCAAGCGTGCGCAGAGAAAGAGAGGGAATGCACCAATGCATTCCAATAAAGCCGGCTAACTACTCCCTTTTTTTCTATGCATGAGAGCGAAACACATTTGCACAAGCACGAAAGTTTGCGACGCCAAATTGTAGGATATATCAATAGTAGGAAATGAGTCAAATGACTTACTCACTCTGTGGGTCCGATTAATAACAAGGTTTATTAGCCAGATAGATCAAATATATACAAGGTAGTTAGAGAAAATGGCTGAGGCTTCCGCCCAGATAATCAGCTGAAATTGCCCAGGTAGAGAAGACCGATTGTTGTCGGGAGGAGCCTTATATAGTGAAACGGGGGGGGGGGGGGGAACACTCACATGATAGGTCAAACGAGTGGGGGGGGGAACACAGGATAGGGGACAAAAAAGAAGGGAGGGGGATATCCCTACTGAGTACAATGGTACAACCCGCAAGTCTCTACGACAAACGGTTCAAAAGATACAAAAAGGGGTGTGGCCTAAGGATCGGGGGAGTGGTCAACATAGACCAATGAAAGAGGACATCCCTACGGAGTACAATGCCACAACCTGCAAGTCTCTATGAAAAACGGTTCAAAAGATACAAAAAGGGGGTGTGGCCTAGGGATCGGTGGAGCGGTCAACATAGACCAATGAAAGAGGATATCCCTACTGAATACAATGGCACAACCCGCAAGTCTCTACAACAAACAGTTCAAAAGATACACACAGGGGGCGTGGCCTAAGGGGTGTGGCCTACGGATCAGGGGAGTGGTCAACATAGACCAATGAAAGATGATATCCCTACTGAGTACAATGCCACAACCTGCAAGTCTCTACGACAAACGGTTAAAAATATACAAAAAGAGGGTGTGGCCTAAGGGGGTGTGGCCTAAGGATCGGGGGAGTGGTCAACATAGACCAATGAAAGAGGATATCCCTACTGAGTACAATGCCACAACCCGCAAGTCTCTACGACAAACGGTTCAAAAGATACACAAAGGGGGAGGAGCCAAACGATGGGCGTGGTCAACATAGACCAATGAAAGAGGACATCCCTACTGAGTACAATAGCACAACCCGCAAGTCTCTATGACAAACGGTTCCAAAGATACAAAAAGGGGGCGTGGTCTAATGATAAGGGGGGGAGCCAAACCATGGGGGCGTGGTCAACATATGTGTAATCCCCTGAAGGGGGAGGGGCCGAACCATGGGGCGTGGTCAGCATAGACCAATGAAAGAGGATATCCCTACTGAGTACAATGACACAACCCGCAAGTCTCTACAACAAACGGTTCAAAAGATACACAAAGGGGGTATGGCCTAACGGGGTGTGACCTAAGGATCGGGGGAGTGGTCAACATAGACCAATGAAAGAGGATATCCCTACTGAGTACAATGCCACAACCCGCAAGTCTCTACGACAAACGGTTCAAAAGATACAAAAAGTGGCATCAAGGGTTAACTCCCTGAGAGGTCATTGCTAGGTCAGCAGTACTGAGTTGATTGACAGCTCCCTCTGAGTCATGCCACCTGCTACCCCTAATTGATTAGAATCCTAACTGACGCAATGACTATGCACTATGGACCCAATGTATTTCAATGAGGGCTGAGGTGTCCTTCACTCTCACGATGATTAAAGCAAAACGATAAGAGATGAAGCTTAGTCGTCTTAATATGAGCACTTGAAGGGTTATGTGAAGGGTTATGTTACAGGCTGGTCTACAGCTCCGCCCTGTGGGCGTGCTGGGCCGGTGCCTGTATGGTATATGTACCTGTCTCACGTCCTGGAGAAGGGGTGGTATGTTTACTTGTGTTTTGCAATACACAGCATTGAGACACAACTCGACTTGACTCATTCATTGTACAGCTACACTTGCAAACATGGTGCCAGAAGTTTGACTAGGACCCAAAGAGGATCTATATACGGCCCGTCGCTAAAACAACTGTTTGCAATAACAGCGGACGTTTATGTGTTTTGGTGAGAGTTTTGGTGGCGACAATGGCATCCAGCATCCCGCCTCCGGAGCCAATGAAGATGCCGGGGGACATTCACGGCAACTGGGTGAGCTTTCAAGCGGAGTTCGAGGACTATCTGCTTGCGACCGGGCTCAGCGAGAAAGCAAAGCCAGTACAGGCGGCGGCGCTCAGACGGTTAATGGGGAACGACTGTCGTCATATTTATAAACACAACCTGGGACTCACCGTCGAGCAACAAAAAGATGTGGGGGCTATTCTGACAGCACTGCAGCAATACTTCACACCAGCTAAGAACGTGATATTTTAGAGGTACGTTTTTGGCAACTTGAAACAGGAGGATGGAGAGCTATTTGATGCTTTTGTTACAAGACTGAGAGAAAAGGCTGCCTCTTGTGAATATGGAGCTATTAACACATTAACTGCCATGCAGTTTGCCCCTCTCATACCACTCTCTGCCAGCACTCTAAGCCTATGGAGATGTTCACCTTCTTTGCAGGGCTATAACTTTTTAAATTGTATTGCTAAATTGACATTACTATGGCCCATTCAACATCGATTATCTATCGTTCAGGATGTAGGAACGTTATACTTTTTCATTCATAGATTCATACGAAAATACCGTCTAGAATATAAATATGTTTTTATCGTTTTCTGCAGTAATTCCTAGAACGCTAGTTATAGGCCTAAACGCATAATATAGATTATCGATTGTAGTTTATTCGTGATACACGCTATATTAAAAATGTCAACTGTACATGATCCTAAACGTTATGACTGATCATGCGTGGATGAACGGGGGGGGGGGGGTCGTTTATAATTCCGTGATCGTCAGTAAATGCTTCATGTAGTATGGGTGATATATTGATCAGAGCAGTTTGCATTGATAATAATAAACACTCACGCTGAAAATGACGTCAGCGTCCTCTTACCGTTCGCCGATGAGACTGGAGGAAAAAGATCCCACTTATTTGACGTGGACAGACTAGATCCATTTCCGGTTTGTATAATAATAATAATAAACGCCCAAATCATATCGATTATTGAGTTATGGCAGCGGTCGATATGTACGATGTGTGTCTAGAGTCCCGCAACAATAATTATGTGAGTGCCGGACGCATTTCCTCGGTACACAGAGATCCATTTCCGGTTGTAACTCGCCCAATCACCACCAGGCGGCAGTATTGAAGCGTTGCAGAGTTGTGCAGGCTCCCACTGTATCAGCCGAGGCTGGGTGAGGGCATTCTGAATACCATGGCGAAAAAATTAAATATGATCTCAATAACGTCGTACGCCGTGGAATGGCAGAATTAGCATGAACTTGAAACACGTTGTACGACGTTTTTGGCGGAGATAGTGTTGAAGATGAACTTATAAGGGACAGGCTTGTCCTAGGGATAACTGATGAGGGCGCTAGGCGTCGCTTATTAAAACCCTTAAGAGTCTGAGGTATGGAGCTCCTCCTTCTCAGAATTGTCAATTTTTTTTGTTACATAATATAAAACTACAGGTTCATACCTTCAAAATAAGCCATCAATTGTAAAATTCAAGCCGATAGTTTTCAATCAATGTCCTATCAAACATTCTGGTAAAATCCTAACTACATTCCAGCTGTAGTTGGAAAGGATCCAAGTTCATTCAGCTATCTGATGAAAAAACTACACTCCCAGAATTCAATGTGATCAATGTCACTAGACTAACACCTAGAACAAAGGCCCAGTTTCTAGTCTGTCGTTCCTTTGTCATTCCAATGACTGGACCCAGCAGGAGGCCTATCCCTAGTGTGACACACAAGCTAGATAGCATATTATATGACCATGCCTAAAACCTATAGTTACATTTAACTTTAAAATGTACCAAAAAAAAGTTATGGGGGGGAGCATGATATAAGAGCAACTTTGGTGACTATGAGGGGTGCTGGGCAGAGAGTCCACCCTAATCTAAGCTGCTTCACAGTGGCATCCATAATAAGAACATTCCAACTGGAAAACAGGTATGTCTTCACCTCTCTACTTTCTACTCTACTCAGATGGTATTTACAGTACTGTACCATATCACATTACCATGTACTGTATTGCAGGGTGATAATGCCCCTTTTGCAGCATACCATGATTACTTATATTGAGATGTTTCAGTACAGTGGATGGTACAGCATATACAGTAAAGTACAGTATATATAGTACTGTAAGAAAAAGAAGCAAACCAATAACAATTTGTGGTTGTATTACTCTAGAACAGGGGTGTCAAACTCATTTTCACAGAGGGCCACATCAGCATTATGGTTGCCCTCAAAGGGCCAAAGACCGTATAAATGTTAATGTAATGTAAAATAAATGTAGCTACTCATTTACATATTGTTAAACATGTTGTTTCTGTATTTATTACTTATTCAAGTTATACATATTGCATATGCATTTGCATAGATGTAAAAATATATGTTATCTTATGTTATTTTAACAAATACTTTTAGTTTATCAGAACCCCATATTACTCCATCAATCAATGATCAAACCATTCAAGTAAATAACAAAGAAGAATATCATCAAATACAAGCTATGACATTAAGTTTGTTCAAAACCTTTTTGTCACACTCAAGAGGGGCAGAACTAACAACTGTGAGCTGCAAAGAACACGTGGGACAGATGTAGCAGATGTTACAAAAACAAATGGCTGCACACAACCTTGCAGAGGCCATACATCCAACTAATGGAAGATAGTTTAATTAACTTTAATTAACAGATTGCAGAATGAGTACAGTACAGTACAGCTCAATACACACAATTGTTAAAGGGATGCAGACCAGAGAAAGACTTTCGACTTGTTTACATCAGGGTCCCCCATTTTCAATTCATAATGAAATTGCTATTATGTGTCTGCATGACCACACAACTGTAACTGTACTCAAAAATAACAAAATAAGGGTTGTCTCAGTTCACAACTATATTGGTCAAGTTTTGGGTGGGACTTGTTTGCGTTCCTACAGCTTCTTATTCAATTGAGCGAGATGCTCGGTTATGTCACACAGCCAGTTTGCATCTGACAGTTCAGACAATATTTCTTCAACCCTTTGTTACCTATTCCGCCTGGATCTTTTTTGTATTTTGGGCTGTAAAATTGTCAAAGAATGTCTGAGGAGTAAGTGCTTTTGGCTTTTTTCCTTTGTTACTTCATCAATACCTCAGATGTTCAACATACATGTATGTGTAAGAATGTGTAATAACTAAGGCTGTCAAAGTTAAAGCTTTATTAACGCATTAACCCACAATTCTTTTAACGCTGCTATTTCTTAACCCAAGATTAATGTTTAAAAAAAAATAAAAAAAATGAATTAATTTATTTACCAGAGCTCTTGGGGTCCACATCAAATGACGTGGCGGGCCACATTTGGCCCGCGGGCCATGAGTTTGACAAGAATGACTAGAAGACCTTCTGGGGTGGATGCCAAGCCTGTTCACACAACAGCAGGAACTTGCCGTTGTGGACCTAGTGAGAGCAGACAATGCAATCTGTCTCCACCAACTACGGCAACAAATACTTGCAGATAGGCAAGTCAAGCATCACCACCATCAGACGCATCTTGGTAAAGCACAACATCACCACGAAGCAACTCTACAGGGTCCCATTTGAGAGGAACAGTGTCAGGGTCAAAGGACTTCGACGTGAATATGTACGGGTAAGTGTTACAGTCCTTTACATTTACAATACAGTATTGGTGAAATCCAGTAACAGCTGAATATGCACTAATGTATCAGTACCACATGGATCGATTCAGAGAGCTACACAGGTACCTGTGTGATGGGGTGGGGGTTCTGTATGTGTAGCACTGTAGTAGTCGTGTGTTTTGAGTACTGTAATGCTATCCACAATATGTATTTTTTGTTACAGAGAATCATGGCCATGGATGGAGGTGCACAGCCGCATGAATTTATTTTCATTGATGAGGCTGGATTCAACCTAAGCAAAACAAGACAAATTCAAATCTAACCCTAACTAACCTTACTGTCATGCACTTGTCCTAATATACTAACCTACACTGTAGCACTCAACACTTTGATGAACATTGTTACTCAGCTGATAGAGTTGTGCCCTTCCTGATGACTTGTCGTACAGAACTTGTAAGTCGCTTTGGATAAAAGCGTCAGCTAAATGACTAAATGTAAATGTAAGACGACGGGGTCGTAATATAATTGGCCAAAGGGCAATTGTGCACGTCCCGGGGCAGCGTGGGGGAAATATCACATTGTGTGCTGCCATAAGCCTTCGAGGGCTTCTGCATCATCATGAAGGAAATCAAGGCTCTGATCACGGCGGTGCCAGTCCTAAGGTACTATGACGTCCACAAGCCGGTCACCGTACAGAGTGACTCCAGTCAGACGGGTCTGGGCTGCTGCTTGCTTCAGGGGGGACAGCCTGTCGCGTTCGCCTCTCGTGCATTGACCCAAACGGCGCAAAATTATGCACAGATCGAAAAGGAGTGCCTAAGCATCGTATTCGCCTGTCAACGCTTCCACTACTACCTATATGGGAGGGGTGATGTGACTGCAGAGACTGACCACCACCCATTGGTGTCCATCTTCACTAAACCTCTCCTCAGTGCGACAAAGCGCCTTCAGAGCATGCTCCTCACACTTCAGAACTACTGCCTGGCGGTGGTATACAAGCCAGGCCCTGAAATGTACATAAGTGACACGCTCAGCAGAGCCACCACCCTGCCACAAAAAATGGATACACTGTACAGACGTGAAATGGTCTGCAGCATGCAGCAGGAGCAGTGTGACACGGCCGCCATTCAGCAGGCGGACTATCTGAACATCATCAGCCAACGTCTGGCACAGATTCGAACACACACTGAGGAGGATGTGTGTCTGCAAACACTCAAGTCAGTCGTGCTGGAGGGATGGCCAGAACACAAAGAGGAGACCCCTTTAGCCGTCAGGGACTGTGCACAGGATGGCATGCTCTACAGGAGTCAGCGCATCATAATTCCGAAAGCTATGCGTCCGGAAATGCTGAGACGGATCCACTACAACCACGTGGGGGCAGAGGCGTGCTACAGACAGGCTCGTGATACACTTTACTTGCCCAGTATGCAAGGGGAAGTCAAATATTACGTACAGCAGTGCTCCGTGTGCAATGAGTATGCACATGAACAACAGAAAGAGACTATGATGTAACACCCGCTCCCCGCACGGCCCTGGCAGCTGGTAAGCATGGACCTGTACAGCTATGCAGCACAGAACTGCTTCTCGTGGTGGACCACTACTCTGACTTCTGGGAGGTCGACTTGCTCCCTGAGCTGTCAGCAGACACCACGATCCGACGATGCAAGGCACAGTTTGCTCACTACGGTGTCCCAGACAGGGCCATTTCTGATGGTGGGGGCCAGTTTGCCGGTGGAGAGTTCCGGGCGTTTGCGCACGTTATGTCCTCACCGAGGCACCCGAAGGCTAATGGCAAAGTGGAGTCGGCAGTAAAAATTGTGAAGAGCCTGTGCAGAAAGGCAGACCGTGCCAGAGAGCACGCCTGGAAGACCATTTTACATTGGAGAAACACACCCACTTAGGGTATGCTGTGCAGCGACTTATGTCGCGGAGACTGAGAACCCTTCTCCCTGTGGCTGACCAGCTACTGGTACCTCAGGTCGTCACAGGGGTCCCGGACAAGCTGAGAGTGAAACATCAAGCAGCAAAGCTGATGTCTGACCGATCGGCTAAGGATCTGCCGGAGCTGAATGTCGGCCGGCCCATACGGATGAAGCCACTCCCGGGTGACAGGACGGGCCGAGTGCCTGCAGCAGTTGGGACTCCGGTCCTATCTGGTCGACGTGGAGGGGACTACGTATCGCTGCAACAGGGTTGATCTCCGACCAGCAGAAGCGGCCCCTCCCCAGCCGTCAGTTCACCCAGAATTGGCCCAAGAGCAGCCTGCGAGTGGGGGAAGCGCCGAAGAGGTCATCAGCGGTCCTGAGGAGTCTCCAAAGTCATCAGCCCCGAGGTTGACGCCGTCTTCCCCGCAGACTGGTAACACACCAGGCCGTGAGTTACAGGCCCGGGCCTTCTTCCGGAGTGGGAGGCCGATACGGCCTCCTGACAGACTTAACCTCTAGGTCACACACAAACTGAGACTGTCTCACACACACACACACACACACACACACACACACACACACGCGCGCGCGCGCGCACACACACACGCATGCACGCACGCACGCACGCACACACACAAATGATAACAGGAGAGCTGATGAAATAAAGATTAAAAGGAAACAAGACATTAACTCTCCCTCTCAATTCAAAGAACATGTTATTATTGGCAGGGTTGGAACGTTTTCTAAGACCAAAGCAGACATTGCAACAGCAGCAGCAACAACAACAACAACAACAACAACAACAACAACAACACAATTGCTAAACATTAGTAAATAGAACACTATCAACATCAGCTGAACTTCAACCACTGAAACGTAACAATCGTTCAACAGAAAATAAATTAAATATAATGGATACTATGTGAATGTATCCTAATGTACAGCAGTGCGTTTGTCTTTCAACTGGCTCCTCTGTGTCTAATGGGGGAACGTCAACAACACAGAGGTTAAACCAATCCTACCAGGGTGGACCAATATCTGGACCTAATGTGTGTCCCGAGCTGATGAAACCTGAGCTGAGTTGAAAGAGCTGTTGCAAACAGCAGCCGGATGTAGCTGGTTTCCTGAGGAAACGGTTTGAGACTGGGTCGCCTCGCTTTATTGAGAATAGAATAGGTATGTGGTTTTCAACTCAGGGCTCAGGGTGCAGACAAGATGTTCTATGCAAAGGTGACAAGTTTCCATGAACAGTTTAAGTAGGTCAATGTATTCAGATGATTTTGTACATTGCTGTTTAAGGCATAGCTTGTGGTTAAGCAGACGTGCCAAGTGGTTGATGGACAGGATGTTCTCATGCAGATATTGTTATCTCGAGTGTTGCAATGTAAGGTGTCAGGCAGTTTTGTAAAGGTTAATCAAAAGGTCAGTCATGCAAGACGATCTGCAGGTGTCTGAGATCAGGCTGACAGAAATGCATATTAATTCCACAACAATTCCACCCTTTTGATAATTAACTTATCAACAAAGTGAAAATTAATATGCCACCATACGTTAGGAAATTATCTATCAAAAACCAAGATCACAACAACATATGATGACGTAACAACAAACCTAAGAGGCAAACTGGCCACAAAGTCAAATAGTTGATTATTTTGGTTTCTACAAACTACGAACATCTAAAAATGTAGTTCAATTTTAAAGCAATGCAAGCTTCACATAACCTCAAGTCAATGCAAATCTCACACCACCTCTAGATACAAGTAATAAGTGTAAACGAGAGACTTCCGGTTTGAGATGTTCGGGTAAGCGGCCATAGAAAAGAGCTCCCGGTCAAAGAATATCAGAAAAAAGGAAGTAAAACTATCTAAAACAAAATAAAAAGTGACAATTCAAGGATATAAGGAGAAGGAGAAAAGGAAGGATGGACACGAGAAAAAGCTAGAAAAAAGCGACCCCAGAAGAAGTACAAACACCGGAGGAATGTTATCGACACAAGGAGGTGACGCAGAAGGTAATTCAAGCTAGCATGACGCAGGGTGACAGAACAGGGATGCCCACCTGGGTAGCGGAGCTACAAGCTAGCATACAGACAAGCATATACGCTAGCGCAATAGCTAACCAAGCTAACACGCAGAACATCCAGAGCAACATCGACAGACTCAGGGAAGAATTAAAGAAGGGCCAGGACGAGCTCAGAGAAGAAATAAATAAGAGACTCGAGACAATTGATGGAAAACTACAGGAACAAGAGAAATACATAAGGATGCTAGAAGAAAGGACATTTTCTATATTTTTCTCCCATCCCAATTTTCGTATCATCCAATTCAACCCTCCCCTGTCACGAACGCTGTTTCTTGCCTCCCACAAGCCGGCTGCAATGTGGACTAAGTCATACATAGCACAAGTCCCCTCCGGTACTTGAGGTAACAGCAGTCGCATCTTTTCACCTGCGCAGCTCGATCTCTCAGTGGCGAGGAGTAATGCGTGGGAGGCTCACGCTGCCCCCGACACTTCCTGATTCTACTGCGCAGGCGCACCAACCGACCTGTAGGAGTCGCTGTCCACAACGCCCGATCCCCACCCATCAGTTTCCCACCCCCTAATACGGCCAATGTGTATTAGTACGGACGACCAGCTAAACTGAAAGCAAATGTGGAGCGCTAGGCTCGAACAGGCGAGCCCAGCGTCTCCAGATTTCGTGGTGAGCGCCTTGCCCACTACGCCACGTAGCCGCCTGCGTTCAGACCTATTTAAGGGGAGTCAACATTTCACCGTCCTCTGTCATCAACTGGGGGAGTTACTCGGGCGGTAGTAGACAAGCACAACAGTGGCATGATGGCGGATCGCATCGATCATCTGCGAGCTCTCCATCAATTATTGCAGATGCTCATTTCAGACCAATGCTCCATCGTGAACCAGCTGCTGATGAGAAGACGTAGAAGACGTAGAAGACGATCATGCAATGCATGCATACGGCGAATGGTATGTAAAAGGGAGATACGTCACGTCATAGATATATTGCGGATGTAGCCTACACAGGAGCTGGATACAATGTTGAGTGCGTTTACATGCTTCTGCAACAAAGTATCAACAAATGTCGCTGTTCGTTTGAGGTAGGATAACAATGTAAATATTGTTCTGAGGTAGTGTAAACTATGGATCAGTCGGTCTTAAGTATCCTAATCAAGAATGGATTAACCTACTCTGGTGTGTCCTGGGCCAAATAGTTTAGTCACACGCGCTTTAAAATCCCAACTGTTATTAGTGTGCATGTAAAAGCATTCGATCATAAGACTGGCCTAACGTTACACGTAAACGAGTCGCCAAATAAGTTGGTCATTCATTGATTGATTGAACATTGTATTAACAGATTGCAGAATGGGTACAATACAGTACAGCTCAATACACACAATTGTTAAGGGGATGCAGACCAGAGAAAGATTTTCGTCTTATTTACATCAGGGTCCCCCATTTTCAATTCATCATAACATTCATGACAAACACGATATACAGTACTGTTTACATACAGTACAGTTTATAGTTTATATACAGTACTGTTTACATACAGTACTGTTTATATACAGTACTGTTTATTTACAGACATCATATAATGATATTCCTTATATCATCATAACATGAGATACTGTTAATCATAACAAAGCATGGTACGAAAGTGGGAATCTAATGGAACTCTTAACTTTACAGGCAATCATAAACGCCATGAGAGGACGGAGGATATGGGCCCACCCACGTACCCATCATTGGTGGGATGTCATTGTCCCTGGTTTTGATGACCAAATGTTCATCAGCAACTTTCGGCTGTCCCGGCAGTCATACACATACATATGTCGACGTCTAGGCCCTGTCCTGCACAAGGAGACCACCAACTACCGGTTGCCCATACCCGTGGACAAACGGATTGCCATCGCCCTGTGGAGACTGGCCACCAACAACGAATACAGGAGTGTGAGCCACCTTTTTGGTGTTGGTATTGCCACCGTCTGCCGCTGTGTGCAGGAGTTCTGCTCTGCCACCATAAAGGTGCTGCTTCCTGACCACATCAGGACCCTAGATGCCAGACGGTTGAAGGAGATGGCTGCCTTCTTCGACAGCAGGTGGGGGGCACCTTAATATTGGCATCTGAGATGTTCCCACGGGACTTCTATAACCGAAAGGGATGGCACTCCACCATCCTACAGGCTGTCGTCGATGGCAAGAGTCTCTACTGGGATGTGTGCGTAGGCTTTCCTGGGAGTGTCCATGATGCACGCATGCTGAGGCAGTCCCACTTCTGGGAAGTTGCAAGTGACGGACGGTTCTTCAACCAACACACCGTCAACATCTGTGGACGTGACATAGGGCACTATGTCATTGGAGACCCTGCATACCCACTGCAACCTTGGCTGATGAAGCCTTTCTCTGACACAGGCCGCCTTACCCAGGAGCAACACACCTACAATGCCAGACTGAGCCGTGCCAGGGCAATTGTGGAGACAACCTTCGGGAGACTGCAGGGTAGAAGGAGGTGTCTCCTGAAGAGGAATGACTGCCAACTAGACCTCACGAAGCAGATGGTTCTGGCCTGTTGTGTGTTGCACAACATTTGCGAGGAGCATGGAGACTGGTATGTGGAAGGCCCTCTAGTGATGGAGAACGTGCAGCCACCTGTTCATGCGCTACAGGAACCTCAACAGGAAGGAGCTGGTGTGAGATCTGCATTGGTCGACTATTTTAAACTGTACAGTGTTTATTTCTTTTGTTTGTGTACCACAGCTGTTTTTTAAGCTTTGCATATATTTTCCCCTCCATGTGCATCCAGCTTATTCCGTACCATAGTTTGTTATTGTGCACTGTTTTCTTTGGATGTATACTGTTGAGAGAGAGAGAGAGAGAGAGAGAGAGAGAGAGAGAGAGAGAGAGAGAGAGAGAGAGAGAGAGAGAGAGAGAGAGAGAGAGAGAGAGAGAGAGAAGTGGCATGTTCCTGTTTGGAAATAATTTTATTAGCAATGCCTT
The DNA here is from genome assembly GCF_963971535.1 of Notolepis coatsorum. Lineage (NCBI taxonomy): Eukaryota > Metazoa > Chordata > Actinopteri > Aulopiformes > Paralepididae > Notolepis > Notolepis coatsorum. The sequence continues at coordinate 30,898,411 of NC_140169.1, read as the reverse complement.
CTTTCACAATGGTAAATAGAAACTGACAGCAAAGGTCTGATTCAGGTAAAGTGCGATGACGTTTACATGTCTTCTTTCACAATAGTAAATAGAAACTGACAGCAAAGGTCTGATTTAGGTAAAGTGCCACGTCGTTTACATGTCTTCTTTCACAATGGTAAATAGAAACTGACAGCAAAGGTCTGATTCAGGTAATGTGCCAAGACGAACATCACTGCAACAAACCAAAGGAGAAATAAAATGTAACAGTGATGTGGATGTTGAAAGGGCCTTCAGTGCTCTGTTCTGTTCCTGCGGTTGCTGCCATCCTCCTCTATGGCAGAAACCACCCTCTCCGCCAGCCCCAGCAGACTGGTGGTGGAGCGCTCCATCCTCCCTCTCCTCTCTCGCCTCAGCCCTCTCATCCCTCTCATCCATCTTGGTGAGGAGGGCGAGAAGATCCTGGTCTGCGTTCCTCTTTCCTGGGTAACAGAAAACAGGTTATTTAGTAATACGGAAGTCATTCTCCCATTGCTTTGTGTCCTTTCTAGTTGCTGTCCCAGGCAGGGTGGGTGACTATGCTCTTGTTGTGGTCTAGCAAAAGCTGTATGAATCCTGGATTTGTCCACCATACTTCTGGTATATGTAATGGGGTTAGGGTTAAATGTACTGCAATACAGACTAGAGCAAGAAGTGTTTTGGGTGTACATGAACCTGCTCCAAGCCTCCAACACAGGTTGCCATCACAGGAGACATGGGCTTGGAACCCTGTGATATCTGGCATAAAGGAAAGTATGGTTGTGTAATAGACTAGTAAATGTCTGATGATCGACTATAAGCCATATTTAATTGGCATATCACAATAACCAACCAGAGGTAGGGGGGATACCAGATTTGGACCAGTGGCGTCTGTGTCCCCCCCCCCCCGCAGCACTGAATGGGATTGACAACTAATAGAATGTAGTTACACTAGGTACGCAAGCTCCTCCACCACAACCTGACGTATGTTAGTTTAAATTTAACCAGGGGTGATGTACATTTAAATAGACAGCAGTCTTCATAAACCATTATTGTAATCATCATCATAATCATCAATAGAAGGGGGTCTAGCCCCAAATACTTACTTGTTCCTTTCTTTGCCTGCCCCTGGTCAGGGGTCTCTCTCTCCTCTGAAGCAGCACTGGTACCATGTCCGCTGGTCGAGGGCTGCTCACTGTCCATGGTCACAGACATGGATGAGTCTGTAGGCAATATTAAATCACAACAACTGTAAGGCTATGTCACACATCGAATATTACGTTACCTACTTTACCCTCCAACACATAAACAGCTTGGAAATGTGGTCATGCAAGTCGATGGTTAAGTCGTCAGGCTTGGTTATATATAGCCTATGCGGTTTCCCACAATAAACATTATATGCAGAAGCCGGAGCACATTTATTAAGATGTCAACACGAGCTTACAGAAATGTAGCTTACCGAAATGTACATTAGTTGTCACGGCAACGTAACAACGTGGCAACATTTAGGTTTTAGGCCATAATTATTCCGGTGTTTGGTCGACATGAGTTAGCTTATCTGAACTTTCAATGAGTGGTATGCAGCCAACCTACAGTCATTAGGCGTGGAGGAAGACTCCGGCGTGGCTGGTGGTGCGAGGTCGGCATCAAGCGTGGTGGCAGCTGTGGCTGAATTCAGCGCCCCCGTCACCTGGTTAGCCGGTCTCTGGCCCATCACGCTGTCGAGGAGCTGGAAGTTGGGACATGTGACAGTGTCGCAACATCCAGCTCCACTTTTGGACAGCTCCTTCTTGGTGTCCCGGTAGTCCTTCTTTAGCTTCTTTAACTTGTTGATTATCTGGTCTGCCGTCCTTGCAAACCCAGCCTTGGCCATCTCCTCCACCAGTTCGGCATATAGCTTGCCCTTACGTGTGCTGCTACCGAGCTTCTCCTGAAACTCGGTAGCAGGCCAGATCGCCACCAGGCATTTGGTCTCCTCGGCGGTCCACTGCACATTCTTGCGTTCCATTTTAGGTGTTGTGATCGACTACTGATCTTCCTCATTTTCACAGCCTAGAATATGACACGCCCACTGTTGACGTCACGGTTCGCAAGGAAAAACCAACTATTTTCCGGTGCCAGCTGAGCACCGATTTGTCACGTGCTGAACCAATTAATCCCGGTCTGAACGCGCCAGCCGGTGCGAGATTACGTTCGGGAACCGGCTCCAGCACGGAGCCTGGCCGGTGTAAAAGGGATATGAGAGAAGGGATAGAAGGAGACTCAATGACCAAATATGTAGACAACCTAATTCGAGAAAAATTGGAAATGTCAGACCTCGACAAGATAGAGATTCAAAGGGCACACAGGACCCTAGCGCAGAAGCCACAGATAAACAGACCACCGTTAGACCACAGTTATAGTTAATTTCTTGAAATTCGAAGTCAAAGAAAACATTCTCAGAGCAGCCTGGCAGACGAAGATGGAGGTGGAGGGGCAGAGAATAACCTTCGACCATGACTATTCAACAGAGGTGGCTGTAAAGCGTCAGAGCTATGTTCAGATAAAAAAGACTCGGAAAGAGAAAGGAATCAGATTTCAATCACCAATGACCATGCTGAAGGTCCATTGGAAAGAAGGCATAAAGGTGTACAATGACGTGCGGGAAGGGAGGGACATGAACTGGAGCGGAGCGGCAGAGCTTGCTGCATTATTTAGCCATAAACCGCCATGATTCTCATTCGAAGCTTAGCTCACCTGGCAGCGCGGCGGTCCTGCGGGCCGTTGGTTTCAAGTTTGAATCCCATCAATATTTTTTTTTTTTTTTTCTTTTAACGTGTATTCTTTCGCCGGTTAAGGTTAGGCATGGTTAAGGTTAAGGTTAAAGTTAGGCATTGTTTCGGAGTTGGTTAAGGTTAGAAAGGTTAAGTTTAGGCGCTGTTAAGGAGCTGGTTAAGGTTAGAGTTTGTCTTAGAGAATGGCAATATTCTTTCTATGGTTAAGGTTAAGGTTAGGCATGGTTAAGGTTAAGGTTAATGTTAGGCATTGTTTCGGAGTTGGTTAAGGTTAGAAAGGTTAAGTTTAGGCGCTGTTAAGGAGCTGGTTAAGGTTAGCGTTTGTCTTAGAGAATGGCAATAGACAGCCTATTTCCGCATTGCCGCACTCTCGCGCTGCCGCGGTCACATGGTCACATTGTCACATTCTTGCACTCCTCCGCTGTTAAAAAGCAACACGCAGAGGGGACACAGTGATCCAAGGAAGGATAAGTACAATACACATTAGACGGGTCTACATGTGACACACACACAATACAAGTAAATGTAAACATGAAAAGGACTTATGCAATGAGAAGATGGTAAAGTACATACGAGATAATTATACCAAAAGTTATAAAAAAGGCCATGGAGATTCAAGAGATATATTGAGGCGGACATGAAACAACCACAGTATTATATTTGTCATTATGACACATAATACAAATAGATGGGAACATGAAAGTGACTAATGCAGAGCTTATGACCGGGAGCTCAGAGGTCGCACACAGAACGAGCTGGACATGTATAGTAATAATAATAATAACTTTATTTGTATAGCACTTTTCATACAGAGGTTGCAGTTCAAAGTGCTTCACAACAGTAAAAAATACAGGCATAAGCGAGCATAAAAAGATAGACAGGTAGAATCACAGTGTTTCACATTAGGATCTAGCATCCCAATAGGCTCTCCGCTTACAGTTTTCAGTAACACAAATAGTAAAAATAATTTAAAATGATTCAGTTTAAAAATAGTCAAAAAATTATAAAATAGAACGGACATAAAAAAATACAGGCAAGGTATGGCAAATCACAGTGTTTCACATTAGGATCTAGCATCCTAATAGGCTCTCTATTCAGTAATACAAATAATCACAGTGTTTCACATTTGGATCTAGCAAATAATAAAAATAGTCATCAGTAAGAAGTAAAAAGTGCAATAACCGACACATGAATTTGATAGGCAGTGTATAAGAGTAGGCAGGGTAAGAATAGTGCAGGTAAATACAAGTTGTGTCAGGATATCCCTGATGTTTCCTCTTGCCACTAGGTGGTAGCAGCTATCTATCAGTGAAATGCCTGAGCAAAGAGATCTTTTAAAGAGTCTTTTAAAGATGTCTAGCGAGTTGGCTTCCCTGATGTTTTGGGGTAGTTTGTTCCATAGTTTTGGGGCATATTTGATAAAGGCTGCATTACCGATCCTCTTTTGACTGCTTCTGGGAGCCTCTAGTAGTCCAGCAGCTGATGATCGCAGTATAGTGCGCATTTTTCAGCCACTAGGGGGAGCCCTCTCACTAGGAGAGCCACTACTCCCCACCCACCAGCGGGGGAAAGATGGATACGACTGAGTCCCTCAACTACCATGGAAGTTGCAAGTGTTAATGTTGATGTTAATGTTTATTATGGTTATATGTATGTAAACCAGACAGGGATAGCAGTGACTACAACCACAAATATTATTTTATGTGACATGGGTAGAACGGGAGAACATTTGGAAAAGAAATATGACACAAGTTAAGGGTATCAAAATGATGTTGTTGAATGTTAATGGTATGAATAGTCCGATCAAAAGGAGTAAGGTGATGACGAAACTTAAAGGCCAACTTGCAGGTTAAACCCTACTCTGCAATTATGGGTAGTTTACATCATTGGTATCTAATTAAAAAAAAATTTCATTTGACGCCGGAAATGCCACTCAGAAAGGGTTAAAAAGGTCCACGCACGAATAACATGCACGGAGCTAATCAAAAAGCTTATCAGACGCTAGCACGGCCGTGACGTCACTTCAGGCAACTTATGCCTTATGCACGTCCGGGTCATAGTACTACTGGGCTGGCTATATGGCTATATGGCTCCTGCTAACGTTAGCATTATGTCTACTGTCGTGAACCATTTTAAATCGGGCCATGCAAAAGAGTTTGGGGAACGAGTAAAATGTGCAGGTCCTCTTCTCAGACCTGTGGGGCAAAGCACTGCACACACATCATGCCGGCTAGCAAGCTACACGTCCCGGCATGTTGATACGATTTTAGCCCCACTCTGTGCATCAGTCACGATAGCTATGAGCTAACTAAGGTTACAAGCTCAAACACCTTATAACTACTACTATTGTCGTGTCCATAAGTTCCTTGGCAGAATACTTGTGAGAACAAAGGTATACAAAGAGGAGAGAACCATTTTAAATCTGGCATTCATGCTGGCTAGCAAGCTATGCGTCACGGCATGTTGATAAGCATGAACCGGTTGGGATTCGAATAGACGCAGCCCCACTCGGTGCATCAGACATGATAGCTATGAGCTAACTAACGTTACAAGCTCAAACACCTTATAACTACTACTATTGTCGTGTCCATAAGTTTCCTGGCAGAATACTTGTGAGGACAAAGGTATACAAGCTAATGAAGTATCATTCGATGAGTGTGCGCTGGTTTCAAGAAGAATTCAGACTGGAGATGATTTTCAGAGGCAATGGCTCAGTTGGTGAAGAAGGTGCTTTATTCAGCAGACAAGGCACAGGTTACACAGCAGCACAGTAGAGGTCCCTCCATGACAACAGTCTCGGCTAGACTGAGTCCCCTACTGTTCTCAACAAGTTGTTTAAATCCTATCTCCAATACACAAGTGGGTCTGGTCCTCCCCTGCCAATAGTTGGTGAACTGGTTTGGTCTGTCTGCGTGAGGTTCTAATGGGTGAGGGGGTGTGAGCTATAATCTCGGTCACCTGCAATACTGGGTGTGTGTGAGTGTCTGGGATGGGGGTTTCTGTGTGTCATTTATCAATCGGTCATGGGGCGTGTTTGATCAGATTGCTAGTGTGTGTGTGTGTGTGTGTGTGTGTGTGTGTGTGTGTGTGTGTGTGTGTGTGTGTGTGTGTGTGTGATTAAATCATTTGCATTTGGCTTCTTCGAGGTGCGTGGATGACCAGTTTAACCTGTTTGAGTGATGTTCTGGGTGAGACAGTTGGGGGCTGTGTGTTCTCAACAGTGTTGTGCTAGTTACTGAAAAATAGTAACTCAGTTACTTTACTAGTTACTCATTTCAAAAGTAACTCCGTTACTTTACTAGTTACTTACACCCAAAAGTAATGCGTTACTGTGAAAAGTAACTATTTAGTTACTTGAAAGAAAAAAAAAGATTGCTCCCATGCCCGGCTTACAGATACTCAAAATCGGTTGATCAACTTGACAGTTTCCATTCACATCACTGAACTCTGCTAAGCAATGTGGTCTAGATACAAACACAAATCTGACACAAACACAAATGTCCCGACGTAATAAGAAATGCACCGTGCCTAAACAACGTTGCAAGATGGTTATAATGAAACGCTCCGGCGACAGACATCAAGGCTGTTCCTTCCAGCACTTATTTTCAACCTAGAACCTAAACGTGCATGCGCTCAACGTTTAGGTTGAGCGCATGCACGTCTAGGTTCTAGGTTGAAAATAAGTGCTTGAAGAAACAGCCTTGATGTCTGTCGCCGGAGCGTTTCATTATAACCGTCTTGCAACGTTGTTTAAGATATCAATCGTACATTGCAACGTTAGAATAGTTAGGATATCAATTGTGCATGAAAGGACTATATTTATATTGTTTGATTAGTATTGATGAGATTCCCTGGCAGATTCGTAGTCAAAAATCCGTTGATCAACTTGAGTTTCCATTAATTTACATTCACATCACTGCACTCACCAGTGTCTGTCGAGATGTAACGTTAGTCCAGCAGCCCCTTAAACATTTTCTTTATCTCATTTCCATTTTGTACTGTATATTCTCTCTCCAAGTAGTTGGAAAAAGTTTTCCGTCCCATTTGCTGTGTGTCGCCTGGTATCATTCTACGCAGGTGGCGAGTGGATTTGGATGAGTCCTAGTAGTTAACGTTAGACTCCAGTATCTTTGAGCCAAAACACAAATGACATAACTAAAACGTTATTTTTTTTTCGCTCGACAAAAGAGAAATACGCGAGTAGCTGGGCGCTGCCATTATCAGTCAGGATCAGGAATAGTAAACAAAACACGCCCCCAGCATAGCGTATCCCCGCAGCCAGACAGGATATGAGGATAATAATAATAATAATAATAATCACTACCGCTCGCTATCAATCTACGCCGTATATAACGCAAATAACGCAGTAACGAACCATTCAGTAACCCATTCAGTAACGCTACAGCGTTACTGAATTTCAAAAGTAATGCGTTAGAGTACTAGTTATAGCCAAAAGTAACTTCGTTACGCGTTAGTCCCAACACTGGTTCTCAATACACAAATTGGTCTGGTCTGTTTGGCCTTACACATTAGTAACTAGATCATGCTATAATAATTTGCTGTTAATGTCTCTTAATCATCAAAAATATACTACATAACCTCTCTTGTGACGCCCATGTGGGCGTTACACTCAGTGTTATTTTTGATGAAAATTAATATAAATCAGAGGAGTAATTTGTAAAATTCATAATAACAGAAATAATAATAATAAAAATAAAAAGAAGGAACTACCGATCAAGTTAATAATAACAAGAATAATACTGTGAAAGATAATAAAGAAAAGAAATAAAGAAAGAATGTTTACCAATAGAAATAATACAAGAAATTAGTAAACGAATTATAGTCCATTTGTCATAAATTGAATTTGTAGAAATTTAAAATAAAAATTTGTGGTCGATCTTTGCCATTGGTCTTCTTCACGATCTGGTCTTGCTGGTCATCTGTTGTTCATTTTGTAGTGTTTGTAGTTCATCTGTCCATCTCCTCTCTTTAAGAGAAATATAGTATTTTGTTTCTCTTACATTGTGTTTTGTCATGCAGGCAATCACCGTCTCATGGCCCACAAACTTCCTCCTCTCTTGGGGCAGGTGGGAGAGGTGCGGTGCCTCTGTCTGATGTCAGCCTGATGTTGGGCGGGGCTCGGAATCCCGGTTGGATGACAGCTTGTTGTGTGGGCGGGGCTCGGAACCCCGGTTGGATGGCAGCCTGTTGTGGTGCCTCCCCCTGATTCCTCCGTCTGGCCAGTGCATTGGCCGGAGCTCTCAATCCGTGAGAGCTGGGCTTCCTCCCTGGTCCCTTGGTACCTGATGTGGCGATGTGATACCCCATTGTTGGGCCCTGACCGGCGCTTTGGAATGTCAGTGGCGAGTATATACATTTTCCTTTTTTTTCTTTTTTTTTTCTTTTTTTTTACCTCTCTTGTGTCTTGAGGGGTGAATCTTACCCCCCAATCAATAGGCATAGAGGCTTCCTTGATTTTTCATCAAGGCTCGCTGTATCTTTTGGGTCTAGTTGTCATTCTTTGTGGCCTATGGCCTCTCGATGTCTTTGCACTCTGACAGGTGTGTCGTCAGAATCCAATGTAGTGAAGCCCTCGTCTCCCTCTCTTTCTCCCGACAGCTGTCGGTCAGGTGTCTCCTCTCTGCCATGCCCTCGATCTCCACCGTTGTTCTCCGCCGATGGTCTTTCTGTGAGGGCTGCTCCCAATGACAGCCTCTTTGCTGTCCTCAGTCGTCTGGTGCAGTGTGCCACCCTGGGACCTCCTCCTGCAGTGTGCCACCCTGGGACCACATGGGCGATCGTGCCAATTGTTGCAGGATCACCAGGTTGTCTCGGCCCCCCAGAGTTTCTGATGCAATGTGGTATATAGCTCCACCTCTCTTGTCACTGGCTCCACCTCTCTTGACACGCTTTTGTCATCTCCTGTTGGCATGTTGGGTCGTTGAACCTCTGTGCATGGTTGCCTGGGAGGATCGCCTTCTCTCTGCTCTGTGTAGTTTCCTTGTGGACACATAATTTGTAGAAATTCCTTGGCCATGTTAGTTGTTCCCTAATCTATCTACTCTCACTCTATGTTCATAAAAACAATACTTAACTAACTATGGTACAGCTAATTTCATATTCTGATTCAACCTTGTGTGTGTGCTTTTTCTTAATTGGTTTTCCTTTCTTAAATATTCAGTTTTATAGTTTCACTTTTTATTCCAGATTGTTTCTGTTTCTCTCTCAGCCCTGTTTAACTATTTCTTTAGCTAATTAATCTATATTTTTAGTTATTTCTCCATAAACGTAAAATTATTTTTCTGTTGTCCATTTGCTCATAGAAGTTTCTGATTCAACGTTCTTATTTCCTACTTATTGTTTCTAAAATGACTTGTACACGTCTTCAACAATACATGGTTCATCTGTTACACTTTCATGGACGCTGACTCTCACTGTAGTGTTATTTTATTCTGATTAGTGTATTCTAGTGTCTGTTTGATTACCTCAGCTCAGTTGCACAGACCTGGCCTATTACTAACTCTATGCTATTTTGAATTGTATACTATGTCTATGTCTACTATTGTGCTTTTTATTTAAGTTAGTTTATATTTCCTAATTTCCTTTACCTTGTCTTAATTTTCTATTATTTCACTTTCGTTGTACTTACCTCTCTTGTCCTGTGCACTCTTTTCCATCAGCTCCCACCAGGCAAACGGGGTCGGCAACAAATATCCTTGATTTGTTTTATTCCATTAACTTGTCTTATATGTTCACTTTGTTTTTATATCAACTCTCACTGTGTCATGTTTCTATTCTTCTGTGTGTCAAATCTCAAGTGGCCTTACTCTCTGTTTGTTGTGTATTTCTTTTTTCTCTCCTGCCATTAAACATTTTCAGTCAATATGATTATAGTTTGCCAGTTTTGGGCTAACCTAATTGCAGGACGGCTTTTTGCTTTTTCACTCCCACAAGATCTTTGAATTTTTATTCACTTTGTCTGGTGCATTATTAGTCCAGAGATATGAGTCTGGAGATGTCACTTATTCGGTGTTGATAGTGTCCTCAATGCCTATTGCAATTTCTGTGTTTCACTCTCTTCACCTCCCCTTCTCTGTGTTCACTCTTTCAGTGAGTCTTTGCTCACAGTGATTTTTATGGCTCCTGTAATCGTGAATGTGCCTGCCTTAGGTTGCCGCGGGTTTCTCTCCGTGCAGTCTTACCCGTCTTTGGCTATAATGAATGAATCATTATCATTCTTCCATACCGGCCTGTTTTCAGCGTACCCGTTGGGACCGCATCGCTTGTTGAGGGGAGGCATATTTGCACGCTGCCATTGCTGAGTTAATGGCCTGTTTTGTCATTGTCCGAGTTGAGATTTCTCACCATTTTTCTTTTGCTCCAGAACTGTGATGTAGTCTCTAAGTAGGCTTCTCCTATTTCCTTTTCAAATTACTGTTCAGATTGTTTTTCAGAGACTTCCTTTGTACTCGGCAGAAGAAGAAAAAATGTAACTCCTAATTTGTGTGTGGTGTATATGTATGTGTGTATGTATGCATATTTTTATATTGCTTCTAATATAGTTCTTGTCTCTCTTACACAAACCTTCAGTTAGGTGACCCTGTTGTTGCCTTTACTCGATGGACGTTTGTCACCAACTCCGTTCTCCCGGTGAGACGCTGTGAAGCAGAACAAGGCAAAAAGAGACATGTTTTACTATATATACAACTGTAATTTCAGAAACAATTTCTTCTAAATTTAGCATAACTGTTGTTCTTTTACCATTATTTGTATTGAGAGAATTTGTGATAGAAATATAAAGATACTGTTTTGTTTTCGTTGTCGTCTTCTTGTTCATATAGCATGCTGGTTCGTTCTGCACCTGGATTTCGTTCCCTATTTTCTAAACTAATCTAAGATAATTCTAGTCCACTGGCCACTTCCACCTGTATTTTCTCAGAAAAAGAACAAATTATTCACATGTTTTGGTTATTCATAAAATTCCTAATATAGTCTCTCACTTTTTGCCCATGGAATTTTGTGTGCAATCTTGCATTGTCGCCGTAACTTTGGCAAGTTTATAGGACCTCGTCCATTTCCCAATGTGGCTCCCCTTACCCTGTTTCAGAAACCATTCACTGGCCTCTTTAAGGTTAGACTGATTTAGCAAAAATTATTTGGACCCATCTGCATTTCTTCTGTGTCTATTAGTCATCATAATTTTGACAGGTTGTAAGCATCCGGATTAATCAACCGTCCATTTTGATATCCTCCCTTTGACTCTGTCTAGTTCAGAGTCCACATGACCACAAAAGCCATTGCGGTGACAATTTTCCTCTCCCATCTGTGCAGCTTGGCCAGGGTGTACAGGTGGGAGACATCAAAATTGTCCACCATACCATCCTCTCTTACGTTTTTCTTACTGCCACAGCAAGAGTTGATCAGTAACACTGTAGCAAAAAGGAAAATCCATGATTGGTAGTTTGCACAACAGGCTATATTACACAAGTATCTATATTTCCCTACTGGGAATATTTGATTTGATCTTAATATTCAGTTAAAAAAGAAAATGTCCGGGGTCTACACCTGGTTGACTTCAAGTCGATGTCACAACCACTTACCAACTTATCAACCCAACACACCTGAAAAGTGTACCTGGAAACATAGCATTGATCATAATATTCTCATAATATTATCATTTTACAAAACAAGAACACTAACTTAGCTAGCTACTAACGTTATATACACAATATGTACAATGACACAATGATTTACATTATTACAAATATGGTAACGTGGTTGTGGCTTTTACAAATAGTGGTTCGCTTTAGAGATGAATGGCTATGATCATGGAGCAATAGTGTTAGTGAAACAGATACATTTTCATTCATCACTCCTCGGCTAGTAGTAGCAAGGCTCTCTGCCTCCTGCCACTAGCTGTGTGTGACTCTCAGAGCCCCTCACTACCCTGCACCTGATGTGACGTCAGCATTAAGATGACACACGCACGTTATTGATCCATGGATAAAAATATGCATGTGCGTGGAGCTTGTGGTTTGGTCGACAAAATGTTTGATAAAAACGCTAAAACTGGGTCAATTTCGATTTTTTTTCTCTTCATGAAAGTCAGCATTGGCCTAGTCACATTGTTTATTGACATGTTATCTTCTTACAAGAAACACCACCCCAACAACAGCCTGTTCAAGCTGCTGCGGTCAGGCAAATGCCTGCGAACACCAGCAACTAGGACAGAGAGACTTCGTCTCAGCTTCTTCCCCCAGGCCATCAGAGCCTTGAACACTGAACTCTCCACACACAAGCACACATGAGCACACACACAACACACACACACTGTACACGCTCACACACTAGCAGCCACTTTAACATGAGCACACACACACTCATGCTGCACACGCTCACACTTATGGTCACTTTACAAAAGGAAAGGTCACTTTAAGAATAGTATAGTATAACTTGAGATTGTATAATATAGCATTGTATAGCAGTGTACATAAAGACCCAGTGCCTCATCTGTAGCTAACAGTGTATTGCACTACCACAGGACCTAGCATGTCCTACCATGCTCTGTAAATAACTCATGTACATATACCGATATGCCCTACTTTGATTACTTGTATTATTGCACAATGTCGTTCTATTGGATTCTTATTATATTACTATATATTATTATTGTATTATGCACAATCGTTGTGGGCAAGACCCCCCGCATTTCATTGTATACTTGTATGCTGTGACAAATAAAACTCTTGACTTGACTTGACTTGAGAAACACATCTAATATCACAAGAACATGAAAAGCTGAAGAGATTCTGGTATGAGAATCTGTTTTATAGTAACAGAACCTTAGAAGAGGAGTAGATATACTAATTAAGAACACAGTGAAGTTTGAAATGATCAGGGAAATAAGGGATAAAGATCAGAGGTATGTAATGGTCAAGGGGAAAATGGAAGGTCAAATGGTAACACTAGTGAATGTGTATGCTCCACCAGAAAGTGAGAAATATCTATTTGAAACAATCTTTGATATCATAGCTGTTGTGAAGGATCAGATTAAACCGAATATATATATTTATTTATATATATATATTTAAATAGTATTTGTATATCGTTTGATACCCCCTGTATATTCCTTGTACAATATGCACTGAATATCCCTTTAGTCTACTAAACAGCCCATAATAGTTTCATTCTACCATTGGACGAGAACCTGGCGCCATCAGCCATACCCCTAGGTTCAAGTTCAATCGTGCCGCCCAACATGTCGTGGCAAGCCCCGGTTCCGCGTAGGAATACGTCTGGCGAAATACGAATGGTACTATTTGTTCATAGCGCATATATATATGGCGCAAGTAAAGTAGAACTTTTTTTTAGTCCAGTTCTTTACCCTCCAACAGAGTAACAGACGCGAAGCCTCACCCACGACGCACGTGTGGTGTAGTAGGGCCTACTTGGCCTCAGAATAGGCATTGAGATATCGTGTGGATTAATAGTTGAATAGTCATAGTTTGGCACTGTACCGTCGAGTTGGACGTATTCTATTGAGCTAATAATAGTCTATTTATGTATGGTGCATCGTTCGGTTAGAGTTATAAAGTTATCAGTACCCCCATCGTTCCTGACGTTATCTGGACGCTTAACCAGGCTGGGCAGACCACTAGTGGTGCTTGCATCCGAGGAGCTCCGGGCCAGGGCGACTGGACCTGTATATTGGATTACTCTACCCGGACAACGGCGAGCCTTCCACGGCTTGGATTATGCTTTGGGTGCTTTGATTATTCCATGGATAACGGCCAACACTGCGGAGTGTTGGAACTACCCCCCGGAGAAGAGCAAGGTGAGACGGCGCTCTACACCAGTGAGGTCGCCTCACGTCTCTCCGTTGTGGACCGGCAGCTACCGTCCACCAGAGGGTCCAGCTGTATTCGTCTGCGGACCGAGGTTCTGTGGGCACCGTGTTCAAGACTTTGAATTCTCCCAAGAAATCGTCGGCCAGATGGGATACCGCCAGCGGCTTCTCTAACCCCCCCCCCCCTCCTACTGTCTTACAACCAGCGGGACCCCCCCCCCCCTTAGTGTATCCAGCTATAATCATTTACGTACCATCGCTATAGTTTCCTAAAGAACCAGGTTGTATACTTACTCCCTGCGTAACCAGAGATTGGACATTCAATGTTGATTTACCTACGAATACTCATTTGCCATACAAGTGCATATTTCAAATCATAAGTGTAAACAAGTGAACGTTGTATATACCTTTTGCTATATTAAATATTCGATTTGTACATTTGTGTGGACTTCGTTTCATCAGGTGGGAAAGTGTTCATCATATTTATATCATGTACTGGATGGCCAGAAGTTAAAGTACAAGAGGTAGTGGTATTAAATACCATATCTAACAATACAGTCAGGGAATTGTACCCCTCAGTTACAATTGGTCCTTCGAGCCGGAGGGTAACTAGTGTAATATTAATATAGTGTTATTAATATTGAAATGGCCTATGATGAACACTCCACGAAACGGTCCTCCTAACCTAGAACACCCGCGGCGCAGACGACAGCCACCTCAGTACTTAGAGGATTACACTGTCAGTCAACTACCTAGCCTTCGACAAACGGTAAACGCGGTAAAAGTAGAAAGTAAAATTATGTCTGACCTTAACGACCAGGTTTCCCCGACCACAGAGGCCCTAGTAGGTCCTAATGTAACTGACCAAGCTCACGGTGGGGACCAGGAGGGAGCTGACATGCCTTTACCCCCCGCCAATACCGAAGAAGTAGTCCCCGACCACCCCCGGGAGGAAGACAACCCTACAGAGAGAGAACTCTGCACGGAAGAAGAGGAGGAGAGCGCCGAGGAAATAGAGCTCCAGGACTCCCCAACGAGTACCCCCAGGAGCGGCTCACGCAGGAGCGGCTCACCTCCACAACCGCCTTCCCCCAGCGAAGCGGAGAGGATGCTACAACAGGCGTTCCTCGTCAGCCTGACAGCCTCTACCGAACGCGATCGACTTCAGGATGAACGCGATCGTCTCCAAGCACAGGCGCTTAGCGAGCGCGAACAACTCCAAGCGCAACAACGGAGCGAAGAAGAGCGCACACGCCTGGAGATGAGACGCCTTCAGACGGAAGAGAATATGGCAAGAGACCGGGCCGACGCCCAGCGCGCCGCTGCCGGTGCCCAAAGAGAAGCAGATCTCACCAAGCGCCAAGTCGAGCGCGACAAGTTACAAGCGCAGCTAATGGAGCAGCTGATCCGCAAGGCAACACCCTCTCCCTCCGCCAGGGGTTCAAGGAACTCGTCGAGACAACAGTCAAGGGCAGCGTCTCCTCACCGAGCAAGCGACCCTGAACTTGACCAACAGACCGAGCTTATACCCCCCGCAGACCCCCTTCCCAGACCGGTCCAAGCGAGACCCAGCTACAAGGAAGGAGCGGCATACACTGCGGAGAAGCTAAATAAACGATTACAGGATCTGGAAGATCTGATAGAGGAAGAAGAGGGAGAGGAGGAGAACCAAGCCCGACGACAGCACAGTACTCCACCGGACCAGGAGGTCCAGTACAGTCCAGGCTATACCCCCGCGGCGCTGCGCTACAGACCCCCGACTCTATTCACGGGTGAGCACGACGCACGACCAGCCCCGAGGAATAGCACCTGGACCAGCGGGCCATGGTACCCTGTCAGTACCAGCCCACAGAGAGGCGCAAGAGGGGACTCGCCTAGGAGGTCTCTCCCCCAACGCTCGCCGATGTATCAGCCATCCACGGCGTCATACATTGCCACGCCGTCATTTCCAGACTTCGCCTATGAGAGTCGAGCACAGTACACGGAGCTCCGGATGTGCTTAGAGACAATGATGGTGGATGTCGCTGATGAACGCCACAAGTATGCAATATTACTGAAGCACCTGAAAGTACCGCGAGCGCACAATATAGCGCTAGCCTATGCCACCTCTTCGACACCATACACAGCGGCCCTAGCGGCGCTGGACCAGAGATATGGACGTATATGGGATTACGTAATCCAAGAGATAAGGCATATTGATCGCCTACCCCCAGCCACAGACAATCGCTCATTAGACGACCTGTCAATCAAAGTGCAGTCCCTGGTAGGGATGCTGGGAGCGCAACGGGAAAAGGGCATGCATGAGCTATACGCCAACTCTAACGTCGAGAGGATTTTGGAGAAGCTGCCACCCGCAAGACAGGAGCGTTTTAGGCGGCAGAGAGACTACCGGGATCCCAACGGCCCCGAACCATCCCTCCTTGATCTAGCCGACTTCCTGGCGAGAGAAGTCAGCAGCTTACGACTGGATACAATCGGGCGGAGCACGCCAAGCTCCAGAGAGGGACCCAGGAGAATAAATGATGGAAGAAGATCGGTGACTGTCATGCACCAATCAGAGTCAGTACCGAGCAGTAAGAGCCACAGTACCCCCTCGAGAAAGGAGAAGTGGAAGATGGTTTGCCCCTACTGTGAGAAAGAACACTGGCTGTCACAATGTGACCTATTCACAAAGATGAATGCAGAAGAAGTGAGTCAATGGATAAAGTCCAACAGGCGCTGTTACCAATGTGCGCGACCACACATGGCAGCCGAATGCCGCCTAAAGAAAAGGTGCAGTCGGTGCGACGGAGCCCATCTAGATATACTACACGACAGTAACAGAAGACGGCCTCCACCTGCACCATCGAGCGGCACCAAGGCAAGTGTCATGTACATTGACCCCGCCAGCAGCAGCGGCGCCCAAGTGCTCCTAAAGGTAGTCCGTGTGACATTGAGCTACCAAGATAAAGTCATGGACACTTACGCCGTCCTTGATGACGGGTCAGAGAAGACCCTTCTGCTCGCGTCCGCTGCGGCCCAGCTGGGACTGCGGGGGAGCAAGAACGAAATGACGATTCGGACAATAAGAAGAGATTTAAAGACGATAAAGGGCGAGAATGTCTCCTTCACTATCGCAGCAAACGGGCAGCCAGAGCGACGGTATAAGATTACAAATGCTTTCACCAGCCAAGAAATAGGACTATCGCAGTACACCTACCCCATCGCCAAATTGATGGAAAAATATGTGCACCTGCGTCAATTACCTATCCCGCTCATAGACGGCGCTACCCCGACCCTGCTGATAGGCTCCGACCATGCAGAACTCATAGTCCCGATTGACCGGGTCGATACAGGACCCCGAGGCTGTCCTGCAGCAGTCGAGACCCGCCTAGGGTGGACCCTACAAGGCCCCCTCGCTAAATCTCTCAACCGAACAGCAGCCACTAGCTGCTTCCACTCCAGAACGACAGAAGAAGACACCACTCTCCTGCAGCATGTCGAGAGGCTATGGACACTAGAGACAATGCCCTTTAAGAACGAAAAGAAAGATATTCGTTCTAAAGAAGACATTTACGCCATCAACCTACTTGAGCAGGGGACAAAGAGAGTCACAGTCGGCGGAGTGATGAGATACGCAACTCCACTCCTGAGGCGAGAGGGAATGCCCACCTTTCACGCAAAGAAAGACGCCACGGAGCGCTATCTATTGAACACAGAGCGGCGCCTAGCCAAAGACCCCGCTCAAGAGCGTGTGTACCGCGCTGAGATTGAGAAGCTAATCACAGCGGGACACGTAACAAAGATTGACATTAAAGAGGCCGATCAGACGACCGAATCATGGTACGTGCCGCATCACAAGGTCCATCACAATGGCAAGGATTGCATTGTGTTTAACTGCAGCTACCAGATCGGATCCCAAAATCTGAATAAAGAGCTCTTGCCCGGCCCCACACTCGGCCCCTCCCTACTAGGCGTGCTACTGCGCTTCCGCCAGGACAAGGTGGCTATCAGCGGGGATATCAAAGGGATGTTCCTGCAGGTGAGACTAGTAGAGGAGGACAAGCCCCTGCTGCGGTTCCTATGGAGAGAGAGGATCGGAGATGAGAACCCAGCCATCTACCAGTGGGAAGTACTCCCCTTCGGAACCACATGCAGCCCGTGCTGTGCTACATTTGCACTACAGAAACACGTCGCAGAGGACCCAGCAGCAGATGAAGAGGTCCAACACAGTGTGAAGAACAGTTTCTACGTGGACAACTGTTTACAAAGCGTTTCGACTCAAGAAGAAGCCGAGGCTCTCCTAATCAAGTTACGCGCCTCCCTGATCAAAGGCGGCTTTGATCTCAGGCAGTGGGCCAGCAGTGACCCGCACGTATTGCGCAGCCTCTCCCCCGCGGACAAGGCTGCCAGCAGCGAGACCTGGATGGCGACCATCCCAGGAGAAGCCCAAGAAATGACACTAGGACTAGTCTGGCGCTTCAAAACAGACTCGCTCCACTATAGACACAAACCCTTGGCTCCAGAGCAGGGAAGGTCGACGGCGATACCGACCACCAGACGGAGTGTGTACAGAACACTCGCCAGACAATATGAACCGTTGGGATGTATTCTACCTTACACCACCAGGGCAAAGATGATTGTACGAGCACTATGGGACAAGGACCAGGGCTGGGACGACCCAATACCCGCACACCTTGCCTCAACATGGAGAGAGTGGGAGACGGAACTCTGCTCACTCCCAGGCGTCAATATACGCCGCAGCTACTTCCCATCCACAGTGAGGCCAGAGACATGCAAGATTGATCTACATGTCTTCAGCGACGCCTCCGAAGTAGCCTATGGATCGGTGGCCTACTTGCGTGCCCAAGAGAAGGGAGGAAAGATACACACTGCTTTCATCCTGGCCCGCTCAAGAATAGCCCCACGTAAGCAACAATCTATCCCACGTCTAGAGCTCTGCGCAGCCCTAGCAGGAGCGCATCTAGCCACGTTAATCCAACGTGAACTCACCATTCCGGTGCACAGAACAATCTTGTGGTCAGATTCCACGACAGTACTCACATGGATCAAGTCTGATTCATGCAGATACGAAGTCTTCGTGGGAGTCAGAGTCACCGAGATTCAAGAGTTAACAGAAGCAGCGAGCTGGCGGTATGTGGACACCAAACACAACCCAGCTGACGTCATCACCCGGGGAATGTCTCTGGATGACCTTACCCGTCGCAACATCTACAGTGACGGACCAGAATTCCTCAGGCTCCCGGAAGGAGAGTGGCCTACGCCCACCCCACGGGAAGCAAGTAACGAAGAGGCTGAGAACAAGAAACCTATGTTCTGTGGACTGAGCACAGTCGCCTCCACAGACCCCAACATAGATGACTGCATTACCCTAGAGAGTGCGCAGCAGAGGACATTCCTGTGGCACCACCCAGAGATTCAGTCCACCACTGACATGTCAGCAGCTGACTACGAAGAAGCAGTGCGGCGCTTCCAGCGAACCTGTCTAGACTGCCGTAAGTGGCGCGCGCAGCCCAGCATACCACGGATGGCTGACATACCTCCCTGTCGCCTCCGACTCGGCGACAAGCCATTCCACTCCACAGGCATGGACTGTTTTGGCCCGTTGTATATAAAGAGAGGAAGAGGAACCGAGAAGCGGTGGGGTATTGTATTCAAATGCATGACCACCAGAGCGATACATATCGAGCTCCTTCCGACCATGAGCACAGACTCATTCCTTATGGCCTTCCGAAGATTCACATCACGGAAAGGAAAACCGTCTACATTGTTGTCTGATCACGGGACAAACTTCAAAGGCGGAGAAAGAGAGCTGAGAGAGAGCTTCCAAGCTATGGGCCCAGAACTTAAGACCCACCTCGCTCCATCCCAGATTGACTTCCAGTTTAATCCCCCGAACGCACCCCACTTCGGTGGAACCTGGGAACGAGAAGTACGTTCTATAAAGACAGCCCTGTACGCCGTGCTTGGGGCCCAGACTGTGGCGGAGGAAGTCCTAATGACAGTCCTCACGGAGATCGAGGGAGTATTGAACTCAAAGCCCCTCGGTTACGTCTCCAGTGATGTAGCAGATGTCGACCCAGTCACCCCCAACACACTCCTAATGGGGCGGCTGGACCCCGCGCTACCCCAGACAATGTACAGGCCTGAAGAAGCGGACGGCCGAAGAATGTGGAGGTACAGTCAAGTACTAGCTGACAAGTTTTGGAGCAGCTTCCTACTCCACTACCTACCGTCTCTACAGACCCGCCAGAAGTGGGTAAAAGAGAGAGACAATTTGACAGAAGGAACAGTCGTCATGATTATCGACCAGTCACTACCCAGAGCTATGTGGCCGGCTGGCCGCGTAAGCAAAGTGATCACCGGTGCCGATGGCAAGGTCCGAGCAGCTGAAGTACTCGTCCAAGGGCGCACTTACACACGACCCGTGGCGAGGCTAATAGAACTGCCCCGACTCCCAGACACTATCGATGATGACCATGACCCCATGACTTTGTGAGTTGACTGACCCTTACAGCGGACCTTGAGTGGTAGACAGTGCGGTTAATCTGTCTCTGCTTAGCTAATTAGGTGGGACTAATTAGGGGGCGGCTGTTGTGAAGGATCAGATTAAACCGAATATATATATTTATTTATATATATATATTTAAATAGTATTTGTATATCGTTTGATACCCCCTGTATATTCCTTGTACAATATGCACTGAATATCCCTTTAGTCTACTAAACAGCCCATAATAGTTTCATTCTACCATTGGACGAGAACCTGGCGCCATCAGCCATACCCCTAGGTTCAAGTTCAATCGTGCCGCCCAACATGTCGTGGCAAGCCCCGGTTCCGCGTAGGAATACGTCTGGCGAAATACGAATGGTACTATTTGTTCATAGCGCATATATATATGGCGCAAGTAAAGTAGAACTTTTTTTTAGTCCAGTTCTTTACCCTCCAACAGAGTAACAGACGCGAAGCCTCACCCACGACGCACGTGTGGTGTAGTAGGGCCTACTTGGCCTCAGAATAGGCATTGAGATATCGTGTGGATTAATAGTTGAATAGTCATAGTTTGGCACTGTACCGTCGAGTTGGACGTATTCTATTGAGCTAATAATAGTCTATTTATGTATGGTGCATCGTTCAGTTAGAGTTATAAAGTTATCAGTACCCCCATCATTCCTGACGTTATCTGGACGCTTAACCAGGCTGGGCAGACCACTAGTGGTGCTTGCATCCGAGGAGCTCCGGGCCAGGGCGACTGGACCTGTATATTGGATTACTCTACCCGGACGACGGCGAGCCTTCCACGGCTTGGATTATGCTTTGGGTGCTTTGATTATTCCATGGATAACGGCCAACACTGCGGAGTGTTGGAACTACCCCCCGGAGAGGAGCAAGGTGAGACGGCGCTCTACACCAGTGAGGTCGCCTCACGTCTCTCCGTTGTGGACCGGCAGCTACCGTCCACCAGAGGGTCCAGCTGTATTCGTCTGCGGACCGAGGTTCTGTGGGCACCGTGTTCAAGACTTTGAATTCTCCCAAGAAATCGTCGGCCAGATGGGATACCGCCAGCGGCTTCTCTAACCCCCCCCCCTCCTACTGTCTTACAACCAGCGGGACCCCCCCCCCCCCTTAGTGTATCCAGCTATAATCATTTACGTACCATCGCTATAGTTTCCTAAAGAACCAGGTTGTATACTTACTCCCTGCGTAACCAGAGATTGGACATTCAATGTTGATTTACCTACGAATACTCATTTGCCATACAAGTGCATATTTCAAATCATAAGTGTAAACAAGTGAACGTTGTATATACCTTTTGCTATATTAAATATTCGATTTGTACATTTGTGTGGACTTCGTTTCATCAGGTGGGAAAGTGTTCATCATATTTATATTATGTACTGGATGGCCAGAAGTTAAAGTACAAGAGGTAGTGGTATTAAATACCATATCTAACAATACAGTCAGGGAATTGTACCCCTCAGTTACAATAGCGATGGAAGGGGAAGGGGTCCTAATCTGTACAGGTGATTTTAATGTAGTACTGAACTATGACATAGACACGACAAGCACAAAGAAATGGAGGACAAACATTAGCAAATATATGATTTTACAAATGGCAGAATTAGGAATCATGGATATATGGAGAGAAATGCACACACTAGATAGAGAATACACACATTATTTGCATCCACACACAACATATTCAAGGATAGACTATTTTCTCATGACAACAGGGGACAGATACAGGGTAGAAGACTGCAGGATACGGGTAACGGACATATCAGACCATAGCGCAATATATCAGACAGTGAATCTTAAAAGTAGGCGGAGAAATACAGTTTGGAGACTGAATGTAGGACTATTAAATAACAAAGGTTTGGTTAATGAAGTAAAGGGAGACATAATTAGATACAGAGAAGAAAATGATAATTGAGAGGTAGACCCAAACATTTTATGGGACGCACTAAAGGTAGTAATACGTGGAACATTGATAGCAAAGATGGCATTACTCAAGAAGGCCAGAATAGAGACATACCAGAACTTGATAAAGAAACTGAAATAATTAGAGAAAGAACACCAAAGCTCAAAAAACCAAAAGATTGGTTCTAAACCAAGTCACCTACTAGCTATGAAGATACGTTCTAACGTTAATTTGCAGATATCCCTACAATTAAGAACCAACAAGGACTTGTTACAGACCCCAAAAAAATTAACGATACCTTCAAAGAGTTTTACTCCAACTTGTACAAATCAGAAATGGTTTTCGATCAAAATAAACTGGATACATTTCTTAATAAAATTAATCTACCTAAACTCTCAGAGGAAGACGCTAAACAGTTAGACACACCTATTACACTAGAGGAACTTAGGGAGGCTATATCTGAAATGCAAATTGGTAAGGCTCCTGGATGGGATGGTATACCTCCAGAACTGTACCTATCATGTTGGGATGTAATTGGACCCCTATTACTTGATATGATTTTATACTCAATCAAAGAGGGGAATTTCCATAAGAACGGGAATATTGCACTCATATCTGTCCTCCTTAAAAAAGACAAAGACCCTACCGATTGTGGTAGTTATAGACCCTTAAGCCTCCTCTGAACCGATATTAAGCTGTATGCTAAGGTACTAGCCATCAGACTTCAAAAGCATATGACATATTTAGTTCATCCTGATCAGACTGGATTTATAAAAGGCTGCCTGATCACGGATAATATAAGACGGTTACTACATATGTTAGACGCCAGTAAGGATGCCATTGCACCTACAGCTGTATTATCCTTGGATGCAATGAAAGCCTTTGATAGATTGGAATGGTCTTATTTATGGGCAGTACTCGGAAGGATGGGATTAGGAAACGGATTCATTAATATGATAAAAGTGTTATACAAAGACCCATCGGCCATGATAATAACAGGTAAATTCATCTCCACACTCTTTCCTGTGTCGCGCTCGTCCAGACAGGGTTGCCCTCTTAGTCCCGGACTATTTGCTCTATCCTTAGAGCCTTTAGCACAGTATATAAGACAATCCTAATCCATAGAGCCAATCTCAATTAAGGGCACACAACATCATATTAGTTTATTTGCGGACAACGTAATATTGTTCATGCAAAACCCTACCACCTCACTGCCTCATCTTCTCAAGTTGATTGATGATTTTGGCAATCTATCGGGATTTAGGATAAACTGGCCAAAATCGGCCTTCCTCCCACTTAATGTCTCTGCAAAGGCAACATTCCTTCCAGGAAATATACCAATGGTAGAACATTTTAGATGTCTTGGAGTTGAAATATTCCCTACTATAAGCCAAACAGTGAAGTATAATTGTTGTGAAGGGCCAGATTAAACCGAATATATATATTTATTTATATATATATATTTAATTGTATTTGTATATTCTCTAATATTCCCTGATATCCCTTGTATATTCCTTGTACAATATGCATTGAATATCCATTCTAGCCTACTGAACATCCCATAATAGTCTCCATTCTACTATTGGTCGAGACCTTGGTGCCAGGCTGCCATACCCCTCAGACCCAGTTCAAACGTACCGCTCGACATGTACGAACAAGTCCTAGTTCCGCGTAGGAATTTGGCTACCGCACCACTAATGGGACTATTTGTTCATAGTGCGTATATATACTGCGCTACTAAAGTAGGACTTTCTTTTCAGTCCAGTTTCTTACCCTCCAATAGAGTCACAGACGTAAAGCCTCCCCGCGATGCCACGTGTGGGAGTAAGGCCAAGTTCGCCTACCATCGGTATTGAGACATCGTGTATATTAATATTTGAATAGTCATATTTGGCACTATATCGTCGAGTTGGACGTAGTCTATTAAGCTAATAATAGTCTGTTAATATATAGTGCTTCGTGCGGTGAGAATACTACCGTAGTCAGTACCCCATCGTTTCGGGCAGAGAACTGGCTGCTTACCCAGGGTGGTTGACCCTATGTGAAGCTGCACCCGAGGAGCCCCAGAGCCGACGAGCGAGTGGACCTGTATACCGGATTATTCTACCGACGACAGCCCGCCTTCCCAGGCACGGATTATGCTTTGGATACTTTGATTATTCTATGGATAAAGACCCCCGACACTACCGTGTGTTGGAACCCCCCCCCCTGGAGAGGTCGCAAGGTGAGGAGACGCTCTGCAAGACGAGGTCTCTCCACATCTCTCCCCCGTGGACCGGAGAGAGCCGGCCCACAAAGAGTCCACCTGCTTTCATCTGTGGTCCAAGGATCGCCGGCGCATTGAACGGCACTACAGTGGGTTCTCCTGGGATACCCTTGGCCGGACGAGGCAGCTGGATTCTACCCCCCCCCCCTCCTACTCCTGTCGGCTTACAATCGACCGGATTAACCCCCTCTAGTGTATCCAGCCTATAATCATTAAAGTATCATTGCTGTTATTCCTTAACTATTCCAGGTCGTATATTTACCACCTGCGCCTTCAGAGATTGGACATTATCTATTGATATACCGACGAATACTCCTTGCCATAAAAGTGCATACTATTTCAATTCATAAATGTAATTAAGTGATTAAGTGTTTAGTCTACACACCATCGCTGTGTAGGCAATAAAGACTTGTTTCTAATTCGTACATTTGTGTTGGATCCGTTTCATCTACGTGAGAGTGTTCATGATAATATATTTATGCCGTGTACTGGGTGGCCGAATATTAAGTACAAAGGTAGTGGTAGTAAGTATCATATCTAGTAATACAGTCAGGGAATTGTACCCCTCAGTTACAATTGGTCCTTCGAGCCGGAGGGTAATCAGTGTAATATTAATATAGTGTTATTAATATTGAAATGGCCTATGATGAACACTCCACGAAACGATCCTCCTAACCAACGCCCGCAGCGCGAACGACGGCTCCCTCAGTACTTAGAGGCTTACGCTGTCAGTCAACAACCTACTAACAGTAAACGCGGTAAAACTAGAAAGTAAAAGTATGTCTAACCCCAACGCCCAGACTACCCCGACCATAGAGGCCCCTACGGGCTCTAATGTAACTGACCAAGTTCACGTGGGGACCAGTGGGAACCAGACATGACTTCACACCCCGCCAGTACTGAAGAAGTAGTCCCCGATGAGTCCCGGGAGGAATACAACGCTACCGAGAGAGAACTCGGCACGGAAGAAGACGGGGAGAGCACCGTGGAGATAGAGCTCCAAGGCTCCGCAAGGAGTACCCCGAGGGAAGGCTCCCCTATACAACCGCCTTCTCCCAGCGAGGCAGAGAGGACCCTACAGCAGGCATTCCTCGTCAGCCTGAAAGCCTCTACTGAACGCGATAGACTCCAGGGTGAACGCGATCGATTGCAGATACAGCAACGGAGCGAAGAAGAGCACATACGCCTGGAAATAAGACGCATTCAGATGGAAGAGAATGTGGCCCGAGAACGAGCCGGTGCTCAACGGGACGCAGAGCGCGACAGACAGCAAGCGCAACTAATAGAACAGCTGATCAGACGGACAACACCCTCTCCCTCCGCCAGAGGCTCCAGGAACTCGTCTAGACACACCTCCAGGGCGGCATCCCCTAGCCGAGTAAACAACCCTGAACTTGACCAACAGACGAGGTCTATACCCCCCACAGACCACCTCCCCCCACCGGTCCAAGCGAGACCTAGCAACCGGGAAGGAGCAGCATATCCTGTGGAGAGGCTAAACCAGAGACTACAAGCACTGGATGACCTAACTGAAGACGAAGAGGAAGAGGAGGAGAACCGCGCCCGAAGACAGCACAGTACTCTACCGGACCAGGAGGTCCGGTACAGCCCAGGCTATACTCCCGCGGAGCTGCGCTACAGACCCCCGACTCTATACACGGGTGAGCACGACGCACGACCCGCACCGAGGAACAGCACCTGGACAAGCGGGCCATGGTACACTGCCGGTACCAGCCCATACCAAGGAGCGGGAGGAGACTCGCCTAGGAGGCCTCTCCCCCAACGCTCGCCGATGTATCCACAGTCAGCGTCATACATTGGCACGCCTATGGTACCCGACTTCACCCAAGAGAACCGGGCCCAGTATACAGAACTCCGCATGTGTCTGGAGACCATGTTGGTGGATGTATTGGATGAACGCCACAAATACGCCATCCTACTGCAGCACTTAAAGGTGCCCCGCGCACATAATATAGTGCTCGCCTACGCGACTTCCACCACCCCATACACAGCAGCGCTGGTAGCATTGGACCAGAGGTATGGGCGCATATGGGATTACGTGATCCAGGAGATCCGACACATCGACCGCTTACCCCCAGCAATAGACAATCGAGCACTGGACGACCTGTCCATCAGAGTGCAGTCCCTGGTAGGGATGTTGGGAGCGCAAAGAGAGAAGGGGAGGCATGAACTTTACGCCAACTCAAATGTGGAAAGGATCCTGGAGAAGCTGCCGCCCGCTCGTCAGGAGCGCTTTAGGCGGCAGAGGGACCACAGAGACCCGAATGGCCCCGAACCGAACCTCCTCGATCTAGCAGACTTCCTGGCGAGAGAAGTCAGCAGCCTACGGCTAGATACATTCGGACGGAGCACCCCTGGCTCCAGAGAAGGAACCAGACGACTAAATGATGGAAGAAGATCGGTGACTGTGATGCACCAATCGGAGTCAGTACCGAGCAGCAGGAGCCACAGTACCCCCTCCAGAACGGAGAAGTGGAAGATAGTGTGCCCCTACTGTGAGAAAGAACACTGGCTAGCGCAATGTGACTCCTTCCCCAAGCTGAACGCGGAGGAAGCAGGTCAATGGATAAAGTCCAACAAGCGCTGTTTTCGCTGTGCGCGCTCACACATGGCAGCCGAATGCCGCTTAAAGAAAAGGTGCACCAAGTGCGATGGAGCCCATCTGGACATACTTCACGACAGTAACAGACGGCGCCCTTCACCTGCACCATCCAGCCGCAAAACGAGCGTCATGTACATCGATCCCGCCAGCAGCAGTGGAGCCCGAGTACTCCTAAAAGTAGTGCGTGTGACACTAAGCTACCAGAATAAAGTCCTGGACACTTACGCCGTCCTCGATGACGGGTCAGAGAAGACCCTGCTGCTCGCCTCCGCTGCGGCCCAGCTAGGGCTGCGGGGAAGCGAAACCCAAATGACAATTCGGACAATAAGACGAGATTTGAAGACGATAAAGGGCGAGAATGTCTCATTCTCTATCGCAGCAAGCGGCCAGCCTGAGCGACGGTACCAGATTGCAGACGCTTTCACCAGCCAAGAAATAGGACTGTCGCGGTACACATACCCCGTCGCCAAGCTGATGGAGAAATATACACATCTGCGCAAGTTACCGATCCCGCTCATAGACAATGCGATGCCGACCCTGTTGATAGGCTCCGACCATGCAGACCTCATTGTCCCGATAGACCGGGTTCATACCGGACCCCGAGGCTGTCCTGCAGCAGTCGAGACCCGTTTGGGATGGACTCTCCAAGGCCCGCTCGCCAAATCTCTCAACCGAAGTACAGCCACTAGATGTCTCCACTCCCGAGTCACAGAGGGAGAAACCGCACTCCTGCAACACGTAGAGCGGCTATGGAGCTTGGAACAAATGCCCTTTAAGAATGGAAAGAAAGACATTCGCTCTAAAGATGACATTTACGCCATTCACCTCCTCGAGACAGGGACCAAGAGAGTCCCGGTCAACGGCGTGTTGAGATACGCCACGCCACTCCTGCGGCGAGAAGGAATGCCTACTTTCCACGCCAAGACAGACGCCATAGAACGGTACCTGCTGAACACGGAGCGACGCTTAGCCAAGAACCCCGCCCAAGAGAGTGTATACCGCGCTGAGATTGAGAAGCTCATCACAGCGGGACACGTCACAAAGATGGACATTAAAGAGGCTGACCAGACCACTGAATCGTGGTACGTGCCCCACCACAAGGTCCATCACAACGGTAAAGACCGCATAGTATTTAACTGCAGCTACCAGATCGGATCCCAAAATCTGAATAAAGAGTTACTGCCCGGTCCCACACTCGGCCCCTCCCTACTCGGCGTTCTACTCCGCTTCCGCCAAGAAAAGGTGGCCATCAGCGGGGACATTAAAGGAATGTTCCTGCAGGTGAGATTAGTAGAGGCGGACAAGCCCCTGTTACGGTTCCTATGGAGAGAGAAGCCAGGAGATGAGCACCCAGCCATCTCTACCAATGGGAAGTCCTCCCCTTCGGAACGACGTGCAGCCCCTGCTGTGCGACATTTGCACTACAGAAACATGTAGCAGAGGACCCAGCAGCGGACGAAGAGGTCCGACACAGCGTAAAGAACAGCTTCTACGTAGACAACTGTCTACAAAGCCTTTCAACCCAGGAAGAAGCCGAGGCTCTCCTGATTAAACTCCGCGCCTCATTGATCAAAGGCGGCTTTGATCTCAGGCAGTGGGCCAGCAGCGATCCGCAAGTACTGCGCAGCCTCTCGTCCGAGGACAAGGCAGCCAGCAGCGAGACCTGGATGGCTACAATCCCGGGAGAAGCCCAGGAGATGACCCTGGGATTGTGTGGCGATTCAAAACAGATTCGCTTCACTACAGACACAAGCCCCTGACTACGGAGCAGGGAAGGCCGGCAGCGGCGCCGACCACCAGACGGAGTGTGTACACAACACTCGCCCGACAATATGACCCGCTAGGATGTATTCTACCGTACACCACCAGGGCAAAAATTATTGTACGAGCATTGTGGGACAAGGACCAGGGCTGGGACGACCCCATTCCCGCACACCTTGCATCCACCTGGAGAGAGTGGGAGATGGAGCTCCACTCACTCCCAGGCGTTAATATGCGCCGAAGCTACTTCCCACCCACGGTGAGGCCAGAGACATGTAAAATGGACTTGCACGTCTTCAGTGACGCCTCAGAGGTCGCATACGGATCAGTAGCCTACTTGCGGGCCCAAGACCAAGGGGGAGAGATCTACACAGCATTTGTCCTCGCCCGCTCGAGAGTAGCCCCACGCAAGCAACAATCTATCCCACGTCTAGAGCTCTGCGCAGCCCTAGCCGGAGCGCACCTAGCCACGCTCATCCAACGTGAGCTCACCATACCGGTGTCTAGAACAATCCTGTGGTCAGATTCCACGACGGTACTCGCCTGGATCAAATCGGACTCATGCAAGTACAAAGTCTTCGTGGGAGTCAGAGTCACCGAGATTCAAGACTTAATAATAATAATAATAATAATAAATCAAATTTATATAGCGCCTTTCATAGAACCCAAGGTCGCTTTACAATCAGGACAAAAAATAGGGCAAGGAAAGTAGGGGGGGAGGGGGAAGAGGGGATGAGGGAAAGTAGGGGATAATGGACCTAATTTAATCTAAAACTAACCGAAGAGTTAACCGGAGAAACAGAGTGGCGCTACGTTGATACAAAACAGAACCCAGCTGACGTCATCACCCGGGGGATGCCCCTGGATGACCTCACCCGTCGCAATGTCTACAGTGACGGCCCCGCATTCCTAAGACTCCCGGAAGGACAGTGGCCCATGCCTATCCCGAGGGAAGCCAGTCCAGAGGAGGTGGAAATTAAGAAGTCTGTGTTCTGTGGATTGAGCACCGTAGCCTCCACCGACCCTAACATAAACGATTGCACGTCCATAGAGAGTGCACAACAAAGAACATTCCTGCGGTACCACCCGGAGTGCAAGTCCCCCGCTGATATGTCAGCAGCTAACTACGAGGAAGCAGAATTGCTTCTACTGCAGCGAGCCCAGAGAGACTCGTTCCCCGATGAATTGGCCTGTCTACAGGGAGGAAAGCCCGTCCCATCCGACAGCAGATTAATTCATCTGGCCCCCGAGAGCGACGCTCACACCCTCATCAGAGTGGGTGGTCGCCTACGCAGAGCCCCCAATCTACCGGATGACATTAAATACCCGATCGTATTGAACAGCCGACACAAGGTCACAGAGCTGATTATAAAGAAATACGATGAGGATGTACATCACGCAGGAGCAGAAAGAGTCTTCGCGGAAATCAGACGTCGTTACTGGATCCTACAAGGAAGAGAGGCGGTACGACGCTTCCAACGAACATGTCTAGACTGCCGCAAGTGGCGCGCGCAGCCCAGCATACCAAGGATGGCTGACCTTCCTCCATGTCGCCTCCGAATCGGTGACAAGCCATTCCACTCAACGGGTATGGACTGCTTTGGCCCGCTGCACATAAAGAAAGGAAGAGGAACCGAGAAGCGGTGGGGTATTGTATTCAAATGCATGACCACCAGAGCGATACACATCGAGCTTCTCCCGACCATGAGCACAGACTCATTCCTTATGGCCTTCCGTAGATTCATATCACGGAAAGGAAGACCGTCTACCCTATTGTCCGATCATGGGACAAACTTTAAAGGCGGCGAAAGAGAGCTGAGAGAGAGCTTCCAAGCTATGGGCCCAGAACTTAAGACCCACCTCGCTCCAGCACAGGTTGATTTCCAATTCAACCCCCCAAACGCACCCCACTTCGGTGGCACTTGGGAATGAGAAGTGCGCTCCATAAAGACAGCCCTGTACGCAGTACTTGGGGCCCAGACTGTGGCGGAAGAAGTCCTAATGACAGTCCTCACGGAGATTGAGGGAGTACTTAACTCGAAGCCCCTCGGATATGTCTCCAGTGATGTGGCGGATATCGACCCAGTTACCCCCAACACACTCCTGATGGTGCGGCTAGATCCCACATTACCCCAGACAATGTACCGGCCTGAAGAAGCGAACGGCCGACGAATGTGGAGGTACAGCCAAGTATTAGCCGACAAGTTTTGGAACAGTTTCCTACTGCACTACCTACCGTCTCTACAGACCCGCCAGAAGTGGGTAAAGGAGAGAGACAATTTGACAGAAGGAACAGTCGTCATGATTATTGATCAATCACTGCCCAGAGCTATGTGGCCGGCCGGCCGCGTAAGCAAAGTGATCACCGGTGCCGACGGCAAGGTCCGAGCAGCTGAAGTGCTCGTCCAGGGTCGCACTTACACCCGTCCCGTGGCAAGGCTCATAGAACTGCCTCGACTCCCAGACACAATCGATGATGACCATGACCCTACAACCCTATGACTTTGTGAAGTTGACTGACCCCTACAGCAAACCCTTATGTGTAAATAGACAACGCGATTAATCTGTCTCCGTTTAACTGATTAGGTCTGGGACCTATTCAGGGGGTGGCTGTTGTGAAGGGCCAGATTAAACCGAATATATATATTTATTTATATATATATATTTAATTGTATTTGTATATTCTCTAATATTCCCTGATATCCCTTGTATATTCCTTGTACAATATGCATTGAATATCCATTCTAGCCTACTGAACATCCCATAATAGTCTCCATTCTACTATTGGTCGAGACCTTGGTGCCAGGCTGCCATACCCCTCAGACCCAGTTCAAACGTACCGCTCGACATGTACGAACAAGTCCTAGTTCCGCGTAGGAATTTGGCTACCGCACCACTAATGGGACTATTTGTTCATAGTGCGTATATATACTGCGCTACTAAAGTAGGACTTTCTTTTCAGTCCAGTTTCTTACCCTCCAATAGAGTCACAGACGTAAAGGGAGTAAGGCCAAGTTCGCCTACCATCGGTATTGAGACATCGTGTATATTAATATTTGAATAGTCATATTTGGCACTATATCGTCGAGTTGGACGTAGTCTATTAAGCTAATAATAGTCTGTTAATATATAGTGCTTCGTGCGGTGAGAATACTACCGTAGTCAGTACCCCATCGTTTCGGGCAGAGAACTGGCTGCTTACCCAGGGTGGTTGACCCTATGTGAAGCTGCACCCGAGGAGCCCCAGAGCCGACGAGCGAGTGGACCTGTATACCGGATTATTCTACCGACGACAGCCCGCCTTCCCAGGCACGGATTATGCTTTGGATACTTTGATTATTCTATGGATAAAGACCCCCGACACTACCGTGTGTTGGAACCCCCCCCCCTGGAGAGGTCGCAAGGTGAGGAGACGCTCTGCAAGACGAGGTCTCTCCACATCTCTCCCCCGTGGACCGGAGAGAGCCGGCCCACAAAGAGTCCACCTGCTTTCATCTGTGGTCCAAGGATCGCCGGCGCATTGAACGGCACTACAGTGGGTTCTCCTGGGATACCCTTGGCCGGACGAGGCAGCTGGATTCTACCCCCCCCCCCCTCCTACTCCTGTCGGCTTACAATCGACCGGATTAACCCCCTCTAGTGTATCCAGCCTATAATCATTAAAGTATCATTGCTGTTATTCCTTAACTATTCCAGGTCGTATATTTACCACCTGCGCCTTCAGAGATTGGACATTATCTATTGATATACCGACGAATACTCCTTGCCATAAAAGTGCATACTATTTCAATTCATAAATGTAATTAAGTGATTAAGTGTTTAGTCTACACACCATCGCTGTGTAGGCAATAAAGACTTGTTTCTAATTCGTACATTTGTGTTGGATCCGTTTCATCTACGTGAGAGTGTTCATGATAATATATTTATGCCGTGTACTGGGTGGCCGAATATTAAGTACAAAGGTAGTGGTAGTAAGTATCATATCTAGTAATACAGTCAGGGAATTGTACCCCTCAGTTACAATAATTATACAAGACTTCTAGATAGGATCACAAATGACTTTGACAGGTGGTCAAAACTTAAAAACTCAGTACAGGCCAGAGTATCAATAGTTAAGATGGATGTTTTACCTAGAATCAACTTCTTTAGCTCAATGTTACCGTTACCCCCTCCTGCTGATTACTGGAAAAAATTACACTCCACCGCATATAAATTTATTTGGAATAGACACTTCCGGTCAGCTATAGAATGGAGTAAGTCGCATGTGACACAGCTGCTCACCCGTTATTTTTTTTTCCGTTTTAAAAACATATTTATAGACCACCAATGCATTTAAAACTTGACGCATATATCAA
Source organism: Notolepis coatsorum (assembly GCF_963971535.1). Classification (NCBI taxonomy): domain Eukaryota; kingdom Metazoa; phylum Chordata; class Actinopteri; order Aulopiformes; family Paralepididae; genus Notolepis; species Notolepis coatsorum. The sequence goes on along the minus strand of NC_140169.1, from coordinate 30,865,366 downwards.
CTGAGATTATCAACTAACTATATTGACTGAAAGATTCGAGATGCCAACAACAAGGAAAGATCATAAAACGCTTCCAAAACCAAGCGCAGAAGACCCCCCTATGGCCGCGGGACACGTTCGCAAAATCGCAGAGGATATTGACGGGATGTCCACCCCAAGTTCAACCCCTATAATCACCTCCTCAGACTCGGAATATATCATCCGGGAAATGAAAAATGAAATGAAAAAAATGGAGAAGTCAATAACCGAAACAATAACCGAAAAAGTAGATGCTATCAAAGAATCTATCGAAGGCAAAATAGAAGCGCTAAGGGTGGATGCCGAGGCACATATTAAGCGCACCGTGGCACTGGAAATTGGCTTGGAAGCACACCAACAAAATTTCGATCGCATCTACAATGAAGTAGAGGTTAACAAAGTTAACCTAACTGCTGAGATGAAGGGGAACTACAATGAAATCAAGACGGAGCTCAGCGAAATAACGTTGGAGCTCACGCGAATCAATAAAGAACAGAAAGCCAAAATATTCTAGATGGAATATCAAAAACGCAAGCTGAATATTCGTATTGTCGGTCTGGACGAATCAGTGAGATGTGAAAACCCTGAAGAGTTTGCCACAGAATTACAGAAAATCTTGGGAACAGGAATCCTTCCTAAAATACCGGAGGTGGATCAGTGCTTCAGATTGGGACCCCGCTCCATTGGCAATAACGCTAAGCCCAGAGTGATATTAGTTATACTGCGCCAAGTCAGAATAAAAGAAATGATTATGCGTGAAACTCGCAGGATGAAAGGCAATCTGAAATACATGGAGGTACCAATACACTGCTTTGAAGATTATTGTCGTGAGGTAGTGGAACTGCGTGCCAAGTTCAAGACGTGATGTCTCAACTATACCTGGGGAAATACAGACCCCTACTAATATACCCTGCAATACTTCGCATCGTCGACAAACAAGGAGCAAAGGTTCTCCTCAACTCGCCTGAAGATGCAGCCAAATTCCTGTCTGAACAACACGCAGAATAGTGTATAAATGGCCTTTTAAATCTCAGTTATGCAAGGTCACCATATAGTACAACCTTTAATAACCGAGGATTTGGGACAGAGAGACCTACGTGCTCAGAGTTTTTGAATGCTTTCCCCGACGTGTTTATATTATTGCGGACATATTGGATTTAAGATTGGAACACTCCAGAACATACTGGAACATTCAGACAATGTAAAAATGACATATTGGAATAATCTAGAACATCGAAGCATTCTTTGATATATGGAGCATTCTGGAATATCAGCAATACGTGGTCATTCACTCTACCAGAAGCCCCTCGGGGGAATAATCAACAGCTATCTAGATGCAGAACCACAGAGCCATCATAGCCGGCCGGCTGAAAGATCACTCTACACAACGATCATCGCCCACCCCGGTCAGGGGAAATGCTGCATATACGTATTTAAAAACTGTTTTTTATTAATGGGAAATAATTTCACTACTTCTCCAATTTATACTTTAGATGTTTAAGCATAGCAATGCTCTTTTAAGATCTAAGTTAATGTTCTCTTCCTTTTACTTGTTTTTTTTTCTTTTTCATCCGCTCTCTCTGATTTATTGAGGCTCTCTCTTCAGTTCAATACCTTCATATTATTCATGGGTTACTATAAATTACACAAGTTCATATAAAATGTAAGTGATTAGGGCATGACAATTGAAGCTTATTTTTGGTCTTTATTTTTAGTTTATCTCATTTAAATTTTTATTTATTTATTTTTTACGGGTAAGTGGCCAAGCCACAGTCGACATTCTACTTATGGTAGAATTTAGAGTGTTAGATCCTATGGTATACATAGGAATGTTAAGGATAATTGGATCATTCTGGGATATCCGGTGGTGCAAGGGAGGGAGTCATACGCAAAGGTTGTGTTCATGGAACACAATCCTGTACGACTCTCGGTGGGAGGGAAGGGTAGGGGATTTTTATTTGTATATATGTATGTTTTTAAGCTCGGCTCTCAACGGGACCTCACTAGTGGGATGTATATCTATTATTGCCTCGCACTCTAGAAGCATTACCAAAAATTACAATGCAACATGTATAGACTATGGCTAGTTTGAATATAATGATATGGAACACCGGGGGAATAAATAACCAACTCAAACGCAAAAGCGTGCTCACACTGATGAAAAAAGAACATGTGGACATTGCTCTGCTAAGCGAAACACACATTCTAGGGAAAGACATAGGTAAATTAGCGGACAACATATACCATAATATCAGTCACTCCTCTATTGGTACGAGAACTCGGGGTGTAGCAATAGTCGTTAAACGTAAGTTGAATATTGTACTAAAGGGAGTATGGTCTGATGTAGAAGGTCGGATAACTATAGCTAAGATTGAACATAAGAACAGGAAAATAGCGTTGATAGCGGTATACGCCCCAAATTTGTACGAAGAAGATTTCTTCACTACACTAACCAATGCAATGTTAGACATTCCCGATTACTCATTTATAATAGGAGCGGATTTTAATGCCATCTGGAACCCAAGGATGGACAAATCTTACCTCGCCTTTTCCAGCGAACAAAAGAATTCATCGAAGGCATTAAAGGATTGGTCAAAGATTACAGGTGTAAAGGACTTATGGCGGTTACTTAATCCCACGACCCGAAAGTACTCTTGTCGATCTGCGAGACATAAGACACTATCCAGAATAGATTATGTCTTTGCATCACAGAGACTATTTGATAATTATGAAGTGGAAATGATACCCAACATCAGATCACTGTTATTTACTCCTTAAAGGTACATTTGGTATACTATCCTCCCGAGCCCCAAGATGGCGATTTAACTCGTTGCTGCTTAACAACAAGGAATTCATTACACAACTCAAAGAAGCTCTTATAGTATTCCAACGGGAGAATGCAAACTCGGTGCAAGACCCCAGAATAATATGGATGTCGGTAAAGGGAATGATCAAAGACTTCACGGATAGCTTTTCCTCCAAAATGCGCAAGAATCAAAGCACAAAACTGGATGAGCTGGAAACGCTTTACTCAACGTTATTTAATTCTCTGAAATACAACAACTCAACTCGACTAGAAAATCAAGTTAACGTACTAAAAATAGAGATCAATGCCATATACAGACAACAATCGGAAATACAAATACGCAGCACAAGACAACAGCAGTACTCCCATGGTTCCAAACCCAGCCACCTATTAGCCATGCGATTAAGAATGAATGCAACATTTGCAGATATAACTACCATTAGAGCACAACAAGTACTTGTAACAGATCCTGTAAAAATAAACGATACATTCAAAGTATTCTACTCCGACTTATATAAATCAGAAATGACCTTCGATCAAAACAAAATGGACACATTTCTTAATCAAATTATTCTCCCTAAACTTTCAGAGGATGACGCTAAACAGTTAGAAATACCGATCACACTAGAGGAACTCAAGAAGGCCATAACCGCAATGAAAAGTGGTAAGGCTCCAGGAAGAGACGGTTTCCCATCAGAAATGTACCTTTCTTGTTGGGACATAATTGGCCCCTTATTACTAAATATGATCTTATACTCAGTCAAGGAGGGGAACTTCCATAAAATTGACAATATTGCACTCATAACAGTCCTCCTTAAAAAAGACAAAGACCCCAACGAGTGCGGTAGTTATAGACCTTTAAGCCTCCTCGGAACAGATATCAAACTGTACTCTAAGGTATTAGCCATCAGATTACAAAAGCATATGACGTCTTTAGTTCACCCGGACCAAACTGGCTTCATAGGAGGCCGCCTGATCACTGAGAACATAAGACGTATACTGCACGTACTTGATGCCGACAAGGAGGACACCATACCTAAGGCGATGCTGTCCCTGGATGCTATGAAGGCCTTTGACAGGCTGGAATGGTCGTATCTGTGGGCAGTGCTAGAAAGGATGGGGTTAGGAAAAGGATTCATCGATATGATTAAAGTATTATACAAAGACCCATCGGCCATGATTACAACAGGCACAATCATCTCTGAAATATTTCCGGTATCACGCTCTGCCAGACAGGGTTGTCCTCTTAGTCCCGGACTGTTCAATCTATCATTAGAGCCTTTAGCACAATATATAAGACAATCCCAATCCATAGAACCTATCGTAATCAAGGGCACACAACAAAATTTGTTTATATGCGGACGATGTAATATTGTTCATGAAAAACCCCAACACCACATTGCCTCATCTGCTCAAGTTGATTGAGGACTTTGGTGATTTATCGGGATTTAAGATAAATTGGCCGAAGTCGGCTTTCCTTCCACTTAACACCCCTGCAAAAAAAGATACAACCCTCCCAGGACAGATACCGATGGTAAAACATTTCAGATGCTTGGGAGTGGAAATATTCCTTACCATAAGACAAACGGTGAAGCACAACTACACAAAAATCCAAAACAAAATCAAAGACGACCTTGATAGATGGGCAAAACTTAAAAACACAGTACAAGCACGGATATCAATAGTTAAGATGGATGTACTACCTAAAATCAACTTCTTCTGTTCAATGCTACCGTTACCCCCTCCAGAGGGTTACTGGAAAAGATTACACTCCTCCACATACAAATTTATTTGGAATAACAAACCACCACGTATAAAAAGATCCACCGCACAGAGAAATAAAGCAGATGGTGGCATGGCATTTCCAGATTTTTTCCTATATTTTAAGGCGTACTCATTAAGTCCATTGACAACATGGTTTGACTCCCAAGCATTAGCATCTTGGAGAAAAATAGAAGAAAACATAGTAGCCCCACATAGACTGAAGGACATAGCATACACTAAACTACCAATCAAGCACTGTGAACGAAAATTTGGCCCCATAATTACTCATGCGATCCGGATATGGCGTGAATCACAAAAAAAAAATCCTAACCCACAAGAATGGCACAATCATACTCCCTTATTCAATAACAATGCTCTCTTAATTGGAAAACGACCTATAAGATTCCCTATATGGGAAGAGCAAGGCATACACTCATTAGGGGATGTTTTTAACAAACAGGGTTTTTGTAGTGATAAAGAAATACGCAAAAAATGTAATCTCACCAAGTCCACATGGCTTTTTCACAAACAGTTAGAGCTATGTTTGAAGTCTCACGGTGTTCCATTAGACAGACCAATTGAACACCACAGATACCACAAATTCTTCTACTCAAGAGAGACATCGAGAGGTTTTGTTTCAGAATTTTATCATCAATTACTAACGTCCTCGTATGAACCCTCCAACTTGACTCTGTCTGGAGGAGGGATATACCAGACCTGGAAAATGACTTTGATTGGCAAGGAGCCTGGGCAAATGTCCGACTTACATCAAGGAACCCGGATCATCAACAAATCAATCTTAACTATATTCACAGGACATACTTGACTCCTATAAGACTGTGCCGAATGGGGCTCAAACAAGATTCCAAATGCACCCAATGTACAAATGGGGACGAAGGGACATTTATGCACATGTATTGGGACTGCTCACCAGTTAAGGCATTCTGGAAAGATGTGACCCAACAAATATCAAAACTCGTATCTTGGAATATACCTGTACACCCCTCGGTATTGCTGTTGAATGATGTTTTTGAGTTTGCAGTGAATCCACAGCTAAAGAGATTGGTTTTATCGGGTATCACAGTAGCCAAAAAGCTGATCGCATCACGCTGGTTTCAACCGGAAAAAATGTGCCGTAAAGTTTGGTTTCTTACATATCTCGATGTAATTTACCATGAAATATCTACAGCAAGAATTCTGGGTCTCAATGAATCCAAAATGTCAATGTGGTTAGAAGTGGTGGAGAGAATAAAAGCTAGCTTATAATGGTAGTGTCTGGTTAGGTGCGGGGGATAGTGGAGGTACTTCTCAAGGTGGGGTCCGGGAGGGGGGGGTTCGAGCTGAGCATATGTCTGTAGGTTTTTTTTTTAGATAACAGGTATTATGGGTATATCTTATATAAAACAACTAACTAAAAGGTGATCTCATTGGATGTGCCCTGACAATTAATGCTTGTATATCTTATCGTGTGTTGTCATGTTTGTTTATATGTTTGTTTAAAAAATAATAAAAAAATAAAATACAAAAAAAAAAAAATTTGGAATAATAAACCACCACGAATAAAAAGATCCACTGCACAGAGAAACAAAGCCGACGGAGGTTTAGCATTTCCAGACTTCTACCACTATTTTAAAGCGTTCTCTTTAAGACCACTAAGCACCTGGTTTGTTCCTCAAGCATCTGTATCCTGGAGAACATTAGAAGAAAACATAGTGGCACCACATAGATTGCAGGATATAGTATACATCAAATTATCAATTAAGCAATGCAACTTGAAATTTGGCCCTCTTATAACACATGTGATTCGGATATGGCGTGACACACAGAAAACATTTACTAACCAACACAAATGGCATAGCCATTCTCCCATATTTAATAACAATGCACTCCTTATTGCACAACAACCTATCAGATATCCCAAATGGGAAAAGCAAGGCATACATACAGTGGGAGATATATTCAACGAATGGGGTTTCTGTAGCTATCATGAAATTCAGAACAAATTTAACCTCACCAGCTCCACTTATTATTTCTATATACAGTTATTAGCAACTTTGAAGGCTCACGGAGTCCCATTAAAGATACCACTTGAGCACCACAGATATCACAAATTCTTCTATGAAAGGGAGACATCGAGAGGCTTTGTATCTGACTTTTATCATCACTTACTAACGTCTTCGTATGGAATCCTTCCCCTAGACTCAGTTTGGAGGAGGGATATACCAGACTTGAAAGTAGATTTTGATTGGCAAGAAGTCTGGCCAAACGTTCGACTAGCGTCACGCAACCCGGACTATCAACATATTAATCTTAATTATATTCATAGGACTTACCTGACACCTATAAGATTGAACCGAATGGGGCTTAAACAAGACTCTCTATGCTCCTTGTGTCTAAGAGGTGATATAGGTACATTTATGCATATGTATTGGGAATGCCCCCCTGTTAAGATATTCTGGGAAGAAGTCACTACGCAATTATCAGAATTTTTATTTCTGAACATACCTGTAATGCCTTCTGTATTGTTGTTGAATGATCTTTCGCAGTTAGCAGCCTCTATACAGCCAAAGAGACTAATTTTGTCCGGTATTACGGCTGCTAAAAAGTTGATAGCATCACGATGGATTCAACCGGATAAAATGTGCCGGAAGGTATGGGTTCTTACCTATCTCGATGTGATTTATTTAAAGATATCTACAGCAAGAATGTTAGGTGTCAATGAAGCCAGCATTGCAATCTGGTTAGAAGTGGTGGAGAGAATAAAGGTTAGCATATGAATTGTAATCTCTGGTTAGAAACGAATAATGGATGGATTATCCAAAGGGGGTCCTGAGGGGGGGGGGGAGAAGAACGAGCAAGAGCATATGTATGTACTGTATTGTATAATGGGGATTATGTATATATCTTGCAACCTACATTTATTGATTCAAATACAGAAATGTATATTCCTGTGATTTATTGAGATATTTACTGTTAATGTTTGTCTTGTCAAAAAAAATTATAAAAAGATTTGTTAAAAAAAAAAAAAAAAAAACCAAAAGACACTTAGAGAGGTAAAGGAAGTTAGAGGAAAGATAAACAAAGAACTGCTGACAGAAATAGAGAAGAAAGCTAGATACATGAAACAGACATACTATGAAGGAGGACCGAGAGCGACCAGACTTTTAGCTAGACGAATCAGGACACAACAAAAACTGAACACAATACACACAATAAGGGACACGAACACAAACAAAATACTAAGAGAACCAGCTGAAATAGAGAAGACATTTGAAGAATACTATAAGAAACTATACACACAACCGATAGCGGCAGGAGCAGAAGAGATAGAGACATTTTTTGAAAATGTTTATCTACCATCGATAGGGAAGGAACAGAACGAAATATTAAACGCAGAGATTACAGAACAGGAAGTGGGGAATTCGATCAGTAAAGCAAAGAGCAGTAAGTCACCGGGTAGTGACGGATTCCCCTCTGAATTCTACAAAACATTTAGACAGGAAGTGAGCCCCATATTAGAAGCAGCATTCAGACACACAATGAAAGAAGGCACAATGCCACCTTCATGGAAAGAAGCCATAATTACTACAATTCCAAAAGAAGGGAAAGATAGAGAACTATGTAGCAGTTTCAGACCTGTGTCCATACTTAATGTAGATTACAAGATGTATACATCAATAATATCCAAAAGATTTTAGACATTTATGACAGATATTATAGACGAAGACCAGACCGGATTCATTAAAGGAAGACAGACACAGGATAACATAAGGAAGACAGTGCAGGTGGTAGAGGAGATACAGAAGGAAGGAGGAAGTGCAGTATTAGTTAGCCTAGATGCAGAAAAAGCATTCGACAATGTAAGCTGGATATTTCTATATAAAGTATTGGAGAAATTTGGATTAGACAAAAACGCTATGAAAACAATTAGGGCATTATATCAAGAACCGACGGCAAGGATTAAGGTAAATGGTAGTCTGACGGACCCGATTAAACTAGAGAGAGCTACCAGACAGGGTTGTTGTCTTTCGCCGACGCTCTTCGATGTATTCATCGAACCACTGGCTCAACTAATTAGAGTGACAGACCAAAGACATCAAAGGGGTGGAGATAAGGGGAACAGAACACCAATTGGGACGGTTCGCAGACGACGTGATAGTATATATGAGACAACAAGACATAAGCTTTCCTACACTGATGGATTTACTGACATAATATGGATATTACTCAGGGTATAGACTCAATATGACGAAGACACAGACTTTAGCACTGAACTACACACCAACGATAGAGATCAAAGAAAAAAATACAAAATTAAATGGGACATGGACAGGATCAAGTACCTAGGGGTGAACATCACAAGAGGGGTGGAGGGGTTATACGATGCAAACTATACACAGATTAATCCGAAAATCAAGAGAGACCTATAGAAAGATGGACAGTAATGCCCCTAGATTTCAGCTCAAGGATCGAAATCATTAAGATGAACATATTACCAAGGTTATTATACCTATTTCAGTCTTTACCTATATTAATACCACAAAAACAATTCAGGGAATGGGATAGACAGATATCAAGATTCATTTGGGGGGGGGGGGGGAATACCAAGCATCAGATATGTGACTCTATATACCAAAGGAGAAAGGAGGAATGGCAGTACCCAGTTTAGAAGGCTATTACTATGCAGCACAGCTTAGGACAGTAGCATGCTGGTGCAATGTGAATTATGAAGCCAAATGGAAAGATATAGAAACCAAAAGAGAGGGATTCGAAGTGCAGGCACTAATAGGAGATAGGGAGCTGTTCAGAAGACAGGAACAACTACTGGACTCAATTACCAAATTCACTATAAACATATGGAACACAATAGTAAAGAAATACAAGCTAGAAAAAGAATCCAAGATACTGAGATGGATAACACACAACAACAAATTCAAACCAGGGATAGACGACCATGGGTTCAAACGATGGAGACGGGGACGGGGGGGTTGGGGGGGGGGGGGGGGGGGGTGATAACAGCAATATGTATATAATGATAGAAGTAGGGGAGATGCAGACTCTACAAAAATGTTAAGAAAGATTCGGACTAGAGAATAGAGACCACTTTAGATATTTACAGATTAGAGACTACTATAACAAAGAAATAAAACAAGACAGAGACAAAGAACAGAATGGGGTAATTAAGATAATGGTAAAATCATATGAAGGGAGGAAGGGGAGGGTTATATCAGCACTATATCAGGCAATAATGGACAGTAAGGGAATTACAACCTTGTATATAGAAGAAAAGTGGGAGAAAGAGTTAGAAATAGAGATAACAGAGGAGGAATGGTAGAACACATGTAAGATACAACAATCAACCACATGATCAAGGATATGGAGGGAGTTTGGGTGGAAAAACATAATTAGATTCTTTATAACACCAGAAATACAGGGCAATTACACGCCAGCACAGAAACCATGTTGGAGAACATGTGGACAGGAAGTAGCGAACCACACACACATATTCTGGGGATGTCAGAAAATAAGAAACTATTGGGAAGAGATAGGAGAGATAATAAATGAAATAGTAGGATATGAAATACCCCAGACAGGTCTAGTACTATACTTAGGGAACTTGTCACAGAAAGACATCCAGGGAGAAGACAAATTAAGATACTATTAGTAGCGGCCAAGAAAGCGCTGACTAAGCTGTGGTACATGGTAAAAGCACAGACGAAGGAACAATGGACAGAGATAATAGAGGGGATACAGGAAACGGGATGGGAAAATGGGAAAAGTGGGAGGAATATAGGAAGAAAAGGAACAACATCACAGAAGGATGCAAAGGAAACAAGAAAATAAATTGAAATATAAATAAAAAATGTAAAGATAGAAATGACCAATGAACCCACCCTGACTTTTATTTTAGTTTTCTTTTTGATATTATAATGTTCTCTTTATTATTTCTGTCTGTTTAATAGAATTGTAAATTCTGTCTTTTTATTTTGTACCTGTATGTTTGTAAATAAAAAATGAAAATAAAAAATTAAGTTTAAAAAATAAATAAGTGTAAACGAAATTTAAATCACATCTAAAATGAAAAAGTAAGTAAAGTCAAAGTTAAAGTAAAGTCACAACAAAACAAGACTAAAAGCATACCTAAACGAAAATGTTATTACACCATATCTAAACAGAAATTAAAATCACATCTATTTTAAAAGGTAAATAAAGTAAAAACAGTTGCCAAAATGGAAGTGTGATGCGTAGTGTTTGCTGACCCTTGAAAAATGTTATGCGGCAAAAGGTAAAACACACAAGTTTTCCAACAAGAAAAAAGAAAAATATTATGCGCATACTCTGAAACAATAACGGGATATTAAAAATAAAAATGAACAGACACTAAAACATCCAACAAAATGTTTGTCAAAGTAAATGTCAATCAATTGAACAGAGTCTGGCAGTAACAAACACGACTAAAACGACTGAGATAGCAAATGAGACGGAGATTGCCACACATACTAAAATGACGATCAGAGATGTGCATTCGTTGTGTGGTGCCATTTTATAGGCCATTCTATCAAAAAACATTTCAGGAATCCCAAACCAAATTACAGGAGCTATCACCAGTGTCAAAGCTCAAGAACAAATTAACAGGTAGCACTTTATAATAACACCCTGTTATAATACATTTATAAGGTATTTGTAGATAATGAACTAATCATGAACGAACCATTTATATACATTCATAAATGATTATTAAACCATTTATAACTATATTTGTATAACATCTACAAAGTATTTATAACGCATTAGTGGATAGTGAACTAATCATGAACAAACCATTTATATACATTCATAAATTATTATTAAATCATTTATAACTATATTTGTATAACATTTACATATTAGTTCTACATTATTTATAACTCATTATCAACATTGTTTGTACTTGATTTGTTCATCATTAAATAATGTTGTTTAATGTGTAGTAACACATTTGTAGATGCTTTGAAAAATGGATATGAAAAAACGACTATACTGTATCTCCATTTATTTTTCATGTTCAACAAATGATTTGTTAAGACATTCATAAAACATCTATAAATCATTTGCAGATGCTATTGTGTGCCCTAATCTGAAGTGAAGCCTATTCATCATTAACAAATGTCTAATACAGTTAATTATTTGTTTACTTTTTCATCACCTGTTACAAATGTTGTAGACAGCTTTCGGATACACCCTTCTTTGTGACATAAAACAGTGACAGAATTAGGACTATAGATAAATGCAATTTTATTAACATATAAAATACATGTGCATGACATATAGTGTAACATGGGGGGGACTAGGACCCAGGAGTACCCTGGCCAGGGCTTGAAGAGTATCTAGAGAGGAAGTCTCACGCGACTTGACGTCACGTGTGTTGCCGTCTGTTTGAATGGAAGCACGATACATGCAGAACCAAGTTATCTGTGCTGCTCCTGCCCCACGCTTTTAATAAGGTATGAGCAGGTTAAACACCCTTTTTGTTGGTAAATCTATTCCATCATTTCCGACCTACAAACAACTCTTATATGTTGTGTAGACGTACTTGATGTGGTGGGCGCTAACGTTACATTTGTTCCTAATGTGTGCTCAGTGCTCAGTATATTGCGGTATGTGATGATGATACGACACAAATAATTATTTGTATTTTCAGACTGTATAGGCGCTGATACAGCCTGAAAATACAAATAATTATTACTCTTGTGTGTCGTGTCATCATCACATACCGCAATATACTGAGCACTGAGCACACATTAGGAACAAATGTAACGTTAGCGCACACCACATCAAGTATGTCTACACAACATATAAGAGTTGTTTGTAGGTCAGAAATGATGGAATAGATTTACCAACAAAAAGGGTGTTTAACCTGCTCATACCTTATTAAAAGTGTGTGGCAGGAGCAGCACAGATAACTTGGTTCTGCATGTATCGTGCTTCCATTCAAACAGACGGCAACACACGTTGAGACTTCCTCTCTAGATACTCTTCAAGCCCTGGCCAGGGTACTCCTGGGTCCTAGTGCCCCCCATGTTACACTATATGTCATGCACATGTATTTTATATGTTAATAAAATTGCATTTATCTATAGTCCTAATTCTGTCACTGTTTGATGTCACAAAGAAGGGTGTATCCGAAAGCTGTCTACAACATTTGTAACAGGTGATGAAAAAGTAAACAAATAATTAACTGTATTAGACATTTGATAATGATGAATAGGCTTCACTTCAGATTAGGGCACACAATAGCATCTGCAAATGATTTATAGATGTTTTATGAATGTCTTAACAAATCATTTGTTGAACATGAACAAATAAATGGAGGTACAGTATAGTCGTTTTTTCATATCCATTTTTCAAAGCGTCTACAAATGTGTTACTACACATTAAACAACATTATTTAATGATGAATAAATCAAGTACAAACAATGTTGATAATGAGTTATAAATAATGTAGAACTAATTTGTAAATGTTATACAAACATAGTTATAAATGATTTAATAATAATCTACGAATGTATATAAATGATTTGTTCATGATTAGTTCATCATCTACAAATACCTTATAAATGTATTATAACAGGGTGTTATTATAAAGTCCTACCAATTAACATTGACAGTCGTTTGTGGTGGTCTAGGAACCTGGTGGAGCCTTGGTTGTCTTTTCCTCCTCTGGGAGACATGTCCATCTGTCAGGTCTCTGCAGGCGGTTAGGCAAGAGAGAGAGAGAGAGAGAGAGAGAGAGAGAGAGAGAGAGAGAGAGAGAGAGGATAGGTGGGGTGGGCTGGCGTTCGACTTTAGAGCAGCGCACGGCGTATACTCTAGATGAGGGGCTTATGGGGTTGTGCGTCAGTAGGTCTGTTTCTCTTGCCGGTGGTGGCGTCGTTGGAAGGGATTCTGCAGCCTCTGGAGTGGTCACTGTCTGTTGAAGTGTTGTTGGTGGCCCCTCCCTGCAGTGGTTCACATGGGCCAAGGAAGGCCTCTCAGCAACTTTCACAGTCATGTGAGTTGTGAGTAGAACCTGGAAGGGTACCATGAAGTCCTCCGGTAGGATGGGGTGGAGTGGGGAAGAGGCTGTAGAGGGCAGTGCAGCCACCCCTGATAAATGGTCAAAATGTCAGTCGTATATAGCTTCAATAACATATGATATGGGTGTTGGTCAATCAAATTTAAAGGACATGTTTCAGAACGAACATTTGTGGTTCCCTATCTTCAACGTTAGTTCTGGCAAGTTTAAGTGTGCATAATTTTTTTACAGAAAATAACTAGATTCTGCGAATTTTGAATAGCGTCGGTGGCCAAGTTGTAATGGAAATATTAATCGGTTGGTGATTTTATTCAACATGGTTCTGTAATGGAGAGATCGTTGAACGTGTGTGTTGTATGGAAAATCATCTCTGGGCTCGACTGGTGTACTGAGGTGAGGTGTCTGTCTGTGGTTAAAACCTAGTTTCAGGGACAAGTTGACATATACAGTTTCCTGTGTAACTTAGAATCTGCTTAGCCTGTTCTGAAGAAGACAGTCTAATCTGGTCTTAAAGTATAACCGTAAAGGCTTAATTATTTATATTCCCCCCTTTAAAATGTGTCACTAATGTCCACAAATATAGAAAAATAAGACTTAATAGTTGTGAGGAGAGGGGTTTTCGCGGAGCCCAATAGCAAACACAGGAGGAGAGAGAATGGAGCGGTTTAGGGTGCTTTAATTGTTCTCCCCAAGCAGACAGGAATCACATTCAGTAATGTACAACAGACAGGGATGAATGTTCTTGGGGTTAGTACAGGTGCACTCCTTGTGCAGTACGGGAGGATGTTCTTTAAGCAGGTGCACTCCTTGTGCAGTGCGGGAGAACGTAGACACCGGGATGAGGGCAGAGGAAGGCCCGAGCCCTGACCGTGACAGGACCCCCCCCTCTATGAGCACCTCCAGGCGACCCTCCAGGCTTGTCCGGGTTATCCCGATGGAAGTCCCGGACGAGGTCAGGGTCCAGGATCAACCCGCGGGAGACCCAGCTGCGCTCCTCCGGGCCGTAGCCCTCCCAGTCCACGAGGTATTGGAAACCGCGGCTGCGACGATGCACGTCCAGCAGCTGCCGGACGATGTAGGCCGGGTGGTCGTCGATGACCAGCGGAGGGGGAGACTCCGGAGCTGGAGGAGACAGGGGACTGGAGACCACCGGCTTCAACTGGGAGACATGGAAGGAGGGGTGAATGCGCATGATGGAGGGGAGCTGGAGTTTAACGATTGAGGGGTTGATAATGGACGAAATCTTATAGGGACCAACAAAACGGGGGGTGAGTTTGCGGGACAAAGACTTGAGCGGCAGGTCCCGGGACGAGAGCCAAACCATCTGACCTGGTTGATAGTCGGGACCCGGCGTCCGGTGGCGGTCGACGAAGCGACGGTTCTGCTCAGCGGAGCGGAGCAGCGCGGCCCTCGTGTCCTCCCATATCCTCCTGCAGCGGCGAAGGTGGTCCTGCACCGATGGAACAGCGATCTCCTCCTCCTGTGCAGGGAACAGCAGGGATTGGTAGCCCAGAGAGGACTCGAAGGGGGACTGACCTGTGGCCGCGGAGGACAAAGAATTGTGGGCGTACTCAATCCATGGCAGGAAAGCACTCTAGCCGGAGGGGTCCTGGGTCGTCACGCAGCGGAGGGTGGACCCCAGGTCCTGTTTGGCCCGCTCCGACTGGCCGTTGGTCTGCGGGTGGTATCCGGAGGAGAGACTGACCGTGGCCCCCAGGGCCCGACAGAAGGCCTTCCAGACTTGGGAGATGAATTGCGGGCCCCTGTCGGAGACGATGTCCACCGGGATCCCGTGGAGGCGGAAGACATGGAGCACCATCAGGTCTGCAGTTTCTGAAGCAGAGGGGAGTTTGGGGAGAGCAACAAAGTGCACGGCCTTCGAGAAACGGTCAACGATAGTGAGAATGACTGTGTTACCGTGTGAGGGAGGCAGACCGGTGACGAAGTCCAGGGCGACGTGCGACCAGGGCCGACCGGGAATGGGGAGCGGACGGAGGAGCCCGGCGGGCGGTTGGTGGGAAGCCTTCCCACGAGCACAGATGGTGCATGCAAGGACGAAGGCGCAGGTGTCTTCCCTCATGGAGACCCACCAGAAGTGCCGCCTCAGAAGGGACAGGGTACGGTTGATCCCAGGATGACAGGCGAACCGGGAGGCGTTGACCCACTGGGAGCGGACAAGGTCAGGGACAAAAAGCCGGTTAGGTGGGCCGTTACCTGGATCAGGCTGGACGCGCTGGGCCTCCCGGACGACGGACTGGATCTCCCAGGTGGTGGCGGCCACCAAGCAGGAGGAGGGGAGGATAGTGTCAGGGTGCGCGGGACCCTCTTCGGGTACAAACTGCCGGGAGAGGGCGTCTGGCTTGGTATTCTTGGAGCCAGGCCTGTAGGTCAGGGTGAAATTGAACCTGGCGAAGAACAGTACCCAGCGTGCCTGGCAGGAGTTCAGGCGCTTGGCCGTCTGGACGTAGGCAAGGTTCTTATGGTCAGTCCAGACCAGGAAGGGGATCTCTGAGCCCTCCAGCCAGTGCCTCCATTCCTCCAGGGCCAGTTTGACTGCCAGGAGCTCCAGATTCCCAATATCGTAGTTGACCTCCGCTGGGGTCAGGCGGCGAGAGAAGAAGGCGCAGGGGTGCAGTCTCTGAAAGAGAGCGGAGCGTTGGGAGAGGACTGCCCCTACTCCGGTACTTGAGGCGTCAACCTCCACCACGAACTGGCGGGACACGTCCGGCTGGACGAGGATGGGCGTGGAGGTGAAGCGCCGGCGCAGCTCGGCGAAGGCGGAGTCCACTCTGTCAGACCAGACGAAGGGCACGGAAGGCGAGGTGAGTTGGGTGAGGGGTGCAGCAACCCGGCTGTAGTCCCTGATGAAACGCTGGTAGAAGTTAGCAAACCCCAGGAAGTGTTGGAGCTGCTTGACGTTGGTGGGACAGGGCCAGTCGGACACCACCTTGATCTTCTCGGGGTCCGCCCGGATCTTGCCGCTCTCGATGATGTAGCCAAGGAACCCGATGGAGGAGACGTGGAACTCACACTTCTCCGCCTTGACGAACAGCTTGTTCTCCAGTAGGCATTGGAGGACCCGGCGGACATGCTTGACGTGCTCCTCCATAGAGCGGGAAAAAATCAGAATGTCGTCCAGATAAACAAAGACAGAGCGGTTAAGGACATCACGGAGAACGTCATTGACAAGGGCCTGGAAGACAGCAGGGGCGTTGGTCAACCCAAAAGGCATTACCTTGTACTCGAAGTGACCGAGCGGGGTCTTAAAGGCCGTCTTCTACTCGTCTCCCTCCCGGACAAGGTGATAGGCATTCCTGAGGTCCAGCTTTGAGAAAATGGTGGCACCTTGCAGGGGTTCGAAAGCAGAGTAAATCAATGGCAGGGGGTACTTGTTCTTGACCGTGATGTTGTTGAGACCCCGGTAGTCAATACAGGGGCGAAGGGAGCCATCCTTCTTGGACACAAAAAAGAACCCTGCGCGGACAGGAGAGGAGGAGGGGGTAATAATGCCTGAGGCCAGGGACTCGTGGACGTATTTCTCCATGGACTCCCTCTCTGGGCGTGAGAGGTTAAACAGGCGACTAGCGGGGAGCGTAGCTCAATAGCACAGTCGTACTGGCGATGAGGTGGCAGGGAGAGAGCCTGTTGTTTACTAAAAACAGCCTCTAAATCGTGATAAATAGGAGGAACAGTCGAAAGGTCAATAGGTTCGTTGGGAACGGGAGAACCAGCGACTCCCAGTGGCGACCGAGCCGACCGTAGACAAGAGGCGTGGCAGTGAGCACATTGGCCAGTTTATTACAGGGTTGTGTAGCTTTAGCCAAGGCATGCCTAGAACGATGGGATTATGGGGGGAATTAGTGACGTGGAAACGGATGTCCTCGCTGTGATTCCCTGAGAGTTGAAGGCGGAGAGGCGTGGTGTGGCGGGTTATTCGCGAGAGCAACCTCCAGTTTAGACCTTGAGCATCGCGGGGAATTGGCAAGGCATCGGTGGCAATGTGGAAGTGGGACACTACGCCAGCGTCAATGAGGTTTTCGTCTGCGCCTGAGTCGACCAGCGCGGACAGAGGGAGCGATTGACCATTGTGATAAAGCGTGGCACTGAATTGCATGTTTGGGCCGGAGCTGGGAGTATAATTAAGGCTCGTACATGCGCCCAGCGTCACTGTCGAGCCCCGTCGTTTGGGCAAACCGAGCATGAAGCGATGGAGTGGCCGAGTTGCCCGCAGTACAAACATGCCCTTATCCTGAGTCTGTGACGGCGTTCGTGGAGAGGGAGGCGAGAGCGGTCGAGTTCCATAGGCTCCGAGTCTTCGGCGCTGCGGCTCTGCAGCGGCGCATCATTGACGGCGCGTTCCGGGTCTGCGGCTCTGCAGCGGCACACTACTGACGGCGCTAGCTCTCTCACGCCGGCGTTCGCAAAGGCGTGTGTCCAAATCTCTGACTAAGTTAATCAACTCGTCAAGGGAAGTTGGCTTCTCCTTAGACGCCAATTAATCTTTTAGGACGTCGCTGAGGCCTTGGCGGAAAGCCCCTCGTGCGTGTCGTTCCACTCGGAACCAGCTGCCAGTATACGGAATTCGATTGCGTACTCGCTCACGCTGCGATGACTTTGGCGGATAGTAAACAAGGCGGCAGTTCTATCCGAGCCTCCGGGGGGATGGTCGAAAACCTTTCGCATGTCGCCGACATAATCAGAGTACGAATCGCAGAGGGGGGAACTACTGAAGTGGAGGGCGGTTGCCCATTCTAGCGCGGGACCCGTTAGCAAACCAGACAGGTAGGAGACCTTGGATTTTTCGATCAGGAAGGTTTGTGGCTGTTGCCCGAATACTAATGAACATTGGAAAAGAAAGGCACGACACTTAGTGACGTCTCCGCCATAACGTTCTGGTGCGGGAACACGGGGCTCCCTGTGCGGGGATACAACAGGTGGGACGCCTAGCTGGGCATTGACATATGCATCAAAACGCTCACATTGCCTGTCTCACTCCACGGAGCTGAGCGTGAGAGCACTGAGTTGGGCAATGGTGTCGTCGAGTATTTGTGAGTGTTGGTTTACCAGGATGACGTGTCCCGTGACGGCGGCCTGGATGTTGTTGCTCCATTCCCCGACGTCCTGTGTTGCTGGGTCCGACGTCATGGTCGCAGTGTTCTGTGAGGAGAGGGGTTTTTGCGGAGCCCAATAGCAAACACAGGAGGAGAGAGAATGGAGCGGTTTAGGGTGCTTTAATTGTTCTCCCCAAGCAGACAGGAATCACATTCAGAAATGTACAACAGACAGGGATGAATGTTCTTGGGGTTAGTACAGGTGCACTCCTTGTGCAGTACGGGAGGATGTTCTTTAAGCAGGTGCACTCCTTGTGCAGTGCGGGAGAACGTAGACACCGGCTGTGTCAGGGTGAGAGCAGGAACTCCGTAGTCAAGCTCCAGGGGTCCAGACGGGCTCGCTGGAACGGAGGTCCTTGGGCACAAGAGAGGGAAGGTTAGAACAGGGAATAATAACGTGAGAGTGTCTAGCAGGTCTTCGGACTGAAGGGTCGTACCTAGGTAGGCAGTTTAACACTGCGACGAGGGACGACAGGATCCGTCAGGTGATATAGGAGCTGCCTGATGAGGGAATCCCTCACAGCCGCGCTGATTGATGTTCGTCTGGCAGCGTGGGAACGCTCCAGCAGGAAGCTGCCCATATATGGGCGTGGCAGGATGAGGGCAGAGGAAGGCACAAGCCCTGACCGTGACATTAGTGAGAAATAATCAGAATACTAAGAGGCGATTTTTGTATTTCCCCAAAAACAAAATTGCAAATGGACCTCCTGCATTATATGGCCTCTCACTCTTGATCCTTTGGGCCCCACACCAGCTGGGGTTACTGTTGAATGCCTACGGGTTGTCTCTAATCTATCTCAAATCACCTACTTGAGATAGAACCCTGTGGCCGCCCGATATCCCCCAGCGAGGTGCTAAACTCGCTAAGTTCTCGGGTCAATTACTATTCCTAATCACGCTTACTTCATAGTCACTAGTTAGTTATATCCAGTTGATATGAAATATAAGCGTAGAAGAGTTGTTAATCTCTTCTTTGTTTGTAATAAACCGAATGTATGTCTGGGAGAACTCCCTTGCCTATAATAATAATAATATTATTATCATTATCATCATCATTATCATCATTTCAGGAAAGGCCTGTAATGCTAATCATTTGTAAGCCTGATGATATTACCACTCTTTTAATAAGTATTTACTACTGCCAATAGTGTAATATTAGCGCACTAACACTAATAATCATTTGCAAGCCCCATAACCTCTTATCAGTTCGACAGGTCCATCAATCCGTGGCCCGATCGTCATGCCCTGCAGTGGCTAGACTCTCAGTTTCCCACAAATCCAATGGAGCCCGTCGAACACAGTGGCTACTGGTGCTTGCAAACAACAAACAGTGATATATATATATATATATATATTATATCCTTTATTTAACTTTAGCTAAAAGCAGTAACCAGCAATTGATTCAATCTGCATGGATTCCAGAATATAGCTATACCGAGTTACCTCAGATGAGAGCAGGGCGGGGCCAGCGTCGTGACACATTGTGATAGAACGGCACGAAGGAAAGCAGTCCACAAATTGGTAATAGTATTTTAACAGAGTTGCTTTAATTAGAAAAAGTAAATTACAAAGAGACTGCATTGGAAATGTCCAATCCAGTAAAAATAAGTATAAAACAAAACATCTCTCTCTAGCATAGCATAGCAAAAACTCTCTTGGTCGCTATCATTTAAAAGATTTAGCTAAGAGCTTAGCATAGCTCTTCAAAATCTAAAGAGTATTCTTCCTAGGGAGGTTTACTCAAAAATTCCCAGGCTATGTCCCATACACCGCTCGACATTGCCTGGGGCTATAAAAACTCCTCTCAAAGTGAAAAATCTAAAATCTAAATCGGATCAGGCGAGCTCGGCTTTATATACAGGTTCTGCATCATATCAAGACATCTTACTATTGGTCTAAATACAGTGATGTCATTTCTACCATCCAATCAACACATAACACATAACCCACTCAGTAAGGATGAACTCCTCCCTTTCTAGTCGTTACAGTTACTGGAGGAGTAACAGATTACTTTATTTTGGGAAAAACCCTATTACGTCACTAAACATTTATGCATGTTTGCAATGATCTAAATTTTACAGAAAGCAGATATATCATATATATACATGTACAATTCAATACTCATATACTTAAACACTGATTGATATGTTCACACATCATATATGTATTTTGTAGTTTAAAGTGTATAATAGCTCTCTGCACCATAACTGCAAGGGTTAACCCTGCAGCAGAGATTCACCCACCGTCAAGGTCACATTCCTGGCTTCAAGAACTGTAAGGGAAGAGGCCCCTTCCATTCTCCAGGACTACACAAGATATGGTATTTTACACAAGTTACTGTTTTAGAGTCTATAGTTATAGTTCTTACAGTTTTACACAAGTAGGAGGAAGAATACACAAAAGACATTCTTCATAATCACTGACGCTTAAGTCATCTCTTAACATATGCTTAGATTTAAAACAGATATATACAATAAACATATGCTTAATCTGTTACATCCTACAAGTGACAGAGAGAACAGGATGTCATAATAAAAAGTGTCACTAGTTGTTTGTGGGACTTCAACACCCCCTCTGTCATCCTGCTCGGTCACTTTCCACTGTCCTAATAGCGTCTGTACGGGGGGACGAGATGGCAATTGCGGGGTCACGATGGCTGTGACTCTCAACAGTTACATACGACCTCGAGAGAGTGACAACATAACCGGGTAGGAATACACAAAAGTCCCTCTTTTTGGAAAGAAAATCTAAGCATCTATAGATAGTATAGTGATATTGTAAAGTAAATACTATGACCGTCATGGATCATATAGTGATTGTGTAACTGTGTACTTCATTGTAGCCTCCTATATGTGAGCAGAATGTGTAAGCAGTTCTTCATTGCAGTTTATCAGCGCAAGTGTTCTTCGTTGCACAGAGCTATTTTGTAAGACATTTCTAAACATTGTGTCACGTATCAGTGTGTTGTGTTATATTTTGTATAAAAAGGAAAAACTTTCATATCAGAAGGCCTTTTCCATTGTACTAGGAACAGAACCTCTTTCCTAGGATTACAAAACCTTCTCTCATCTCAACTGACAACTTCCTATCACCACTTCTTTTCCTAAGTGTATGTGTAGAATTAGTTGGCTGGTGATGATTTACCACTGTACCACGCGCTTCCTTTGTTTCTGTGTTAGCGCATGTGTGGGAAGTGCAGGATGTTGGCAAACCAACAAGCTCTTCTTTACTGCAGTCGGCCGTGTGTTTGTCTGTGTACTTTACTTCCCTGTGTTCGATGGAGCCCAGTCTCGGTGCGTCTGTCCTTCCGTTCCTCGGTTCCCTCACTCCGGCTGGTCAATCGAAATGTTCTGTGGCCCCCATGGGATCCATCGTCTTTGGCAGACCACAGTCTTTGGTTATCAAATATTTGTCTACTGGGAGCCTTGCAGTCTCTTCCAATGGCCAGTCTTTCCGCAGTTGAAACACTTTGTCTTGAGTAGTCTTTTGGCGTTTCTTGTGGTTGTTCTCACTTGCATTAGAAAGTTCTACGACGCTGTGACGACAACTTTCTTCTCTTTTCCCTCCTGGATTATTTTCTCTGTGTTTTGCGTGTCTGATTGTCTCTGTCAGTCTTGTCTCGTCAATACAGATGCAGGGTTCCTGCACCTTCCTGGCTACATTTGGTGTCAGGCCGTCGACTTCCTCGTCAATGGAGCTGGCAGCCATAGATGCTTTGAGAGCTTTCACTCTCTGAGCAATCGTAGGGGACATTGTCACTGTAATTGCCGTTGTTTCCTGTGTCCTCCCTCTTGATGGCTGAGTTGGAGACGGAGACGCAGGAGACGTTTGTCATCAATTTGTCACGTTCTTCCTTTCATTTCAGGCCTAGTGCTTCAATTTGACTTAGTGAGAAAGACCCGTTTGCTGGAAAACCACACTTCTCCGACCAATAAGAAATATGCATTACAGCATCAGTGCCATATTTCTTAAGCATACTAGCGTGTGGCCCCGTTGGAAATGGCTGAAGCAATTTGACCTCTTTTGCCCCCATTTGTGCAAAATCAGTCCCCAGTGTACACTGTTCCTTAAACAAGTATGTCTACTTGAGTCTGTGATTTCGTTTTAGTACAAACCGTCAGAGAAAACTCTTGGTCTCTTATCGAAAACAGCAGTTATATAGCCTACTGGCCTCGCGTCTCGCTCTTCGCCATACTGAGATATATCCTCATCTCCAGTACCTACTGTACTTCATTAACGAAAACAATGCACCCATGCACTTGACCAGGCCCCGCCCGAGTGTCCCCCTATAAGACACCGGACATGGTCATACTCGCCCTTCCTCTTTTTTTAGTTTCCATCATGGACGCTGCAGTGCACTCCATGAACTAGTTGTTATGAAATGCAGAGAGAAATTGAACAATGTTGGGTTTTCGCCGGAAATTTGCCAGCCCCTGGAATCTTCTCGGCACGTTCTAACGGCGCGTCGGGCCTGTCCTGGGGTTTCCTCGTCTTCTGACAGTGGATCGAGGGACGTTGCGCGGCGGCTAGCTGTCGTGGCTAGGTTGCGCTCAGGTAGGGCCTGTGCCACCAGGCGTCAATGCTGGCATTTGTGATACTGCTCGTTGTCCCGTGAGACAACCGAGTTGTGTATTGGCGCAAGGGGCAGGATATAGAATAGAATAGAATAGAATAGATCTTTATTGTCATTGTTGCAGTTTTTAAAATCTAAAATGCAGCCCCAGGTGCTAGTAAAAATATAAAAACACAGTCCTAAACACAGTATTAAATATAAAAACAGGAGTAAGGCATAAATAACATTAATATAAACAGGGGGGTGTAAAAGATAATTTCACTATCCCTTAATGTTGTGTGTGTGTGTGCGTGGGGGGGGGGGGGGGTGGTGCAAGGGAGACTGTTTAAAAATTTAGCTGAGTTTAGTGCACATATGGCCCTGGGATAAAAACTAAACTTCAGTCTGTTTGTCCGGGTGGGCATGACGCTGAAACGCCTGCCCGAGCGCAGCCGTACGAAGTGTTTGTTGCCCGGGTGGTGTGGGTCTTTCAGTATTTTTACTGCTTTTTTAAGGCAGCTGGGGTTGTATAGTCCCTCCAGTGAGGGGAGGGGGCAGCCGATAATCTTCTGGGCTGAGTTGACGACCCTCTGGAGCGCCCTCCTCTCTGCGGCTGTGCAGCTGAGGAACCACACATTGATGCAGTAGGTGAGGATGCTTTCCACGGAGCAGCGGTAAAAAGACACAAGCAGGTCTTGTCTGAGGTGGTAGTTTCTCAGTATTCTCAGGAAGTAGAGTCTCTGCTGTGCCTTTTTCACTATCGCTGTGGTGTTGGTTCTCCAGGTCAGGTCATCCTCCAGGTGGACACCCAGGAACTTGATGACCGAGACTCTCTCCACACATCCCCCGTCGATGTACAGGGGCTGTATGTCGGTCTTCTTCCTCCTGTAGTCCACGATCATCTCCTGGGTCTTTAGCTTATTCAGCTGTAGGTTGTTATCTTTCCACAGGGCTAGCAGCTGGTCTCGTCGCCTTTTGTGATGCAGCCCACCACGGTGGTGTCGTCAGCGAACTTGATGATGGTGTTGCTGGGGTGGACTGCAGTGAAGTCGTGTGTGTAAATAGAGTAGAAAAGGGGACTCAGCACGCAGCCCTGGGGGGATCCGGTGCTGAGGCTGATGGCTGTGGAGGTGTGGGGGCCTATCCTGACCCTCTGGGGGCGGTCAGAGAGGAAGTCCTTGGACCACCGGCAGAGGGGATGGTTTAGTCCAAGGTCCATGAGTTTGGGCACTAGTCTGTCAGGCAGGATGGTATTAAATGCAGAGCTAAAGTCCACGAAGAGCAGCCGTGCGTAGCCCCCCGCTCTCTCCAGATGGGACAGGGTAGAGTGTCGATGGCATGACGGTAGAGTTGTGGCGATGGCATCCTCCGTGGACCTGTTGGCTCTGTAGGCGAACTGGTGGGGGTCTAGTCCGGGTGGGAGGCTAGAGATGATGTGGGGCTTGAGTGTCTTTTGAAAGACCTTCATGGGTAGGGAGGTGAGTGCAACTACTGGATGGTAGTCGTTCAGGCAACTGATGGAGTTCTTCTTTGGGACCGGGATAATTATGGAGGTTTTCAGGCAGGGTGGGACGATGGCCTGGGACAGGGACTGGTTGAAGATCTTAGTGAAGACCCCTGTCAGCTGGTCAGCGCAGTCTTTCAGCACCCGTGCCACGACCCCGTCCGGCCCCGCCGCTTTCCTAGGGTTCACACCCTTCAGTGTGCGTCTCACCTCGTGCTCCGTGAGGATGATGCTGCTGAGGGCTGGTGAGTGTGGTGAGGCTGCTTCTGTCGGCACCGCCTCGGGGGTGGCGTTGATGTGCAGTGTGGATGTTTTTGTCGGCCTCACCTCGAATCGTGAGAAGAAGGAGTTCAGCTCCTCTGCCAGCTGAGGGTCACCCTTGTTGGCTGAGGAGTGGCTGGGTTTGTAGTTGATCATCTGTTGGACCCCCTGCCATACCTGTCTGGTGTTGTTGCTCTGGAAGCAGTCCTCGATCTTCCCCTTGTAGTCGGTCTTGGACCTCTTGATACCTCACTTCAGGTTGGCTCTGGCAGTGCTGTATAGCTCCTTATCACCAGACCTGAAGGCAGTGTCCCTCTCTCTGAGCAGATGCTGCACCTCTCCCGTCATCCATGGCTTCCTATTGGGATAGACCCGGATACGTTTGTCCACGGTGACAGAGTCTATGCAGTGCTTGATATATCCCACGTTGTCGTTTTCCCGGCTATCCTGGAGCGCGCGGCTAATGCTATGCTACGATGCTGGGTTACTGTTCCATTGATCCCCCGCAAGTGCTGTCTTTTTAAAAAAGGTCTTCCCTCCTCTTAACCATTCATGCTGACGGTCAATCGGTGTCTACTTTTTCATGGGTGAATGGGCTGAGGCCTAGGGCTGGTGTGCTTTTTGTGAATCTATGAATTGTGTGCGGGACTGGTGTTTCTCTGGTCCGCATCCCCTTGACATTGTGTGTATGGGCTAGCCCATTCTGCAGTGTGTTGGTGGTGTTTAAGTTCATTTATTCATTTACCCCTTCATGGGTGCACACCACAGTGGAGGTTGCTGGTTGCAACCACCACTGGTGCTCCGTGCTTGTGAAGCAGGTGGCATCAGTCCTTTGCCTCTGGCATGTTGGAACGGTGCCCCGCCCGGCCGACACCCTGAGGTGAGTCGGCCCGGCAGGTGGCTGGTGCGCTGTTAAGCCTATACCGCCATGGTATAGAATTAGCAGCGATTAGTAACATTGTTCGAATTGCTGTTTTTTCTGTCAAAAATGGTGTTGGGTGGCGGGGCCTTGAAGGCCAGCCAACGTCGAAACATCGCGCAAGGTTTTGACGTTATTAGCTTTGACCTAGCCGCAAGCTATAACCGCAGGGAGGGCTAGGATGCTGTCAATGCTTGTTTACAGACATCTTGGTTGGATCAGTCTCCCTTTGAGGGGGTGAGAAGTTTTTTCCCTCCTCAGGGCTCCCCTCTCCGCAGAGGGACTTTGGTCTTTCCGCTTGAGCGCGGGCGGTATTTGACCTAGGCCCCACACCGCCTCATACCAGAGGTGAGAGCACGGCCTCGCCAGCGGCTGTGGCGAGGCCCTCAACGAGCGGCCATGTTTCCCCCGCCTGAGGTACCCTGGGCACAACATCAACAGGTGACCGCAAGGCCGACAGCCCTGGCGGCCGAGGGATCGGCTACATTAGATGAGCACGCCCTAAAAAAACGTCGCCGTCTAGCTGTGTGCAGCTCGCTCTCCGGTCACTCCCCCGCCCAACACCAGCGGGATAAGGGCTCTGATTTGTTTCCTTTGATTGCGGGTCGCGTGTCTTCAATGAAGCACGAGCGGCCCCACGTTTCGCTTCTCATGGGGACAGGGGCTGACACCCAGTTGATGGCTGAAACTGGGTCTGTCCGTGAGAATGTTGTGCTGTCAAGCGGCTCCCACGCCACACGTTCTGCGTCTGTGTTTGGTTGAGCCTGGTGTTACGTCTGTCAACTACAAAGGTTGTCAGCAGGGGGGCTCGAGACCTCTTGAGGCAAACAGTGCGGGTTCCCCCGACCTCGCCTTTGCCAGGCCGGGTATCATGTTAGTGCCTCCCACTCCCGGAAGACCGGCAGTGGTCTGGCAGGTGTGCGTGATTTGGGTGGTAGTAATATCACTGCAGGGCTACGGTGTGTAGGAACCCACCCTATCGGGCAGTGTGGGGACCTCACACCTTGCATGTCCAGCTGTAGAACAATTCCTCAGCAGTCCATGCTGGAGGGGTGTTCAGTGGGGGAGCTTTTGTCACCTAGTATGATGTCAGCTTCTCCCGTATCAAACCGGCCCTTTCTGTCGGGGTCCCCCCTTGGGTACGATTGCCTCGTGGGTAGTGTCAGGGTCCGATGTCCCGACTCCACGGAACGCTCTGCTTGCGCGGTTAGCGGGTCCAGGGTTGGCTACGCACAGCGGGCAGGACCGGGCCGCCTATCTATGGTTTCTGGCGGACCAGCGCCAAGTGGCGGCGGGTGCGCTTGGGATTATCATCACATATGGCTACAGCAGTGCCATATGTCGAGGTGGATGGAGAGAATGCTGAGGCGGGGACTTGTGTTTACACAACCCCACCCGTTTTCAGGTTTGGTACAGACCCTATTTTCAGGGTCACCAGCAGTGACAGCTCTGGCCAACGAGATCCAATCTCTGTGGGCGAAGCAAGCCATCGTCGTGGTCCCAAAGGAGGACGTGATGCGTGGCGTTTCCTCCCGGTATTCTCTGGTGCCCGAGAAATCGGGAGGGGGGGTGTCAGACCCATGCTGGACCTGTCCCATGGAAGGTTCAGCATTTTCACCATCTCCCACCTGTTGAACGCTGTCAGGTGGAGGCCTGGTTCTCCTCCATAGACCTGTAGGATGCGTATTTGCATCCCTGATCTTCCATCCTAGGGCTTACCTACGCTTCCTTTGCAGTGTTTAGCATATGAGTACCAGAGGCTGCTGTTCGGCTATTCTCTGGCTCCCCGCATCTTCACCAAGTGCGTGGAGACCGCACTGGGGCCTCTGCGTCGTCGGGGGTTACGAAGTGTATTCTGCTCTGGATGACGTTCTGGTCCTTGACGGTCAGGGTAGATCGTCAGGTCTCATACCAGGCAGGTGGTGGAATTCCTCACCAGCCTGGGTTCTGCTGTAGACTGGAAGTAGAGTACTCCTCTTCCCAGTCAACGGGTGGAGTACTTGGGCTTATTCTAAGCTCAAGGTCTATATGGGCATCCCTCTCGGAGAGGCAGCGAGTGGGTGTTCTCGGCACGCTCGGGAGGTTCCGTCCTAGGACGGTTACGGCGCTGTCCGTGATGCGCCTGCTCGGTATGATGGCATCTGCTCATTCCGTGGTCCCTCTTGGCCTCCTCTTCACCTCATGAGGAGGATACAGAGGTGGTTTTCCAGTATCGAAATAGACCCGGTGAGAGGCAAGTGGAAGCAGCTAAGGTTCCCATGTCAGTACTGGGGGACCTCGCCCTCTGGGGAGGGCCTGGGGCCCTCACCAGCAGGGTCCCAATGGGCAGCAGGCTGTCACACGTCACGGTCTTCACCGACGCCTCCCTCACTGGGGGGGGGGGGGGGGGGGGGGGGGGGCGCGTCGGGCCAACGCAGTAGGGGGCAGGGGTGGGGGTGGGTACGTCGGGAGCGCGGGACTTGGTCCTGGTCGTGCAGGGCCGGGGCTCAGCTGTTTGTTCCCTGGCCCTGATTCAGCTCTGTGTGGTCCCGCCGTGGCCTGTTCCGTGGTCACCGCGGGCCCTCTCTCAGGCACGCGGAACTCTGTTCTGCCTTCCTGTTCTGGGGCAGCCTCTAGGCTTGGCTGCTGTTAGTGTGAATTGGTGGCGATGCGTCTTGGCTATTCTGTGGTTAACGCTATCCGGCACGCGCGCGCTCCGTCCTCTACCACGGCTTACGCGGGTAGGTGGCGTATTTTCCAAGAGTGGTGTAGAGTGGGGGGCTTGGACCCGGTGTCCTGCCCCCTGGAAGCTGTCCTTTCCTTCCTTCAGTCTATTTTGCGTAGACTGTCGGCTTCGACGGTGAGGGTATATGCTGCGGCTATATCCTCTTGTCATGTGGGGTTTGAGGGCGTTACGTTGTTCAGCGTTAGTTGGGACCTCCAACTGGTCCTCGGCCGGTTGTCTGAGGCCCCGTTTGAGCCTCTTGAGCAGGCGTCTTTGGAACAGCTGTCTTCAAGACTGCATTCCTGCTGGCCATCACCTCCGCTAAGCGTGTGGGTGAGCTGTGTGCTCTCTCGGTGCGGCCTGAGTGCTTGTCTATTCGTGTCAATAGCGGTGCGACTCTGAGGCCTAATCCAGTCTTTGTGCCAAAAAATATCCGGAGCTCTTTTGGCTCCAGGGATATTGTGGTTCAGGCGTTTCACCCGCCTCCTCACGCTGGTGAGTTAGAGGCGAGCCTTCACCTGTCGTGTCCCGTCCGGGCTTTGGGGGTGACCTCAGTCGGACTCAGGACTTCAGGGCTACCGATCAGCTCTTTGTTTGTTACGGTGGCTCTCGCGCTGGTAAGGCACTGTCCAAACAGCGCCTGTCACATTGGTTGTGCGAGGGCATTGCCCTTTGCTACACGTTGGCTGGACTGGCCCCCCCTGGGGGTGTCAGGGTCCACTCCACTCATGGAGTGGCGGCCTCTGCCGCCTTGTTAGGGGGGGCCTCGGTGGAGGACATCTGTGCTGCGGCCTCCTGGTCCTCCCCGGGTCCCTTCGTTAGGTTTTACCTCATGACTGGCGGTTCTGTCTCCCAGGCGGTTCTGAGGTCTGGGACCTCCCCTCCGTCCCGCCTTTCGGTGGGTTAGTTGGGGTGTGTGGGTGTGTGCCACGGGGTGATGTGTCACACGTGGTCCCGCCTGTGCTGTGCGTTTTTAGGGTTCTCTAGTTCCCTCTTTTTTCGCACTTTGGTGGAGTTGGCTGCCGCCCCCTCTTCACTAGGAAGGGCGGGTGGACGGGACTCCCCTCCACCCTGGTGGTAGGGCTTGCGGGTCCTCAGGGCGTACATTTGTCAGGCCACGCGTCTGCTCTGCCCCATATCTCAGTATGGCGAAGAGCGAGACGCAAGGCCAGTAGGCTATATAACGAAAGGTTATGACTATAACCTAGTTATATGACTACTGGCTGAGCGTCTCGCTCTTAGCGCGCCCTGAGGTCCCTTGGTTGGGTTTTCTATGATGGAAACATTTTCCAGAGGAAGGGCGAGTATGACCATGTCCAGTGTCTTATAGGGGGACACTGGGGCGGGGCCTGGTCAAGTGCATGGGTGCATTGTTTTCATTAATGAAGTACAGTAGGTACTGGAGATGAGGATATATCTCAATATGGTGAAGAGCGAGACTCTCCGCCAGTACTCATATAACTAGGTTATAGTCATAACCTTTCGTTTATCTATATATAAACTTTAAGGTCCTTGACCGTAGCTGTCTGATACCGACTTTTGCAATAGCAAACCGCAGTTTTGTTATTCCACAAAACTTTCTTCCATGTCAGTTTGAATAGCAAAGCTATCGAATCCTGTGGACTTTCCACAATTGTTGCTTCCCACGATATGAGGTGTGAGGTAAGTGCTTTAGTGGCAAAACGGTCCTTCCTCTAACCTAGCCTAAGGTGGTTGAAAGGTACAATATTATTGTGGAAGAGTTTAGGTTGTGCGGCGAGGTTTACAAGTTGTAAGGTTATAAGGTACATAGGTTAATTGTAAGGTACATAGGTTAATTGTAATTGGAAATATTTAGAATATTTAGTGAAATCAGAATTTCAACAGCTCACCGCTGCCGAGGGTTAAAGATGTTCCCTGGTTCGAGGTACAGGTGCGTGTCGTCAGACAGTCCGGTCGGCTCGGTGTGTTTTCCCCTCTTACAGTAGGAGAGAGAGAGATGTTTTTTTTTATTTTAAATTTTTTTCTTATCTTTTCCCCCCTCCTTTTTCCGATTTTTCTCCCATCCCACTGTTAGTCGTTATGCCAATTCCCAACCCCCTTCCTGGTTGTTGCACACTTTCCCCTACTGTTGGTCCGAGAGGTTGGAGACTGTCACATGCTTTCCTCCGACGCATGTGCAGCCAGCCGGCAGCCAGCCTGGCCGCGCAGATTCTCACTGGGAGAGTGTAACGTGTGGGAGGCCGCACTACCTCTCTCCAGATCCTACCCTCGCTGAGCAGGCGCCCCGACCGAACTGTAGGGGTCGCTGTCCACAACGCCAGGGAACCACCCGCCAGCTCTCCCCACCCCCTAATACTGCCAATTGTATTAGTGTGAACGGCCAGCCAAGCTGGTGACAACGCCGGGATTCGAACACGCAAACCCAGCGTCTCCAACGTTGGTGACGAACACAATCTCCGCTACGCCATCTGACCGCCCCGAGAGAGAGAGATGTTAAGATGTGATGGACACCTGGTGGGAGAACATCATATATATATATTTTTTAATATGTTGTAACCGATTATGTTATAATATTCTATTCTATTGTGCTTCTATTTTAATTTAGTTTATATTCCATTTCATTACACCTTTTTATTGTATTATCTGTCCGTTAATGTAGCACCAACAACTACCAAATCAAATTCCTTGTATGTGAAAACGAATTGGCAATAAAGACCTTTCTGATAATAACACCTAATAATTATGAAAATGTCCATGTTAAATGTTGAAGAATATAAAGGCTGTCTCTAGGTTTTTTAATAGGGCTGCAGTAAAAAACACCACTGGAAGCAAGTCTTTCTATCACAAGGTAGCGAATGAGACTGCATCTTCCTTCCAGCCAGGCTAGCCGAAGACCAGCCTAGGTCCAGTCTCGAGTGAAAACCAGATATTTGAGTAAAACGGATGCTATTTAAAAAGGACCACCACCTAAATTAAGAATTCCTATATGTCCATGACTTCGGAAAGTCCTGTCAATATTTGTGAACATACTCTCTCCCCCAAAACTGAGAAAGTCAGACTCAAAGTCGTATAAAGTCCAGAGCTGCTTCGTAGACAATGAATAGCATACTTTTTATACCCAAATGAGCTTTATTCTATATAGTAGTGTTATAACCTCTGAAACAGAACATGTACATGTATATATATATACTCAGAACATTCTCCTGGGTACTCTGTCACCTTTACCATCTTTCACAATTCATTGTCTACGGAGCAGACTTTATACCTCAAGTTCAAGTTGTGTGAGGGTTCGGTGTGGGAATAGAAGAGGAGACCCCAAGTGCAGGAACACGAACAGAGAGAGAAGAGGCTGAGACGATGGGATGAAGTGAACAGGCTTATACTGAGCAGTTGCAAACAAGGATAAACGTTGAAACTGTTACAAACAAAAGCGAACTGCAAAACCGAAAACAAACAATACTCAGCAGAGCTGGCAAAAATGTGGACTAGAGAGGAACGGACTCACTGGGAAATACAAGTGACAAAAGGTGAGTATGTGACCGAACACAACTATGAAAATCAATACAATGGCGCGCCAATGAATGTGAGGAACGGGCAGCAATAAGTACTGCCCGTGATTACTAACAAGTGCCAGCTGGTATAAGGCCAGGCATGGCCAAGGCTGAGGAAAACAAAGAATTAGTAAAAGAAAACTCACATCATAAATAAAAGCATGTGTAAAGGGATATCTACTCTAGAAATATATATGTAAAGAGATTAGCTCCACACTGGAAACATATATAAAGAGATAACACTTAAATGATAAACACACTAGAAACATATATAAAGGGATAACCTTTTCTGGAAACATATGTAAAGGAATGAACCCTTAAAGGAAACACATGTAAAGATATTAACACCTACTGAAATCATATGTAAAGGGGCGAACCCTTAAAGGAAACACATGTAAAGGTATTAACACTTACAGAAAACATATGTAAAGAAATTAACCTTTAAAGAAAACATATGTAAAGATAACCCTTTAAAGCTAGACCGGGGAAACACAACATGAACAGAGGCAATAAAGCATTAAAGGAATTATACACAGCCAGCAAACTTAGACCTAAAGGCCTGATAAGGTCCAGTATCTGGAGTTGCTGCGCTTGGCCACCAGAGGGCGGCAGAAAACCACTGTTCATATTGTTCGGGCAGGATCCCTGGCCGGAACCATGACAAGTTGTGTTTCATTTGTCACATACAATGTACATTACAGTGAAATGCTTGGTTCTGTATGAGCCCCCTGAGATTGGCCTTTATTCTTTTTACTCTATGAAGCACAAACACTATACAAAATAAAGTACAAATGCAAGCTTTTTAAAATGCAAGGATGAGGTAAGGATGTCATACAAACACATTTTGAGTTTTAGCAGTCTAGTTTTAGGATTAGGGAGTTATTTGTGCACTGCTCACTAATATTCAACATGAATTGTTAAATTGGGCGCAGGTCCCAATTTAGACTGCATACTGTATAGTATTCCATCACATAAATCTTGGTTGGTAAACATGTGGATCGTAATCAAATAACAGGCGACTACCATGGCCAACGAGCTGTGGCATTGCGCCATATCGGTAGACATGCCACATTATGACAATGCTATAAACAAAATAAATGATGATTAATAAATGACAGGCAGCAGTCTGAGCCTAAATAAAACCTGTGATGACCAACCACTGTTAAAACTTCAAAGAATATAAAATATATAACATCACATAATAAATTCAAAAAGAATTTTTTTTACATAGAGGTCGTAATCATAAGAGATATTATGATGTCCTATCAAAGGATATACTTAGAGCGAGGAGTCAGTTAGAGACAATTCTGTCTCTCAAGCAGCTGTTCAAACAACCCAGCCGACAGGATGAAGGTGAGAAGAGACAGCTGTTAAAATAGCCTAAAGGGGAAGTCTTTTGTCTTAAGAGGTTTGTGGTAGAGAGCAGAAGATAGATGGGGCGCAAAAGATAACACTAGGTTGTAGTAAAATTCAGTCAACTGTGACCACATGGTTGGATTGACCGGTGCAAAGATTAGCCAACAGCCTGCAACTACAGAAAAAGGAATAGCCCCCAGCTCCAACTGAGACAAAAGGCTTGAGGAATATATGGACCGTTCGAAGGAGATTCTATTCTTATCTCAACAGCTGTGGGCCATTGGGACAGTAAGCTTGGCTCCTAATCAGACCAGCACACCAACCCACCGAGCTCTGCCCATAAAGCAAATAGGGCAGTTGATTCAGAGTAGAATATCTAGTTAATATTAACAATAAAAATACTCAGAAATAGTGGAGGAATCTTTAGCTTAACATTCTGTATAAAAATGTATCAATCGCTGGGTTCTCACTATATCGATAACTGGAATTATCAAGTAAATCATTTAGTATCATATGATTAAATAAACAAGAAAGTCTGAAACATTACTCCAGTAAGGTTGGATGGTCTTATGACAAATTAAGTGATATTGAGATATTGAAACCTCTGTAAATTACTGAAATTGTCCAACTGCTTATCTGATAATCAGATCTGGTCAGGGATTTCACGAGGAGGTGTATTAAGACCAGACCAGGGATAAATGTTTAATAAGAAATGACATGAACTAATGTAACAAGTATATTTTAATCAATCAAGAAATTCTGGTTGGCTGTGTGTGTGTGTCTGTCATCTTGATGACGCGAGTAGCAGGGGGCGTGCCTAGAATGTTTTAAAAGCACGCTCCCTGATCCATGCTGAATACTGCTGATCCATGCTGAATACTGCTGATCCATGCTGAATACTGCTGATCCTTATTGCTGAATGACTGTTCCTGAATACTGAAAACTGCTAACAACTACTGAAGAAGACCAGAATCATAACTGAACTACTTTTGAAATACTGGGAAATCCAGAACGAGTGTGTATATAACATTCAAAGTGCTTTGAGACGGCCACTGCCAGGACGCCTTAAATAAAAGCTGCTCTTTTCTTCAATACCACTCCAAATCGCACCTGTGTGGGACTCGGTTCTTCTGCACTTCTACACTTGCACAGACCGGTGGTCGTCCATACACGTAGCCAGAGAAGAGCAGAGTACTACCAAAAATACGACACTACTTTATTTTGTTCAACTTCAACCAGCGTCGCGGGGCATTTAGCTACCTGGCTACCTAGCTCCAGTTCAACCAGCGTCGCGGGGCATTTAGCTACCTGGCTACCTAGCCGGGATTCAAAGCCAACTAGCCGGCTAACCCAGCTCGCTACATGCTGCATGTAGCTAGTTAGCTGAACCGTAGCTAGGTAGCCAGCAGGCTAAATGCCCCGTGACGCTGGTTGAACTGGAGCTAGGTAGCCAGGTAGCTAAATGCCCCGCAACGCTGGTTGAACTGGAGCTAGGTAGCCAGGTAGCTAAATGCCCCGTGACGCTGGTTGAACTGGAGCTAGGTAGCCAGGTAGCTAAATGCCCCATGACGCTGGTTGAACTGGAGCTAGGTAGCCATCAGGCTAAATGCTCCGCGACGCTGAACTGCCTGCGCCGGTAGGGCGGGCCATACTTTTTTTTTTTTGGAAAATCAATCGAGTGGGGTGTCTAAAATATGTGTTTTTTTGTGGGGAATTCAAATATGGGATTATTTTTCTAATCGGATAACTCCTACCTACATTGTTTTGGATTTCAAAATGGCCGATTTGACCATTTTTCACCCCTTGGCCATACATGGATGCCAACATGAATCTGAAGGAAATCCTAACATGCAAGGTGTCTAAATGATGTGTTTCTTAATGGGGAATTCAAATATGAGTTCACTTTTGGGATAGGATAACTCTAACCTACATCATTTTGGATTTCAAAATGGCCGATTTTACCATTTTTCACCCCTTGGCCATACATGAATGCTAACATGTATCTGAAGGAAATCCTAACATGCAAGGTGTCTAAATGATGTGTTTCTTAATGGGGAATTCAAATATGAGGTCATTTTTGGGATAGGATAAATATAACCTGCATAATTTTGGATTTCAAAATGGCTGATTTTACCATTTGAACCCATTGGTATTGTATTACAAAATTGCAAAGATAAAAAATATATGGGAAATCATTTATAATGACAAAGCCATCAAATTTATTAACAAGTGAACTGTATATAACTGGATACAACTCCAAAGATCAATAATAATAATAATAATACTAACAATAATAAATTGTATTTGTAATGCACACAAACACCTAAGTGCTAAATCTCAATCTCCTGACTTCTTGAACTTTGCCAGGTTCCAATATCTTGATTGGACTCATTCTTGGATGGCAAGATCTCCTACTGTACTGCTTTAGCCACCAACCTACAAACACAAACTTAAAGTCAACGTCAGCCATAAATAGGTGAGCTCTTTCCACTCAGCAGAAACCTCTGTAACCATTTTAACAAACGTCTCAATGTATTGAGAAAATCCATGGGGCTCCATCAATCCTCTATCTTCTTAAAACATTGGAAAGGCAGGGGATGGAAAAGAAGGCAGAGAAAAGGAGAAGGGGCAAAGAAGAAAGCTTTGCAGCAGCAGACAAGGTTGCCAGGAAGGATGTTGAGAGCTTCCTTACAGTCCCTAAAGTTGAGCTCATTCCTGAAACTGACCCTGCAGCTTCAGCAAAGCTACGGAAAAATTATGATGAGATTCCAAACATCGCCCTTGCTAGTGTAAGGTATGGCATAGGTCTAAGGCCAACTGCAGCTATAGCAACTGCAGCTCTGATTGATGCAGGACTCATCTTAGAAGATGACACAAGTAAAGTGATTGATAAGAACAAGGTTAAGAGAGCACAAGAAAAGTTGATGCAAGAGCTGGGGGAAGAGTTTGAGGAGAAGTGCAGGGAGGAGGGGGGGATCTCCTGTATCCTCTTTGATGGGCGGATTGACATGACCAATGTGATGATGGAAGCTGAGGGCAGTGACCAATTTTTTCCTGCAAAGATCAAGGAAGAACACTATAGTGTTGCTAGTGAGCCTGGCAGCAACTATCTGTTCCACTTTACACCAGAGAAAGCAACTAAAGAGGAGTCCCATGCAGAGAAGATTGCTAAGGTCCTGTTTGCTTGGCTGAAAGAGAGAGGTTCTGATAAGACCTTGTGGGCCATTGGAGGAGACTCGACCAATGTCAACACTGGAGTGAAGGCAGGTGTAATGCGGAAGCTGAAGCTGCACCTGGGGAGAAAGCTGGTCTGGTTGGTGTGCAACCTGCACACTGGTGAACTTCCACTGCGCCGTCTCATTGTTGAAGTTGATGGGGCTACTCTGTCAGACAACAAATTGTCTGGGCCAATAGGACAGCTCCTTGATTCTGTTACAGACTTGGAGATCAATCCTAACTTCACCAGGATCTTTCTTGGCCCTCCGCTGATCAAGCTGCCTGAGAAGATCATTCAAGATCTCTCAACTGATCAACACTATGGCTATAAGCTGGTCTGTGCAATCAGGGATGGAGTGCTTTCTGCAAGGCTGGCTCTGCTGGAGATTGGACCGGTAAACCACAGCCGCTGGCTCACCACAGCAAACAGACTCCTCAGGCTCTGGGTGTCAAAGCATCAACTTAAAAGAAAGAACCTGAATAATCTACAATGCATTGTGGAATTCATCATTGGAGTGTATTATCCATGTTGGTTCAACATGAAGGTCAAGCACTCCTGGATCGAAGGGCCTAGGCACATCCTGTTTCAGCTGGACTGCCTCAAGTCTCAGAGGAAGGAGGTGCTGGATGTTGTGATGCCAACTGTGAGAAGATCTGCTTGGTATGCCCAGAGTGAAGCCATCCTCCAAACACTGCTGTGCTCTGAGGATCAAAAAGAGAGAATTGAGGGGGTGGAGAGAATCCTGGCCATCAGGGGAGAGGGGGATCCAGACACTCAGCTGGGAGACTCCTGTGTCAGGATCAGAAGAACACCTTACATCAATAGCGACGCTTCCAGCATTGGTGGCTTAATCAGCTGGTCAGAAGATTTGTCAGAGCCACCTCTCACCTGCTCCCTAAGCACCTCCGAGGTGAAGAACTTAATCAACACCCCCATGGAGGTTCTCGACTGGCCTTGCCACACACAAAGCATCAAGAGGGTTGTTAAAATGGTGACTGAGGCCTCTGCTAAGTACTTTTCACAAGAAAAAAGGGATGGAGGGATCAGGGCTCAGGAGACCAGCAGGAGGCTGATGTCCAAGAATGAATCCAAGCAGGACTTGTGCAACCTGATCAAATTTAAGAAGATAGACGATTGATGGAGCCCCATGGATTTTCTCAATACATTGAGACGTTTGTTTAAATGGTTACAGAGGTTTCTGCTGAGTAGTTCTGGAAAGAGCTCACCTATTTATGGCTGACGTTGACTTTAAGTTTGTGTTTGTAGGTTGGTGGCTAAAGCAGTACAGTAGGAGATCTTGCCATCCAAGAATGAGTCCAATCAAGATATTGGAACCTGGCAAAGTTCAAGAAGTCAGGAGATCGAGATTTAGCACTTAGGTGTTTGTGTGCATTACAAATACAATTTATTATTGTTAGTATTATTATTATTGATCTTTGGAGTTGTATCCAGTTATATACAGTTCACTTGTTAATAAATTTGATGGCTTTGTCATTATAAATGATTTCCCATATATTTTTTATCTTTGCAATTTTGTAATACAATACCAATGGGTTCAAATGGTAAAATCAGCCATTTTGAAATCCAAAATTATGCAGGTTATATTTATCATATCCCAAAAATTACCTCATATTTGAATTCCCCATTAAGAAACACATCATTTAGACACCTTGCATGTTAGGATTTCCTTCAGATTCATGTTGGCATCCATGTATGGCCAAGGGGTGAAAAATGGTAAAATCGGCCATTTTGAAATCCAAAATGATGTAGGTTAGAGTTATCCTATCCCAAAAATGAACTCATATTTGAATTCCCCATTAAGAAACACATCATTTAGACACCTTGCATGTTAGGATTTCCTTCAGATTCATGTTGGCATCCATGTATGGCCAAGGGGTGAAAAATGGTAAAATCGGCCATTTTGAAATCCAAAATGATGTAGGTTAGAGTTATCCTATCCCAAAAATGAACTCATATTTGAATTCCCCATTAAGAAACACATCATTTAGACACCTTGCATGTTAGGATTTCCTTCAGATTCATGTTGGCATCCATGTATGGCCAAGGGGTGAAAAATTGTCAAATCGGCCATTTTGAAATCCAAAACAATGTAGGTAGGAGTTATCCGATTAGAAAAATAATCCCATATTTGAATTCCCCACAAAAAAACACATATTTTAGACACCCCACTCGATTGATTTTCCAAAAAAAAAAAAGTATGGCCCGCCCTACTGCGCCGGTCTGTCTGTCGAAGACCGAGGGAACCGCATCAGGCTTCAGCTGATTAGTGGTCTTCTGGACAACAACAACAACAACAACAACAACAACAACAACAACAACAACAACAACAACAACATAATCCGAGGCAATGAAGTGTTCGCTGCAGATTTTTTATTTTTTTTTACTGGTAGTTTGTGGAAATGAACCAACTTTCCTCTCTCTTTCACACGGTAAAATTAGTTTGAACAGCCAGGAGCAATACAAAAAGAACCGCCGCGGTCCTGTTGTTTGGTAGGCAACATTTTATTTACTGACTGACCCGACAATCCATGTTTACTATAGGCAGCTAACCAGCAGTGTATACACCAAACCAACACCGTGACGTCAGCAACAAAATGGCGGCGCACATGTTCATAAATGCTACATAAATGGACATAACAAATAGTTTTTTCTTCGAAACGCCTTATTTTTATAACGTGATTTTTTCTGTGGTTTATAATACTAATTTGATGCTATGACTATGTTTATATCGCTATGCTTCATCTCCCCTTTAAGAGCACGTTAACATCTGAAATAGACCGGAGCTTGCATTAAAACACCCTGAGTTCTTCATGCTACCTGTTTTAAAATACAAAGTCACGCTGAACACAAACATTTACTGATACTATGAGGTGTAAATATATACAATGATGAGGTGAAAATATATACTATGAGGTGTACAAATTTGACTCTGACTGAATACAAGGTTAAATCGTATTATTATATATTATAAAAATCGTAGTTACATCCACTCACAAGAATGGCGCTGCAACGTCCGGCTGCCTTTCTGTTCGCTCCGTCGAGACTGTGCTTACTTTTGTTAATATTTATAGTTTTAAGAGTTTTGTCTGTACCAACAGTAGGTGCATTTAATGTGTATGACAGTCAGTCACTTATAGACATCGGATTACGGGAAACTTACCGATTGGATTACTCACTGGACCAGCTTTCCGAACCGCAACAATGGCCTGAGGAGATTCTCCGGAGAATGGGACCAGAGCCTTTGTTCCTTGATCCCAGGAACAAAGGAACCAGACGGCGTGGGAAGAGAGCTGGGATCGTAACAGGCTGAGATCCAGACGCCACCGAACGCCATTGCCCAGTATATTGCTAGCCAATGTACAATCAATTGACAATAAACTGGATGACATCCGAGCAAGGATTCAATACCAAAGAGACGTTAGGGACTGCAACGTTCTCTGCTTCACCGAAACGTGGCTCACGTCGGACGTTCCAGACCACGCAATCCAACCAGCTGAACACTTCTTTATCCACCGCAAGGATCGTGCAGCAGAGTCCGGTAAACAACGTGGAGGAGGTATTGCCTTCATGTTTACCAACAATTGGAGCGATCCAACTAACGTGAAGGAATTATCCAACCACTGCTGCCCAGACCTGGAATATATAACCATCAAGTGTCGTCCTTTCTTCCTCCCGAGGGAGTTAACGGCGATCATCCTTGTAGGAGTGTATATTCCACCGCAAGCCAGCAACGTTGCGCTCTCCAGACTCCACGACGAGGTAAATAGAATACAAGCGGCGAACGTTAACGCCGCCATTTTGGTGCTGGGTGATTTCAATA
Source organism: Notolepis coatsorum (assembly GCF_963971535.1). Lineage (NCBI taxonomy): Eukaryota > Metazoa > Chordata > Actinopteri > Aulopiformes > Paralepididae > Notolepis > Notolepis coatsorum. Next base: position 30,824,725 of record NC_140169.1, on the reverse strand, counting down.
GCGCCAATCTGAGAAAGGTATTACCTGACTTCTATCAGCATGTGACTTGCAACACCAGAGGCGGTAACATCCTAGATCACTGTTACACACAATTTAAAGGTGGCTACAAGGCTCATTCTGATAGTGGCTTTGGTAAATCAGATCACGCGTCCATCTTTCTTTCACCAATGTACAAACAGAGAATCAAAAGTACTCCTGTAGTCTCGCGAGAGGTGCAGAAATGGGATTTGACGTCGGGGGAGACGCTCCGGTCTGCGTTTGACTGCACAGACTGGAATGTGTTCCGCGACACAGATAACATTAATGTCTACACGGAGACAGTGCTGGACTATGTTTGTACTTTGGTGGAAGAAACAATCCCCACTACCAAAATGAGAGTTTACCCAAATCAAAAACCCTGGGTAGACAAATCCGTCCGTGAGCTCTGAGAGAGCGCACCAAAGCATACAACGACGGCCTAGTGGCAGGCAACATGAATGACCACAAGGTGGCGCGATACAACGTAAGGAGGACAGTGTCAGAGGCCAAACGGCGCTACAGGGATAAAATTGAACTCCAGTTTGAACAAGCTGACTCTAGAGCTATGTGGCAGGGGCTCAAAACGATGACAGACTACAAAGGCGCCTCCCTCAAACTGAACAGTGACGTCGCCTTAGCAAATGACCTCAATACCTTCTATGCGAGGTTTGATGCTGGTAATAACAACACCAGCTCACAAGCCACGGCAATGGGGGGGGGGGGTCGGCTGCTGATGGAGGCGCAGTGTTCAGGGTAACAGAGCATGAGGTGAGGCGGACATTTAAAAAAGTGAATATCAGGAAGGCAGCAGGTCCGGACGGCATCTCCGGCCGCGTCCTAAAAGTCTGTGCCGACCAACTGGCCCCAGTATTCACTGACATATTTAACCTGTCCTTAGAACAGGCTGTCATCCCCACCTGCCTGAAGAAGTCCACTATTATCCCTGTACCCAAAAAATCCAAGCCTGCTTGCCTCAACGACTACCGCCCTGTAGCTCTCACCTCCATAGCCATGAAGTGCTTTGAGAAGCTAGTAAAGGGCTACATCTGCTCCTCCCTCCCCATCAACATGGACCCCCTGCAATTTGCATACCGCCCCAACAGGTCCACGGAGGACGCCATAGCCCATGTGCTGCACACAGCAGCATCACACCTGGACAAGAGGCAGGGGAACTATGTGAGAATGCTATTCATCGACTACAGCTCAGCATTCAATACCATAGTCCCCTCCATACTCATAGCCAAGCTCAGGGACCTGGGCTTGAACTATGACCTCTGCCAGTGGGTCTTGGACTTCCTGACTGGCAGACCCCAGGTGGTGAGAGCAGGCAACTGCACCTCCTCATCCATCACCCTCAACATAGGGGCCCCCCAGGGCTGTGTTCTGAGTCCCCTCCTCTACTCCCTGTACACACACGACTGTGTGGCTCAGCGGAGTAGCAATACAATCATCAAATTTGCTGACGACACAGTGGTGGTGGGCCTGATCTCTGCCAATGACGAGAGGGCCTACCTGGAAGAGGTCAAGGTCCTGGCGGGATGGTGCCAGGAAAACAGCCTCTCCCTGAACGTCAGCAAAACAAAGGAGATGATTGTGGACTTCAGGAGGTCGGGGGTCAAGGACTACAGCCCCCTCAGCATCGACGGGGCACCGGTTGAGAGAGTCAACAGCTTTAAGTACCTCGGAGCCTACATATCCGAGGACTTGACATGGACCACACACATTGACAGTGTTGTGAAGAAGGCACGACAACGCCTCTACTTCCTCAGGCGCCTAAGGAAGTTCCAAGTCAGTCAGAAGATCCTTAAGAACTTCTACTCATGTACAATAGAGAGCATCTTGACCGGCAACATCACCTCCTGGTTTGGGAATAGCACTGCACAAGACCGAAGCAGACTACAAAGAGTGACACGTTCAGCCGAACGCACAATTGGAGGGGGGCTCCCCACCCTCCAGAACATTTACAACAAGCGTTGCAAGGGCAAGGCTAAGAGAATCATTAAAGACTCCAGTCACCCGAACAACTGCCTCTTTGAACTGCTGCGGTCAGGCAAGCGATACCGGAGTCTCAAGGCGAGCACAGAAAGACTCAGAAGAAGCTTCTATCCCCAGGCCATCAGGCTGCTAAACGAACAATGAACACTACACAACAACAACCACCAAACGCACATAGCACACACATCCACACGCACACACTCACTTTAAACAAACACACTGTAGCACCCACTCCACACACTTTATAGCACACACCCACTTTAAACAAACACACTGGAGCACCCACTCCCCACACTTTATATTTATATTTATTGATGAAGGATTGCACTACAACTCGTACACCTTACTGTAAATTGTACCTAAATTGTACCTCATCCCATTTCTGCTTTGCACTATATAGTACTGTACATTAGTACACTGCATAGTATTGTATATTATATGGTAACTCAGAACATTGTACATATGTCTATACCGAACACTGTGACCTCATTTTCTTCTTCTAAATTACATGCTATACTATGTTATTTGATACTATCTTGTCTAGCACAGTCTCTGGAGCGTAACAGTAAGAAGCATTTTGTATGAAAGTATTCTGTACTTCTGTATGACAACTATTAAAGAAACTTGAAACTTGAAACTCTTGTTCCCATGTTTGCATTCACCCATGCAGCTAAGTCTACGGGACCGAGTGCAAACACGGGAACAGGAGTTTGGATGTAACTAAAATAAATAAATAAAAAAAAGATTTAACCTTGTATTCAGTCAAGAGTCAAATAATTTTCTTGAAACAAGTAAAAAAATTATTTTTATTAAAAACAAAGGTGAAAAAGCAGTGCATTCTCTCAAGTCTGGTAACAAGTTCGACTCTTGAACCCCTGTAAAAAAAAAACGCCACCTGTCTCTCGTTCACACGCTCACCTTTTCTCTACGTTGGATGTCCATTGATCATATTCACATGATGGCGGCCATTTTGCTCTTATGTCACGCTCAGGTTGAGATTCCTTTCCCCTCCAGGGCCCTCATTTATCAACAATTCTTAGAAAGTGTTCTATTTTCGTACGTAAGCACAGAATTTAGAATGTGTGTACGCACAGAAATATTGGGATTTATCAACCGTGCGTACACACGTCCTACGCCCCTTCGTGTTGATAAATACCTCTTTGTTCTACCGTCAATGCTTGTGCATGATTATCCATATATGGTAATAAAATGCATAAAATGTATACCTAGGTAAATGGAATATTGCTCCACTTCTACAAGGGCTATTTGCATATTCTTAGTATCTAGGTACATCTATGGACCCCAGTGAATGTATTCTCAGTGTCAGAAATATTGTGTCTATTACTAGGCTTGCTTAAATTGTGATGAAACAAAGAAAAATATGAATTATGATTTTTCTTTTCATCTTTGACAGTGAATAACACCATGATGGTAATGACCAGACTTAAAAAAACTGCCACTGACCTCGTTCAGTACCCTCTTGAGATCATGTGTACAAAAGATCTAAGGAAATTAATAAAGGGAAGATGATAAAACCGAAGGTTCTGTATATACAGTACTGAATTCTCCCATCCGGACCAATGCAAATTGAAATATTATTATAGAATATAGAATATATGCTTGTATATTACCTTATTATCGACTGTACTTTTTTATTTCCCCCACAGTGTAACCGTTTTGAAACTAATTTCAGATCTAATTATTCCTACATGCTAACAATAGTGAGGAGAAACTGACTGCGTTTCAATATTTGTCAAAAACGTTACCTTTTGTGGCTTATTATCGCGAATCATAACAATTATTGATATGATTCATTCAGAACGCTGAACTTTTAACCACCATAGTATGTGACAGGAAGTGTAGATCGGAGAAATTTCAACGCTGGCAGACAGCTATGAATCTCTACAAAATGGCCGCAAAAAAACTACAATTCCCATGGTTCAAAATGTCCATTTCCGGTTCCGGGTCGGATAGACGATCGCAAATAGAAAACTTAAAACGATATAAGGACACTTTTAACCTATTGCTAACCTATTGCCAACCTAATGTTTTACATTCTACATGCTTTTGTGACATAGTAGTGATGTTAATACTTGAAAACGGTTGATTTTAAAATCACTAATTATTTTCATCACTAAAATATGCCTATATGATCATAATGTCAAAAGGGGTCGGTACCGACCCTGTGGGGGGGAACAGGATTTAATAGCCTATATTCTCAAATGGCATTTAATGGCTATCCGACTCCTCGCTATCCTCGGACGGACCAGTATACCTTATATCATATCATATTCATATTCATATCATAGTTTACTCTATCAGCCTACCCAGCATGTAATACGTTCTTTGTTAGAACTCAACTCGTTATTATTTTGCACATAGATTGCAGAAATATGGGAACGTTTTGATTTATATTAAAAGGATTTGACATTGTAAAACTAAATACGTGTAATTCTGTAAGCAGAATACAATTCATATCACCCACACGATATATGCTCTGTATCCAGAGCATGTATGTGTTTCATTCATTTAAGACACATTTATTGCAAGGGTTTTGTAATACACATAAACTCAACAAATAACCTCTGTTCTCTCTCAACAAAAAACCTCTGTTTTTTATTCTTTCTCATAGGAAGGGGGAAGAACACTATATTGTGGGTGTTCATATGACTTCCCAGATAGCAAAAAATGAGTGAATCAACGTTGAAATAGGGTTAGGCAGAAATATTGAATCTATGTTGAAGCCCACATCGAAATTATACAAATCGTTGTCTATGACTTACATGTTGAATCAACGTTAGGTGTCAACCATAACTGATACTATATCAATGTTGATTCAACCATCATCTAAATGGTAATCTACATGCACATTTTAGTTGATTTTATATTGAATCAATGTTAGACATCAATGTTTATTCAACCATAATCTAAATGGTAATCTACTTGTACATTTGTAACTTGTACATCTACTTGTAACTTGTAAAGTTAAGGAATCAATACTGATTAATGTACATTTTACATTAAAATATTGCTGCTGATATGTATACATCATAACATTACATGTTTTTTTCCTGCTGTTAAACACACTATTGTTGTTCAAAATTCTTATATGACCATATTTCCAAAAATGTGTGAACAAAAATGACAACATGGCTTTAATATAAAAATTTATTTTTTTCTTTCAAGAGGGTCTCATCATACTTCCAGTGACCAGTTAACCTTTTACACAAACATTAAATAACAGACCTTATAACAGACCTTTCATTAACAATACTATATATAGCCACTGCCAGAATAGTGACACACGTATTGTGTGTGGTGAGCACACGCATTCATGCACAACGAAGACAAGATTGCGTTGTCTCAATCATTTTAACTATAAATTTATGAGCTCAAAGTATGAGCTCACTGACTGAAATGTCCAACAAAAAGCATCAATTGTCAAATAATATTGATCACATTAACTAGACTAGATGTTTTTGAGGAAATTAGAAAGGGAACAACAACTTAACCCTTGTGTCTGATCAGATTCTTATTTGTTTGATAACTTTGCAGTGATTATGTTTGTAGCCAACATAATATGTGGCATAATCTTTTAATTATCTTGTATTTTTTTTTTACTCTTCATAAATTGTTTATTCAACTTCAGCCCGATCATAACCACCACACATTGTTTTTTTGTCATATTTAACAACTCTTTTCAGAAAAGTGGGAGTATTTCATTACAAAAATAATATAAAAAATGGTTATGATCAGGGCTGAAGTTGAATAAAATATTTATGGAAAAGAAAGTGGGAAATTATTTCAACATAATCTTTTTATGGAGTTTTTCAATTTAGTCCCCTAATAAGAGTATAATACTTTAGTTTTCAGACACAAGGGTTAAATAACAATGGCAGAGGATTTGAATTTAAACACAGTGGAGCTCAGATGATCTACAGTTGTCCACAACTTATCCTCCAAGGCATCTGCTATATAATAATCTTCAGATTTACTTAAGTGTTATTAGTAGGTTACAGCAGTAAGCATTAGTTTGCTCAGTCAATTATGGCCAATTCGTTTTATATTGTTTAATACAGTTAAATAAATAGATAAATGAAAAGCAATTTTTTTGTATTCCCCCCCCCCCCCCCCCCCCCCACTGTACCGAAAATAATACCGAACCGTGACTTCAAAACTGAGGTACGTACCGAACCGTGGATTTTGTGTACCGTTACACCCCTAATGTTTCTATAACTCTCTCCCATATAACTCTCTCCCATACCCTTAACACCAACCGCTGAAGTGCCCTTGAGCAAGGCACTAAACCCCCAACTGCTCCAGTGGAGTTGCTCAGTGGCCAACAGTGTCAGACTGTGGTTGTACTGGGCAGCTCCCAGGTGTGAATGGAACTCTGTGAATGTGAAGCAGGGCGTAGCTGAAAAAGAGCATCCGTGCTCAGCGAACCTACCCTGGGTAAATAAAGGTTAAAATAAAAAATAAAAAAATAAACACTGCAAGAACAGGCTGAAGCAGCAAGTCATTCAAGTAGATGCCGTCCATGGAAGAACAGTGTCCATGAGGGTAATTCCTTGTACTGTATGAACCAGGGAAACTTAAGTTTGGGTCACTTCGGTTCCTTGAGATGCCTCCCTCCCGGTCTGGCGCATAACGAAGCCACTTCTTGACAGTTTCGCTGTAGTCCTGGTCGGTCAGCTTGGGGTCAAACTGTCGAGCAGCAGCTGATAGACACAAAAATAAAAAAGTGAGGAAGAGAGGTGAGATGATGTACGATGATAAGAGCACCCCTCACTTCACACGAGTGCGATTTTTTTTAATCACTCAATTACTCACTCTGTAGGTCTACAGTAACAATTGTATTCTGCTTACAGCTTCGAAATTCCACTTATTACATTTAACAATGGCAAAGCCTTTAAAATATAATCAAAACGTTCCCGTATTTCTGCAATCTATGCGCAAAATAATAACGAGTTGAGTTACGCGGAGCGCTAGTCCCTTTTGCGACTGTGATGCACCGAGTGAATCCACAGTCACTTGCTCCTCAATAGCAAACCAACATATGTTGACCATGAAGGACTGGTTCTGCCCGAACCGTTCGTTATACAAGTATCACAGAGACATTTCAAAGGTACTCACAGTTGCACAAGGGTTTCAGACAGAGATACGGGATGGTTTGAAAGCTCGGCGTTGCTAATAAACATTTTAAATATGTTTTATAAACTGCATTATTTCCGGCGTTGGGTGCATGATGCGCATGCGCTGTGATCAGGCAGCAGGCAGCCAACCCCCCGGAAATAATGCCGTTTTGAGCAGTGTTGACCAGTTTATAAAAAATATTTAAAATGTTTATTAGCAATGCCGCAGCTTTCAAACCATCCCGTATCTCTGTCTGAAACCCTCGTGCAACTGTGAGTACCTTTGAAATGTCTCTGTGATACTTGTATAACAAACGGTTCGGCCAGATCCAGTCCTTCATGGTCAACATAGGTTGGTTTCCTGACTTCAAGGGGCGATCGATAGAAAAAAAGGTCATAAATAAAATAAGACAATTACATTTTGGCCTCTGTAAAGTGATAGCAGCATCTGTTCACCATTTTAAAAAGGGATAGCTCACCCAAAAAAGAAATCTATCAATTACACACCCCATGAATCCTTGAATTAATGAAGAATTTTTGTTTGTCGCATTCCTGAGCCAATAATTCAAGCCAGTCATCAAATTATTGGCTCAGGAATGCGACAAAAACAAAAATCACCATGACTTCAATTAAGGCTTCATGGGGAGAGTAATCGATCAATTACATTTTGGCCTCTGTAAAGTGACAGCAGCATCTGTTCACCCTTTTAAAAAGGGACAGCTCACCCAAAAAAAGGAATCTATCAATTACACACCCCATGAATCCTTGAATTCATGGAGAATTTTTTGTTTGTCGCATTCCTGAGCCAATAATTCAAGCCAGTCATCAAATTATTGGCTCAGGAATGCAACAAGAACAAAAATCACCATGACTTCAATTAAGGCTTCATGGGGAGAGTAATCGATCAATGACATTTTGGCCTCTGTAAAGTAACAGCATCTGTTCACTTTGTAAAACAAAAGCTCTTTGACATCAACTACATGAGGTCCATCTGTAGTACACACAACTTTAAATGCATACAAATGGTCATCCAGAGACACTGTTTGTAGTGCAAATGTAAACAACAGTAACCTCTCATCTTTAAGAACAACACAGTGGATTTTGTGAAAAACTGGAACCTCACTAAGAACTTTAAGACAAACAACTAAACCTGGACGATACATATTTCCATGGTGTTTGGCCCATCTAACATTTAACACCTTGGTGTCACTTGGTGCCTGAAGAGTCTCCGCTATCTCACAGCCTCTGTCCATCACATTTAATGCTACCATTTTACTTGGACCAAGCACCAGTCTGTTGGGATCAAATGTGCCAATTGTATGCTACTTGACTTTGGTGTTTCTTTGCCAACGTTTTAGTTATATTTTTGAAGCTTTAGTTGTTTTTTAAAGAAATTATGCTTCGCTTCATAGCGCATGCACCAAACATGCAAAAGTGGTAACATTTTACGAATACATGTAGGATAGTGCACCATAAAATGATGCTTTGGTAGTAGCCTCCTGTTGGGAAACAAATGCTTGAATAACCTGTGGTGCTCTGCAATCAAGTGTTTCAAATAAATAGTAATGCCAGTTGATAACCTGGGAGAAAATACAATATCTGCTATTTAAAGCAACAGCAGAAGCAAATACCAGTGTTGATCATTTGGACAAACCAAGTCTCCAAAGATAAGTGGTAGATTGCGAAGTAAACACCAAGATTGGATTGCATTTAACCCCAAGTCATTTGAGGTCTCTACTAACTTCAATGCAGGTGGCTTGTTGTTTTTTTCCAGGTAACCATAGTTAAAGCTCTTAATTCTCAAGTCTATTTCCTTTGATGTTGTGTCGTTTTTAATCAAGTGTAGTATTAGCAGTTTCATTTCATATTGTGCCCTCCAAGATATCATGCATAATATCGACAGAGAAATTGTCACATGTATTGAAGTACTGCAAGGAATTTAGAATGCAAGAACGTTTAACTCCCATCACATAGGGAAGACCAAGAGTTGTCTCCATTTTTTGGCAGTGTTCTGCATGAAGTGCTCGAGTTCGCATAACTATCTTGGGTGAATCTTCTTTGAATTCTGTCTGAAAGTCCTCTTTCTCAGCAAGACAAAAGCGGCAACAATATCTGGCACTGAATGATTCTACAAAACCAAACAAACCGTGAAGACCAAGGTTGTCACCTGTAACTTGGACAATAGTTCCATACACTGGCTGATCATACAATGGGACCTTAATTCCATCCTTCTCCAGTATTTTAATATCTTGCACAAGTGGAGCAAGTATTTTAGAAAAGCCGTGTGTTTTAATGTCTTGGGCATGGAATAAAGCGACCAAATGATTATTAAGCAGAATAGAGTTGTACTTTGGAGAAAAATTACACAAGGTGAAATAGATTGCTCCTAATTTATGTATTCCCTTTTTACTCCCCAATGGATTTGCGCATTCAAAATCATCATAGAAAAGCTGCACCTGAATTGCATGCTTCTGTTTTGAAAATAGAGGATGACTCTTGAAAAACTCTCCATCACACAAGTCATTAAGAAGATCTTCTCTTAAACTGGAATCACTCTGCATCATCTCTTTTATATTAAGGTGTTTGTAAATAAAGTATAATGTTTTCAAAATTGGGATATAAACACATTTATCAGTAACAGCCTGATCATACGTTTTTCTTCAAAACACTGATACATTTTACACTCAACCTCACTTTTGATGTTCCTGTAAAGATAGACACTGCTTCACATATTCTTTTGCTTGATTATGGATATCATCAACAATCTCTTCCATTGAAGTTACCAAAGAGTTGATTATTGTTTCACCTACACCTGCCACTTTAAGTTCAGCTACTTTTGCAGCACAGCTGTCTACAATACTATTATTAAGAAGGACTGGGTCAGAAGGGGCACTGCTTGATGGAAAGTCATCAACATAACTTTCAGCTAAATGTTCAGCTGTAGAGCGGCCTTCACCAGGATCATCACATGGTTGATGTGCTTTAAGATGCTTTCGAAACCCAGAAAAGAGAGAGCTTTTGCAAATGAAACACAACATCTTAGTATAAAAAAAACTGGAGCATCTGAGCCCTCAATATAAAATACAATATCTTCTCAGTATCAAAAGTCTGTGCAGCATCAGAGGCCTCAAGATAAAATATCCTCTCAGTATAAAAAAGAAATCAGTGCAGCATCTGAGCCCTCATCTCTTTAACCCTGGGGTTCACATTAGTGGTAGCAGCATCGATCTTGTAAATGGCGGTTTACAAGAAGTTGTACACATTGGCCAGATCCCGGTTGTATGAGGTACCAAAGACAAAATGAGCTTTGAAAAGCTCATCAAAAGAGGCAAGAGAGTCTGGTGACTTACAAGGGATTGCATGTTTGTCAATCACAATGAAGTACTTGTGAATCACACTCCTCTAGGTCCCCACAGCAAGCAGATAGGGTTGAAGGCTCTCCGTGATGCTGTCCAGATGCCCCTGGACACTGGTCCCAGTCTGTGACAAGAGAACTTCATTAGTCTTGCTATTAAAATTAGTCACGGTTTGCAAACAGTGGTCTTTGCATGATTTCACAATGATCTTGTTTTAAGGGTCAATATTAGGGACAGAACTAGGGATGCACGATAATTATCGGGTCGATAATTATCGGGCCGATATCAGCAATTATGACGTCATCCCGATAAAAGTATTGATAGCTCCGATAATAAATTTTTTTATATTTTTTTAACTTTTTTCTTTTCATGTCAACGTTCACACGCACAATATATGCTTACTTAGGATTTGACTTGATTCAACAAGAAAGCAGTCAGGGCAATGGCAAGCCAAAAACTGTTGAAAATGTGGAGTTTGGATTTTTTTTCTTCTCACAACTGAGGTAGGTAGATTACATTTTTAAAGACTAAAGTACCGAAAAAAGGTACCGTTGGGTACCGGTATCGATTCACAGGTACCAGTACCGTATCGGTTCAAATGTGAACGGTACCCATCCCTACTGACAAAGCACAATACATGTTGGTTTTTAGTTCACTCATTGTTCAGGGAAACACATTGTTAATGACATTGACGGATTGTGAATTTTGTGATTGACTCAAATTGACAAAGCACAATACCTGTTGGTTTTTAGTTCACTCATTGTTCAGGGAAACACATTGTTAATGACATTGACGGATTGTGAATTTTGTGATTGACTCAAATAATATTTATTTGGAAAAATAAATATAGTCACTTTATTTGAAGAGTCAAAACTGTTCTCTTGGCTTTGTTTTGTTCATAGTAGTAACGCTCATGTCATGATAAATCTGGTTAGGTCAAAACTACAGGAATATACATAAAAAAATAAATAATTATAATACAATAAATATATATCGGTTATCGGTATCAACCTTGAGGAGCAGAAAGTTATCGGTATCGATATCGGGGTCAAAAAATCAATATCGTGCACCCCTAGACAGAACAGTGATCCTTCTTATACTTTAATTTAACTGTAACTAGGGATGTTCGATATTGTCTTTTTTACCGATACCGATATTGTCCAACTCTTAATTTCCGATACCGATATCAACCGATACCGATATATGCAGGGTTTCCCCTGCCAAAAAACGGAATAATTTCAGGTAATTAACATAATATTTGTCTTGTTGTGGAATTAACATAACATTATGCATACTTTTGACAATAAATAAAATCAGAATTTGTTCTTACTTGCCTGGGTAAATAAAGGTTATAGAAATGTAAAAAAACGATACCGCTATTTTCCGATATCACATTTTAATGCCAATATCGGCCGATAATATAGGTAACTGTAACCTTACTTTTATGAACTTCACAAGGTAGTCAATGGTTTGTCTGGCTGAGAGCTTTCCCGGTCTCTTGTTGCGGCCCTGAGGTGATGGTGGCATGAGGTGGATAAGCAGCAAGAGGGAGGACATCTCACTGTCCCATCCTGAAAAAAAAAAAAAAAATTAAAAATCAGAAATACATTTGACTAAAAGCTGTGTTTCCATTTGTTTAAAAAACAATTCATTCACCACCTGTAACAGTGTAGAAACCACACATACTGCTGCAATACTTTCCAGTGATATGCATTTACTATAATGATCCATCTTCACAGTTGCTAGATAAACAGTGGACTGGGGAGAAACATGACATGTTGCACTGGTTCTACCTGTGTATGTGTGTGTGTGAACACGTGAATTCACCCTTAAATTCTAACTACAATCAAAATTACATACCGATCAGTGGCTGAACATTTCGGCTCTTCTTTTGTCCCTCTGATGCTACTTTTTGAAGTGATTTCACTCACGCCAGAAACCCACTCCCATCTACTGGATTGTAATACTGCTCCTAACACACAAGAAGAAAAGAGAAAAAAAGTGTTATTTGGTTTAAATGGGCATGTGTAAATGTGTTTATTTCTCTCCTTAAAACTTAACACATGCCCTTCTCTGAAGAATTGGTAAAATCAAGGTCAACAGGTAGGACATCTGTGGTTCTGAAATTGTTGAGGTTAGGAGAAATGGTCAGCATACAGAAATGTTAACAAATATTTAGTTGAAATCGTACTCCGCACAGCCCTATTTTAAGCAATTCCAGAGAAGTGAGGAGTAAAGGGGTTAGACTTGGTGTTTTATGTACCATGCATGTGATTGGATAATGTTATGCATAATGCATAATGTTGTGTTAATTCCACGACAAGAGATATGTAGCGTAATGTTAATTACCTGAAATTATTCCGTTTTGGGGGGGGGGGGGGGGGACCCCGTATATATCGGTATGGGTTGATATCGGTATTGGAAATTAAGAGTTGGACAATATCGGTATATCGGATATCGGTAAAAAAGCCAATATCGAACATCCCTAGAAATTATATAACAAGAATGAACTCCTGTATAAACATCACATCCCTGATGTACTTACATAGCCCAAATTGCCCTGGGGATCGGCCAGGTATGGGAATAAGGCAGTGATGCCCTTTGCATAGTCTTCTTTAACACGCCTTGAAGGACTCGTCCTACAGTGCACACACACACACGTATGAGATCCAAACAAAAGTATTGCTGTGCCAATGCCTTCTGCACAATCTATGTAAAGCGCTTTGGATAACCATTTATCATTTACCATTTCTGCAAAAAGGAGGATCTTAGTAAAAACCAAAATGTTTTATTGGGTGCGTAATGTTTAGATGACAACATACCCATGTTCATTTGCCACCATGTCGCGTCTTCTGGTATCCGTTAGGCTTTTTGTCCGAGCATATTTGGCAATGATCCTCTCTCCTCCAGGTTTGTCCCTCAGAATCCGTCAGTAGTGTGATAGTAAAGGGTTAACCTTCTGTAGTGTGGCAGTGAAAGGGTTAACCTGCTGTTGTGTGGCAGTGAAAGGGTTAACATTCTGTGTATTGTCGCAGTGAAAGGGTTAACCGTTTCCCCCCTGCTACCCCTTTATCAGAGTCACCATCTCCATTTCAAACAGTCATATGCAAAGCTTACCTGAGCGAGACGAGTCAGGTCAGCACCGTTTCTTGGAGCAGGACTAGACTGCAAAATTATGGTGTCATCAGAGTCCCCTTCATTGTCTGCACCAGAGCTGAGAAAGGAGCTGCTGCTGGAGTTGTTTGCAGAGGTGCTCACTGAATCTAACAATCATGTAGACATATAAGTGTGATTAGCAAGAGAGGAATGTTTGTGACAAGTGTAATGTAAAAAGGCCACATTAGATTAGGAAGGATCCACACGTTACATTACATTGGGCGTATATACAAAGATCATTTCAAAGTACAAAAATATACAGTACCTGTGTGACATTTTAGGTTAGCCAGGACTGTATGGATGAGGCTATAAGGCTCCATGTTAGTAACTCACCTTCAGGATTTGGGTCTTGGGGTGAACAAATCTCCAACACACCCAGGTCTGGTTTCTTTATAAGAAACTGAAACGCCTCTTCATCGACTTCAGTGTTTGTGTCATCATTAGGGTGACCAGATGCAAAAAGTCCAAAAGTGGGACAACAGTAAGATTTTGGTGGGACAAAGTGGGACAACAGTACGATTTTGGTGGGACAAAGTGGGACAGATAGATAATGTAATTTTTTGTATTAGAATAACTGCCATGGTCTTCACTGAATAGATTTAAATCAAAGGTTAAAGGTTAAATCAAAATAAATACAAATTAAATACCACCTAACATCTGTTTTAAATATTCAAACGTCATCACTTGACAGGAATGTCTTGTGTTTGATATTCCCTGTTAACACAGAACTAGGGAAAACAGTGTAGTATAATACAAAAATAATAATACAAATAAATTGTGTTTCTATATTAGAATAACTGCCATGGTCTTCACCGAATAGATTTAAATCAAAGGTTAAAGGTTACCACAGTCGGCTGACCTGTATGAATGGGAGTGTTGTACTGTGTGATAGACACTTGTTATCTCAGCTGCAGTGACCATGTCCGTCTGGCTATCATTGTTTGGTTTAAAAATAAACGTATCCATAGATCTGGATGTTTCTTTTTGGTGAGCCACTTTCAAGTGAGACTCACGTCCACTGTGGCGCTTCAAGTTGTATTCTCCTCCATGCGCAATTGAAAACGAACTATGACACAAAACACAGAAAGCCTGCTGCGGATTGCCTGCCATCTGCCTCACCCAGTCATGTGTCGTTTGCCAGTCTTGGTTGTAACTGCAGGTCAGTTTCTTTTTACTGCTTTCCATCTTGAACTAGTTCGCTTGTAATGTTGTTGTGTTTTTTTTTACCAATCAGATTTGCGATATGAGGTAGCGTCACGACTCAGTCTCAGTCATGTCACAAGCAGGCAAGCAGCACGCTAAAGTACTATAACCAATCAGAGCAATGTGTGTGGACAAGAGGCGGGTTGCTACGTTTACTGTCTGTAGGGAGGGGCTTTTAGACGCATGTTTTTTTTGGCTTCGAAAAGAGGGACATCCTCTCAATATGAGGGACGCGGGACATTTGGTCAAATGGTGGGACAGTACAACCAAAAGGGGGACACCTGGTCACCCTAGTCATCATTGACCTTAAAGTCCAAGGTACTAGGAACTTCAAATTTCTTGGCAACTGAAGACAAAACAAGATTGCACAAGCTTATTGATAAATCTGTTGTGCAATTTATTTAATTTGTATTAATTAAAATGTCATAAAAATGGGATATTAAAATAGCCACTGAAAATTTGATCATATGAGGAAGATTGACAGCCTTAATTTACATACTTAAGACATTGATTGGTTCACTCTATCCAAAAGAAAATGGATTGTGCCTTGTACTGTAGGCCTACAGCTTCAATTAACATGCAGGGAAAGCCTAAACTGACACCCAGTATGTTGCTGCATAGGGCAGTGGTTCTCAAACATTTCATGTCAAGGACCCCCCAAATTGACAATTAGCCCACAGACCCCCATTTGAAAAGATGTGCCAGGGACGCCTGAATACTTTCGACAACAAATGTTTGTTTCCGCGTCTCTGATTGGCCACACGTGTTTCTGGTCATGTGACATGTGCGCCAATCGTGGGACCGCAAGTTTCTACACTGGTTAAGCTTAGGCACTCTTTCGAAGTTGGTTAAGGTTAGAGTTTGTCTTAGAGCATGGCGATAGAACGCCAGGTAGTTTGCAGGCTGTTAGACCCGGAAATAGGCGCAGAACTTGCTGTCCCACGATTGGCGCACATGTCACATGACCTGGCCAATCAGAGCGCAAAACTCGAACGCGGAAACAAACATTTGTTGTCGAAAGTATACACGCGCCAGGGACCCCCATAATAAGACAATATTTATACGGCTCCAACAGTGATTCTCAACCATTTTAATTCCAAGGGCACCAATTTAATGGCATTTCTATCTCTGGGACCCCAATTTATATTGTAAAATCAATGTTAATTTAACTCTTGATGGTGTACAATGGACGTTGGGGTCCATTTGTACACCGTCAGAGTTACAGACCAATAAGGGTCCATTTGGTTCCTAACTATCAAGGCGGACGCCATTTTGAGAACCAATGGCACGCTGTGCAAAATGTTTCACTCACCACACTCCAAAAATGTTGTGAAGGTCAGTTGGCCCTCAAAACAGATGAATTTCTGCCGGTCCATGTCTTTAACACGTACAGCCTGCATCTGATGGCAAATAAATAATAACAGTTACTAATATGATATAGGGCACAACAACTCATGCATTATGAGGAGTGTTACAATTAGAAAATATTACAAAAGCACCATCTATAGGCTATCTAGTTCCACAAGTTTCCATTATATTATAATACTACTACCTGGAGGCAGAACACACATACCTAACATTACGGTGATGGAGCGTCTTTCACAAATCTAGCATAGTGTGCACGTGCACCCGTTAGCACGAGCGACAGTGAAAAGTGTCTGGGCGGAAACAAGCGCTTGACAGTTTGGTTCCGCATTAAGAGTCAATCCACAATCTAGAGGCGAATTGTTGGGCATTCATTCAAATTAGTCAACCCAGTACAATGGTTCAAATAAACACTTGTTGAACAGTGCGTCAAATTAACTTGTTATGTCCATTTACCGCTAGTAAAACAGTCAACCTACAGCACATTGTGCCAAATTTACGTGACTCTATTTAGAGTAAAACACACGTTGTCTCTGCCACCGTTTCATCAAAGTCCGCCAACATGTAACATAATTGTTCCGTCTCCTGTACTATGTCTACTTGTCTTGTATGTTCTTAATACGTCAGTTTTTGTATGGATAGTTATATCACTACTTTTAACAACAGTAGCCTACAGGTATAGCCTCAGGTGAAAATTAGCTTCTGGCTAACACTAGCTCATACATTTTACATGAAAACCGACATGTTGATTAATGTGCACTGTCCCTGATAGCAATACTGTTGATAATTGAATACTCGTGTTGCACCGACGTACCTGTTCTTACTAAGTTATTGTCCATAAAACTGTAAAACGTTTATTTAATAGCGTGCATGCTAATGTAGCAGCTAACATGCTAACATCATCCTGCATGATAGATGGCTCTGTGGCTATAGCTGTAATGTTGCAAATGAGTTACACACATTGCTGTTTAATAAATTAACAAATAATAATAATAACCTGGCATTTGATCCAGGCATCCAAGAGAAGGAAAATATCGCTGTATTTCTCGTGCTGATACTTGACGAGATGAGAACGAGACGAGAAAGACGAGAGAGAAAGATGGCGTTGTCACATTTGGAAATTATATGCATAGTAGGCGTGACCAATGCTGTATTACTCCAATAGAAACTCTTCTGGAACTTTACTCTCACTCTATTGGCCACAGGCAATGATTATGCCCCAAACAGAGTAAATATGACTACTTGAGAGGTAAATAATAACTCTGGGAAAATTACTCCCCAGTTTTTCCTGTGGATGACGAATCACATCACAGCATTTAGATTCAGTTTGAACACATATAAGCCACTCATCTTGAGATTAGGGAACACACCACAGAACCAAGCTGTCCGTGTCACTGAGATATTCTTTGTATCCTTTGAATCTGCTGTCTACCGCTGTTGCCCTGCTGAATAAATTGACTGAGAAACCTGAAGCCATCGACTTTCAACTTGTATCCAGCATCTACTTTCTTGCTGTGGAATTGGTCATTCTATCATTGTTGTTTACAAAGTCATAGCTGATTTGTATACTTCATTAATGATGCCAGATACCAGGGACAGATAAACCAGAATTAAGACCGAACCAACAGAAAGAATCAAGCAACTTTTGGACCTCGCCAGCAGAACTAAGTTATTCTCTTCAAACAACTAAGGAGGACATCGCTAGGAACAGAAGTTATTTTCTTCAAACACTGAGAACCTCGCTAAGTTTCCTTTCTTCAAAAAACTGAGGGTGAGTAAAACTTCAACATGTTAATTGTGTGCCACTGCCAGAAGGAGAGAATGACTGATTCGGGCAGGAAAGTAACATGTTGGCAAGACACCGGAGTTTACATAAAATCACAGGATAAAAATAATCAATCTTTTAAGTTTTCTCATTTTTGCCGAATAAGTAAGTGCAATTAGTTAGGTACCGCATCGAAAACGATGACGAGTATTAGGGAAAGTAGAGTTTAGGTACCGCATCATACAAATAATGACGATGAAAATAGATAAGTTGAGGTCCCGCATTATGGCGATGAAAATAGATAGTTGAGGTCCCGCATTATAGAAAATGATGACGAAGAAAATAGATTTGAGGTACTGTACTATTAGTGTGCGAAGAAAATAGGTTAGAATGAGGCTTAATAAATAAAAATAAAGAGAGAACGTTGCTTTAGTTTGCTGTAGTACCAGAGGTGAAAATGTGCAAACTCAAGCGTTAATGTTGAACGCTATGAGTTTTTTAATCTGGAAACAAAAATTGCAATGGTCAATAGGAACGGTGCTAAAAATCTTCTGATCAGTGTTCTGATAAATCTGAAACTGTATGGTCGCACCTACAGCAGGGGACGTAAAGACACTGGTAGAAAAGGGTTCTCAAAGTTATGGTTACTGAATACTCTGAATAATATAGAATTATTTAATTGAAGTCCCATATCATAAATAATGACGAAAAAAATAGATAAGTTTAGGTCCTGCATGATGGCGAAGGAAATAGATAGTCGAGGTCCCGCATTATAAAAAATTATGACAAACAAAATAGACAAGTGTGTATATTCAGAGTCCCAGAAACGATTACGTTGAAGTAAACCGATAAGACGCATTTTCAAGCTCTGAGGAATAGAAAACAAATCCATGGAGGCTACACGTATACATGTGAAGAGAGACGTCTTTCAAAAACTTTTGACTATGAAATTGCACTTAATAAACTTAAATCCTTTTTAATAAGGCAGCGACATTACTATATGATGTGTAAAAAAACTGCGCTTGATATGAGAAGACACTTGAATGCACTCTAATAAAGGCGCAGTCCTTGGTACTGAGAAGAACTACGTGTTTTCAAAAATTTTCAAAACTATACTTAGAGGTACAAAAAGAGCAGTTTAAGAACAGCATACATACATATAATATAGTTTATATCGATTCATGTCAGAATAACGATGTTATCATGTAGATTCACGTTAGGAAACGTCTTTAAAACGAAGTCATGATACTTCTAAAAGCTACTTCCGGTGACCGGAGAACGTGTTTGAATTACGACACTTACCATTGGTTAAATTTGTTGTGTGACTGGTAGCCACGTGAATTCTCATTGGTCCAAACGAGTGAATGGTGAATCAGCGCATGCGCAGATATGAATGACGTCAGCAAAATAGTTCCTACAGAAGAACAGAGTTCATTGACAAAAGTGATTAGTAGCGTTGACGTGCTGTACTGATTTAGCAGAAAAGGTCAAAACCGTTTGGATAATGTTGGATGAATGTTTTGTGAATGTTGAGATGCATGAAGAAATATCTTTGTCTGTCGAAGTATGTGAAGAATGATTGTTTACATTTAAAACGCATGGTTTTCGCTTACTATATACTAGTTCTTACTAGCTTACTACTACTATTCATTGATACACAACTTCCAGTTCACTTCCGGGGTGGGCGGGAGATGTGTTATGTTGGGGTGGTAGGGAATATAACGAACATGGGACGATGTTTGTGTTTAAAAAGTGAGAATTGATCTAATATCATGTGTGTATATTATTTATGAAATAGTTGAGGAGAGTATGTGTAAATGTCATTTTTCAGCCTCTAGCATTGTATTATAGTAATAGGAGTTAGTATCAATGTGTTTTGTGTCTAAATACCATATTGGCGTATTGCCGTCATTCAGGTCATTAATTACCTGGTCCATTTTAATCAGGTCGTTCTGATTTGACTCACATGGTGACGTCACGTGGCGAGGATGGAGTGGATAGTGATCCGATTGGCTCTGTGGTTGTAGCGCACCAAACGGGGTTTGACAGAGAGCGAGCGAAAGAGAGAGGGAGAACAGATAGACCCTCGCGACAGAGCACACATACACACTGTGCCGCGCGCTACAGCTTATGCTCCGGAATCGAGAGAGAGAGAGCACTGTGTAAACACTCTGCGTGCAGGTCCCCTTCTCTATCTCTCTCTCTCTCTCTCTCTCTCTCTCTCTCTCTCTCTCTCTCTCGATTCGGGAGCATAAGCTGTAGCGCGGCACAGTGGTATACTTCCTCGAACGGGAGAGGGAGAGAGAGAAAGAGAAGGGGACCTACACGCAGAGTGTTTACAAATGGGGGTAAATGTGCTAATACATAACGTCATACAATGTGTAGCATCACTGGCCTGACAATCAACCATATCTAGCTCTGTAGACTATATACAGAAGCAGCCTAAGCTACAAAGAAACACGTTGAGTGTCATCCCGATTCTGATCACCAGAAGACTAATCAATTACTCATTATCACGTCCCATATGTAAATCGAACCTTATCAATATCAGTGTTCAACCACAGACTGTCTCACGCCCCACTACAGAACCCGTACAGCTAAAACTAGCACTGTTCAACGAGCGCTGAAACAGAAATCATTTCTGATAAATGAACTCATAGTAAAACATGGTGTACATTGTATGTTTTTAGTAGAGACGTGGCTAGACAACATCACTGGTGTAGCAACACTGATTGAGACCTGCCCTTCCAATTTTAAATTCTATCAATCAAACAGACAGAGTGGGAGGGAAGGCGGAATAGCAGCAATCATCTCCACTCAATTTGTGTGCAGTGATATTGACCTGGGAACATTTTTATCATTTGAATACCTTGCTATTGTATTGAAAACAGAAATGCCAGTAGTATGTGTGACATTGTATCGACCACCAAGGTACTCGCCACTCTTCATACAGGAATTTTCAGAACTCATATCGATCTGCATTACCAGGTATGATAGAATCATTCTTAATGGAGATCTAAACATTCATATCAACAAAAAGGATGACCCCAGGGGTTGCGAGTTTCTGAACCTACTGGACAGTTTTAGACTCAGGGCCGCCTGGGAGAAATGCGAGGCCCTGTGCGAGATTTAAACGCGAGCCCCCGCCCCCCCCCCCCCCCCCCCCCCCCAAAGGAAAAAAAATAATAAAATTATATATAATTTTTTTTTTTTTATACAGTCAACATATTCGTAAATAATAGCGCTGCCCGAGGCTGGGCATGATACAGTCAACATATAGCAAGAGAGAGAGCGAGAGAGAGCTCCCGTTCTACAGTCAATATACAGTGTACAGAGAGAGAGACACATTGGAAAGAAATTGAAATGCTATTTGGCCCTAAACAGAGAGTACACAGTGGCAGAATACCTGAGCACTGTGACTGAAGATCCTTGACTAGGTACAGACTCAGCGAGCACAGCCTAGCCATCGAGAAAGGCCGCCATAGGCAGACTGTGTGTGTTAGAAAGAGAGAGAGAGAGAGAGAGAGCATGTGTGTTAGAGAGAGAGCATGTATGAGAGAGATAAGCAAAGATGACCGCCTAAAGGATATTCAACTTTTAATGAAAGAATAAAACAGAAGGAAAAGATAACTTCACAAAGGCAACATGAATATACATAGATCCAAAAGGACAAAGATCAACACTTAAATCCAAAGAGAAGAGGGTCTATACCAGAGAAAACAAAGCAGCAAGGAGCCAATGGCCGACAGCTAAAGGCTAGCCAGGTAGGCTACTGACACCAGGCCACACACAGCTTTGGCCAACGGCCCAACGCTACCCAAGCTACACAAACGACCAAGACAATGAATTCACACACAGCACATGTCGTATCTCCAAATGTTGTGAAGTAACATATGTTTTGCCTGGAAAAAAACATCGTTATTAACAAAACATTCGGGAGGGGAAGGAAGGAAGAGTGGGGTAATGTCATGACATTTTCATTAATCTTACCTGTGAAGTGGATTCCCAAGCTATTCTGGATCTACCACACCTGCACCAAGGAACGCAGGGCGAAAGGCCGCAACACAGGTCTCCACGTTGACGAAAGGCCTCTCGCTGTCGGGACAAAAATAAGCTATGGCCAGAGCCTTGTCATGGTGCAGGCCCGACTACATCTACGGCTAATGTCAATGGTCGTAGCACAAGCTAACAGCTAACTCAAGGCTAACTGATAGCATCAAACGAACGTTCCCAGCCGAGCGCAGCCGGCAGCTAACGTCGTAGCTAAACAGCTAACTGGCTAACAGTTAGCTCAACCAGGCTATCGCTAACCATTAGCTAACGCAGAAGCAAGCTATGCGGCTACATACAGGTGCTGACACCAGGCCACACACCGTTAGCTACTAGTAGTACTACAACAGCTAGTCGGCCAGTTTAGCTCCAGAGAGAGAGAGAGAGAGAGAGAGAGAGACAGAGAGAGATGTCCACGGCGGGAATAGAGTTAATAGAATAGGTTAAAAACTCACCAAACGTCCAAGAGGATGGAGACAACCGCGTGGAGTTGACGAAGTTCATCTGCCAAACGACCATCCTCTTCATCTTGGCTGCTTGCGTTGTCTCTAGGTTAGCTAACGCTAGTTAGCCTTTAGCTAAGCTAGCTACTAGCCGACATCATCATGGCTATATCCCGACTGCATCATGACAAGGCTCCGGCCATTTGTCCCGCCAGCGAGAGGCCTTTCGTCAACGTTCCTTGGTGACCGACCGACTGATAATGACCGACCTCTTCGTCTTGGCTGGCATAACTAAGCATAATAGTCAAAAGCTGCACGCGCGAAATAGTCAAACGCAGCTGACTCACGCCGGCGTACTACACATGATGTAAGTAACCACTCCCTTCGTTGAAACCAATAGTATGTCTGCTGCAGAGCCCCAGAGCTCCAATAGTGAGTATCAGTATGTCACTGCAGACCCAGGAACAAGTCAGACACATTCTACAAACGTGTCTAATGTGAAATATATAAGCATATAAGCAAAACTAGATGTTATGTCTGTGATGAAAAAGGGCCTCGCGGGAAGGGGGGCCTCGCAAAAAAAAAAAAAAAATCAAAAAAAGAAAAAAAAGAAAAAAAAAAAAAATAATTTTTAATTTTGCGAGGCCCCCCTTCCCGCGAGGCCCTGTGCGACCGCACTGCTCGCACACCCCCTGAGGCGGCCCTGTTTGGACTGATGCAACATGTTCACGAGGCCACCCACCAACATGGCAACACTCTGGACCTACTAATAACAACAGGGCTAAACATTGAGAATGTATCAGTAAAACAAATTCCAATTTCTGACCATTATTGTGTGTTCTATGGTACAAGCCTAATATTACATAAGACCAGAAGCGAATTCCTAGTTCACAGAAGGCTTCTGGACGCTAGAGCTGAAGCAAAATTCTCTAGTATGATGAAATCATATGACCAATGCAGTGAATCCTCCTTAGATCAGTGCAAAACTTCCACAGCACCTTGTCAACAGTGTTAGATACTGTTGCCCCTCTGAAGGTTAAAACGGTAAAAACTGATAGAATCTCTCCATGGTTAAATAAAACCAATTGTAAAGATAACAAGAGAAAATGTAGGATAGCCGAGCGAAAATGGAGGAAATTCAAACTCACAGCTCACTTTAATTTATACAAAGACGCCATGGGCGCATACAATAAGGCAATACAACTTGCGAGAAAGGAATATTTTTCCAAAATGATCTCAGAAAATATGTGTAACTCCAGGGAACTTTTTTCCACCATCGACTGGCTGATTAACATACCACCCCCCCATATACCGCAGCAATCAGCCACAAAATGTGAAGAGTTCGCAGTTTTCTTTAATGAAAAAATATCATTGATTAGAGCAAGCATTGCCTCTGATATAGATCTGGCTGTGAGTGGAAACCCACCTGAAATAACTATGGGGGAATTCACATGTATTACATTACCTGACCTCTGTAAGATTGTCTCTGAGTGTAATTCCGCCACCTCCTGCCTCGATCCTATACCAACAGCATTTCTCAAGCGGGTGTTCGATAGTGTCTCAAATCATGTCCTTGAAATCATAAATATGTCGCTTCAAACAGGCACTTTTCCAGATGCATTTAAAACGGCTGTAGTAAAACCACTACTAAAGAAAACAAACTTAGATGTAAACAAACTAAAAAGCTATAGGCCAATATCGAACCTTCCATTTATCAGCAAGATATTAGAAAAGATAGTCTCAGTACAAATAAACTCCTTTCTCAAAGATAATAACATCATGGAGGAATTACAATCAGGTTTCAGAACAAATCACAGCACTGAAACTGCCCTTACTAAAATAGTTAGCGACCTCAGGCTAAACTCCGATACTGGCAAAGTCTCAATTCTTGTCCTATTGGACCTTAGTGCAGCGTTCGATACGATTGACCATAATATCTTGATCAGTCGTCTTGAAAGACTGGTTGGCTTTTCCGATCATGTACTAAATTGGCTCATAACATACATTAAGGGGAGAAGGTTCTATGTTAAGCTTGGAAACAATGTATCCGAGGAACATGACAGCAGCTTTGGAGTTGCACAAGGAAGCTGCCTTGGTCCATTACTCTTCTCACTATATATGCTGCCCCTCGGGGACATCATTCGAGACCACAATGTATGCTTCCATAGTTATGCTGATGATACACAACTATATATCTCCGCAGAACCAAATAACACTACAGCCATACAGTCCATTACAAATTGTCTGTTAGCAATAAACAAGTGGATGAACAATAACTTCCTAAAATTAAACGAAAGCAAGACCGAAATCCTATTGATCGGCCCAAAAGCGAAAAGGGAAGTGCTGTGTGAAAACGTGGGGAGTCTGTCATCCTATGTAAAGACTGAGGTTACAAGCCTAGGTGTCATCTTGGACTCAGACCTGACCTTTAAGTCTCATATAAATAAGGCCATGAAAACGTCATTCGTCCACCTAAGAAACATAGCGAAAGTAAGACCTTTCGTAAATAAAAAGGATGCAGAGACACTGATTCATGCTTTTGTATCAAGTCGGCTTGACTATTGTAATGCACTGTTCACTGGTCTTCCCAAAGCAACCATTTGGAAGCTTCAGCTTATCCAAAACTCTGCAGCTCGATTACTAACTCATACAAGGAGAAGAGAACATATCACTCCAGTCCTAGCCACTCTGCACTGGCTTCCAATAACTCATAGAATTGATTTTAAGGTCCTTTTCCTAACATATAAAGCTCTTAATGAGCAAGGCCCAAAATACATAGCAAATTCCCTAGTTAGTTATCTGCCCTCAAGAACGCTACGGTCATCCACTACAGGTTTACTAGACACGCCCAGAAACCAAAAGAGGATAGGAAGTATGGCATTTGCCAACTATGCCCCAAAACTATGGAACACACTACCAACACACATCAGAAACGCCAGCTCCATACACATTTTTAAAGGAAAATTAAAAACGTACCTATACAGTCTAGCTTACAAATAGTTATGGCTTGGAAAAACCTGATGGATCCATGAGGCTAGGATAAGCCTTGTGGACCCAACTCTTTAGATGAAGGAACGGGTACATACGCACACAATACACAACCAGTGATGGATCCGTAAGGCTTGGATAAGCCTTATGGACCCAACTCTTTAGATGAGGGAACGGGTACATACGCACACAATACGCGGCCACTGATGGATCCATGGGGCTTGGATAAGTCCTATGGACCCAACTCTGACCACTAATAAAAACGTAACTACACTAGCGTTATAAGAGCTAACATTGCTAACTACCGTACAAGTGCATTGGTTTAGTGCATTTCCTACTTCCGGTTGCTACTGAGCGGACATGTTTGTGCGGACCTGTTCTCCCACAATGACTGTTTTCATTTTTACGTTATTTTCATTTTTACGTTATTATTATTATTATTATTATTATTATTATTATTATTATTATTATTATTATTATTATTTTTTTTTTTTTTTTTTTTTTTTTTTTTTTTTTTTTTTTATTATTTATTTTTAAACATTGATCTTAACTGATCACTGTGACTTTATTGCTTTTATCGTTATATATGCCTATGTTTGTGTACAGCACTTTGAGCTACATGACATGTATGAAAGGTGCTTTATAAATACTTACTTACTTACTTACTTACTTACAATGCTCTCTCTCTCTCTCTCTCTCTCTCTCTCTCTCTCTCTCTCTCTGCCACTCGCAGACTGTGTGGATGACTGCCACTGAAAGCGCTTATGGGCGGAGCCCAGCCAATATCAGGCTGAAATCTTGAGGCTGGAAAATGATGCTTTTGAGTACTCCATTAGAAATATAAAACAATGATTTTTTTTTTTAATAAACCTTACAGATGTCTTCCATAGACTCACAGGAATTGTGTAAAGTTGCCCAAATAGTGCTAGGAATAGCAATGCAGGTCCCCTTTAGATTTACAAACAAACATCCACATACAACAATACAATTGGCGGTCAAAATTATAAAAGACAGTACAATACAATTCGACAGATAAGAACTAAAAGATATAGCTGATAGTAGAAAATAATATCAAAATCAAATGAAGAGTTGACCTAAAATAAATTAACTAAAGGGAAAAGGGAAAACACAAAAATAAAAACAAAGAAAAGAGATAAAAGAATAAAGTGACATGGGTTCTTTGGTACCTTCATAGTTTATTTTCATTTCGATTTCTATTTCTCTTCTTGTCTCCCTGTGATGTCGTTTCTTTTCTTCCTATACTCTTCCCACTTCTCCCATTTTGACTAAAACTTCTCGTCTTGTAGCCTCAGCCTATGTGTGATTCTCTCCATTTCCTGTATCCCCCCCACTATCTCTGTCCATTGTTCCCTCGTCGGTGCTTCTACTCTATACCACATTTTCGTCAATGCTTTCTTGGCTGCTACTAGTAATATCTTAATCAAGTATTTGTCATCCCCCTGAATTCCTTCCTGTGTTAAGTTCCCTAAATACAATACTTGGCCTGTCTGGGGTATTTCATATCCTACTATTTCATTTATTATCTCTCCTATCTCTTCCCAATAGTTCTTTATTATCTGACATCCCCAGAATATGTGTGTGGTTTGCTATTTCCTGTCCACATTTTCTCCAGCATGGTTTCTGTGTTGGTGTATAGTTGCCCTGTATTTCTGGTGTTATAAAGAATCTAATTATGTTTTTCCACCCAAACTCCCTCCAAGGACCCCCTCGAAAACGAGATAGCATATCTCAAGGGGTTTATCCTTCCAATACATTTCAAATATCCTTGACCCTGTGGTTGTGTGTTGTATCTTACATATGTTATACCATTCTTCTTCTGTTATCTCCGTTTCTAATTCCTTCTCACACTTTTCCTTTATATATATGGTTGTGATTAGGGATGTCCCGATCACATTTGTTTGCTCCCGATCCGATCCCGATCATGTGATTTTGAGTATCTACCGATACCGATCTTTCCCGATCCGATCAAAAAAGAAAAAAAAAATTTATCCCAATTTCTCACATTACAGTCACCCTGAATGTTGACGTTATTCAGGTGAAAAGTTAACTTCATTCAAGCGAGGCATTGCAATCCTTGACATAAATCATTTGATGTATAATTAAATCAAAGGAAATGCGTTTGGGTCTGAGAGGGTGGCAGGTCTGCCGTTCTGCAGCTGGATACTATTGGTTTGTTTTGGCAAAATTCTTCTGCTCTGTGTGACAATAAATAAATGAATGATGATATGCAATTTAAAACCAAAACTAAGGAGTTTAAGACGTGAACATGGTCATGTTTGTTGAAAAAAAAATTAAAATAAAAATCCAGATTTTTTTTATTTTTTTTGCCGATCCCGATCTTCGGAAAATCACGTGATCGGCCCCGATCCCGATCACGTGATCGGATCGGGACATCCCTAGTTGTGATGTCCTTGCTGTCCATTATTGCCTGATATAGTGCTGATATCCCCCCCCCTAGCTTCCTTCGTATGCTTTTACCATTATTCTAATTATCCTATTCTGATCTTTGTCTTTGTCTAGTTTATTTCCTTGTTGTAGTAGTCTCTAATCTGTAAATATCTAAAGTGGTTTCTATTCTCTAATCCGAATCGTTCTTAACATTTTTGTAGAGTCTGGATCTCCCCTCCTTCTATCATTGTACATATTGCTGTTATGCCCCCCCTCTCCCATCTTTTGAACCCATGATCTTCTATACCTGGTTTAAATTTGTTGTTGTGCGTTATCCATCTCAGTATCTTGGTTTCTTTTTCTAGCTTGTATTTCTTTACTATCTTGTTCCATATATTTATAGTGAATTTGGTAATTGGGTCTATTAGTTGTTCCTTTCTTCTGTATAGCTCCCTGTCTCCTATTAGTGCCTGCACTTTGAGTCAATCATTTTTTGTTTCTAGGTCTTTCCATTTGGCTTCATAATTCTCGTTGCACCAACATGCTACTATTATCAGCTGTGTAGAAGTAATCTTCTAAACTGGGTATTGCCATTCCTCCTTTCTCTTCTGGTAATTGTAGAGTCACATATCTGATCCTTGGCCTTTCCCCCCCCATATGAATCTTGATATCTGTTTATTCTATTCCCTGAACTGGCTTTGTGGTATTAATATAGGTAGAGCCTGAAATAGGTATAGTAACCTTGGTAATATATTCATCTTTACCCTGATGGAAACAAGACAAACGTCTTTCTCAGGTCTGCATCCCCTTAACAATTGTATGTATTGAGCCGTACTGTATTGTACCCATTCTGCAATCTGTTAAATAAAGTTTTCATTCATTCATTCATTCAATCTTTATAATTTCGATCCTTGAGCTAAAGTCTAGAGGGATTACTGTCCATCTTTCTAGGTCTCTTTCAGTGGCGGCTGGTGAATTATTCACGGGGGGGCGGAATTAATTAGTATCCCCCTCTATCTCTCCTTCTCTCTCTTTATTTCTCTCTCAACGCACAGCGCGTTACGCACTGATTGGCTGCGACGGATACAGCGATGAAACCAGTGCACGCCCACTGTAAGCGCTATTGCGTCTAGCCCGAGAGAAATGCGGCTACGGCTAGCCCGAGAGAAATGCGGCTACGGAACGTATTCTCTATCAGACAGTCACTTCCTGTTAACTGAAAACAATTATTTATATTTGATATATTAACGTTATATTGTGCATTGGAAACACAAACATACTTAAAATGAGTAAATATTATTCATTTTAAACATGTTTGTTTAATTTATAGGGCTTTAAAAAGAAATTAAAAAAAATCTTCTTCTCTCTTTTAACCAGGGAGGGCGGCGCTCTAGCGCCCCTATTGACCAGCCGCCACTGGTCTCTTTTGATTTTCTGATTAATCTGTGTATAGTTTGCATCATATAGTCCCTCTACCCCTCTTGTAATATTCACTCCTAAGTATCTGATCCTGTCCATATCCCATTTAATCTTGTATTTTTCTTTGATCTCTGTCGTTGGGGTGTAGTTCAATGTTAAGGTCTGTGTCTTCGTTACGTTAAGTCTATACCCTGAGTAATATCGATATTCTGTCAGTAAATCCATCAGTGTCGGGAAGCTTGTGTCTGGTTGTCTCATATATACTTCACACATCACATCATCTGCGAACAGTCCTAATTTATCTAATTTATCTAATTTAGTCCTTGGTCTGTCTAATTAGTTGAGCCAGTGGTTC
Organism: Notolepis coatsorum; assembly: GCF_963971535.1. Classification (NCBI taxonomy): domain Eukaryota; kingdom Metazoa; phylum Chordata; class Actinopteri; order Aulopiformes; family Paralepididae; genus Notolepis; species Notolepis coatsorum. Next base: position 30,795,068 of record NC_140169.1, on the reverse strand, counting down.
GATGAATATATCGAAGAGCGTCGGCGAAAGACAACAACCCTGTCTTGTAGCCCTCTCTAGTTTGATCCGGTCCGTCAGGTTGCCATTTACTTTAATCCTTGCCGTTGGTTCTTGATATAATGCCCTAATTGTTTTCATCGCCTTTTTGTCTAGTCCAAATGTCTCTAATACTTTATATAGGAATATCCAGCTTACACTGTCGAATGCTTTTTCTGCATCCAGGCTAACTAGTACTGCACTTCCTCATTCTTTTTGTATCTCCTCTACTATCTGCACTGTCTTCCTTATGTTATCCTGTGTCTGCCTTCCTTTAATGAATCCGGTCTGGTCTTCGTCTATAATATCTGGGATAAATGTCTTAAATCTTTTGGATATTATCGATGTATACATCTTGTAATCTACATTAAGTATGGACACTGGTCTGAAACTACTACATAGTTCCTTATCCTTCCCTTCCTTTGGAATCGTAGTAATTATGGCTTCTTTCCATGAGGGTGGCATTGTTCCTTTTTTCATTGTGTGTCTAAATGCTGCCTCTAATATGGGCCTCAGTTCCTGTCTAAATGTTTTGTAAAATTCCGAAGGGAATCCGTCGCTACCTGGTGACTTATTGTTCTTTGCTTTACTGATCGCATTTCCCACTTCCTGTTCTGTTATCTCTGCATTTAATATTTCGTTCTGTTCCTTTCCTATCGATGGTAAATCTAATTGTTCTAAGAATGTCTCTATCTCTTCTTCTCCTGCCGCTTTTTGTTGTGTGTATAGTGTCTTATAGTATTCTACAAATGTCTTCTCTATTTCAGCTGGTTCTCTTAGTAACCTGTTTGTGTTTGTGTCTTTTATTGTGTGTATTGTATTTAGTTTCTGTTGTATTCTGATTCGTCTAGCTAAGAGTCTGGTCGCTCTCGTTCCTCCTTCATAGTATGTCTGTTTCACATATCTAGCCTTTTTCTCAATTTCTGTCAGTAATTCTTTGTTTATCTTTTCTCTAACGTCTTTTACTTCCCTAAGTGTCTCTTGGTTCTTTGAGTTTTGGTGTTTTTTCTCTAATTCTTTCAGTTTCTTTACTAAGTTCTGGTATGTCTCTGGCCCTCTTGAGTAGTGCTGCCTTTGCTATCAATTTCCCTCGTATTACCACCTTCATTGCATCCCATAGAATGTTTGGATCTACCTCTCCGTTATCATTTTCCTCTCTGTATCTTATTATGTCTTCTTTTACTTCATCTACTAAGCCTTTGTTATTCAATAGACCTATGTTCAGACTCCAGACTGTGTTTCTCTGTCTACTTTTCAGATTCACTGTCAGATATGTTGCGCTGTGATCTGATATGTCTGTTACCCCTATTCTACAATCTTCTACTCTGTATCTGTCCCCTGTTGTCATGAGGAAGTAATCTATCCTTGAATATGTTGTGTGTGGGTGTGAATAATGTGTGTATTCCCTGTCTAGTGTGTGTGTTTCTCTCCATATATCCGTGATTCCTAATTCTGTCATTTGTATATTCATATATTTGCTAATGTGTGTTCTCCATCTCTTTGTGCCTGTCGTGTCCATGTCGTAGTTCAATACTACGTTGAAGTCTCCTGTACAGGTTTAAACCCCTTCCCCTTCCATTGCTATAATATCAAAGATTGTTTCAAATAGGTATTTCTCACTCTCTGGGGGTGCATATATATTCATTAATGTTACCATTTGGCCTTCCATTTTCCCCTTGGCCATTACATATCTCCCCTCTTTATCTCTCACTTCTTTAATCAATTCAAACTTCACTGCATTCTTAATCAATATAGCTACTCCTCTCCTAAGGTTCTGTTTAATTAAGCATTACATCACGCGCAGGAGTGGTTTGTGAACAATAAACCATGCCTAGGGGTGGTCGTTAGACCCCCCTAGGCATGGTTTATTGTTCACAAATCACGACTGCAAGTGGTGTAAAGCTTTTATACAACTGCCACATTCATCCAACCTTATTTCTATACAATAAACACACATTAATCGAAGATTTATTGAAAAAACCATCCGCCAGAAAAAGTAGTTCCCACAACTACAAAAAAGACAATTTGCCTCCATGTGGAAGCAGATCGGAAGTGCATCCAACCAACTAACACATCCAACTGTGTATTATTGGAATGATTGAGAGAAGTTGCCTCATGTGGAAGCAGCTTGAAGTGCATCCAACCAACTAACACATCCAACTGTGTATTATTGGAATGATTGATTGAAAATTGTATTACCAGATGCAGAATGGGTACAATACAGTACGGCTCAATACACACAATTGTTAAGGGAATGCAGACCTACTTTCCATAGAACTTCATTCTTAGATGCTTCTATAGAAAGTAGGTAAAACAAATAAAAACGTTTTCTTTGCCCTATAGGAAAAAAACGTTTTCTTCGCCCTATTCTTTTATTTATTTTTTTAAACCTACTGTAGAGGGCCTAAACTTAACCAGTTGTAAACCAAGCGTACAGTAATAAAATCAATCAATCAACTCAATAGGCCATGCTCACTTAGAACAGCGCAGCACCCAGCTCTCTCTCAGTCTGACTATCCCCCGCGTTGCAGGCAGAGTGTGTGTGTGTGTGTGCGTGTGTGTGTGTGTGTGCGTGTGTGTGCGTGTGTGTGTGTGTGTGTGTGTGTGTGGGGGGGGGGGGGTGGCGGTGGGTTGAGACTAGAGCGAGCGCTGACAGTCGAAAGGAAAAAGAAATTGAAAAAAAATTGAAAATTAATCAATCAATCAAACCGCGATTTTTCTTTTGTTACAGAATGATTCAAGACCCATCAATTACATCATCCAACATTGTTTAAACGACTAAGACATTGGCTGTGACAGAATCGCTTGATATTTAGTCGTTTAGTCGCTATCAACATATCCATTTGTAAAGATTATTGTCCACCTTCTTGTGATCCGGCGGATTGATGTGATGTGATTCGGTTGTGGGCTGGTCCTGGGCCAGCAAGCGTGGACTGATCGCAATACATACGTGTAAATGGACTGTTTCAGCCAATCAGAATCGAGAAATTTGCATGCCGTTGTATAAAAGAACTATAAAACATATTCTCGTATCCGAATCTCTTCAGTTTTTCATGTTCTTGTGGTATTAGATGGGTTTCTTGTAGAAAAATAACCTGTGCCTCTTCTTTCTTAAGTTTCGTCATCACCTTACTCCTTTTGATTGGATTATTCATTCCATTAACATTCAGCGACATCATCTTAATACCCTTAATTTGTGTCATCTTTCCATTCGAAATGATCTCCCGTTCTACCCATGTCACATAAAATAATATTTGTAGTTGTAGCCACTGCTAACTCTACTCGACTTACATTCAAAGAGCTATAATATACATTCACAAAGTTTGACAATTCCATGGTGTCAGATTGTAATTATTTTCTTTCCTCTATCCCCTGCTGGGGGGTGGGGAGAAAAGGCTCTCCTAGTGAGAGGGCTCCCCCTAGTGGCTAAAAAAAAAGCTCACCATGTAAGTCCAGCATTGTCTGTGTGCTGCCCTGCCCTTGAGCTCCCGGTAATATGAATATCTTTTTTTATTTTTATATTATCTGTCCAACGTGTGTTTTTCTCTCTATGTCAGTCATTTTCAGAGACATAGAATCAGTAATTTTCATGTTCACATTAATTTGTACTGTGTATCCCATGCCTTCTCTCTGTTTAAGTCTTTTTTTATTTTTTTTTATTTTTTTACAATTACCCATATTCTATGTTGTGTGTATCTTTCACATTCTATGTATCTTTCACATTTAGTCATGGTCTTAGTCAAATTTTTTGTTTTGTTTTGTACTTATCTTTCCTTTTGAAGCATCGTGGTCCCTCGCGTTCTTCCTGTGCTTCTCTCCGATGTCCCTCTGTCACTCTCCTCAGCTGCTCTGTCTCTAATCATCTCCAATCCCCATCTCACTTCCGTCCTCATCTTCTCGACTCTGTTCCACCTGCGCGTCTTCTCCAGTCTCTCCATCGGGGTGGGTGTCACACATCTAGAACATTTAGCTCACCGGAGGGAGAAGAATCCGCTACATGTTACAGCCACAGCCAGGCTCTCTCTCTCTCTCCCCTGTCTGGCAGCAGTCTCCACGCCCTTATATGGGCAGCTTCCTGTCCCTTCTTCTCCACGCCATCTACCTGGTCAACCTACACACCTGAGGCTCATCAGATCATCACCGAGCCTGGATATGAGGCCTGTGCCCCTGCCACTCCCCATCCAAGGGAGGCTTCACCATCGTGGATCACACAACCCTGGACTACTCTTCACTCGTGGACGTCTCCAGCCTGGACACAACCCGGTGTCACATGGAGTGACCTCCTTGCTATACATTCAGCAGGAAGCAGCGGAGGTTACATGAAGAGGGAAAATATGTTGTCTCCTGCAGATTGCAGACTTGGGAAAGGAGTATGGTGTGAGTAAGAGCAGCCACAACACATGCTAGACTGTGAAAAGAACAATGTCGACCGCTTTTACTATGGACAATTCATCACCAGTGACCCTTGGACTTTCAACTACATTGCAGGAGTTACATACAGTATATATGTTATCAACAGCAGGAGACTATACTATAACAAGAAGGAGATCATAGGATATATTTCATTCATAAAAATGTCTCTGCCCCTGGAATCCGATATAAGGTTTGATATGTTATATGAATTAAACTGACACAACCAGTTATGGTATGAGTTATATACGTTATATTATCAGTACATAAGTAAGCAGATGTAGCAGCTGAAAGCAGCTGCTGTATGTCTATTTATGCCTGTTTCATTAAAAATTGGAGACAGATATCACTGTTGCATACAAAGGTTTACATCGATTGAGAGACAAGTATGAAAGTGAACTAGATGGGAAGTAAATAAAGACTCCGGAACATCTTTCCACCCCAGGCTTGCCCTACTGGTAAAATGAAAGGCATTTTTTAATGAATGAAAGTTTTCCTCATGTTGATTGTCATTGCTATATTTTAATTCACCACGCAAAAGGGGGGTGGTATTTTATTTCAATACATAACTATGAGGGTCCCACCAACCAGCTAAGTAGAACCGTGTCCACTCTCAGCTTTTTGTGTAAATACTCTGTAATATTGAATATTCACTCTGTAATAAATATTTGATTGCTAACACCCTCTCCTCATCCTTCAAGGTCAATAAAAGAATATGCCTTATCAATAGCAAATGGCAAACGTTGTCGGAATTGCTGTCGTACCAGCCACGAGCAAGATGCCTGCACCTTGAGGAAAGCATGCAGTGAGTGCCAGGAGGTCCACCTCAGAGTTCTCCATGCCATCGCCAAGCCGGGTCCCCGCGCCTACCTAATCACACCAAAGGATGGTGCCTCGCTCTCCAACTCCAAACAAGGAGGAAAGGTGTACCTTAAGGTGGTGCCAATCGTTATTACTAATGGGAGCAAGTCACTGCACGCTTATGCGATCCTAGATGATGGAGCAGAGATCCAACAGCTCATCAATGGAGGATGTGTTCCCAAGCTGGATGAAGAAGAGGTGAATAGGTCTGAGTCATGGTTCACCCATCACAGGGCGGCGGCCGACTCCTCTTTACCTCAACCTAACCTGCATGACACTGAAGTCTTCCTGCTGAAGACCAGCCAGGCGGATTGCTTCCCAGAGGAACTTAAGTGCCTCCGAGCTGGTGGATGCTCTCGTCACCTGGACACCTCCTGTTCCACTGACATCCACCCCATAGTCCTCGACCCTGGCCGCGTCTATATTAATCCCAGCCGAAGAGCGCTTACGCATTCTTCGCCATACGCCAGTACGGTAATGCGCATTTCCTTTTCCTTCACCCAGGTGCTCGCCGCGCATGCGCATGAGGTCGCCGCTTGGTTCGACGCGAGACCCCCATTCAACACTAATCACAGATGCCAGAACGCGCCATATTAAACGCTGGTCAATCACATTAATACTATATGCTATTGCTATTGCTATATATTGCTATATGCTATTAATACTAATACGGTATATATATACACGCGACGCGTTAAACGCTGGTCAATCACATTAATACTATATGCTATTGCTATTGCTATATATTGCTATTGATATATGCTATTAATACTAATACGGTATATATATACACGCGATGGACGCAGCAGGCGATCACTGCTACTGTTATTCAGCCACGCCAGCCGCCGCGCCGCAGCCGTGCAAGAGGTACATGATTGATTGATTGATTGTGTAGTGACTGTACATAATTCACACAGAACTGTTGTTGGGAATAGTAGTTCCCCCCGGACGATATTGTGTGTAGCACTTCCTGCCTCGAGCATTCATTCTACCTATCGATTCGACTACGTTGACATTGTTGTTATGCTGCTGTTGAATTAAGGAATTAGGTTCAACTTCGATACATCATTCTACCTATCGATTCGACTACGTTGACATTGTTGTTATGCTGCTGTTGAATAAAGGAATTAGGTTCAACTTCGATACACCGCCTCCGACTCCTTTATCCCAACTACTGAGCTAACATGAAGCTAACTACTGAGCTAACATGAAGCTAACTGCTGAGCTAACTACTGAGCTAACATGGAGCTAACTACTGAGGTAACATGAGCTAACTGCTGAGCTAACATGGAGCTAACATGAAGCTAACTACTGAGCTAACATGAGCTAACTGCTGAGCTAACATGAGCTAACTGCTGAGCTAACATGGAGCTAACATGCAGCTAACTGAGCTAACTAAGAGGTACGCAATTGATTGATTGACATGTATTCCATAATATGTAAAGTACATGTGGTCCTCGTTTGGATAATATGTAAAGTACAGTTGACAGCTGCGTTGTGTTAACATTGCAATGTACAAGGAAAACGTTATGGCGTTGCGAGTGAATCGCGTCGCGATAATATACATGTATTCCATTTCGGCGTCTGAGCGGGGGAAAAGAAAATGCACATTTGGAGGGCGTTACCGGGGCCAATCAGGGCAAAATGCGGAAGCGCTCTTGCACTCTTCGGCTGGGATTAATATAGACGCACCCTGGCCATGCAGTGACAACAAACAGGTTACTGATGGGGCGGCGGGATGCCTCCCTGCCACAAGTGGCCTACACTCTCCGGACCAAACTGTCGCAGACGATGACAATTGTAAATTCCCCATTACTTGTATGCTATTTGTTATGCTGTGTATTATTATTTCCAAGGCACTTCTTTGGACAGCCCAGGGGTGTTACTATTTCTAGTCGGGCATCTCTCTGGACAGCACAAGGGTCCTTAGTCTGGTAATTAAATGCAGCGGCCATCTTCCATGTGCCATCCATGTGTTTCCACTGCTGTCTGCTGTCACATGAGTGTGTTCGTGAAGAAGTAAGTCATCAATAGCCTCCAATGTAATGTCTATGGTTGTATAATAGATAAATGTCATATGTAGCCTATATTATGCCGCTAAGTGACTTATCTATACGACTATGGCTTGGGTTTGCTAATTGGTGCTATGTTAGTTCCAAGCTGCTAATTGAGCTAATGCACTGAGCTAATGCTATGCTAATGTGAATATGTTATATAGCATTGTTTCAGTTATGTGTATCTTCTAGATGCCAGCATGTTATGACTACTAAGTATGTATTCTGCTAATTCCCTGTATATTCTGCTTATCTGTTGCAGAATACCACTCGCTCACTCACTCAATTCCTCACTGTTCATTCAGCCTTACAAATTGGATGAAAACCACTCACTCAATTCCTCACTGTTCTTCCAGCCTTACAAACTGGATGAAAACCACTCACTCAATAATTGGCTAGATTCACCCAATACCATTCTCATCCTTGTGTGGATGCTCATTGTTTCATTCAGCCTTACGAACTGGATGGAAATCACCTGTACTGAAGAAACCCTATCATCCTTTGATCCTTTGATAACAACATTAAACTATAAATGACTGTTCTTTGGTGTCTGTGTCCGCTCTCTGACCGGGGTGTGTGTTGTGGATGAAGTGGCTCCAGCAAACAACATTACAACACATTATATCTTCAATAGTCAGCCTAGTTCTCGAAGCTGACCAGATGTCCACAGCTAGTACTGTCACGCCCGGTAGCCTAGTCCCTACAGCTGGCTCAGGCCCCACGGTTAGCCTAGCTCCTGCAGTTCGCAGACCTCCAAGGCCTATCAAGGCTCAGAGGGCGAGCAGGGCTAGTACCGCTAACAAGGCCTCCACAGCTGATCCGGCCAGCGTAGCCCCGGCTGTCACCATTCCAGGCTCCTCATCTCCGGATTCTACGCCATGCCTCGCCGCCGAGACCGGCCTGGTCTCCGTGTCCTGCCCAGCCTCTACACCTGGTCCGGCTGCTACATCGGCTCCCAGCTCCTCGACTGGTCCTGACTCCCCGTCTGGTCCAGCCCTACGCCATGATCGGCGCCCTGGTCCTCGCCGTGGTCTTCGCCGTGGTATACGCCGTGGTCTGCGTTGGATCCTGCTCCGGGGGTCGTCGCCGCCGCACCTCCCTTCCGGCTCTCCTGATCCGGTCCCTAGTCCGGCGGCTGGAGGGTTTCTCGTCCGGGATCCTGCTCCGGGGTCCTTACCCTCGGTTCCTGGCTCCAGGCTCCCTGACCGGCCCCCTGTTTCTCTCCCCGCCTTCCCTCTCCAGGCCTCTGTTCCCGTCCCCACCCCCCCTCGTCGTGCCTCGGTCCTCGGATCCAGCTCCCTGTTTCTCTCCCTGCCTCCACTCTCCGCCTCCCAGTTTCTCTCCCCGCCTCCCCTCTCCGGGCCTCGGTTCCCATCCCCACCCCCCCTCTCCGGGCCTCTGCACCCGTTTTCAGCCCCCCTGGCTGCTGGTCTCCTACCTCCCTCTAGTGGCCAGATGAGCCAGATGGTGCAGGCGGCCATTTTGGTCTGGTTTAAAATAATTAAGTTAATCTCCACTTATTTGTTGTCTTGGGCCATCCCTGCCTTTGTTTGATGTCGTCTCCCTGTCTGGTTGTTGTGTGTGATATTGCTTTTGTCTCTAGTTTGGTGTTTATTTGATTCTGTGTTTTGGCCTGGCCTTGCCAAGTGTTGCTCATTGTAATTAGTCCTTGTATTTAAGTGTGGGTCTGTCCTCACTTCCTTGTGGCGTAATTTCCTCCAGTACCCCGTATCGTGCCTGTGCCTGTGTCCTTGTGAGTTGTTGTCCAGTCAGTGAGCTTGTTCTTCTGTTTGTTTTGTTAGCTTTGTTTGGTGCTCTTTGTTTTTCATGATCAGTCCGTGTTTGTTCCAGAGCCAGCCCGGCTGTGCCTCCTTTGTTTTGTAGTTTTGTTGTTAGTAAATATCCATTCCTTAAGCTTCACCCCTCGTCTCTGCCTCGTTCCTTCTCCCTTGTCTGCATACTGTGTTCTCACCTTCATTAGTACCCCCAATCATAACAGTACGGTTATGTTTCCCCTGTTGGAAGAGATTCTGTGTAAGCAGTAAAACGCTCATCCTACGGTGATGTTTGTACTGTGTGAAGATTTTTTGCAACCTCAAGATGACCCCCTGCTGTAAAAACCATATCATCTAGGATTATTAAATGTTGCTGGTTAGGTGGAAAGAGTGTTTCATCATCGAAAGAGGTAGGCATACCTTTAACAAAGGTGATCTTTATTGTCTTCAATAAATCATCATACAAAGGTTGATAACAGTCGTAAATCCACACAATATTATCAGGTACACAGGATAATGTTTCTGTACAATGCTCTAAAACCTTCTGTACAAAATAGGTTTTACCACAACCACTAGGACCTGCTATGATCACAGACATTGGTAACTGTAAACACGGGTCAAAGGTAAACTCGGATATCTGAGACATTTCTTAGTAGCCAAATGGTAGTGTCGCCCCGTCCCTGAATAGTCTTCTCTTGTCATACACTACGTGTAACTTTTTCAAGACTGTGGTATTTCGTAGTGAGAAGTCCTTTTTAGATCTCGAGATCAAGAACTGGGTTGCTGTTGAGAGTCACAGCAAGCGTGACCCAGCAATTGCCATCCCGTTCCCCCTCACAGACGTTATTAGGACAGTGACCGTGCTTCAGGACTCCAGGGCCCTCATTCATCAACGTGTCTTACGCACAGATTTGTGCTTAACCTGTGCGTACGACCATTTCTAAGCAAAGAGTGGGATTCATCAATTTCAACTTGAACTTGACTCTGTGCTTATATTTACGCACAGCTCGGAGCACACTTAGCTGACGCCCAGTGGTAGAATATATTATTACAACAAGGAAATGAGCTTCTGTGCATTAGTTTCAACACTGGCATGTTCTGTATGAACCGTAATTCATTATAGTTCATTGTAAAATAGCAACAGTAGTGTAATTACGGTCAAAACCCTATAAATAGCATTTGGAATAATAGATCTTTCTCTCAGAATGAATGCAGCATGGTTTATATAGCGTTATCGGAATATACGGGGTGTACTGACTGACTGCGCTCCGCGTAGCTCAACTCGTTATTATTTTTCGCACAGACCGCAGAAACACGGGAACGTTTTGATTATATTTAAAAGGCTTTACGTTAAACGAAACAAGTGGAATTTCGAAGCTGTAAGCAGAATACAAGTCATATGAACACCCACGATATAGTGTTCTTCCCCCTTTTTTTACTGTATAAGAAAGAATAAAAAACGCATTGCAATGACACCAGGGTGTATGTGTATTACAAAACCCTTGCAATAATGTGTCTTAAATGAATGAAAAGCATACATGCTCTGGACACAGAGCATATCGTGTGGGTGATATGACTTGTATTATGCTTACAGAATTCCACGTATTTAGTTTTACAATGTCAAAGCCTTTTAATGTAAATCAAAACGTTCCCGTATTTCTGTAATCTATGTGCAAAATAATAACGAGTTGAGTTCTAACAAAGAACATATTACATGCTGGTATGCTGATAGAGTAAACTATTATATGAATATGATATGATATAAGATATACACTGGTCCGTCGCATACACTGGTATGCGCAAGTTACTGTTGCATAATGTAGGCTATGGCTGCTATTATATGTAATTCATATAGGCTACCTAATAGTATATGATTTTTAGAGGCATCTATTTTGTTGTCGGTAATACCGACAACAAAATAGATGCCTCTAAAAATCATATAGCCAATCGAACACAACTAATAAAGGCATTCATATTACAGCACGGTTATAATGACACACAACCAACGCCAAACAGTGGTCAACGAACGGTCTTTATTAGTATTTTGAGCTGTCCAGGCAGAATTGCAGCAATGGTCTTAGGGAGCCGTTGATATCTGACATCACCATTTACAAGTCCGCCTTTTATTTATCCCATAACACGCGTTGTGTCTTCTTGGTTCGACAGCAGTGAACAATCTCCGTGAAGTTTCTCAGAGTTCCGCTCGGGTCAGTCCATTATTTCACATCCCATGGGGGGTGTTTCATCACTTTCATGACCATATATGGATAATCATGCACGAGCATTGACGGTAGAACAAAGTGGTATTCATCAACACGGAGGAGCATAGGACCTGTGTACGCACGGTTGATGAATCCCAATATTTCTGTGCGTGCACTGATTCTAAATTCTGTGCTTACGTGTGGAAATAGAACATTTTCCACGCCACGTTGATGAATGAGGGCCCAGGAGTCAAGAGAACCAGGATGACAGAGGGGGTGTTGAACTGCCACAAACTGCAGTGACCCTTTTTGTATTGACATCCTGTTCTCTCTCTGTCTTGTGGCACTTGTATGATGTAATATATTAAGCATTAACATATATAAATAGAGGATTAAATATATGTTTATTGTATATGCTGAAGGACCATGTATTATCACAGCAGTGCAATTGTTCAGTCCTCTGTTAATACTGTGGGCTTCAGGACTAATAATAATAATAATAATAATGGATTGGATTGGACAGGTCCTATCTTCTGCAAGACACATTCCAGCACAATGAGGGGGGCAGTTACGCTTTGTGCCTACACTACGTTCACTGGTTCACTGTATGAACGTATAAACTAAAATGATCAGTGTATGTTGATTGCACATGTTAAATAAACTAGAAAGTATAATCAATACTTATACTATTATAACTACTATAATCATACTATATACATACTGCCCAGCAGGAAGGCAGTATATTTAGCTTGAAACTCAGGGTGCTTATCTTGTGTGTGTGACCTTGGGCGTCTGTGAGGAAAGTGCACTCCACTGGCTGCAACGGTTAACCCTTTACTATCACACTACCGATGGAAAAGCCATCATACAACGGGTGATGATTTAACTACATGTGTGATGTGTAAACATATAACCAATGATTAAGTATATGTTTATTGTATATATCTGTATATATCTATAAGCTTACAGGCTATTTCTGCTGAAGGCATGACATTGATGTATGATGAGAGGAATCTTGGGGGATTTTCACAGTGGTGTAGTGGTTAACACTGTCGCCTCACAGCAAGAAGGTCCAGGGTTCGATTCCCGCTTGGGGACCAGGTTTCCATGATGCCAGGTACCCAGGTGGGGTATCTCCCAGGCCTTTCTGTGTGGAGTTTGCATGTTCTCCCCATGCTCGCAAGGGTTTCCCCCCAGATAAGATAAACCCAATGGAAAAACATGCACAACAACAGATCACTAACGCTGTGGTGTCCTTGACGAAGACGGACAGGAGCACTTGGATTGGTCCCCGTGGTGCGGCTCACGTTGACACCCTATCTGCTCCCGGCTGCCCATGGGGGGAAGGACGACGGGATGGGTCAAGCGCAGAGACTCAATCGCATCGGCGACTGAGGAAAGACAATGCATGTGTGTGTGTGTATCCCGATGTGTGTGTGCCGCTCCAATTGCATGTCCAGTTCGTTGCATGCCGAATAAAGACCCCCCTAAAGAGGTCCTGCATTATTATTATTACAGTGCGGTAATCCGTTTCAGTAAAACTGTTACTTTTACTTTTTAAGTTACTAGCCATTGGAGTAGAAATGAGCCAATGGCAGGGACACAGTTGAAAGGAGGAGTGTTTATCTTTGAGCCAATGACCAGACACAGTTGAAAGGAGGAGTGTGTATCTTTGCTGTGTATAAAAAGGGAGGCCCGGCTTGCTTTCGTGACTTTTTTTTAGCTCCTTTTCAAAGTCGTGCAGTGTATTGGGACTTGAACTGTGGACGTTTTGACTGTGAGCTTTTCCCTAGGATGGCATCACTATTTTTACTGTTTTAGATTTGAAGAGCTGTGTTAGGCTCTTAGCTCATCTTTTGTGATGATTCTTAAAAACTATAGAGGTTTTATTGTTCTTCAGGCGAAAGAAGTTGATTTCGTCTTTGATGAGTTTTTTATGACCTTGCTTTGTTTATTTTCCTGGATTGGATTTTTCCAAGACAGTATTATTGTAACTGCTTTTTCTAATTAAACCAAACTTTGTTAAATACTTTTATTCAACTTGTGGACCGTGTTCCTTTACCACTCCATCATGATCTTTCAGGGCGCTGGCAACGCCCTGCTTTCATCTGAGGTAAACGGGAGGTAATTTATGTCCTGGTAGCCTGATTATAGATTCAATGCATTGCTGGTTACTGCTTCTAGCTAAAGTTATATCAATGACTATTCAGTAATTCTTACATCTGTACCCGGGTTGGAGTAAAAAAATATGGCTACAATGCGGATACCTTTGTATTGAGTGTGTTTTCGACCTGGCCTAATGGAAATGATTATTAATATTATACGCTAATATTACACAATTATTAATAGCACTACCTATTAAATAGTATTGCTGTGAATATGACTATTCAATGAAAGGAGTTTTCCCAAACAGATTCTGTTTATTACATACAATGAAGAGGTTAACAACTCTTATAAGCTTATATTTCATATGAAATGGATAAAACTAACCAGTGACTATGAAATAAGCGTGATTAGGATTAGTAATTGACTCGAGAACTTGGCGAGTTTAGCACCTCGCTGGGGGATATCGAGCGGCCACAGGGTTTTATCTCAAATCGATGTTGAGATAGATAGAGACACCTGTAGCTCTGAACAGTTGCATACAGGGCTTGCTCTGTAGAGGGCACTGTGGGGGCTAGGTACTCCTCTACTAGATTTTTCATACCATCAAAGGATACTTCTTTACAACTCTGATATGTTTGTGTAATTCCTTCTGCTTTTAATACTACAATACCTTTGTTAGTAGCATATCCATAGGACTTCGGTCCACAGCTAACCCATTCCGAAATGAATTCCTGGGGTTTAAGCTCACTCATTAGCTCCCCCAGATAGGACCCTAATACCAAACTGTCCTGACCTCTTACCGATCTGTAAACAACCGAATCGGTATCATGGTAAAGAACATGGTCCCCTAGTTTATACAGATAGTTATACAGATGGAGACGTCCATAACCTGCTGTCACAAATGCTGCTATGAACACGTTGGTGTTTTTTTGACTGAGTAGGAAGTGTTCACTGTATACCCACTGAAGTAGAGCCACATCATCATTCAGGAAAGACATATATTTCACGGTGTATTCTGCAGAAAATAGAAGTTTAAAAAAATCTTTAGGGTCCCTCAGGATAACCGTATTTGGAAGATTAGCCCGTTGTGCAAATTTCCCCCAGAAAGAGTTTAGCATCAGCTTAAAATACATCTTTTAGACAGATTAGCACATATAGCATTCTTATCCAGAAGGATCCCTTCGCTGCGATGATATTCCTGGATGTAATGATCTTTGTCAGCCTCAGTGGTTACCTCCGGAGGGTATCCACTCGCCTAGGGCTGGGCGATATGGAAAAAAATCATATCACGATAACGATATGATAATGTTATCATATTTCTCGATATCGATAATTATCGAAATTGTTATAAGTATAATTTTTTTTTATTTTTTATTTTTTAAACAACAGATGTATGTTTATTTTGCAGCAATTCTTTGCCATTGCCGCCATCTTTAGTGTTACATCCCCTCACACTCCAGTTCTCAGGCTGCAGCTGGTTTAAAAGCGAAAGTAAACCGGCTTCTCTGCTGGCTGTGGCTCCAGGGGAGTTGAACAGTTCTGGCTCTGCTAGTTTATTTTCGATCTTTTGGTGCTTTTTTGGTGGACAAACCACCGCACATGTGCACCGTGACTCGTGACAGGAGTCTAGCTCTGCTAGCACACATAGCCTACTGTGTACAGATGGTTTCAAACTGTATTTTAAATTAGAAAGCAAACAAAATAAATGGACAAGAGAAAAATAAATCTCAATTTGTTCAGTATTGTCATTTGGACAAGCAAAGCCATTACTTTAAGTTGCAGGCAAGAAAGACAAGTCTGTCCACTGACTCTGGTTTTAAAACTGCCCTGTTGCAGGTCACAAAAAAAAATAATATATTGTTCTAGTGTTGCTAGTATCTGATGAAACTGTCAACAAGTCTAAGCTGGTCTGCCCTGTTGTTCAACTCAGCTGTCTCTGTAACACCAGTATCAGCTCCTTACTTTAGCACTGAAAATCCATTCTGCTGTTGAAAGGTACACCTGGCATAATATTATGGTTTTCTAATTATTCACCCATATTAATTATGAAATTCAAAGTCAATATCACGACAAGGGAAAAGCAACTTCCCATCTACTCTATAAGGCATACAGGGGAAAATAACTCTCTGGGCGGGTAGACTGTAGCCTTAATCAGACCAAAGTAGCTCTTAAGGTCTTTAAAGTCAGAGAGGGTAATAACAGGATGACCTGTAGGATAGAAAAATTTAGCGTTGCGCATGACATACGGATACAGAGAGCATACATCGCTGTAGGATACTGTACCGTCCTCAGTGGTAGTATAACGTAGTCTTATAGCTGACGTACGTCCACCATATAGCGCTTCTCGGGGGTTTAAAGGTGCCTCTGTAAACGCATGGGGGTAGCGGTTTAGAAACTCTATAACTCCTGGATCCGTCTGTGTCCTCTTTACCATTCATGCTCCCATATAACGTCGGTAGTAAGACCATGGGTCGTTTTCAAGTCCCAGAGCTTGGCTATACTGTCTGTATACATGTCACCAAACATTTTATGTGTCACTGGGTTTGTATCATTGGGTTTGAAGCATATGGCACAGCCGTGCCAAAAGCATCCATAGAACTCGAGACAGTGTTTGGTTATACCCCCTCTATCATCTGATTTCTCGAAGTACCCGTCTATGAAATAAGGGCCAACAGCTCTCTCTGCCCCATTCGCGGCATGCTGTATCGTAACATTATGCAGAAACGCTTGGTATTCCAACCATTGAATGGAAACACTCGAGTAGCATTTCTGATTCTGATAGTTAGTGCAGTCCAGTGGCGTTGCGTGGGTAAAATAACAGGGGAAGCCAAAAAAATTTTATTAAAATTTTTTTTATTAAATATTTGTATTAATATATATATATATATTTTTTTTTCTTTAAGTCAAGCAGTCACCATGTACACTACAGTATGGCTCGGCGGCCAGTCAAACTTTATTTTTATTTATTTAACAGATTGCAGAATGGGTACAATACAGTACGGCTCAATACACACAATTGTATAAGGGGATGCAGACCAGAGAAAGACGTTTGTCTTGTTTACATCAGGGTCATTAATACTGCTGGAGCATTGGTTCATTTTTGGTCCGATCTTTCCTTGCACGATTTCGCGCGCCGCGTGGGAGCAGATTGGAGACACATATTCGGTTGTAAAAAGGTGTCCCACGGTCTCCTCTATGGCCGTGAATATTTTCACGCGGATCGGAATCACGGCGCGCCCGTGGGACACTTTTCCGTTTCGGCGAGTTTATTCCATGCTTGCGGCTTTCTTTTTCTAAGCATTTTCGGGGCTACATGTGAATGAGTAAAAGTTGCGGGGCGCCCAGATGTTTCCACGATAGAAAGCTTGTGTGGATCCCATAATAGGCTCACTTAATACAGCGTTTTTAAAATCACGCGACATTTTCAGGGTCACGAGCCGACCTTTTCCCCTCGTTTTCGATGATGGAAGTGATTTAGGAAAAGCTTCGGCACGCCGAGAGGTACCTGTGGATTTAATCTCGCGAGGATCGGGGCAATATTCGGCCCGTGGGAGCAGTCACGGGTTAATACAATGTTCAGAGTGCAGAGGGGAGGTGTGCAGAGGGGATTCCACACTCATGATTCTTCTCACAGCCCCGTTTTAAACTTTTAGGGTGTGGCAGTCAGCTCGAATCTGATTGGCTAGGATCGGTTTTGGACTCTAGATACATGAATCACATGGTTGAGGCTGGAGAAAGAAACCTACCCCCTGCCTCCTCTCCTCTATAGCTGCAGTGAGCACAGTGAGTCTGACAGTGTGTTAGAGGGAGTGAGAAGGAGAAGAGGGAGACATAAAAAAAAAAAAAAAAATTATAACACAGATGCACAGATGAGAAAGAATGTAAACTGTATTAAAAAAAATTATATATATATATATATATTTTTTTTTCATATTTCATATTTGATATTAATTCATATTTTAATAGGGAGGCCTGGCTTCCGTTGGCTTCCATAAGGATTCGCCACTGGTGCAGTCAGGTATAGCAATCGTCTTGGCCTGTAAGAACTTTGTTCTGAAGACTTTCAAACAAGCCGCGGAGATAGTAACCGATCTAAACGGATCCACGCTGGTTTCTTTAATGAAATCTTCGCAACATTTCAAACAGGCTTTGGATAGGATGTCTACGTCATTAAGACAGTAGAGCTCTGCCTCAGTTGCAAAGTTAAAGACACCCGTCCTTACCGTATAATACCAGAGATATAATTTCTCGCGGGTCTCGGGGGGCATAAGGTCAGGGCTGTACGCATTGGAGGGAGGATAGGCACCGACATAATGCAGGTGATCAAGACTGCTGAAAGCGTGTGGGAAGTACCCCTTTGAGGTGTCTGGAAATCCTATGGCTTTAGGCATTTCTGCTAACTGCATAGGGAGAAACGATACAGAGTCTATATACCTCTGATGGTATTGTTTATCTGTTAGGCATAGGACTTTACTGCCTTGGGTTAATCCTTCCATAACCATAGGCTTTATGGGGGGGCAGGTGGCGCACGGAGATTACGTTCGTCACCAACACCGGGAGACACTGGATTCGCCTGTTCGAATCCAGCTCCCGGCGTTGCTATCAGCTTGGCTGGCCTCTCACACTGATACAATTGGCTGTATCAGGGGGTGGGAAAGCTGAAGGGTGGGTCCTGGGCGTTGTGGACAGCGACCCCTACAGTTCGGTCGGGGCGCCTGCTCAGCAAGGGTTGGAACTAAGGAGAGATAGTGTGGCCTCCCACACGCTACACTCTCCCCGGTGAGAACCTGCGCAGCCAGGTTGGCCTGCCCCAGGCTGCACATGCGTCGGAGGAAAGCATGTGACAGTCTCCGGTCTCCCGGACCAACAGTAGGGGAAAGTACGCAACAACCAGGAAGGGTGGGATGGGAGAAAAAATCGGGAAAAAGGAGGGGAAGAAAGATATAAAAAAAAAAAAAAAAAAAAAAAACCATAGGCTTTATAACTAGATAGGAATCAAACCCTTTCGAATTATGCGCAATGAAAGTATAGTGTTTGTACTGGGGGGTTCTAAAAAACTCCAGTCAGGACCGCTCCATGTCTTAGATACACCATGCGTCTGAGTACATATGAGATAGGGCATGTGCTTTTTTGGATTAGATGTGGCAATGTAATAAACCTGTTTGCATTGTGGACATTTCTTACGGCTATCACATGAGTTCCTCTGATTGGTACCAAGCGCTAGTTCTTTATGTTGTTTAAGACAAAACACGGATCGACAGGTTCGATTACAGTCATTACACACCAGTGGAGGCTGCTGATTTTTTTTTTAGGTGAAGCACAAATTATTATATTATATTATATATTAAATTATATTTTTTAAACATCCCCAACGCTGCAACACCCCCATTCCTCCCAGGTGTCAGGCTCCTCATTCGCTTCCATTCATTTTGGGGACCATGTTTAAATATCATACTTCTGAAGTATAAACAAACTATACTGCTGTGACGATTTCAATAAAACAGACCATTCTGAGTCAATGGTATGCAAAACTGTACATATACAATACATATACAATATCTTAACATGTATTGACCACCTTGTGTTCCTCTGTAACACAAGGACAATGAATGAATGAATGAATGAATGAATGAATGAATGAATGAATGAATGAATGAATGAATGAATTAATGAATGAATGAATGAAAACTTTATTTAACAGATTGCAGAATGGGTACAATACAGTACGGCTCAATACACACAATTGTTAAGGGGATGCAGACCAGAGAAAGACTTTCGTCTTGTTTACATCAGGGTCCCCCATTTTCAATTCATCATAACATGACATACAGATAGACAGTACTGCTACATCTATATATGACATACAGAGATATAGACAGTACTGCTACATCCAGACATTTATGACATAACAGATCTACAAATATACATTAGTGTTTAAGAGTACAACGCCTGTCATATAGACCTATAGCGTTGGAAACTCTGATTAAGGAGAGGAGAGGAGAGGAGAGGGAGAGGAGAGGAGAGGAGAGGGAGAGGAGAGAAGAGGAGAGGGAGAGGAGAGGAGGAGGAGGAGGGGAGAGGAGAGAGGAGAGGGAGAGGAGAGGAGAGGAGGAGAGGAGAGGAGAGGAGAGGAGAGGAGAGGAGAGGAGAGGAGAGGAGAGGAGAGGAGAGGAGAGGAGGAGGAGGAGGGGAGGAGAGAGAGGGAGGAAAGAGAAGAAGAGGAGGAGGGAGGAGGAGGAGGAGGGAGGAGGAGGAGGGAGGGGGCCACGGCGGACCAAATAAATCGCTCGTTACCCACAGAAAGGCAGAACGCATACCAACGCACGCAGTAAAATACAGCCAATTAAATCATTATCAACACAGACCCGCCCCACACAGCTACTAAATATTTAAAAAAAAAATGTCACTCACCATTGACGACGTTACTTCTTAGGAGGAAATAGTGTCCCTGTCGCTCCTTGGAAATGAAATCCATCCTTCACTCTTTTCTGATGAAACGTCAGTTGCAGTTGCAAATCCAGCAATGCAACAAACAGCAGTCTTTTGTGATCTAATCGATCCTTCATTTGCGTGAGGATGCTGTCGAAATCCACTAAACATTGTTCTGTTGATGCGTGACACATGTTTCATTTTCGGGACTCCGACTCCGACAGGTGGTCACTCAGACAGTCACCCAAGCGATTCACCCAAATAAAGTTTTCATTCATTCATTAATTTGCTGTCTCGTTATAACACAAACAGCTCACCATGAACCATGACCAGCTTAATTACGTTAGTTAGCATCCAAGCTAGCGTGATAACGTTAGTAGTTATTAGCATCCAAGCTAGAAACTGCTAGGCTGCCTGCTTACAGTACCTGCAATAATGTTGTCATCCTCCTGGACAGATAGACTTGTTAAATCATAATATCCACAGGTGTGTTGTGCTGGTCCTCAGTAAATGTCCCGCCGGCGAAAAATAAGTTGCTATTAAAGTGCTAAATGTTAGATACACTAATATAGAGGTTTCGAACGTGGCTGCTCTGTTAATAAAATGTTCAATCAATCAATCAATCCCACGAGGGGAGAAACAGCCGTGTAGCTACAGAGCTGCAGAGTAGGAGCCATACTCTGATTGGATGTCAAGGCTGTCAATCATTCAACCTCCGTGTAGTAATAATAAAAAAAAAAAAATATATATATATATATATATATATATATATATATATATATATATGTGTAAATTAATAATAATTATGAATTATGAGTGAATTTGTGTTTCACGTGTTGTCATAGAGAAACCTCCACTGTTACACACAGTTAATACTAGGGGGATGGTATGACAGAGTTTATGCGTACAGACACTACACGTTTTTGTACAGATATGTCCCCCCCTTAGCGTTATAGCCTGTGTAGCAACCGTCACACACATATAGCCTAGGAAACTAGAAAGTTGCGTTATACCATAGTAATGATTATCGTGAAAGAACAAATGTAGGGTATGCTCCGTTTCATACCCACTAGCGAAAAGACCAAGCCCTTCCCGGTTTCTGTAGAAGACAACTATCTTCATATCGAGGGCCTGTTCGAATCTATGAATATCGGTGAATGCTACAGCCCCCTCTGGTATCCCCGCACGACGATGAATTCTTTGATTTTTACCTCTGCCACAGTAGCAGGGCTACCCGGTTTCATCATCAGTAACGCCAAAGATCTTGCAAAACAGAACTCATCATCTTTTGTATGTAAATGTAGAAACCTTGTCTTTTTACGAATTAGCTGAGAAGCCATTAAAGTGGTTAATCTTCTTTTTGCACCTCCTGTTGGTACAGTAACAATATTAACCGCTAGCTGTAGGGTCCTATCTGCTAGAATGGCCATATTCGACTGGACGAGTAGATCTAATACCTTATAAAACCGATCAAGGTGTTGTATCCCATCCTCTATTAACATATAAGCCCCATTTGTAAGACTCTGGCCGGTTAATTCGACCTGTAGGATATCCCTCAGGCCGGCTTTTTCTGCTATTTTAGCTAATGCAGTGTGTAGAGTGCTTACCACAGCAGTGTAGAAGGCACTCAAATCCGGCATACCTGTTTGGGGTGGGAATTGTATAAGGTGTCTTGTGTCGACATTATTAAAAAGTTCTCGGATATTAACATCGGGGTCCCCTTCCCCTGTCTGTGTAGTACTATAGCAGGACCAATGGTCTGCTGTGTAGGGGGTGCCAATATTACACAAGGTTCAGCCTCTAGAGATTGAATATCCTCCTCCCTAGAAGCGTTCAACACATCAAAAAAAGCTTCTACGTCGGTTAATACAGGTAAAGTTGTATGCGAGTTAATTATACTATCAAATGCTGTTTGCAGGTCTGTAGATATTAGGCCTGGAGTCTGTAGTGCAAGAGGATCAGGTACAGTAGTAGGGTTACGCAGTTCATTATCTAGATCGTGTATCTCTGCAGGTATACCTGTAGGTCAGTGGCGGCTGGTCAATGGGGGCGCTAGAGCGCCGCCCTCCCTGGTTAAAAGAGAGAAGAAGAAGATTTTTTATTTTTTTATAGCCCTATAAATATTTACTCATTTTAAGTATGTTTGTGTTTCCAATGCACAATATAACGTTAATATATCAAATATAAATAATTGTTTTCATGAACAGGAAGTGACTGTCTGATAGAGAATACGTTCCGTAGCCGCATTTCTCTCGGGCTCGCCGTAGCCGCATTTCTCTCGGGCTAGACGCAATAGCGCTTACAGTGGGCGTGCACGCCGTGCACTGGTTTCATCGCTGTATCCGTCGCAGCCAATCAGTGCGTAACGCGCTGTGCGTTGAAATATGATGTATTATGATGGAAGCCGGGCGTTTCTCCAAGCGATCTATTATCATTTAAGCAAGCAGCGTCGAGACTTTCCGTAGCCGCATTTCTCAGAGACGCTCTCTGATTGGCCGACGCCAGTATTTTTCCGTAGCCGCATTTCTCGGAGACGCTCTCTCTGATTGGCCGACGGCAGTTTCTGGTTAGGAAGTTAGTAGTTAGTTACTCTACGCTGTTGTGTTGTGAATGTGATGCAGTCATTCTGGAGTGGACAGTGGATATACATCAACAACAACAGTCTGAACTGTCTGGCACTGTGGGACAGTGGACATTATACACTTTATCAAGCCCTCCGGACCACGTTTCAACTAACTACAGTGAGTTAATGAGTTAATGCGGTCTGTCTCTCTCTCTCTGTCTCTCTCTCTCTGTCTCTCTCTCTCTCTCTCCTTATCTCTCACTCTCTCTCTCTCTCTCTCTCTCTCGCTCTCTCAACACAGCGTGTTAATTTCGCTGTGGCCAGGTATTGCATAATGGCTGAATGAATGAATGGTAACTTGTTTAAAATGACAAGATAGGCCTATATATATATGTGTTCATTATTGATTTGATGATCATACGTGTACTAATGTAGTATGAATCAATTAAATCGACTTAATGTTGGTAACGTTATTCGCTTGGCTTCGTCAGTATTCGCTTGGCCAGCTTGGTCAGATGATTGCGACCACCCAAATGTAGTTCATACCGGCCGCCACTGCTGTGGGTATCATTGTATTTAGCCTTTCTATTTCTGCTAGTAGGTGTATAGGTATTCTTTCCATGTTTGTAAAATGAATATACAAATCACTTTATGATATAATCAGTACCGGCCCCCCGTCCATATTAAAAAGAAAGAAAAAAGGACGGTGTGTATATATATATATATATATATATATATATATATATATATATATATATATATATATATATATATATATATATATATACAAAAAGTACCCAATTTCAGGGCGGTTAGGTGCCCGAGCGGAGATTGCGTTCGTCACCAACCCCGGAGCTGTGAGCTGGATTCGCCTGTTCGAATCCAGCTCACAGCTCCGGGGTTGTCACCAGCTTGGCTGGCCGTTCACACTAATACAATTGGCTGTATTAGAGGGTGGGAGAAGCTGGCGGGGTGGGTCCGGGTCGTTGTAAACAGCGACTCCTACAGTTCGGTCGGGGCGCCTGCTAAGTGCGGATAGGACCTGAGGGGGATAGTGTGATCCTCCCACACGCTACGCCCTCTCAATGAGAATCCGCGCTGCCAGGTGAAAAGAAGCGGTGATTGGCTGGACGTGTGTCGGAGGAAGCACGTGGTAGCCTCCACTCTCCCAGATGATCTGACTGTGGGGGGTAAGTGCGCAGCGACCAGGAAGGGACTTGGAATTGGCATACGACTAACATTGGGATGGGAGAAAATCGGAGGAAAATGGAGGGGGAAAAAGATTTAAAACAAAAAAAGAACATCGTCATCATAGTATGTATCATTCTCTGTGAAGCCGCCTGTAGCCTACGTTGTATGCGTTGCCTCTGGAGATGGTCTCTTGGTCTTGGTCTTGTAGTGTGGCGTTGTCGTGCGGCCAGGTCAATGGCAGCGATTTCTTGTAAAATATCCGGGCCTCACAACGTATTCCAATCTATATCTTTTGAAGAGATAAAAAAGGATGTTAATATCAGCATATACACCTACATACACACACACACATAAGTATATACACAGCATACATCATACACAAACATACACACACATGCACACACACACACACACACACACACACACACACACACACACACACACACACACACATATATATTCTTCTCTAAAAATGTACATACCGGTAACGACAGTTGGCGTAGCAGTACAGGTCTCAGTAGAAACAGGTCCAGTAAGGGCAGCTAGAGTAGTCGCTGTAATTTTTTTTTAAATGTAACAATATTAAAGAACTATTAACACCTAAACAGATATACACATAACTATATACACAGCATACATCATACACAAGCATACACACACACACACACACACACACACACACACACACACACACACACACATACACACACACACACACACATACACACACACACACACACACACACACACACACACACACACACACACACATACTCATATACATTGTCCTCTAAAAATGTACATACCGGTAACGACAGCTGGCGTAGCAGTACAGGTCTCATCAGTAGAAACAAGTCCAGTAAGGGGTGCTAGAGTAGTCGCTGTAAAAATAAGAAAAATTATCAATATTAAAGAACTATTAACACCTAAACAAATATACACATAAGTATATACACAGCATACACGCGCACACACGCGCACACACACACACACACACACACACACACACACACACACACACACACACACACACACACACACACACACACACACACACACACACACACACACACACACACACATATACATTGTCCTCTAAAAATGTACATACTGGTAACGACAGCTGGCGTAGCAGTACAGGTCTCTTCAGTAGAAACAAGTCCAGTAAGGGGTGCTAGAGTAGTCGCTGTAATTTTTTTTTAAATTATCAATATTAAAGAACTATTAACACCTAAACAGATATACACATAAGTATATACACAGCATACACGCGCACACACACACACACACACACACACACACATAGACGCCTGCGCAATAGAGCACGGGAAGCAGCTGCTCTACGACTATTGAACATGGGGGGGCAAACGTCTGATTTTGCTCCCCCACTTTTTGATCATATGAAAAATATGATATACCCCCCCCCCCTCCCATATATAAATCTAACCATAACTACGTAATTTCAATCAAATTAATAATACGCAATGACACTTAATAGCAAGTTTTTAAGTTTCCAAAGATTGTGACCCCCCCCCCTGCTCCCCCATATGGTTTGATCCAGTGCCTCTCCAAGTCCAACCCCCAGCAGAGCAGACAGTAGTGGCGCACGGCGCTGGCGCTGCAGGTAGGCTGAGTGTAAATTCAAAGGCCACAGAAGTGTGTCATTTGGTGCCATCTGGTCATACCAATAATAATAATAATAATAATAATAACAAAGTGTCCCTCTGGTTGGCATTAGCTTTAGTGCTAAGAGGCCTGCCTCTTATATAAGCCTCTCTAATAAAGGCCTGGTGCTCTTTGCAGCTGAGGTAAATAGAAGACCCGTCCTATATTTGAGGATTTACGGTAAATCAAGATGTTCAATTATCTTAAGGTACAATACCTGAAATGAAAATGTGTGTGTGTGTCCAGCCAACCAGGTAACATGGCAGAAAAAAGAAAGAATACAGACATCGGAGCATTTTTCAGTACACCAAAACGCAAAGTAAGAACCCTAGTAGCCTAATAGCTCAAAGACTTAAAGGGCGGGCTCCACAAATAATGGATTGCACGGTGTTAATTGCACCTTTACTTACAATTCATTATGAATTGTAAATGGGGGACCCTGATGTAAACAAAACAAAAGTCTTTCTCTGGTCTGCAATCCCTTAACAATTGTGTGTATTGAGCCTTACTATATTGTACCCATTCTGCAATATGTTAATAACATTTTTAATCAATCAATAACAGATTGCAGAATGGGTACAGTACAGTACGGCTCAATACACACAATTGTTAAGGGGATGCAGACCAGAGAAAGACTTTCGTCTTGTTTACATCAGGGTTCCCCATTTTCAATTCATAATGAATTGTAAGTAAGGGTGCAATAGAAATGTTTCATAATGATGTTCAGTGTATTCATAAGTGTATTGCTCTCCTTAATGTAGAATGATATGGTGACTGTGCAGACTCAGGGAGGAGGCAGAGAAGGAGAGAAAGAGACCCAAGAGTTACAGGTAATGGAAATATCAGACAGCTTAAAGTGTAGGATAACATAACAAATTAAGACACAAAATAGGCTATATTTACAGCAGACCCTGTTATTGTTCCTTGTTGGTATTTTTTCTCTCTTTCTTATTAAAAACTTGGCCTATTTGAAAGGAGATTGATTTAATAAAAATAAAAGAGCAAAAAAAAAATATACAGTATATATACTGTATATAAATATATATATATTAATATATTATTATTATTATAGTAATTGGCTATCATACTGCAATATAAACTGAGTTTTATAGTGAAAAGAGCAGCTTTATTGGTCAAGATTGAAGGCTCTATATTGCAGGAAATTGCACGTACAGGTTCATTAAATGAAAAAAATATCTGCCAAACCACCCCTTGCATGTTAAAAAAAAAAAAAAAAAAAAAAAAAATTGCACCCCCACTTTCAACTATAACTAGGCGGCCATGCACACACACACACACACACATACACACACACACATACACACACACACACACACACACACACACACACACACACACACACACACACACACACACACACACACACACAGATACACACACACACATATATATTCTCCTCTAAAATGTACATACCGGCAGGGGCGTAGCTGGGGGGGGGGGTAGCTTAGGATGATTCCAAGGGCCCAGCACCAGGGGCGGATTTAGGATTGTAGGAAATCCGGGGCTTAGCCCAGATGGGCCCCCCCTTTTTTTTGTATTTTTTTTAATTTTTTTAATTTTAATTTTTTTTTTGGCAGGCATGGGGTGGTTTGGAGGGGCTCAGGCACGACCCCCTCCACGACAGATTTTTTTTGAATTTAATGAACCTGTACGTGCAATTTCCTGCAATATAGAGCCTTCAATCTTGACCAATAAAGCTGCTCTTTTCACTATAAAACTCAGTTAACCATAACGTAGTTATGGTTAGATTTATATATTGGGGGGGGATATATCATATTTTTCATATAATCAAAAAGTGGTGGAGCAAGATCATACCTTTGCTCCCCCAAGTTCAATAGTGGGAGAGCAGAGATGCTCCGAATGCTCTTATGGCCAGGCGTCTATGATTCACTGATACAAAGTAAAATAGTGCAGTGCAATAAAATAGTTAGTCAAATAGAATAAAATAATGCAATAGTGCATTGCAATAAAATAGTTATCATCGTATTTTTTCGGGAGGCCGGTAAGGAGTGCATTACAGTAGTCGAGTTGGCTTGAGATAAAGGCATGGATCTGGTTTTCAGCGTCCTTTTGATTTATAAATGGCCGTACTTTAGCTATGTTTCTAAGGTGGAAGAATTAAGTTTTTGTCAACTTGTTGATTGTGATTTAAAGCTTAGGTCTGAGTCTACCATAACACCAAGACTTAACTCACTCAAATACAGTTAGCAGCTGGATAGACCACAGATGGAAATGAGCTTCTGCTAAATCTGGTGCAAACATATTTTCATGTAACAATGATGAATTGTAAAAAAGAAAAAGAAAAAAGAAAAAAATTATTTTTTTAAAAAGAAATGTTTTAAATAGATTCGGGGCTTTTCAGAATACATCCGGGGCTTGAGCCCAGGTAGCCACCCCCTAGCTCCGCCCCTGCCCAGCACTGGGGGGGGGGCCCAAAAAAAAAAAAAAAAAAAAAATGTTTTACTAGACATCACTCAGGTGTATTATTGATGCTCTCATTGATACTATGTTTGTTTCTGAAGTGTGTGTGTGTGTGTGTGTGTGTGTGTGTGTGTGTGTGTGTGTGTGTGTGTGTGTGTGTGTGTGTGTGTGTGTGTGAGATATATAGAGAGAGAGGGGGGGGCTTTGGTAGACTATTGCATTGGTCCATTCATTGAAGATGAACGCAATGCGACATCCTTTACTAGGCTCACCCACCAACAGTGCAGGTGCTGAACTGCTGATCCGAATGTATAGGTAAAAACCATATTATGCGTTTAGGCAAAAAGAAAATTCCGCTCACACGCTCGCATTCACTGGGGGCCTACAAATACATTCTTTCAGGGGGCCCAGAATCTGGAGCTACACCCCTGCATACCGGTAACGACAGTTGGCGTAGCAGTACAGGTCTCTTCAGAGAAACAGGTCCATTAAGGGCAGTTAGAGTAGTCGCTGTAGAAAAAAAATTATCAATATTAAAGAACTATTAACACCTAGACAGATATAAACCTATACACATACATACACATACATACACATATATATACATACCTAGATTGGTTTCAGCATTAGAAGGGCCCGGAGTAGACAGACTAGTGGTACTTATATCTCGAGAGAGAAAAAGAGCTGTTTATTATAAAAACGTATTTAAAAAAAATTATAGTCCTCGCTTGTATAAGATAGTATTTACCTATAAGTTCTGGTTCTGTTAGATCCACCGTATTGTTAGATTTCGATCAATCAGCCAGTATCACCTCTTCATCTGTTGGCTTGTGTCACTTATCACCTCTGTATCCGTTGACTCTGCGTTGTGTTTTATCTCTCCGACGTCTCATACTGGCTGTACAATATTTGTTATCCCCCTTTAATGTAATCCGTAAGCATAAGAATTTGACACTAGGCCGCGTAGTACCTTTCTTGGAAAACGTTGTTTATTACATAAACAAAAGCCTCAGATGTATACCCATTTCGTATTGTCCTTGAAAAAGTCTTTGATGGAACACTAAATTCATTATTCTATCGTATTCTGCTGTTTAGTCCAATGGTGGCTAAGGCCTGGTCGTTAGCCACAACCCTTCTCCCGTTAGCCGAAGCTAATGATGATGTGTCGTCTCCCCTCCCCCACCGGCGAGGGTGAGAGAGAGATGGACGTCTCTGATCCATGTCCGCTCGCATCAGCTTCGTGTCTAGATCTAACTCATACGCGGAAGACACTCACATTATAATAATCATCATCATCATTATCATCAATGACAGGCCCGCCCCTTTTCTGGTTGTCATGTGACGCGCTGTCATGGCAACTGCTTTTAACCTTTAACACACATTAAACTGCCGTTTATAATGATATCAGTTGTTATATGCTGATGGAATGCAGACACCCTGCTCGCTGCTACAACACTGACTGCTGCTGAATACATTGCCTCTCTCTCACTGACCTGGCCCCTTTAGATGCTGTCATCTCCCCCAATATATACATTACATACATTGAAAAACCTCGATTTCCTTCACTCCCCCCTTTGATTCTTCAAACAACTGTCAGAATCAACAACCTACTTGGTATCTCAATGAATACATAGGACTTCACATTGTCGTCTTGTCTCTCTCTTGATGAACTCTGGAAGGAAGCCCCTGTTTTGATCATGATTCAGCAATAAAAACCCCCTGTTGTGAAGGGCCAGATTAACACTGAGAATCTACGTTTTATTGTTTTATATAACTTGTATATTATTTATATATATAAGCTATATCCCTTTAAGCCTCCGTTTGAATCATAGTAATATTCGCTTTCCTCATTGGATAATGCCCTTGACGTTCGCGGCGCCAAGGACCGCGCCCCTGAGTCAGGTTCAAAGGCGATTCTGGACAAGTTGGGACATGCCTGGTGCCGGCGCATTGATTCCAGACAAGAGCTGAGGCTGGGCACTAGAAAGCCCTCTAAGTATATATATCGTGGAAGGTGCGAACAGTAGCAGTTCGTTCGTAGTGTGTCAGATCTAATGCAGTAACGTGAAGTTCGTCTAAGCAAGCAGTGTACGTCTAAGTAGCAGTTGTATTAAGTAACGTCAAGTTCGACATAACTTAATGTGAAGTAAAGAGTCGTCATTTAGTGTGAATCGTATTACAGCAGTTAGTTCGGTGTGCAGCATTAACAAGCAGTTCGTTCGTTTAGTAACTAGTGTAAAACCTTAGCAAGTGTGTGTGGACTTAGTGATTAGTGCCAGCACACGAGGAGGGCCTAGTCGCAGAACTATTGGACATGTGCATATTGGAACCTACCGCGTCGATATTGTAGAACCATTATTGGTTGGATTATAGTGATTGTGGAACGTACTACCGTGGAGAAGAGCATCGTTAATACCCACTGTCGTTTGGATTTAACTACCTTGAAGATCTTACCTCGGGCTAGCTTCGAGGACGAAGCTGGCTGGCTATCATCATTGCTATCGAGCATTGGATTACAGCTATTACCTTGCTACTGAGCACTTGGATTATAAGGACCGGATCCGTATGAGAACCCCTTTTCTTCAAGTGAACAGACTGAGTATCCGTACCTTCTTCCTTCTCCTGGAGCTTACAACTCTGGGAGGATATCACCTGTCTCCAGCGGTACCTTCGTTTGCCCCCCTATATTGCCATCCCACGCCAGGCGGCGTTTGGTCTAGTATACCCAGCTTAGGAATTATTCATTCCCACTGACTTTGCTACTCACTGACTTTCTCATATTATTCGCCATAAAAGAGCGACCACAAGTAATTCCCATTTTGTATATTGCTGCATAATAATAAATACTATAAATGATATTTCCTTGTCACCGTGCCGTCTATTCTGAGTGTCTGCCATATAATAACTGTACTGTCTGGCAAGTAATAATAATAATAATAATAAGTAGTAGTGGTTTAATCTATCACAATCTTTAATACAGTCAGGGTTTTGTAACCCCTCAGTTACAATTGGTCCTTCGAGCCGGAGTAATCTTAATCTTAATCATATTAATAGTGATATGGCCGGCGGCGGACACTCTCCAAACGGCTCTCCCAAACTATCGCGCCCTAGGCGCCAACGTCAGCCCCCTCCACAATTGGAGGACTGCGCTTTCGTTTTACCTCCTAGCTTATCTAAAAAGACGTTAAGCACGGATAAAACTAATAGTTTAAGCATGCCCAATCCTATCGACTTGTCGGCCCCACTAGTAGAGACCCCAGCGGGTTCAAACAAAACTGACTTAGCTCACAGGGGGGGACAAGCGGGACATGACGTGACTATACCCAAAGACCACAGCGCCACCGAGATGGACCTCGGAGCGCCAAAGGATAAAGACAGCGCCACCGAGATGGACCTCGGAGCGCCAAAGGATAAAGACAGCGCCACCGAGATGGACCTCGGAACGCAAGAGACCAAAGAGCGCGCACCCGAGATAGACCTCGGCGCGCACCCAAGAGAAGAGTACCGCGTCTCAGAGATGGACCTCGGAGCGCGGGAGAAAATAAGAAGCAGCGCCCTCGAGATGGACCTCGGAGCGCGTAAAGAGAACAGGTCACCACCAAGTCCTGTCAACGTCAGATCACCCTCATCAGCGTCATCCCCCAGCGAGGCTGACCAGAGACTAGCGCAAGCCCTGATCGCCACACTGGCAGCTTCAACCGAAAGAGACCGTCTCCAAGCGCAACAACAGAGTGAGCGCGAACATTCTGCAGTGGAAAGAGAACGTCTCCAAGCGCAACAACAGAGTGAGCGCGAACATTCTGCAGTGGAAAGAGAACGTCTCCAAGCGCAACAACAGAGTGAGCGCGAACATTCTGCAGTGGAAGGAGAACGTCTCCAAGCGCAACAACAGAACGAGCGCGAACGCATCCGACTGGAAGAGAGTCGCCTCCAGGCTGACGCCGCGATGACCATCAGACTGGAAGAGAGGCGCCTCCAAGCTGAAGAAAACATCCAGCGAGACCGTGCCAATGCACAGCGCGACGCCGCCAATGCACAGCGCGAAGCGGAGCGGGACCGCCTGCAGGCGCAGATGATGGAGCAATTGCTCCAGAGGGCGACCCCCCACTCCTCCACCCGGAGATCATCACTACACGGGTCGAGGGCACCTTCCCCTCCCCGACCAGTCTATACGGGACCCAGCCAACGGGAAGATCCCGCCTACGTCGCCGAGAAACTAACTAAGAGACTTCAAGGCCTAACGGAGGACGAGGGAGGACATCAAGCCCACCAGCACAAACCTATTTCGGACCAGGAGGCACAGTACAGCCCCGACCTCAGCCCCGAGCCGCTGCGTTACGAACCCCCGACCCAACCCAGGGGTGAGTTTAATACACAGTCAGCACCAAGGAGCAGTACCTGGGGGCCCGGCCGCTGGTTCCCACCCAGCACAAACCCACGACCACCCGTACGGGGAGACTCGCCCAGGAGGCCTCTCCCCCTACGCGCATCGGTGTCCCAGCCATCCATGGCATCTTACCTTGGAACACCCACATTCCCAGACTTTACGCGTGAGGACAGAGCACAGTATACTGAACTACGCATGTGTTTAGAGACTATTATGTCCGAGGTACATGACGAGTCCTATAAATATGCCATCCTCCTCAACTACCTTAAAGTACCCAGAGCGCATAACATAGCGCTGGCATATTCGAACTCAAGAACCCCCTATTCTGATGCTCTGGTGGCCCTCGACGCGCGCTATGGACGCATATGGGATTACGTAATTCAAGAAATACGGGATATCGACCGCCTCCCCCCAGCTAAAGACAATAGAGCATTAGATGACCTCTCTATAAAGGTGCAATCCCTTGTAGGGATGCTCGGGTCACAGAGGGAGAAGGGGAGATATGAACTATATGCCAATTCCAACGTGGAGCGGATACTGGAGAAGCTCCCTCCAGCCCGTCAAGAGCGTTTTCGGCGGCAGAGAGACCACCGTGACCCCCACGGCCCAGAACCATCCCTCCTAGACCTTGCTGACTTCCTAGCCAGGGAGGTCAGCAGTCTACAACTAGACACGTTCGCGTGGGGTGGCTCTAACCCTAAAGATGGACCGAGAAGGTTCAATGACAACCGCCGGTCCGTGACCGTGATGCACCAGGCCGAGTCAGTGCCGCGGCACAAGAGCCATAACACCCCCCCCCCCGCGAAGGGAAAATGGAAGATCGCCTGCCAGCATTGTGACCACGAACATTGGCTATCTCAATGCGACACCTTTAAGAAGTTGACCGCTGACGAAGTGAGTCAGTGGATCAAAGCAGCCACATGGCAGCTGAGTGCCGCCTGAAGAAAAGATGCAGCAAGTGCGACGGCGCCCACCTGGATGTCCTACACGAGAGCAACAAGCGGAGACCCGTACCACAAAGCAGCTCGAGAGCAGATGTCCTATATATAGACCCTGTGAAGAGCGGGAGCTCCCGAGTGCTCCTGAAGGTGGTCCGAGTGCTCCTAAGCTACGAGGACAAGGTCCTGGGCCCTCATTCATCAACGTGTTCTACGCACAGATTTGTGCTTACCATGTGCGTACGATCATTTCTAAGCAAAGAGTGGGATTCATCAATTTCAACTTGAACTTGTCTCCGTGCTTACGTCTACGCACAGGTCAGAGCACACTTAGCTGACGCCCAGTGGTAGAATATCGTTACTACGCATAAGCACTCCTCAGTTCTGCATTAGTTTCAAGGCGGAAATATGCTTCCGTGCATTAGTGTTCAACTTCTGTATGACCCGTAATTCATTATAGTTCATTATAAAATAGCGACAGTAGTGTAATTATAACGGGCTCACACGCGAACAAGAGGTTGGCCTGCTTGTTTGGCACGGGGGGCAGACGCAAAACACCAACCTCCCAACGTGATTAAATATTGTTTCAGATAAAAAGCGAATTATTTTGTGTTTCATGTTTCCAAATAAGATTGGTCACGAAATGCTTTCTACTTCAATTTGTTGGTTAGAATAGATGACCTCCGTTGAAACTTCACTGAGACTAACTAGTCTATTTGTGAGCTCCCGCTCAGATGTGATAATAATAACAATAATAATAATAGCTTCATTTTATATAGCGCCTTTCAAGAGACCCAAGGTCGCTTTACATAGATAGGGGGAGGGAATAACAAAGTAACAGACATAGTGGACAGACACACAACATATAAATATGATGATGGAATTCATTCAAGATCCTCTCCACCCTCGGGTCTTTGCCACCGGCACGGCCCATCGTGATATTGGAGATGGATCGAGCAATAGACTGTTACTGTAGCTGTCAAAGCTCCATCACAAATGCAGTTATGTGAATAGAAAGGGATTCCACTAAGTCAATGTTGCGATGCGCATTTGCCTGATACATGTTGTTGCTGCATGCCGGGAGGAAGGCGATGCTGAATGTTTTCAATTCATTAAATAAAACAGATACTTTTTGCAAGGGTTTACTGACTGTCATACAAATAATCAACCAACTACATACTGTAACTTTTCAGTGCACGTTCTTATTTACATTGTGACAACAGCCTTGTGAGTTCCCGCAGTGACCCGCACACAGACATGATGGAATTCAAGTTCATGTATTGAAAGGCAGGCTACATCATACATGCAGTGAGATTCATTGTTCTTGTATATGCTCTCGTATTATTGTTTATATAGGCTACCCAATACTGACATCAAAATAGATTGTAGTATGCCTCTAGAAATCATATGCAGCAGGTAGAAAATTGATGGGAGATCCATCGCGATTTGGAATAAAATTGAGGAGAACTTTAATCCCTGGGTATTAATCAAACAACACGGGAAAAGGCAGTCATATTCCAGCGCGGTCTTTATTAGCCGACAACAAAATAGATGCCTCTAAAAGTCATATAGCCAATCGAACACAACTAATAAAGGCATTCATATTACAGCACGGTTATAATGACACACAACCAACGCCAAACAGTGGTCAACGAACGGTCTTTATTAGTATTTTGAGCTGTCCAGGCAGAATTGCAGCAATGGTCTTAGGGAGCCGTTGATATCTGACATCACCGTTTACAAATCCGCCTTTTATTTATCCCATAATACGCGATAGTGTCTTCTTGGTTCGACAGCAGTGAACAATCTCCGTGGAGTTTCTCAGAGTTCCGCTCGGGTCAGTCCATTATTTCACATCCCATGTTTCCTCACTTTCATGACCATATATGGATAATCATGCACGAGCATTGACGGTAGAACAAAGTGGTATTCATCAACACGGAGGAGCATAGGACCTGTGTACGCACGGTTGATGAATCCCGACTTTCCTGTGCGTACACTCATTCTAAATTCTGTGCTTACGTGTGGAAATAGAACATGTTCTACGCACACGTTGATGAATGAGGGCCCTGGACACTTACGCCGTCCTCGACGATGGGTCAGAAAAGACTCTCCTCCTCGCTTCCGCCGCAGCCCAGTTGGGCCTGCGGGGTACCGAAGAAACAATGACAATCCGTACTATTCGGCGAGACCTAAAGACCATAAAGGGTGAAAACGTCTCATTCACAATAGCAGCGGTCGAGCAGCCCGAGAAGCGGTACAGCATCACTAATGCATTTACAAGCCATGACATAGGTCTGTCACGCTATAACTACCCCATCCCACAGCTGATGGAGAAGTACGCGCACCTACGCCGACTGCCTATACCGCTCATCGACGGCGCCACACCGACCCTGCTCATAGGCTCCGACCACACAGACCTCATCGTCCCAACGGACGCGGTCCACATCGGACCCAGAGGCTGCCCAGCCGCGGTCAAGACCCGCCTGGGCTGGACGCTCCAAGGCCCTCTCTCCGGGCCTTCCAACCGACCAACGTCCACACGCTGCCTCTACACAAGGGTAAGCGACAACGACACCACCCTCTTGCAGCACGTCAAGAGACTATGGACATTAGACTCGATGCCCTTCAAGAACGAACGGAAACTAGTTCGCTCCAAGGAAGACAAGTACGCCATAGCTCTCCTCGAGCAGAAGACAAAGATGGTCGAGGTCGACGGAGTGATGAGATACGCAACTCCACTCTTGAGGCGGGAGGGGATGCCCACCCTCCACGCATCAAAAGAAGCGACACAACGCTATCTACACGGCGTCTCGCTAAAGACCCCCCTCAAGCAACGATATACCGCGCTGAGATCGACAAGCTGATCACGGCTGGACATATAAAGAAAATCGACGACCAAGAGGCAGACCAGACGACTGAATCCTGGTACGTGCCCCATCACAAGGTCCACCACAACGGCAAGAACCGCATTGTATTTAACTGCAGTTATCAGATCGGACTACAGAACCTGAATAACTTGCTCCTGCCCGGCCCGACACTCGGCCCCTCCCTCCTCGGCGTACTACTACGTTTCCGCCAGGACAAAGTAGCAATCAGCGGCGACATCAAAGGGATGTTCCTACAAGTGCGACTGATGGAGGAGGACAAGCCCCTGCTGCGGTTCCTGTGGAGAGAGAGGATCGACGATGAACAACCCTCAATCTATCAATGGGAGGTCCTCCCCTTCGGCACCACATGCAGTCCATGCTGCGCCACGTTCGCACTACAAAAGCACGTGGCCGAAGACCCTGGAGCCGACGAGGAGGTCAGACACAGCGTGGAGAGGAGTTTCTACGTGGACAACTGCCTACAGAGCGTATCAACGCCAGAAGAAGCGGAAAGCATCTTGCTGAAGCTACGAGCCTCCCTGGTCAAAGGCGGCTTCGACCTTAGGCAATGGGCCAGCAGTGACCCTCACGTACTCCGCAGCCTCCCCCCAGAGACAAAGGCAGCAAGCAGCGAGACCTGGATGGCGACCACCCCAGGTGAAGCACAGGAAATGACATTGGGCCTCGTCTGGCGTTTTAAAACAGACTCGCTCCATTACAAGCACACACCCCTGACCAAGGAGCAGGGAAGGTCGACCCCTCTACCGACCACTCGACTGAGTGTATACAGAACACTCGCAAGCCAATACGACCCGCTGGGGTGTATCCTACCTTACACCACTCGGGCGAAGATGCTGGTGCGAGAACTGTGGGACAAGGAGCAGGGCTGGGACAACCCCATACCCGAGCACCTGGCTTCCACCTGGAGAGAGTGGGAGGGAGAACATTCGACGGAGCTACTTCCCACCCACAGTGCGGCTGGAGACGTGTCAGATAGACCTGCACGTCTTCAGTGACGCCTCAGAAGTGGCTTACTTGAGAGCCCGAGAAGAGGGAGGAGAAGTACATACAGCCTTCGTCCTGGCCCGCTCAAGGATAGCTCCCCGCAAGCAGCAATCTATCCCGCGTCTAGAGCTCTGCGCAGCTCTGGTAGGCGCGCAACTCGCCACGCTGATACAAAGCGAACTCACCATAACGGTGCGAAAGACAATCCTGTGGTCAGACTACATGACTGTGCTCACTTGGATCCAGTCCGATTCTTGTCGATACAAAGTTTTTGTCGGAGTCCGAGTCACCGAGATTCAAGACTTGGTAGGATCAGCGTGTTGGAGATACGTTGACACTAAGCAGAACCCAGCGGATGTCATCACACGGGGGATGTCCTTAGATGACCTCACACGTCTTAACCCTTACAGTGACGGTCCTGAGTTCCTCAAGCTCCCGGAGGAGAAGTGGCCTACCCCCACACCACGGGAGGCGAGTCACGAGGAGGCAGAGATCAAGAAGTCTATGTTCTGTGGGCTGACGCACGCCCCGGCTCCAACGGACCCGAACCTAGACGACTACTTAACCCTTGAGAGTGCTCAGAAAAGGACATTCTTGTGGCACCACCCTGAGGTTCCCCCCACCACAGACCTTGACGCATCGAACTACAAAGAGGCCGAACTCCTTCTGCTAAGGAGAGCCCAAAGAGACTCATTCCCAGAAGAACTAGACTGCCTGAAAGGGGACAAGCCAGTCCCCTCAGACAGCCGACTTCTCACTTTGGCCCCAGAGCTCGACGCCCAACACCTCATCAGGGTGGGTGGTCGTTTGAGACGGGCCCCGGACGTGACTGACGATGCTAAGCATCCTATCGTCCTCAACAGCCGACACAAGATAACCGAGCTGATCATACAGAAGTACGACGAGGTGGTGCACCACGCGGGGGCAGAGAGAGTCTTCGCTGAGATCCGACGACGCTTCTGGATACTCCAAGGGAGAGAAGCAGTACGTCGCTTCCAACGGACTTGCCTAACCTGTCGCAAGTGGCGAGCACAGCCCAGTATACCGATGATGGCCGACCTGCCTCCCTGTCGCCTCCGACTCGGCGAGAGGGCCTTCCACTCCACGGGCGTGGACTGCTTCGGCCCATTCAACGTCAAGAAAGGAAGAGGGACAGAGAAGAGGTGGGGCATTGTGTACAAGTGTATGACCACCCGAGCTGTTCATATAGAAATCCTCCAGACCATGAGTACGGACTCATTCCTCATGTCCTTCCGGAGATTTCAAGCCCAGAGAGGAACCCCGTCTGTGTTGTTGTCCGACCAAGGGACAAACTTCAAAGGAGGAGACAGAGAATTGAGAGAGAGTTTCCTGGCTATGGGTGAAGAACTTAAGACCCGCCTCGCTCCCGCTCAGATCACATTCCAGTTCAACCCCCCGAATGCCCCTCATTTCGGGGGAACCTGGGAAAGAGAAGTCCGTTCTATAAAGAATGCTATGTACACCGTGCTTGGGGCCCAGACCGTGGTGGAGGAAGTCCTGATGACAGTCCTCACGGAGATCAAGGGCGTCTTGAACTCTAAGCCCCTCGGTTACGTCTCAAGTGATGTAGCAGACGTCGACCCAGTCACCCCAAACTATCTCTTGATGGGGCGGCTGGACCCTGCCCTTCCACAGGCGGTGTACAGACATGATGAGATGAACGGCCGGAGAATGTGGAGACACAGCCAAGTATTGGCCGACCAGTTTTGGACCCGTTTTCTCCTCCATTATCTACCATCCCTCCAAGCCCGTCAGAAGTGGGTAAAGGACAGGGACAACCTGAAGGTGGACACAGTCGTCATGATAATAGACCAGTCACTACCCCGAGCTACGTGGCCGGCCGGCCGCGTGAGCAGAGTGATTACTGGTGCCGATGGGAAGGTCAGAGCGGCAGAAGTCATAGTCCAAGGGCGGACTTACACCCGACCTGTGGCGAAGCTGATAGAGTTGCCGGAGATCCCTGACTCCCCTGATGACGACCATGACCCACTGACTTTGTAGATTGCCCTACTCCTCACAACAAGTATGGAGCAGTTGACTGGACCATTAATCTGTCTCCCTTTACTAATTAGGTGCGGACTAATTAGGAGGCGGCTGTTGTGAAGGGCCAGATTAACACTGAGAATCTACGTTTTATTGTTTTATATAACTTGTATATTATTTATATATATAAGCTATATCCCTTTAAGCCTCCGTTTGAATCATAGTAATATTCGCTTTCCTCATTGGATAATGCCCTTGACGTTCGCGGCGCCAAGGACCGCGCCCCTGAGTCAGGTTCAAAGGCGAGTCTGGACAAGTTGGGACATGCCTGGTGCCGGCGCATTGATTCCAGACAAGAGCTGAGGCTGGGCACTAGAAAGCCCTCTAAGTATATATATCGTGGAAGGTGCGAACAGTAGCAGTTCGTTCGTAGTGTGTCAGATCTAATGCAGTAACGTGAAGTTCGTCTAAGCAAGCAGTGTACGTCTAAGTAGCAGTTGTATTAAGTAACGTCAAGTTCGACATAACTTAATGTGAAGTAAAGAGTCGTCATTTAGTGTGAATCGTATTACAGCAGTTCGTTCGGTGTGCAGCATTAACAAGCAGTTCGTTCGTTTAGTAACTAGTGTAAAACCTTAGCAAGTGTGTGTGGACTTAGTGATTAGTGCCAGCACACGAGGAGGGCCTAGTCGCAGAACTATTGGACATGTGCATATTGGAACCTACCGCGTCGATATTGTAGAACCATTATTGGTTGGATTATAGTGATTGTGGAACGTACTACCGTGGAGAAGAGCATCGTTAATACCCACTGTCGTTTGGATTTAACTACCTTGAAGATCTTACCTCGGGCTAGCTTCGAGGACGAAGCTGGCTGGCTATCATCATTGCTATCGAGCATTGGATTACATCTATTACCTTGCTACTGAGCACTTGGATTATAAGGACCGGATCCGTATGAGAACCCCTTTTCTTCAAGTGAACAGACTGAGTATCCGTACCTTCTTCCTTCTCCTGGAGCTTACAACTCTGGGAGGATATCACCTGTCTCTAGCGGTACCCTCGTTTGCCCCCCTATATTGCCATCCCACGCCAGGCGGTGTTTGGTCTAGTATACCCATCTTAGGAATTATTCATTCCCACTGACTTTGCTACTCACTGACTTTCTCATATTATTTGCCATAAAAGAGCGACCACAAGTAATTCCCATTTTTATATTGCTGCATAATAATAAATACTATAAATGATATTTCCTTGTCACCGTGCCGTCTATTCTGAGTGTCTGCCATATAATAACTGTACTGTCTGGCAAGTAATAATAATAATAATAAGTAGTAGTGGTTTAATCTATCACAATCTTTAATACAGTCAGGGTTTTGTAACCCCTCAGTTACACCCCCCATGATCTCTGTTTCAAAATGCCACGAAAACAGCATCTCCGCAGGAAAGTCCCCCGATGTTTGCCTCGTCCTCCCCTGGGCAACACCGCCTGCGACCGCTGGACTCCGCCCCGTTGGCCGTCTCCACCGCTGTCGATGGTCCTCCTTCTCGCTATCGGTCGTCTCCGGACTCTGAAAGAAAAAATAACACCAGCAGTCTTCTGTACACAACCTTCCTTTGTGTTTTCCATTATACCATGGCTTTGGACTTGCAGCTCTTTCCATATTGTCCTCTCCAGTTCTCTATATATATTTTCTCTGCAAGCCCCTGCCATGGCCACGCCCTTTCAGACTGTGTTGACCTTGTGAGTGTCATACAGCCAATGGCGCTCGTTATCTACTAGTCTACCACCTTCTCAACACCCATATCTGTCCTACAGGGCGGTTCCCTGTTGTCGTCTTCCGTCGCGACACCAGCAGCTTACCGATACCCACTTCCGCGCCCTATCTTCGTCCCATGGTTGGCCCCCAGCGCGCACGCGGACGCTAGTTCTTTCTGGTGACCGTGTTCTCTGAAAACTCTTGCCCTATTTATCAGGTGTGAGAAGGCGCAACTGGAAATTAAACTCCCTCTTTATTTTCCACCCTAACCTCGTTAATTAACTGCACCTCATCTCTCTGTGAAGTTCTTATTCAATCCATTGTATAATTAAACTCTATTTAATTAACTTGTCTATCAATATTATAATATTAATAACATACACCAGAGCATCGCTCTAACATACAACAGAGCAGTTCATCGCTCTTAACACTTTGAGTTTCTTTACAAAGTTCTAACATACACCAGAGCAGTCCATCGCTCTAACATACAATGGAGCAGTCCGTCGCTCTGGAGCGATCCGTCGCTCTAAACTACAACACAGAGCAGTCCATCGCTCTGGAGCGGTTCGTCGCTCGAAACTACAACACAAAGCAGTCCATCACTCTAACATAACACCGTGTATACACACAAGCAGTTTCTCGGTTCCCTGCCTCACACCCTGTATACCCACATAAGCAGTTTCTCGGTTCCCTGCCCCCTGTATACACACATAAGCAGTTTCTCGGTTCCCTGCACATTAACCCTCGATGGCAGCCGACTCACTAAAAGGGTAGCAGAGATGCTGTATACATTACATACATTGAAAAACCTCGATTTCCTTCAGTATCGACAGGCGTCGAATATCTTCTTAAATCGTCCAGGAGGAGTGACTCGTCTGCCCCCAGAAATGGATCTATACATTTAAAATAAAAAAAGTGTATTAAAATCCCTTCACATGAATCGAATACGGGTAGCTAACTCTACAAGTAGTCGTCTTAACCACTAGACCAAAACAGTATATTTAATGTAACAATTAGGGATGCACCGAAATTTCGGCACCGAAAACTTTAAACTGAGGAAGATTCTGCTGCATTCGCAAGAGTTTAGGGGGTCTCATACAGCACAAGCCATCTCCTTGGCATTCGCCAATATGTTCGAGACATGGAATATCGACCGACCTAAAGTGCACGCAATAGTCAGTGATAACGCAAGAAACATGACTAAAGCTATGGAACAAGGCAATCTGAGTGGAATACGCTGCATGGCCCACACTCTGCAATTAGCTGTGAACGAGGGAGTGTTGGCTCAACGCAGTGTAAAAGATCTTTTGGCCGTAGGCAGAAAGATTGTTGGTCACTTTAAACATTCGCAACTGGCCTATTCTCGCATAGAGACAATACAAGATGAGCTTGGAGTAACAAGGAAATGGTTCCAACAAGATGTGAGTACACGGTGGAACAGTACTTATTATATGCTGGAAAGTCTCTTTGCGCAAAAGCGAACCTTGGCTACATACAGCGCAGATCATGAGCTCCCCGCATCATTCACTCTAAACCAGTGGATCTTAATGGAGAACATTCTCTCCATTCTTGCCCCATTTGAACAGCTAACTAGAGAGATTAGCTCATCTGACGCATCGGTGGCAGACGTTATACCTTTAGTTGCGGCTCTAAAGCGTCTTCTAATGAAAGAGGTTGAAACGGACCGTGGAGTAAAAACTGAAAAAAATGAAGAGTACACTCTTGGAGTCTGTCAACACACGTTTTGCTGATATCTACTCGATCCCCTGTACTGTATCGCGACTGTACTTGACCCGCGATATAAAGACAATTATTTTGATGCAGGGAAAAAGCAAAGCGCACGAGACATGATCCAGGCTGTGTTGGATAAGGAGACCCCACTTGGAGAGGAGGCTGCTGCGCACAGCACAGGAGACGTGACGCAGACGACAGAAAAAAGGGCTCGTCTGTCTACAGCAGAGGAAGAGGAGAGAGGGCAACCACCCTCGTTGTCTGATATGTTCAACGAGATCATGGAAGAGAATACTACCCCAAATAGGTAGGCTACTCTGTTCTGACTTGTTTACTTACTGTACTGTGCTACTGAATGTGATATTATTTATTTATTAGTACTGTATGTGCTGCTATGTATTCTTAATAATCTTGTAATTTCTTTTGACATGTCAGATGATTTTATTTGTCTGCCAAGTGATCTGGCATGCGTGAATAAATTTGACTAAATGTTCATTATGCACTGTCCCTAGTTTAAATACAATCTTATTCTCTCAAACCTCTCAAATGCCAGGAGGGTGACAAGCCCAACTGCTCAACAGTTGGATGATTATCTCTCAGAAGTACCCATCCCCAGAAGCGAGAACCCTCTTGGATACTGGAGAAACAAACAAGACCGCTTTCCTGACCTGGCCAAGGTGGCACGCAAGTATTTGAGTGCTCCATGCACAAGCACCGACAGCGAGAGACTGTTCAGTGCTGCCTCTCATGTGCTTGATGAGAAGAGGAACAGACTTATGGCTGATAAAGCAGAGAAGCTACTGTTCATTAAAAAGAACCTCCCACTTTTTCTTAATAAGTAGACAAGGCTGGCTTATCATAGGCTTATCTAGTTCTACATGTCTATTCTATACCCACTTTCCTGATCAATTTTCATTGTGAGTTATAATTCACCATCTCAGGTTATCATTAGGGGGAAATGACAGCAGCACAGTGTTCAATATATTGTACTTTCTGTATCTAAATGATACAATTTTGTTTACTAGTTACATTGCTCATGAGGACAGACCAACTTATTTGCAGATTCT
Source organism: Notolepis coatsorum (assembly GCF_963971535.1). Classification (NCBI taxonomy): domain Eukaryota; kingdom Metazoa; phylum Chordata; class Actinopteri; order Aulopiformes; family Paralepididae; genus Notolepis; species Notolepis coatsorum. The sequence continues at coordinate 30,751,573 of NC_140169.1, read as the reverse complement.
TGGAATTTACATTTAATTTGTAATTGATTGTGGATGTTGTATCCAGTTTACTTTTCACTTTATGTATCTAAATGATACAATGTTTAGTTTGTTTACATTGCTCATGAGGACAGACCACCTTATTTGCAGATTCTTGAAATTCAATTGTAATTTAATTTCTTTGTAAGTTACATTCATGTGGATTTATCCAGTTTGCACATTGTATGCATGCACGTATAGGTGCATTTGTTTTTTGTTGTTGTTGAAGGCCTGGCTGTTACAGTCTTTATTTACACTATTTTGTTGTAGGCCTACTGGCCTAGAAGATGTTTATGCAATAAGCACCGTGGCTTTGTTCTGAATGCACTTTGTTGTAGTTAATTCACCATCTCAGGTTATCATTAGGGGGAAATGACAGCAGCACAGTGTTCAATATATTGTACTTTCTGTATCTAAATGATACAATTTTGTTTACTAGTTTACATTGCTCATGAGGACAGACCAACTTATTTGCAAATTCTTGGAATTTACATTTCATTTGTAATTGATTGTGGATGTTGTATCCAGTTTACTTTTCACTTTATGTATCTAAATGATACAATGTTTACATTGCTCATGAAGACAGACCACCTTATTTGCAGATTCTTCAAATTCAATTGTAATTTAATTTCTTTGTAAGTTACATTCATGTGGATTTATCCAGTTTGCACATTTGTATGCATGCACGTATAGGTGCATTTGTTTTTTGTTGTTGTTGAAGGCCTGGCTGTTACAGTCTTTATTTACACTATTTTGTTGTAGGCCTACTGGCCTAGATGTTTATTAAAATTTTAAAGCACCTTGGCTTGTGTTGAATAAATGTTTTATGGACCCATAATAGTGATTATTTATTATTTAAGTTAAGTTTTGCCATAATCATATATTTTTCCATAATCAGGTGAACAACATTGGTAAAAAAAAATCTATTCTATGAATCATTTTCGGCCTTTCGGCTTTCGGTTTTCGGCCAACTGTTTCCTATTTTCGGTATCGGCTTCGGCCAAGAATTTCCCATTCGGTGCATCCCTAGTAACAATACGTTCTTAACACCACATGGTATATATATATGTAAGGGGTTAAACCGCTTCCCCCGTTTAAAAGATGTTTTATTATTACGTTAAAAAGTATATCTGATACAGCATTGACGTACGGTTAGCTTATGCTAATAATAGGGCTAGCGGTCCTAGATATCTGAACATTCATTAATCATTCATTTTTTGTATGTATTACAAACCATGCTGGATGATTACGGTCACGTTACCCTCCGTCTCCCCCGTTTAAAAAGGAGTTATTAACCTTAGCACGTTAATAATATCCTATTCCCCCCAATATCTAGCGTTAGCCGGGAGAGCTATGCTAGTTGCCGGTAGAGAACTGGGGGACCCAATAACAGATGGCACTAGCCTATCACCGGAAGCGGAAATGATTCTTCTTCTGTTTCTTTTAAAACTGTAACACACACTCCTATTAGCTGGATGCTGTGTTTATCTACGGGATAATATAAAACAAAACGTTATAATATAACCTTATATAAGGCGGCTAGGTGGTGCAGTGGGCAAGGCACTCACCACCAATGCTGGAGACGCTGGGTTCGAGCCCAGCTCTCCACATTGTTTTCAGTTTGGCTGGTCGTCCGTACTAATACAATTGGCAGTATTAGGGGGAGGGAAAACTGAGGGGTGGGGATCGGACGTTAAGGACAGCGACTCCTACAGGTCGGTTTGTGCGCCTGCGCAGTAGAATCAAGAAGCAATGGGGGCGGCGCCCCTCCAAAGCGCAGACCCCTGACGCTGAAAGATCGCGCAGCGCAGGTGAAAAGATGCGACGGCGGCTACCTCGAGTATCGGAGGGGACTCGTGCTATGTATGGCTTCGTCCACATTGCAGCCGGCTTGTGGGAGGCAAGAAACAGCGTTCGAGACAGGGGAGGGTTGAATTTTGACGATACGAAATTGGGATGGGAGAAAAATAGAAAATGGGAGAAAAAGTGGATAAAAGAAATATAACCTTATATAAAAACAATGGTTATAGTAATCTGACGATATCCCCCGAAAGCAATCCTAGTATATACCGGCTCGTACAAAGTTAACAAAATGGCTGTATAGCTCTAAACATTTGACTAATGGCTACACCGTGGAACTATGAACATACCTGCTCTGTTCAAGGAACCGTGGAAATCGAAATCTCCATCAAGTACGAGCAATTGCTGGCCTGTAAGTAGATAATTATCGTTACTTAAAGTCTGGTTTAAAAAACGCTTTACTATCTCCATAAAAAACTGATCTGATGGCAATGTACTGTACCATAGCAGTTTCGTGAATCCATAATGTACGGGCGTCTCTCTTTCCCCCTCTACCTCTCTCCTCGCATCATTCATCTCTCTCCCCCTCTGCTCCAAAGCTTTGGCTCTAGCTCTCAGCTCCTCCAACTCTCCTCTCTCCTTCTCTCTTTCCCCCTCGACCTCTCTCATCACATTCTCCGTCTCTCTCCTCTTCTGCTCAGAGGCCCTGGCTTTCGCCCTCAGCTCCTCCATTTCTCCTCTCTCCTTCTCCCTCTCTTTCTCCCTCTCCCACCTCTCTCTCTCAACCTTCTCCCTCTCCCCCCGGATGGCTGTGAAGTTCTCCCCTCTGCTCTTCACCATCTCCTCTTCCCTCTCCATCAGGGCACTCCTCAGGCTCTCTCCCTCCGTGTGGCTCTCCTGAGGACAAAGCAGGTCACGGCCATCGATGGGCCTCATTATTCAAGCAAAACACACAACTATTTCAACAGAGCGCTTTTTCAATATAGGCCTACACCATAAAAAAACATTTCCACTTAAAATTACATCACATCAGTATGAAACAGTTGGAAACCATTGGCATGGATCAGAGCCATATAATAAGAGTTACGACACTCTGTGATCTCGCCGCCACGCGATCACGTGGTTCATGTAGCTCCCATAGTTCCTCAACAAATCTGCACTCAGCGCTGTCGACCTGATTTTAGCAAGACAGAGGAGCAGCAGCGACTACTATTAGTCTGTTACAGCAATTTTCGGTAAATAAATATGCATACATAATGTGCATTGATCACTGTTGTGTTCTACCATTTATATGTCTGCTACTTTATTATTTACATTTATAATATTTTCTTTATATCACTAGGCGGTGGCGGCAATATCGAACGTTACTATGCTAGCTACTGATGACTATTGTTTTACTTTACATTAGCCATTTAACGGCAGTTGTTAAACACTCAAGCATAATTTTATTAATCAGCCCACATTACAGTTACTATGTTGACAACACTTTATATTCAATATATATAATAGCATTTCTGGGGGGTGGCAGAGAGACAGCATTTATCAGTTTTTCTGTTGTCTGTGGGGACTGTCCCAAAACCTAGGATAAGTTACGAAAAATATGAATGCATAGGCTAACATTACATACTGTAACATTTACAGTATGTATGCATTCATATTTTTCTTGTGCTTCTAGTCATAAATACACACATCCTAATGTTATCTTATGTTAAGACATTCACATATACATGCACAAAGTGAATATGGAAATGCAGTGAATATCATACCTCAAGCTGTTATTACGCTGCATTTCTTAGCATTTGCATTTCATACTGTAACCATTGATGTATTATAAGAGCTCTAATACATCCATGACCAGTGATGATTACTCCTTTAAAAAGTAATCTAGTTACTTTACTGATTACTTGATTATCAGAGTAACTTAGTTACTTTGAAAGTAACTAGGTTACGAAGTCGTCCCCCCTGCTGCTGCCACAACATAAGAATGACAACAGTTTTTTTAAACGCTTTATTGAAAGTGCATAAATAGTTTTTAACTTGTTTCTCTGCACATAACATAAATTGTTAAACTAGTGCTTCAGCTTCTGTACCATCAAGTATGGTAATGCAACAGTCTCTGATGCTCACAGCATTAGAGCAGCTAGCCAGTGGTTTTACAAAACCAGTGTATCACACCTAACAAATGCAGGCTGAACCATTCAATTATATCAACTGTAACTATTAAATAGTTTTTATAAATGTCTCTCTATAAACATACAATCAGTCTCTCTTTAACATGTAAATTAACAGTAAATCTGGCAAATAAGAGCTTTTACTCTGCCACCATCAAATATACATTAATCAAAAGGGAAAGTGTCGTTACAAGCCTAGAGCTTTGCAGTGATAATTCTTATGCTGGTATAGTGGTCTCCTTTCTCTGCGTTGTAAAAACCTTTGTTCTACTCACTCGATAGCGCTTTGAATGAACTTGACTCGGACGAAGCGCAACGGTCAAACAGACGATCTGGGTTTTATTCAATAAAGACTCAGATCTCTCTAAAGTGGTTTTCCAGCTGTTCCACTATTGACAAGATACAAGCTGGATCCCCTAAGGCTTAGGGCCTAAGCAAACACAAAGATATGATTTAGATCTCTTATATAATTCTGCTGGATCCAGAGAGCCGTCTCTTCGTTTTGTTGATGTGGTTGTCCTGGTAACACACGGCCGTCTCTTGTTCTCGTGCAGTCTTTCTGGGAGGTGGAGTTCTGCTGTGTTGAGTTTTCTTCTCTCCTAGAGTTCCTGTTTATAAAGCCAACTGCCCGCCCCTATACGAGTCGCCTAGTGACGATCGCGAGGGGGCGTCTACCTTGTTCTTGATTGGCTAGTCTAGACGTCGGCCATTTTGGGGATTGTACCCGACGCCATCTTGTCACCAGTTTCCTCCTTATATGGAAAAGATTCCAGTTTTAGCAGGCCGTCCATCCTGAACAGAAATAACCCATAAGTTGTTTCCTAGTTTAACAGCTAAAAGTACTTTGTCATGCTTTTATTGTCTTTAAACTTAGAGATTATTCTTTATTTTGACTAGACAGTTTCTAAAAGTATTTTTTTGAGTTCTTTGGCCTTTTTAAATATCTAATTAAACCTATTTTTGATCTTTAACCATGCGTATCGTATTATATATTCTAAAGTAGTATCTTTGACTTAGTTTTAACCTTTTAAACACTGTAAGCATTTTAACCAACTTCTAATTTTAGTCTATAATATGTTTTATGTCTAACTCAACTTTTAAATTGTCAACCATCATCCGTATCGTCTTAAACTGAGGAGATTAAAAAGATCTATATTATTCTGTTATTGTCCTGTACAGTAGGAATGTCTAATATTACATTAACTACGTGTTTGTCCAAAAGTATGTTTTCTCTCCATGAGCCAAATAGGAGGGTTTTCTCGCAGGCATGTTTTTTGGCCTGTCGACACCTTTTCCACTGAAAAGGCTGTATCAGATGCCTTTAGGCTATTTTTAACTTTATTTTATATGGGCTTAAATCACTTAACCATGATTTATAATTACCTTATTTAGTCTTAAACGGACCAATACAATAATTTAAACAGATCTAGTCTATATTTTATATTTAATTATTATTATTTTCTAGTTTAATGTTCTCTAAACTTAGACAATTAATTTATCCTTTGTTTAAGTGTAAACAAAGGCTGTTCCTGTCTCTCTCAGGAAGACCAGGTGTTCCTTCTTTGAAGTCGGGCCCTCAAGATAGGCTGTGAGCTAATCACCTATTTTTACAGTGGGTTCTGGCTATAGTAAACAACACTATCTTTTCAGATGCTATTTTTAGAATTTAGTAGAAGACTGGGAGAACAGATGAACTATTCAAATGCTAATTTACCTTGTCACAAGACATAAATATGGTCCAGAGTATTTACGGTTGCAGAGAGCCAGAAGGAAGTGGGGGAGTAATTAAATCACCTTTAGAACTATGTGAAAATTAAGGGTTGGTTTCATTCTGAGGCTCCTTACCTCTCCCCTCCGGGGGAGGTAAGACACAGTTTGACCCCAGAGCCTCTGATCTTAACCACCAAAGTGATTTCTAGAAGAAACCCTGTATTTAAACTATATTTAAGTAGTACTGAAATAACTGTCTTTCTGCTTTTACCAAACTTACACATGAACCTTTTCTCCCAGTAGCTGTAGACCTTTGTTGGGAATCACATTTTGATGCAGAAATATACCACAAAAGCAACAATCTCTCCTGACTGTTGAGCAGCAACGAGTGGTTTCACAAAACAAAAACGGTGAATAACACCACATGTAGGCTAAAAATGTCTCTATGAACATCAGTCTCTCTTGTCTTTAACCTGTAAATGAACACCATTTGGCAAATAAGAGCGTTTGCTTTGCCACCATCATATATATGAATCAAAAGGGAAAGCAACAATCTCTCCTGACTGTTTAGCAGCAACGAGTACACAGTACATTTTGCAGAGTCAATTTGGAAGGTGGAACATACCTGCACTATGGCATCTGGAAGGCCTGCAGTCGTCTTGGAGAGGGTGTCCTTCAGAGCGAGGGTCTTCTGCATCAGCACTTCAAGTGTGGGTAGTAAAGTTCCATAAGGACAGTCACCTTGTAAAATGTCCAGTGCTACAGTCAGAGGATTCATGGTTGTGCAGTACTCATGCAGGAACTGGTATTCTTTATCTTTGAAGCAAGTGACTCCCACCAACAGTGTTCAGAGGTAACATTTCTTCTAACAACATACCTCCCGACCATTCTCTTCAGCTCTCACTCACTTACGGGTTTTTTTTTTTATTGAAATCCAGCTTTTGCTGTTTGGCTGGTGGACCTCTGAGTCCTCCTGTAGAAGTCCAAGCTTCGGCTTTGAGTTTTTTTCTATCCATTTGGTCGTGCTGTGTTGTGATTCCAGATCAGGGGCGTAACTTACGCCGGGGACATCGGAAAGTGCCCCGGCATGTTTTCAGAATGCAGTTATTGTACCCACCACGTTTTACCGTCCAAATACATGGATAATAAACGGACGACCGCGGCGACCGCACGGCCAGCACTAGGACCACACACAGAAAATTGCTGATTGTCTCTGAGCTGAGTCAACTACCTGTCCTATTATTATGCAAAGAGCAGTAGATGGGGGTCGCATTCTTGCCCTGCACGGCTGCACGGTACCCACTCGCTACAGTACTCGTCTTTGCATAATAATAGCTCGGGTCGTCAGCCGAGCCAAGGTGTGTTTCCTGTTTGTTTCTCTTGAAAATAATCGTGGTTCATAAGACATGACAAATGCGTGTTTACAGAGTCCATCAGCAAGACATAATCATTTGCAAGATTTGCAAACAAGATACAAACTCATTGCAAATCAAATGCCCACTCTACTGATCTGTTCATGTGTTATAATAATAATAATACATTAGATTTATAATGCGAGCACCTGCATTACAATCAAATGACTGATCTGTTATGTGTTATGCACCAGAGTCTCGAGAGGCACTTTATAATAGAAAAAAGACAATGTATATATATGTCGCTTACAGTTTATTATGCCTATGCAGCTCGTTTATTTTGACAGAGTTAAAAAATGTTCACTAGTATCATTATATTAAATTAGCGGACGTGCAGCTGGACAAGCCCTGGCTCCACGATGACCACCTCTTACAAGAGGCGCCACCGCCTGGGAAAATGCGTATTGCACACCTGGTATTATTGCACCCCCCCTACCCCCCCCCCCCCCCCCCTGCGACGTCACTGACCACGCCCCCTAATATGTCCCCCCCACCGCTAGGAACAAAGTTACGCCACTGTTCCAGATGCTTTCAATGCAATTGGATGTGCTGTTTTTAGCGGTAGACAGTATTTTGTTTCCTCCGCATTGTCATGGTTTTAGCCTTATTTCACCTTTCTGTGAGGGACAGCTGTCTATTTTTGCTTTATTTCACCTCTCTGTGAGGGATAGCTGTCAATCCCTGTTCCCTGTGGTTAATTGCCTCATGGGTCGGCAGGTGTGTGGGCTTGATTGCACCTGATGCAGTGCAGCTGTGCCTATGGCCATGTGGAGTCTTATTTACTTTTATACTATACCTCTTTATTGAGAGTAGTCCTGTTTTTTGGGACTTGATTTATTTTCTTAATTACTCACTTTGAGATTTCCACCTGTAAAGGTTGTTTTTGGTTGTTTAATTTATCCCCTCTCCTAAAATATCTGCGTAAGCAGTCTAGTAGTTGTCCGTTTCATGGATAACTTTAAGAGTCCCTGTTATCTGCTCATGACCCACACACAGCCCTCACAGAATGAAAAAGCCATGACTGGGTCAGCAGATAACACAGGTCTCGAACAAGCACTAGCTGCGCAGCGTCAAGGATTGCTTTCACATGAGGAAGCTATCGTACAATTACAGCAACAAGCTCTCATGGTGCAACAGCATGGGGAGATGTATGAAGGATTGCGCAAGATGGATAGTTCCATGTGTGATTTGGCTGACCGCATACTAGCAAATGCGGTTTGCCTCCCCCTCACCAGAGCCCACCTAACGTCTCTCAAGCACTACTCACAGGCCCCCGGTCATTACCTTGTGAGGCTAAAGTCCAGCTCCCCTCACGCTTTAATGTGGAGTCAGGTAAATGCCGTGGTTTTCTGGCACAATGCCAAATAGTGTACAGAGCCCAGCCTTCTTGTTTTCAGTCTGAGGATTCACATGTTGCCCTAATTCTATCCCTGTTGGAGGGACCTGCCCTCGATTGGGCTGTTCCACTCATACGGGCTCAGGCTCCAGTTTTAAACAACTCACAGGGACTCATGAATGAGATGGAGATCGTTTTTGATCGTGAACTCTACGATAAAGAGGTCGCCATGAAGCTGACGCGCATGCGCCAGGGCTCCAGTAGTGTAGCTGAGTTTTCCATTGCTTTCAGGACACTGGCTGGGGCTACAGGCTGGCCTGAGGGACCACTCATCACTTTGTTTACCAACGCGTTATCTAATCAGGTTAAAGATGCTTTGGCGGTTGTGGGATCTCCAGACAATTTTGACACACTGGTCACTACCGCCATACGCGTTGATAACCTGATCAGAGACCGTGAGCGTGAGAGGCGGGGCCAACGTTTTGTGTCCCGCTGGAGGAAGTTTCGTCCTTTCCTCCACAACCTTCAGTGGCCAGCTCGTCTGAACCTATGCAGGTGGACAGCACTTCTGTGCGTGACTCCAGGCAGACTGGTTCTCATGTGGACTGGTGCCGGTACTGCAGGAGAAAAAGTCACACAAGGGTGGTGTCCGAAACTGAAGGGAAACGGTCAGTCTCGCTAGTGGGCCGAGAGACACTAGTGAGACATCACATCACCCCCTTTCGAACCTTTTTGCCTGTGGTTTTAGGCTGGAATAGGCAGTCTGTTAAGGTTGACGCCTTTTTAGACTCAGGGGCAGTGGACAGTTTCATCGATTCCAGATGGGCTGAGGACTCTAAAATACCTGTACATTCCCGCCATAAGCCCTGTAGTGTCACAGCGCTTGATGGACGGCCATTGGGTACAGGCAGTGTCACCAAAATAACCAATTATTTATCTATGCGGGTTGCTTATGGGAACCATTCTGAGCGGATTCGATTATTTTTGGTGGAATCCCCCACGTATCCCATTGTGCTGGGTCATTCTTGGCTTAGTAAACACAAGCCACAGATAAATTGGGGTGAGGAGAGGGACACTGGAGTGGGGCTCCCAATGCCGTCACCGTTGTTTCCAAATTCCTCCGTCACCCACGAGTTATGATCAGTTTAGTGAGAGAGCGGTTGTGATCCTGTTGAAGCAGTGGCCGGTCTTGGTTTCCAGAGCCCACTCTCTCAACCATTGCACTCCCAGCCATCTGTCGATCAGGATGGGAGTTTGGAATGGGATCCACAGTTTGATTGGGACTCCCCTCGGTGAGGAGGTTCTGGCGGAGGACAGTTTAGACAGTTTAGAGCAGGGGTCAGCAACCTTTTTGACATGGAGTGCCTGTTTGAAATATAGTTGTAACTAGTGTGCCTCAACAATATTCCATGCATCGTAATTTTTTTTTCTCATAATCAGGTCTTTTTAATGATAATTTTTACATTACATCATTATTATTAACAATATTATTATGATGGTTGTATCAACCCTAAATCTGAGTTGGGGGGGGGGAATGCAATGCAGACAAACAGCTGCCTACAGTGCGACCATTTCACTCACATTTGCCCATTCATTTTTGGACACATCACACACCATCGATGTGTGTACTGTACGTGTGCTGTCATAGCTCCACCTACAGGCCTAATGGAGAACACCAGGATGTGAATGGAGGGTGAATGTGAGGTATATCGTGTAAATAAGTTTTGATTGATCGCAAGACTACACTGTAAAGACATTTATAATAATAAGTTACCAGAACTTAAAAATATTGAGTTCAGTTACTGTCCATTAAGGTTTTCAGTTTTCAATCCATAATAAGTTAACAGAAAAATAAGTACACAACCACATTATTTCAACCTAATAAAACTATGTTTATTGTCATTGTTTTAAGAACACAAGTTGACTTGGTAATACTCACATTTTGAGTAAAAAAATTGCTTTTAACATGTGAAATGTTCAATGAAATAGAAAAATTAATAATAAAATTAGTTGATTAATCCCACTGTTCACAATGGTGACCGTAATAATGTTTTTGTTATAAGGCTCTGCAAATGTTACTGAATGATGTAGCAATGTATTTCCAGCTAAATTGAAATAATAAACAAATAAAGGGTCTCAATTAAATATGTGGTAGTAAAAAGAACCTGTGGGAGGATTTCAACAAGATAAATGCGACAACAATGCAAAATATTTCACTATAATATTTCAAAGCAACAAAAAAAATAAAAAAAATATAATAATATATATATTATTTTATGCTGCCCCCTGTGCCTATGAAAATGCAGGCATGCATGCCTAGGGTTGCCTACCTCTGGTTTAGAGGCTCTGTGTGAGGACTTCTCCTCGCTTACTTGTACAGCTGACCCCCTCATGGAGAGCACCAACATCATGAGCGTGGAGTCACACCCGTTACCAGAGGGAGTTCCCACTGTCTATGCTGACCTCAGTGAGGTGTTTAGCAAACAAAGGGTCACCATCCTGCCACCGCACCGACCTTATGATTGCGCCATCGAATTGCAGCTGGGCTCTATTCCCCCTTGTGGTTCCTTGTACTCGTTGTCGGTCCCCGAAAGCACAGCTATGAACACCTACATCAAGGAGGCTGTGGCTACCGGTTTTATTAGACCTTCCACTTCACCTGCGGGTGCTGGATTCTTTTTTGTGGGAAAAGAGAATGGAGGACTGAGACCCTGCATCGACTACAGAGGTCTGAACAGCATTACAGTAAAAAACCGGTATCCCCTTCCCCTGATGAACTCGGCGTTCGAACAACTCCAGGGGGCATCCATTTTTACCAAACTTGATCTCCGCAATGCCTACAATCTGGTGCGCATACGCCAAGGGGATGAGTGGAAGACCGCGTTCAACACTCATAATGGTCACTACGAATACCTGGTGATGCCATTTGGTCTTACTAATGCCCCTTCAGTTTTTCAGGCGTTAATCAATAACATGCTCAGGGAGATGTTGGAAAAGTTTGTTTTCGTCTACTTAGATGACATTCTGATATTCTCCAAGTCCATTTCTGACCATGTCAAACATGTCAGGCAGGTCTTGAGGTGCCTTTTGGATGCACGGTTGTTTGTGAAGGCTGAGAAGTGTGCCTTCCATGTCTGCTCTGTGTCCTTTCTGGGATTCATTGTATCTGAGGGGAGGATTCAAATGGACCCCAAGAAGGTGTCAGCAGTGACAGACTGGCCTACAACCGTCTCGGTCAAGCAGGTGCAACCATTCCTAGGATTTGCAAACTTCTACCGTCGTTTTATTCGTAATTTCAGTTCAGTGGTAGCACCTATCACTGCACTCACCAGGAAGACAGCACCTTCCCATTTCCAGTGGACTCCCAAGGCTGAGGCAGCGTTCATTGAGCTTAGGAGAAGGTTCAGTTCTGAGCCTATCCTCATTACTCCTAATCCATCCCTGCCATTTACCGTTGAGGTGGATGTTTCTGAGCTTGGAGTCCGAGCTATTCTGTCTCAACGCTCATCGTCCGACGGTAAGGTACACCAATGTGCGTACTATTCACGTGGGCTCTCGCCGGCTGAAAGAAACTATGATGTTGGGGACAGAGAGCTGTTGGCGGTCAAGTTGGCATTGGAGGAGTGGCGCTATTGGCTAGAGGGAGCTGAACACCCATTCACAGTCTGGACAGACCATAAAAATTTGGAATATATCCAGGGTGCTCAGAGGAGAAACTCGCGACAGGCTCGCTGGTCAGTTTTTCTCTCGGTTTAATTTCCTCCTGACGTACTGTCCCGGGTCTAAAAATATCAAGCCGATGCTCTTTCCCGGTTATATGATGGATCAGAAGAGGACCGTCCTCCTGAGCCCATTGTTCCTGCAGGACAGATCCTAGATCCTGTGACATGGAGCATTGACTCTGCTGTGCGGAGGGCACAACATTTGGAACCAGATCCGGGTGGGGTGCCCCCGGGTCGGTTATTTGTACCAAACAGCATTCGTTCTCGGGTGTTGAAGTGGGGCCACTCCTCTCGGCTGACAGGACATCCTGGAGTGCACAGAACTTGTGACTTCTTGGCCAGAAGGTTCTGGTGGCCTGGTATGATGAAGGACATTCGGGAATTTGTGGCAGCCTGCCCCGTTTGTGCACAGAACAAAGTTTCTCAACAGTCACCACCAGGGCTGCTTCATCCTTTGCCCATTCCTAGTCGTCCGTGGAACCACATCGCCATGGATTTTGTGACTGGTCTGCCTCCTTCTGATGGTCACAGCGTCATCATGGTGGTGGTGGATAGGTTCTCCAAAGCAGATCACTTCATTCCGCTGGTCAAGCTGCCATCTGCTCAGGAGACAGCTCAACTGGTGGTTGACCATGTCTTCCGAATTCATGGCATCTGCCAGGACGTGGTGTCGGACCGTGGACCCCAGTTTACTGCTCGGTTTTGGAAGGCATTCTGTGCTATACTGGGTGCGACGGTTAGCCTGTCATCAGGGTTCCACCCGGAGAGCAATGGGCAAACAGAGCGCACCAACCAGTCTATGGAGAGTACGCTTCACTGCTTGGCCTCCTCCAATCCGACCACTTGGAGTCACCAACTGGCATGGGCAGAATATGCACATAATTCATTGTGCAATGCATCCACTGGTCTCTCCCCATTTGAGGTTCAGTTTGGGTATCAGCCTCCACTCTTTCCTGAACAGGAGAGGGACGTGGGGGTGCCATCTGCCGAGGCGTTTATCCGTCGGTCTCTGGCGACATGGAAGAGGGTGCGTTCGGCTCTTGTGTGTGCTGCGGCCCGGCACAAGCGGTCGGAGGATGTACACCGTCGCCCTGCGCCTTCCTACCGCGTGGGCCAACAGGTGTGGCTTTCCACACGTGACCTTCCATTACGGGTGGAGTCGCGCAAACTCGCTCCCCGTTTTGTGGGCCCTTTCACTAATGTTCGCAAGATAAACCCAGTCACGATGCATCTTCGGTTACCCTCGTCGATGAGGGTACACCCTACATTTCACGTATCCCACCTTAAGCCGGTTCGGAGGAGCAGGTTGGTTCCTGCAGAGAGACCTCCACTTCCCCCTCGATTCGTTGATGGCCAACCTGTGTATACTGTACGGCGTATCCTGTCCAGTAGGCGGGCTGGTAGGGGTATACAGTACCTGGTGGACTGGCAGGGTTATGGGCCAGAGGAGCGCACGTGGGTTCCGGCCAGGGACATCTTGGACCCTGAGCTTGTTCGGGAGTTTCGGAGATGTGTCTCAGAGGGTCCATCTGGAGCCGCCCCCTAGAGGGGGGGGGTCCTGTCATGGTTTTAGCCTTCTTTCACATTTCTGTGAGGGACAGCTGTCTATTTTTGCTTTATTTCACCTCTCTGTGAGGGATAGCTGTCAAATCCCTGTTCCCTGTGGTTAATTGCCTCATGGGTCGGCAGGTGTGTGGGCTTGATTGCACCTGATGCAGTGCAGCTGTGCCTATGGCCATGTGGAGTCTATTTAAGTTTGGAGATCGCAGTGTCAACTGCTTTTTCATTTCCTAGTGTTGGCTGTCCTTTTGGTGACGCTCATTATATTGAAGTGTAGTCTGATCTCTGATTCAGAATTGAGCTTTATGGTAGTCATTCTTATTTTAGGCTACTCGCGTGATTCTACACATAAACTCCCTTAGTGGAGGTTTATTGTTTAACTTTTTCCAATATAAACTCCTTTATTAGGAGGTGTCCTTGTGGCTTATTTACTTTTATACTATACCTCTTTATTGAGAGTAGTCCTGTTTTTTGGGACTTGATTTATTTTCTTAATTACTCACTTTGAGATTTCCACCTGTAAAGGTTGTTTTCTGTTGTAAAATGTTTCCCCTCTCCTAAAATATCTGCGTAAGCAGTCTAGTGGTTGTCCGTTTCATGGATAACTTTAAGAGTCCCTGTTATCTGCTCATGACCCACACACACACACACACACAGCCCTCACACGCATAGTGAATGTTTTTTTCACCCGGCTTAGCTGACACAAACGTGAAGTAGTGACTGAACTTCCAGTGCAAGAAAGCGTTACCAGCGTGAGCATCTCCCTGCTCGCTATGTTTTGGTCAGCCTGATAATAATAACAGCCACCGCCCACCAGCATGGTACAACATGTGAGGTTGCGTTCTCAGACACGCTTTGAAAACGTGACATGTGACGTCACTCCCAATGCAAGAAAAACAGCTCAAAATGTATTTTTGACTGTCGAAAACGAAAGAAAATACTGCATTCTGCCTGCATTATGAGATAGTAACGAAATAGTATACACAGCCACTTGGACAAGTAACTGCACTCAGATTACTGGCTTGTAAAGATTAACGCGTTAGATTACTATTTCCGGGAAAAAGTTATCAGATTACAGTAACGCGTTACTTAGTAACACATTACTGGCATCACTGTCGATGACTAACTTAAATGCTACATTTGATTTTGAATTGATTTGATATTTTTTATTTTCGTGTCTTACATACACATGTATGCTCAGCCCATATGGGCTTACAAGACACATAACAATAAGTATATAATAATATACTTTACCAATTACTTAACAAATGACATATAGACCAAGATGGCCATAAGAAAATACAAGAAAATACAATAAAAACGTAATATAACACAAGCTGTACTCAATGTAAATAAACAGAAAAACAAGATTAATTCAAATACAATTATATAGGATACAGTGTGTTTTGTCTCAAGTGCCATGCCTTCTCCAAAAATCCTGCAAAACCGAAGATGTCCTCCACAAAAAAACAACTTAACATACAACTCTCAGACTGCCAAAACAAATCTGGATTTACAATTTGAATTTTCTCAAATAAAGCCCTCCTCAAAGCGGTGTACAAAGGGCAATAAAAAACAAAATGATATTCATCCTCCACCACTCCCAGATCACACAGAACACACAACCGCTCCTCCTCAGGTTTACCCTGGAATCTACACACTTCCACAGCCAATGGCAGGGTGCCAGACCTCAACTGGGCACACAGAGACCTCCGTCTTCTCTTTAAGTTTAACATTACATAAGGTTCAGTAAAATACTCATTTTTAATTGCAACATATTTTCTAAGTTTAGGTTTTTTCCAAATCTCCACCTTCCACTTATCCTGATGGATTGTTGATCATTTTGTTTTAATTATGTGAACCTTACACTGCAGATTGTTCATAAAAATCATACTCAAGTCAGTAGAAGAAAAAATCATGGACATCTCTCTTGACCAGGGATGACCGTGTGCTCTGTCCCAATTAAAAATCTTTTTTGTCACCCTGCCATTTGGCAGCTGGACCAGGCGGTTCCATAACCTCACCATTTCACCTTTTTGCTTGACCAAGCAAGAGTCCCACCCCATGTCCCCTTCTATAGCCCCTTTTGGTGTGTATTTATGGACTCCTAAAAAGTATCTTATGGCCCAGTTCTGGATTGCATTACATTCAGGTGCATCATCAAAACCCCATACTCCAGCAGCATAAAATAAAACAGAACCCACCATTGAATCAAATAATTGTGTAAATGTTGAAAACCCCAAGGTCAGTGCACACTTTCATTTTACTCAACACACCCCCTAGCGCTCTTCCTCAGACATTATTTTCCTACATGTCATACTGTCCATACTGTTACTATAGTGTTCACACTGTATATATCTTAGCGTATTCATACCACTCTTTTCATACAGTTCATTCTGTTAATGTTCATACTGTATCTTAGCACATTCATACCTACCTTCAGGGCCTCCGCTAGGGGCGTGCGAGCAGTGCGGTCGCACAGGGCCTCGCAAGAAGGGGGGCCTCGCGTGAAGGAGATTTTTTTATTTTTTATTTTATAACTTTTTTTATTTATTTTTTTATAAAAATAAAAATAAATGGAATGTTAACAATCACTTTCCAATCACAGACCTAAAATCTAGTTTTGCTTACATGCTTATATATTTCACATTAGACACGTTTGTAGAATAGTGTTCCGGGCTCTGCGGCTCTGCAGATATACTATTGGTTTCATTCAATGACCCGTTTACTTTTGCATCGTGGGAGGACTAACACTAGGGGGAGCTGGTTGGCGTCGGTCTGGTAGTCGGTAGAGAGATGGGAAGAAGACCGGTATTATCCACGAGGGGAGGGGGTACATGTACGGGGTCTATTCTGCGATATCCGCGGGAGCGAGTGGATGTCTTGGCCAAGAGCATCCTACTTTTGAAAACCAAATGTGCAGCATCGGAGCAGAAGAAATAACGCTGCGTGCCGTAAGCTTATCAATACCAAGTATAGTGATTAGGTTATGCCAAGACGAAGAGGACGTTCGGCAGATGGACTGAAGATGAAAGTTGTTGCGTGTTAGAACATTCAGTCAGGCTAGCCATGTCGGCTAGTAGCTTAGCTAAAGGCAGGGACAGCTAACTAGCGTTAGCTAATGCTAACTAGCGTTAGCTAATGCTAGCTAGCGTTAGCTACGTTATCGAGTGCTAACGTGTGGCAGATGAACTAGGAACAGACTCCCAAGTTCATCCCAACGGGGGGGACAATATCATGGGACTGGTGAACTTTGTCATCTCCACGGTCGTCTCCTTCCTCTTGGACCTGATTCTGCGTTAGGGTGAGTTTTTAATGCAATTTATTCTGTTCCCGCCGTGGATCTCTCTCTCTCGCGCTCTCTCTCTCGCTCTCTCTCTCTTGCTCTCTCTCTCTCGCTCTCTCGCGCTCTCTCTCTCTCTCGCGCTCTCTCGGTCTCTCTCTGTCTCTCTGTCTCTCTCTCACTCGGTGTGTTGCATCATGCAACAGGGTCTGCTCCGGTATCAATATTGAATGTGCAGTAATGCTATGCACTGTTCTGCTGCCTGGACATTACTGCTCAACATGATCACTCCAGCTTTACAAGTTGCTCTCTGGGAACATTTTACACTGTGCTCATGCAGTTTGTGACGTGTGTACTAAGCTTATAGAGTTCGATTAAAATAAGGCAAAACTGCAAATCTGCATGTCGTGCTTGAAAAATTAACCTGGCTTTAAGCTTGTTTATCAGGTTCCAGGGGTGTTTTATGCATTTTCCCTGTTACTGCCAGGTGTACGACTGTACAGGTGCATTGCCACTAAGCCTCGGGCAGCGCTATTATTTAAGAATACGTTGACTGTATCATATGCCCAGCCTCGGGCAGCACTATTATTTAAGAATACGTTGACTGTATGCCCAGCCTTGGGCAGAGATATTATTTAAGAATACGTTGACTGTATGCAATTATTATTATTAATTAATAAAAAAAAAAAAAATATATATTAAATTTGTATTCATTTTTTTATTTTATTTTTACCTTTAGGGGGGGGGGGGGGGGGGCTCGCGTTTAAATCTTGCACAGGGCCTCGCATTTCTCCCAGATGGCACTGCCTACCTTTACTGTTTATTCTATTTATAAATATTATACATAATATGTACGTTTTTGCACTTCTGGTTCGATGCTAAACTGCATTTCGTTGTCTCAGTACTTGTAGTCTGTGCAAATTACAATAAAGTTGAATCTAATCTAATCTAAATATCAATCATGCCAGAAACTACTCAATTAAGCCAAGAAAGAAGTTTGCTCAACAGTAGAGAAAATATAAGGCAAGCAATTGCATTCCACACATTTTTTATTATTATAGGCCTATAATATGTCCAGGTAGAGGTCCAGTCTTCCACTCCTGTTGTTTGTAGTGCTAGATTCGGGCCTTGCTGTCACGACTGCTGCTCACAAACCTCAGACTGGACACACGCACGTCATTATAGTGGTAATTTATCCTAGAAAACAAAACAGGGAGATAGAGAGTTATGGAGTTGCTCATGCACTCTACAACAACACATCTTGTATCTCTTCTCATCTCTAACATTTCCATTCCACAGCATGCAAGCGTCCTGCTTCAAGAGGTGTATGATTGTGTATGTGACAATAAAACTCAATTAGATTTCAATATTTTAGATGGTTTAGAGTTCACCCACCAGTTTCTGCTGTGGGAAACTTGGTATTTTAGTCTACATATTTTGTCATCTTAATTTGTCAAATTTGAAACTGTGCATAATCTTTCTTTAGCCATAGAAAGAGATAATAAACTATATTCTATTTTTGAAACAATTTGACTCATCTGAATTTCTACAGTTTCACTATTTGGCTCATTTAAAATATTCCACAACAGGTTCAATGTGTTTTACTGTAATATGTACATGACTACAATGAATTTGTGATTGACAATTATGGGGTAAAGTCTGGAATGATTCTGCAGGCACATTTTGAGGG
This sequence comes from Notolepis coatsorum, assembly GCF_963971535.1. Lineage (NCBI taxonomy): Eukaryota > Metazoa > Chordata > Actinopteri > Aulopiformes > Paralepididae > Notolepis > Notolepis coatsorum. The sequence continues at coordinate 30,732,871 of NC_140169.1, read as the reverse complement.
AGAGCAATTCACAGCAAACCAAAAAGGCCAACTAAAATTGAAGGCTGATGCTGTTCCAACCATATTTGTGCATCGCCCTAAAGCCCCAGAGGAGGAAGGGTCCCGCTGTGAGAACCAGCCCAAAACCTCCAGCACATGTTCATGCTGTGGCCAATGAGTTGGCCCAAATTAACTTTGGTATGAATAACGTAAAGTTGTAATTTATATAATATTTAATATTTCAATGACTAGCCTACACACCCTCGTTGTAACACTGACAATGCCATATCATCATTTCAGATTGTAACATATAAAGATGGAACCAGGAGTATTAGGAGAGGTGTTTGACAAGCTGAAGCTGAAGGTAGATGGCCTGACAGAGATGATAGTGTCTGATAGTAATGATAGTGTCCCCCACAGTTACAGCATGTTTTGAAAAGCTTACGGTGGAAGGGAGAGAGAGTTGGCTGGACTGCATGCAGTGGGTCTGCAGGCTCTGAGAAATAGTTAAGAAAAGACCATTAACATCACATGACAATAAAACATGATTATGGTTCTTCATCTGAAAGGTTAATGTTAGTTGAGCAACTATAACTAACTAAGTGTGGTCACTTTAAAAGAAGGAGGTACTGTATAGTATAGTTTAGATACATTAAGAGTTAACATCGTAAATTGTATATTGTATAGAAGTGTATATAGGAACCAGTTTCTCAGGAACCTAGCATGTCTTTTTTTTTTACAATGCCGATCTTGTGTCTTATCTATTTTATTTTTTTCTATGCCTATTTTATTATTGTATTTTGCACAATCAATGCGGGCATGGCCACCCGCATTTCACTATATGCCCTGGTATGTAGTATGTGACAAATAAACCTCTTGATTCTTGATTGTAATCAGATGTAGGCTACTAATATGAATAGGATTGAAACTACGTGTTGCTCACTTTAACAATAAATCTAATAAACGAAGATAAACGAATGAACACCAATAACTGCAAATAATTTGGTAAATGTAATGTTAGGCCAACGTCAGTATGGTAACGTTAGCTACCGTAACTGCATTTAGAATCTAATAAGCTGTTAACTTACGATAAACATTAACTAAAGCTTGCTACATAAAATACCACTATTGACTAAATCCATGAGTGGTCTGCTAATGCGTTAAAATGAAAAAAAAATGCAGTAAGTAAGTAAAGTAAAGTAAACTTACCACAGAGCGAGTGTCCCCTCGGAAACAATGAAAATTAATGGTGTTCAGCTGGAAGCTTTCTGAGCTTGGAACTACGTACAGCCCATGAGGCGTTTTACTTCCGCATTCCACGATAACAATGAAACTCAATGGAAGTGTCATAACTCTCTTTTAGATTGCTCTGGCATCTAAAAAATATTGATAAATGAGGCCCCATTAGAATATTGATATGGTCATACTATTCTCTATATTAGTTTTAGCTATTTAAATGTCTTCTTTCTTCTACATCTTCATTGATAAACTCAGGAAATGCAGCCTAGTATTTACCACAAGTAAATAAAAAATATTGGGACAGAAAGATCAGGAAGTTGCTGGGAAACAAGATGGCTGCCTGAACTAAGAACTCTACACTGTCTCAGTGATTAATTTTACAATTCTTACCTCCACTCAAGGACAATTTCAATCATTTTGTTTTGACTTAAACTAAGTAAAGGCTTAAGATAAAACGTGGTGATTTGCAAGATGGCAACAACAAGACAAGGCAAAACAATCCAGCGTAACAAACCAGGTGTCGACGACCAAACAATTGAAACAGACGACAACGACCCCACTCTGGTCGAAATTATGTCAGAGTTAAAATCTCAACGCATTGCGATACTGGGCCGATTAGATGGTATCGATACTCGTCTGGAAAAGGTGACAAAACAAGTATCGGCGATTAAAGAAGGACTGACTAAAACAAACAAAGCAGTCGACAAACACAAGCAGCGCCTGGACGAAACAGAAGAGAGGATTTCTACACTAGAAGACACCCTGCAAACAACCCAGCGAGTTACAGCGAGCCGAAAATATGTTAAAAACAATGGAGATGAAAACGGATGAATTAGAAAACAAAGGGAGGAAGAAAAATCTTGTTTTGCTGGGGCTTCCAGAGAAATCGGAGGGTCACCAAACTCTACCTGAGTACATTCAGCACAAACTACCCAGCTGGCTTAAGCTTTCATTGGAAAAAACACTCAAACTGGAACAAGTGTTTCGCCAAGCGCGACCACAATCACAACCACATGCTGGGAAATATCCCAGACCAGTCCTAATCCGCTTTTTACGAATCGGGGACAAAGAGCTGATCCTACAAGCGGCAAAGAAGTCTACAATTGCCGAGGGGGAAGCCAAACTAAATCAGTACTAAATACCTATATGTCCCTATGCCATAAATGTCATGTATGTTGTGTATGTCATAAATGTCTATATGAATTGAAAATGGGGGATCCTGATGGAAACAAGACAAACGTCTTTCTCAGGTCTGCATCCAGGGAGCGAAATTAACTTTTTGACTCACCGGCCAGTGGCAGGTAGATGGGAAGAATCTACCCGCCCTAAAGCCCCAGAGGAGGAAGGGTCCCGCTGTGAGAACCAGCCCAAAACCTCCAGCACATGTTCATGCTGTGGCCAATGAGTTGGCCCAAATTAACTTTGGTATGAATAACGTAAAGTTGTAATTTATATAATATTTAATATTTCAATGACTAGCCTACACACCCTCGTTGTAACACTGACAATGCCATATCATCATTTCAGATTGTAACATATAAAGATGGAACCAGGAGTATTAGGAGAGGTGTTTGACAAGCTGAAGCTGAAGGTAGATGGCCTGACAGAGATGATAGTGTCTGATAGTAATGATAGTGTCCCCCACAGTTACAGCATGTTTTGAAAAGCTTACGGTGGAAGGGAGAGGGAGTTGGCTGGACTGCATGCAGTGGGTCTGCAGGCTCTGAGAAATAGTTAAGAAAAGACCATTAACATCACATGACAATAAAACATGATTATGGTTCTTCATCTGAAAGGTTAATGTTAGTTGAGCAACTATAACTAACTAAGTGTGGTCACTTTAAAAGAAGGAGGTACTGTATAGTATAGTTTAGATACATTAAGAGTTAACATCGTAAATTGTATATTGTATAGAAGTGTATATAGGAACCAGTTTCTCAGGAACCTAGCATGTCTTTTTTTTTTACAATGCCGATCTTGTGTCTTATCTATTTTATTTTTTTCTATGCCTATTTTATTATTGTATTTTGCACAATCAATGCGGGCATGGCCACCCGCATTTCACTATATGCCCTGGTATGTAGTATGTGACAAATAAACCTCTTGATTCTTGATTGTAATCAGATGTAGGCTACTAATATGAATAGGATTGAAACTACGTGTTGCTCACTTTAACAATAAATCTAATAAACGAAGATAAACGAATGAACACCAATAACTGCAAATAATTTGGTAAATGTAATGTTAGGCCAACGTCAGTATGGTAACGTTAGCTACCGTAACTGCATTTAGAATCTAATAAGCTGTTAACTTACGATAAACATTAACTAAAGCTTGCTACATAAAATACCACTATTGACTAAATCCATGAGTGGTCTGCTAATGCGTTAAAATGAAAAAAAAATGCAGTAAGTAAGTAAAGTAAAGTAAACTTACCACAGAGCGAGTGTCCCCTCGGAAACAATGAAAATTAATGGTGTTCAGCTGGAAGCTTTCTGAGCTTGGAACTACGTACAGCCCATGAGGCGTTTTACTTCCGCATTCCACGATAACAATGAAACTCAATGGAAGTGTCATAACTCTCTTTTAGATTGCTCTGGCATCTAAAAAATATTGATAAATGAGGCCCCATTAGAATATTGATATGGTCATACTATTCTCTATATTAGTTTTAGCTATTTAAATGTCTTCTTTCTTCTACATCTTCATTGATAAACTCAGGAAATGCAGCCTAGTATTTACCACAAGTAAATAAAAAATATTGGGACAGAAAGATCAGGAAGTTGCTGGGAAACAAGATGGCTGCCTGAACTAAGAACTCTACACTGTCTCAGTGATTAATTTTACAATTCTTACCTCCACTCAAGGACAATTTCAATCATTTTGTTTTGACTTAAACTAAGTAAAGGCTTAAGATAAAACGTGGTGATTTGCAAGATGGCAACAACAAGACAAGGCAAAACAATCCAGCGTAACAAACCAGGTGTCGACGACCAAACAATTGAAACAGACGACAACGACCCCACTCTGGTCGAAATTATGTCAGAGTTAAAATCTCAACGCATTGCGATACTGGGCCGATTAGACGGTATCGATACTCGTCTGGAAAAGGTGACAAAACAAGTATCGGCGATTAAAGAAGGACTGACTAAAACAAACAAAGCAGTCGACAAACACAAGCAGCGCCTGGACGAAACAGAAGAGAGGATTTCTACACTAGAAGACACCCTGCAAACAACCCAGCGAGTTACAGCGAGCCGAAAATATGTTAAAAACAATGGAGATGAAAACGGATGAATTAGAAAACAAAGGGAGGAAGAAAAATCTTGTTTTGCTGGGGCTTCCAGAGAAATCGGAGGGTCACCAAACTCTACCTGAGTACATTCAGCACAAACTACCCAGCTGGCTTAAGCTTTCATTGGAAAAAACACTCAAACTGGAACAAGTGTTTCGCCAAGCGCGACCACAATCACAACCACATGCTGGGAAATATCCCAGACCAGTCCTAATCCGCTTTTTACGAATCGGGGACAAAGAGCTGATCCTACAAGCGGCAAAGAAGTCTACAATTGCCGAGGGGGAAGCCAAACTAAATCAGTACTAAATACCTATATGTCCCTATGCCATAAATGTCATGTATGTTGTGTATGTCATAAATGTCTATATGAATTGAAAATGGGGGATCCTGATGGAAACAAGACAAACGTCTTTCTCAGGTCTGCATCCAGGGAGCGAAATTAACTTTTTGACTCACCGGCCAGTGGCAGGTAGATGGGAAGAATCTACCCGCCCTAAAGCCCCAGAGGAGGAAGGGTCCCGCTGTGAGAACCAGCCCAAAACCTCCAGCACATGTTCATGCTGTGGCCAATGAGTTGGCCCAAATTAACTTTGGTATGAATAACGTAAAGTTGTAATTTATATAATATTTAATATTTCAATGACTAGCCTACACACCCTCGTTGTAACACTGACAATGCCATATCATCATTTCAGATTGTAACATATAAAGATGGAACCAGGAGTATTAGGAGAGGTGTTTGACAAGCTGAAGCTGAAGGTAGATGGCCTGACAGAGATGATAGTGTCTGATAGTAATGATAGTGTCCCCCACAGTTACAGCATGTTTTGAAAAGCTTACGGTGGAAGGGAGAGGGAGTTGGCTGGACTGCATGCAGTGGGTCTGCAGGCTCTGAGAAATAGTTAAGAAAAGACCATTAACATCACATGACAATAAAACATGATTATGGTTCTTCATCTGAAAGGTTAATGTTAGTTGAGCAACTATAACTAACTAAGTGTGGTCACTTTAAAAGAAGGAGGTACTGTATAGTATAGTTTAGATACATTAAGAGTTAACATCGTAAATTGTATATTGTATAGAAGTGTATATAGGAACCAGTTTCTCAGGAACCTAGCATGTCTTTTTTTTTTACAATGCCGATCTTGTGTCTTATCTATTTTATTTTTTTCTATGCCTATTTTATTATTGTATTTTGCACAATCAATGCGGGCATGGCCACCCGCATTTCACTATATGCCCTGGTATGTAGTATGTGACAAATAAACCTCTTGATTCTTGATTGTAATCAGATGTAGGCTACTAATATGAATAGGATTGAAACTACGTGTTGCTCACTTTAACAATAAATCTAATAAACGAAGATAAACGAATGAACACCAATAACTGCAAATAATTTGGTAAATGTAATGTTAGGCCAACGTCAGTATGGTAACGTTAGCTACCGTAACTGCATTTAGAATCTAATAAGCTGTTAACTTACGATAAACATTAACTAAAGCTTGCTACATAAAATACCACTATTGACTAAATCCATGAGTGGTCTGCTAATGCGTTAAAATGAAAAAAAAATGCAGTAAGTAAGTAAAGTAAAGTAAACTTACCACAGAGCGAGTGTCCCCTCGGAAACAATGAAAATTAATGGTGTTCAGCTGGAAGCTTTCTGAGCTTGGAACTACGTACAGCCCATGAGGCGTTTTACTTCCGCATTCCACGATAACAATGAAACTCAATGGAAGTGTCATAACTCTCTTTTAGATTGCTCTGGCATCTAAAAAATATTGATAAATGAGGCCCCATTAGAATATTGATATGGTCATACTATTCTCTATATTAGTTTTAGCTATTTAAATGTCTTCTTTCTTCTACATCTTCATTGATAAACTCAGGAAATGCAGCCTAGTATTTACCACAAGTAAATAAAAAATATTGGGACAGAAAGATCAGGAAGTTGCTGGGAAACAAGATGGCTGCCTGAACTAAGAACTCTACACTGTCTCAGTGATTAATTTTACAATTCTTACCTCCACTCAAGGACAATTTCAATCATTTTGTTTTGACTTAAACTAAGTAAAGGCTTAAGATAAAACGTGGTGATTTGCAAGATGGCAACAACAAGACAAGGCAAAACAATCCAGCGTAACAAACCAGGTGTCGACGACCAAACAATTGAAACAGACGACAACGACCCCACTCTGGTCGAAATTATGTCAGAGTTAAAATCTCAACGCATTGCGATACTGGGCCGATTAGACGGTATCGATACTCGTCTGGAAAAGGTGACAAACCAAGTATCGGCGATTAAAGAAGGACTGACTAAAACAAACAAAGCAGTCGACAAACACAAGCAGCGCCTGGACGAAACAGAAGAGAGGATTTCTACACTAGAAGACACCCTGCAAACAACCCAGCGAGTTACAGCGAGCCGAAAATATGTTAAAAACAATGGAGATGAAAACGGATGAATTAGAAAACAAAGGGAGGAAGAAAAATCTTGTTTTGCTGGGGCTTCCAGAGAAATCGGAGGGTCACCAAACTCTACCTGAGTACATTCAGCACAAACTACCCAGCTGGCTTAAGCTTTCATTGGAAAAAACACTCAAACTGGAACAAGTGTTTCGCCAAGCGCGACCACAATCACAACCACATGCTGGGAAATATCCCAGACCAGTCCTAATCCGCTTTTTACGAATCGGGGACAAAGAGCTGATCCTACAAGCGGCAAAGAAGTCTACAATTGCCGAGGGGGAAGCCAAACTAAATCAGTACTAAATACCTATATGTCCCTATGCCATAAATGTCATGTATGTTGTGTATGTCATAAATGTCTATATGAATTGAAAATGGGGGATCCTGATGGAAACAAGACAAACGTCTTTCTCAGGTCTGCATCCAGGGAGCTAAATTAACTTTTTGACTCACCGGCCAGTGGCAGGTAGATGGGAAGAATCTACCCGCCAAGCATATTTCTTACCTGCCAAATTTTTTTTGATTAAAAAAAAATATATATATATTTTATATAAAAAAAGAATTTTTAAATAAAATATATATTATATAATCATACTTGTAGTTGTATTATCTGCGAGACATCGCCACCACGCAATAAGTCAAAATGCTCGCTATCTGCAAACAGCTCCACTGTCTGTGTGTATACTTGAGTAGCCTCCAGCTCCAGCAAGGATTCTCCGGCCCTGCAGCTAGTCCCTATATTCAGCTAGACCCTACATTCAGCATGCAAGGATTCTCCGGCGATGCAGCTGGACCCTATTGATATAACGTTACGGTTCTTTTGTCAAATCACATTCAACATGCCCTCAGCTAGAATACGCATTCAATCAATGTTATAAGACATTGATATCAGGAGCTATCTGTAGCTACTGCTAGCCCGGTAGATAACGTTAAGACAATTTAGTTTACTGGGACAGATAGATCTAATGTGAGCTAGCTAACGTGAGCTAGCTAACGAGGGAACGGAGGTATTATGCACTCGAGTCGACTATTGCTGGAGCATTTGTTGATATCAGCAGCTATCAGTAGCTAGCCAGCTAGATACCGTTAGACAATGTCTCGTCATGTATTAAACTAAAAGTGAATAGTTGACTGGGTCATTGTTTAAACAGTAACGGTAGCTCATGGAGGTCCGATATAGACTAGAGCAGACTGCCCGCATATCGCAATGGTGGCGTTTCAGGAAGTAAACAAGCCAAATGAGAGCTTCCGATTGGTCATTTGCTTTCTTTCTCATGAAACCAGTCACGTCACTCTACTGTGATTGGACCGTTGACTTGAGTGCAATGTGGGACTTGTAGTTTTTTAACGATCTCGCGGCGGAGGAAAAAAAGACGAGAGAGGCTATAATCTGTACTCGCACAATCAAAATAAGAGTATCGTTATGAACTACACGTCTACACGCCACACGGCGGGCAGCCCTCTAAGTGTCAAGCGCCAAAGGTAAAAACTGAGCGCCCCTGGCGGGCGGCGGGCTTTAGTTTCGGTCCCTGTCTGCATCCCCTTAACAATTGTGTGTATTGAGCCGTACTGTATTGTACCCATTCTGCAATCTGTTAAATAAAGTTTTCATTCATTCATTCATTCATTCATTCATTCATTCATTCATTCATTCATTCATTCATTCATTCAACTCACCATTCGCCAGGACCTGCCCGCAGAGGTGCGTCGGAGACGCAGGGAATTCGACCGGGTGACCAAGATATTCATCGAAAAGGGCATGTTTCGAGGATTTGCATACCCTCACCGGCTTCGAATCCTCCATAAAAGCAAAATTGTCCTGTTTGCCGATCCAAAAGAGGCAGAATCATTCGCAGACGAGCTGGACTGAGTTTTGCCTTTTGTAAACCGTTATCCAGGGTGGAGGTAAGAAGATGACATTTACGTTTTTTTTTTGTTCTTTTTGTTTGCACCCCCTCATTATGACTGTTATAATATGGACAAATCATTTGACTTTGAAACCCCAGAGGAAGGGGTATTGATTGATTTGCCAATACAGTCTCGATCGGTTGTTTTCTTCTCAACGTGTATTTACTAGCAGCGGTACTTCCTGCAACAACGTGTGGCGTCATACGGACGATACCACGACTAAAAGAAGGGAGGGGGGTTCAAGGAATGGCACAAATTTAATATGTATTTGTTTTGCACTGATATTTTCCTCTCAAACATTAGAAGGTCACAATGACTGAATGTTAAAAAGTATGTGGAGAGGAGAACTCTCGGTAGTAAAACAAATAAAAAATAAAAAAATTTAAAAAGTCTGCCTAATAAGCAACTTCCCTCCCCATTCAGTAATATCAGGTGACCAACTAATATTTAACAACATGGGGGGAAGTGAAGATGGGAGGGGGTGTACAAATAAATAAAAAGGAAGTGATTACACTGAAGACAAGAGCTCCAGGGGCCAATATAAGAAAGATTTAATAATTTTTCAGTTATTTAGTTTTTTCCATAATTTTTTCTCTATGGCCTACTAGGAGTAAGGGGGTAAATGTTGTGGTTCAGAAAACCATGGCTGGGGTGGGTTGATGTATTTCATGTATGTTTTTTATTCTATGTATGTGTATTCTATGTATGTTTTGTATTCTATGTTTTGTTTTTTTGGTTATGTTTATTAACGTTAGGTTATGACTATAACCAAGTTCTGTTAGTTAGGGCGATGCTTGGCTTCGCCTTCTGCACTATCTCGCGTACGTGCACGCGTACTGAATAAACCACAAATGTACCTCTAATACCAGTATTAGTCTGACCACACCCCTCATCAGCTTACCTTCATAAGCAGGTGTGTGGTCACCTGCTCTCCTCCTTCCCAAGCTTTCACCACAAGGTGAGGTCAAGGGCTGCAGCGGCCGTCCGAAGCCAAGCATCGCCCTAACTAACAGAACTTGGTTATAGTCATAACCTAACGTTCTGTATCGTTAGGGCTCAGCTTGGCTTCGCCTTCTGCACAAGGGAGGCCAAGCGGAGCCACTTGGCTGACAAATACACCCCGCTGACAGCCCCCCAAAACCATCAGAACAGGGAGGGCCGAGCCCCCCCGACCCCCCCTAATGGAGGGTATCCCCCCTATTAGAGGCTTCACGGGAAGGCGACGGACCCGACCGTGCGAAGAGCTCTCAAGCAACTTAACGCACAGGGTGAGCAGACCGTGGCTTGACCCCACGACTACACACACGCACAACCCGCATGCCACCCGGGAACGAACGGAGGAACAACCTCGTTACTGCCCCCAGAATCACGGGGTCAAGGGCAAACCCAACCCCGTGGCAAGGCCGTAGCAGCGGAGCGCGAAGGAAGACCCAGACCCACCAAAGGGACTGGACCCCCGGAATGGGGGCCCGGAGAAGTCCATGATGCCAGCATCAAGACCCCACCAGGGGGGCACCTAGTGACCCCGCCCCTCACATCGCCAGCGTATTCGGACAAAGGCCCCTCAGCCGAGCGGGCCCTGTCCCCCTCAACAGCACACCGCCTGGAACACAAGCCCTGCAACAGGCAGACAGCATGGTCATAACACACAAGAGTTAACCAACGGAACAGGCAGTGCACCGGGGAAGACCAGGCAACAGGCTGTCAACCCAAGCCTGGAACAACTGCGGACGAGGCAGGCGCCAGAAAGGACAGCCGAAACAGCCGCCCCGGCGGAAGGGGCGTATGCTGGCGTTGTCGCATAACCAAGCTTTCAACAGCACGTCAGGAGCGGGATCCGTAGACCACACGGCCCCTGACAGCTGCCCACAGAAAAGCCCATACGATCGGCAGACGTCATGAACGTGCAGGGGCACCCTCAACCGGAGAACCGGGAGTTGACACTGCAGCAACACACCAGAGAACCAACCACCCAGGCATCACCCCATGCAACGGTTGGTCCCATACCCCCTCAGGAAAACCCCGAAACGCACCGGCGGTACCACCGCAGCCCGCGTTCCGGTTCCCAACAGGGCCATCCCGGGCCTACAGGTCAACGGGCATCACCCCGGACCGGGCCCGGCGATACGGGGAGCACAGGATCCCAAAGGAGGTTAACCCCACCCAACAGGCTCCTCAGCGCCAAAACGCAAGAGAAGAGCGTAATATGGAAGACCAGCCCCCAGCACCCCGCACTCGGTACCAACAAGGGGTCCCATAACGCACAACCCTGTGACACCCGGATCGACCTAGCATTTTTCCCCCCGAAAAAACCCTAAGTCCCTCAGGGTACCAGAACAGCAGATCTGCATCCCCAGCGGACAACGGGTGCACTGATCTGGACCAGCGCGACCAGAACCAGTCCCGTGCCCTAACCACGCCGACCTGCCAACCCCAGGAGAAGGGGCAGATATTAGAGCCATATGAAATCCGTTTTATTATTTTCCAAATTCCATTTTATTTTTTCCCAAATTCCATTTTTTCCGTTTTAATATTTCAGAATTCTGTATTTTGCCTTTTATGCTCATTTTACCATCAGAAATAGTGTCTAATAAGTGGGAATGAATAAATGTCCACAATTGAATAAGATATAACAGTCCATTTAATGTTTTTAAGTGCTGCAACTCAGAAATACAGTTCAATTTTACACAATATTTTTCAATTAATATTGTGACAAAATAAAAATACATATTTCAAGTGTAAACAATAGATACAGCTAGCTACTACTGACATTATCACAATGACAATGTCAGTAACCTAGCTATATCTATTATATTGTGATGAAATTTAGTAATGCATAATTTAGGCACCTTTAGTTTATTTCGTTTATAAAGGACAGTGTATAATGGCAATCGTTTGCATTAAACAAATGGATGGGTGCACTAGATTTAGCAAGAAGCTATCATTTCCATCTATAGTCCTATGTACTGTAACGTTTTATAGCTATTTAAGTTTATTTAGATTATAAAGGGCAGTGTATAATGACAATCGTTTGCATTAAACAAATATGGGTGCACCAGATTTAGCTAGAACTTCTAGAAGCTATCATTTCCATAGATAGTCCTATAACGTTACATAGCTATTTAAGTGTATTTAGTTTATAAAGGGCAGTGTATAATGACAATCGTTTGCATTAAACAAATGGGTGGGTGCACTAGATTTAGCTAGACGCTAAACATCCTAACGTTATAGCTATTTAATCACAATAGTGTCGCAAGTGTTTTTGCGGGTCCAGTCCACGGAACGTTGACAGAATTAGCAAAACACCTTATCACCGGAGGCATAAAAGTCATTAGGATACTGTTCTGCTCTGAATTGAGGGCTTATTGTGGAATTGTTTAGCTTCTTGACGATGTTAACACTGAAGCAGCCAGACGCTTGAGCACCGCGGCTGTGTTGTGTGTAACACGCTGTAGAGTCCCCGCCTCCCCGGTCGCGTGTGCACCAAACGTTCCACCCAAAAACGAAATTTCAGTCCAGATTAGGCCAAATTCTGCAATATTCCACGTTTTGCAGTTGATTCCATTTTTATTGGTTAATTCCGCGATTCCGTCCGCGATTCCGTGAACGCGGATTTCATATGGCTCTAGCAGATATGCGCGTCTGATCCCAACATAAAAAGAAGGCGCCACCCAGACGTGTCGGTATGAACCGCGTCCGGCGGCCCACCCCTAGGGCGTGAGGCCCTTCCCATATGCCCAGACCCATTCCGTCATCATCCCCTGACATGAACGGGAACCCATCGACAACACACAGGATGTCGGAAGAGGAAAAACCCCCATCCCAATTGCTCCATAAAAACGCTGTTTCACCAAAGCAAACGAGGCGCGCCAGTCAGCAACGGCCAAAGCACATCCTGAGCCAGCACTATGTGTGCGTTTGGACATACCCACATCAACAATAGGCCGGCTAGACCACCATATTGAATCCCCAAGACGCCCAGGGAAACGACAAGAGGGGCGAGATGCAATCAACTCCATGAATGAACATTCAACTCTTTATAAAATAAAGAAAAGGCATCACATGTATGACCTAACTGCACAGCTGGGAGTAAAAAACCCTGTGTTTTCACATGATTTTAATCCAGTCACTCCTCTTAATCAGAGTGTAAGACCAGATTCCCCCAGAAACACCTTCCCACATGAGACCACGGTCAAGAAAAAGATATGTAAACTGTGAGACACGTGACCAACAGACTCAAGTTTGACACAAAAACGAGCGCAGCAGGTTAAGTCCTGCGCTCTACCCTCGACATCTTTACGACACCAGCTCATGGAAGGCGTCGCCATAGCAACAACGCTATAACGGGCGGGGAAAACCCACCGGATCCTGTCATAACAGGAGTCGGTAGAATACCCCTCCCCCCCCCCCCCTCCCCCGCCAAGCACTGGCTTGGCCCTGACTGGCTCAGCAGGAGGGTCAACAACCTCTAAACCAATCAAGTGGGTAAAGGAGGGGTTTATCCGACACCCCCTCCCGAAAAACACACCTTCTATCCCTACACACAGAAAACAACCGTAGCCATTTTGAAAACCTCTGGTAGAACAAAACACATATAGCATAAGCTAATACAATGTTAGCTACCCACAAAGTGTAAAAGGGTTTACAACAAAAAACACAAGTCGCCTGTGCGTGAATCCCATACCCGCAGCCTAAGCTATAGGAAGACGTTGAACGAGAGTAATGGCTAGGCCATGAAAAGTGTGTACGAGCATTACTGCAACTAACAACACAGCGTTGTGAACACATACTTAGTTAAAGCAATGGAATATCACCAGTTCTAATTGCATGTGGAGCATCAAGCTAATAGAACCTATTACCGAGTGTAAGTTGCAGACCTTGCTTAAAAACTCGTAACACAACACAACTCATTCCCCCAACGTAACAGGGTAGATTCATAAAACACAACCCCACCACATGATTTGTATTGAAGAAACACACAGTTTGTTCGGCCAACCACAGTCCCCCTTATATCAGGGAACTTTTTTATTAAATAAATAATATGTGATCAAGGCACAAAATCATAGGGGGGCCGGGGAGGGTGTAGAGGAGGGGACACAGAGGGGGAAAAGTCACTCAGCGGCGCCTGCCACCTCGCGCCGCTCGAGTCTGGCCACCCCGGGGAGCCCCGGAGGGACGGTAGTTTACAGTCTGCTGGACACGACGTTCCCTACCGTCTCCTCCGGTCTGGGATGGGCCGGCGGTGGCTGAAGCGTCGCCTCGTCTCCTAGCCCTCTTGGCAGGGCCAGCAGCGGCGGCGGGAGCAGTGGTAGCGGCGACGGAGACAGCTCGACGTCGCGGAAGCCTTCTGCCCCCACCGGCAAGGACGGGAGGCGGAAAATGGGGTTGGAGGATGGATCTCTCCTCTGCCATCTCTCTGCATGTTGAGGTCATCAATAGCAGGGCCTTCCCGAACAGGCCAGCGTCGGAGAGGTCGGCCGTCAGAAGAGGGGCTCTCTTCTTCTCAGGTACACGAGCCTGCTCCAGCCAAAGGTGACGCTGGCCCAGGGTGGCCAGGGCGCGCACTTTACCCATGGCTATGGCTAGCACCTGGGAGAGGTGCAGCACAGCTCCCGCAGCCTGGGTGATCTGATCGCACCTCACCTCGTTCAGATCCGCGCCGCCCGTCATTATCCCCGATACAAATCTAGCCAGGTGGGCGATGTTAGAAGCCGCAGCCAGCGACTGTGTACCGGCGATAAATGACTGGTCACCCCAATAAGCCAATCGCCTAGCCGACCTCCCCTGGAGGACCGGCTTGCATAGGGGCTCCCACACCATATCCGGACAGAGGAGCGCGGCCATCGGATTGTCAAGCCGAGGTACGCCCTCCCCCATACCTTTGACCAACCCCGACACCCGCGTAACTGGTACGTAGGCGGGAGTCAGTCCCATGATGTTGGAGACCGCCTGGCCCCGACGAACATAGGCCCCCATCGATGGGAAAAATGGGTAGACAACGTCCACCCCTCTCACCGGGGGACGCTGCCAGGGATGGCCTATGAGGTCATCAGGGACAGGAGCAGGCAATGGCTGCGGCAGCGGCACACCGTTTGCAGCGGCGGCTACCGCCATGAGCTCGGGAAACAAGGCCCGCAGTTCCCCCTGCGGACCCTCCTCCACCGACCCCGCATCCCTCGCATACAGCAGGCTGCGACTGGTCAAGGAGCCACAATCCGATGCGGCCGACAGTAGGGCATCCTGTTGATGAGGCCAAGGTGGTTCCCCGACATCCTCGAACAAGGCGCCCCGTGGAGCCATTTCCCCCCACCCCGGGGTCTCCGGAGGAGGGATACTCTCCTCCACGGGACCATCATACAAGAACCCGTCCGCCTCCTCCATGAAGTCTTCAGTTTCCATCAGAAATCCAGAGTCGGACGCGGCCTCGCTGGTCTCCAGCAATTCCCCAAACCCAGGCCGTTCGCGTCTGCACGCCACCATGTGACGACGTGAGCGAGCAGACGCAAAAAGTTTTCGTCGCAAATCCCCTGGCTCTAAGACAATCCCCCGTTCATCAATGGGCGATTCCCCAGAAACAGAGGAACCAGAGTCGAGATCAGGCCATCGCCGGAGCGACGGCTCCGAACCCTCGGCTCGTCGGTGAGGAAAACTATCCACCGGCAGTCTCCCGGGCTGGGTCGGCAACCACGAGAGTGGCAACAGCCCAGCACCGGAACGCACGACGGAGGCGGGAATGGAGAATCGGTGGTGAAGAGTAGGTCTAGCGGGTCTACTCTCCGCGGAATACATTATGACCCAAACCTTTTTCTTATATAAACAAGTGAGAAAAGAAAAAGGTTAGGCACAATGTAAACCTAGTCACAACTCTTTTCAACTTATCAACGACACGTCAAGTGGGGTACTACCGAGGCACTTCCTTGTGGTGAAAGCGAGAAGGAGGAGAGCAGGTGACCACACACCTGCTTATGAAGGTAAGCTGATGAGGGGTGTGGTCAGACTAATACTGGTATTAGAGGTACATTTGTGGTTTATTCAGTACGCGTGCACGTACGCGAGATAGTGCAGAAGGCGAAGCCAAGCTGAGCCCTAACGATACAGAACACATTGTGCGCCATAAACGGCGTAAACCGCTATTGCCCGCCATGCGTTGAACGCCAACAACGGCGTATCACGTGTTTGGGATCAATATACAATTTTTTCGCCATGGCATTCATAATTCATCCAGCCTCCCTCCGGATCGCAGCCGGACCCTGTTCTGATATTGCAACGCCTCAATACCGCCGCCTGGTGGATGGTCGGCCGAGTTACACTCACGCCAAACCGGAAGTGGCGATCGGTGCATCGAGGAAATTCCTCCGCCAGAGATATATTGTGGCGTGGATCAATATACACACTCGAGTGCATTTGGATCGCTTTCGAAACGCAATAATCAATATGATTTCGGCGTTTATTGCGTCATACAAATCGGAAATGGATCTAGCAGATTGACGTCAAATAATTGGGATATTTTTCCTCCAGTCTCATCGGCGAACGGTAAGAGGAATATAACGTTACTTTCAGCTTGATTGTCGATTTCTTTGTTTGCAATCAGTCTGATCAATCAACCAATACTAAATAAAGCCGTTACTGACGATCAAGGAATTATAAACGACCCCCCCCCTTTCCTTCACGCATGATGAAGCATAATGTATACCGATCATATACATTTGAATTTCTTTATATAGCGTGTATAGGAAAGAAACGCCAATCGATAATCATACACTGTAAACCTCATGTTCAAAATATTTAATTAGATTGAGTAGGGTATACTCAATATTCTATGAAAGTTCTACTAACTTGAATGTCTTGAGTTTGTGTGACGTGTTCTTATGTTTTGAGTAAATTAAACTCATAGTTTTTGATTGACTTGGAACTATTCACTTATTAAGTAAGTATAATGTAAAAGCATAACTTAAGTACAACTTAAAATAATTAAGTATATACAGACTGTAAACTGCATGTTCAAAATAATCAATTCGTTTGAGTAGGATATACTCAATATTCTATGAAAGTTCTACTAACTTACATCTGTTGAGTTTGTGTGACTTGTTCTTATGTTTTGATTAAATTAAACTCATAGTTTTTGATTGCCTTGGAACTATTAACGTATTAAGTAAGTATAATGTAAAAGCATACCTTAAGTACAACTTAAAATAATTAAGTAAATACAGAGTATTGGTGGTTCAGTGGTAGAATTCAATAAAGGAATAGGCTATCTTATCTTATAAAATATATATTTTCCACTCATTTCTATGTTTCAACATTACTGTCTGATGCAGTAACATTAGTGTGATGATGTGTGCATGAAAACATGCAACTTGCATGTTTCCCAGATAGCAAAAGACATTAATTAAATGTTGTATTTTGGTCAGATTGGTTATTTTTGGTTGAGGTTGAAAAAGCTATGTTGATTCAATATTTAATTACAGATACCATTTCAACATTCAACACATCGTTGAATCAATTTAGTATAGATTCCCCCTCCCCTCCTCCCCCTCCCCTTCGAGAGGGTAGTCCTAAGCAACTCGCGAGACCTAGAAGATCTCACGGGACTTGAGGTATTCAAAGTAAACTTGGCGCGATGGTGTCTTCACTGGCTTGACAAATTCTGAGCCAAACTCCTTGGTAAGTCCTTGACAATATAATGTATTATGCCATTCACATACCATAATCTTGCTGTCATCGTTTGACTACATGCTACTTTGTGAATTATTACCGTGGTGGCAACTAGTACAGTGCAGAACGAAGCTTGTTAGCATTGTTAGCATTATTAGCGAGCATGCTAGATAGTATACTAGTTAACTGGTAAGTGAGTTCTTATGGGAATAGTATGATCCCGTTCAGATACCATCACCGGGCTGTTATCGTTTGACTAAATGTTATCTCTGTGCCGTGGCAAATAGTTTGGAGCTTGTTTTAGCAAATAGTATTGCATATTATTACAGTAGCTAGCATGCTAGCTAACGTTAGGCCGCCATTTTGTTTCGTGAATAAAATGTACGTTTAACACTTTGAGTGCCACTCACAAGATTTCTCTGTTTTTTTTATAGGTGGTTGCTAGCCACTCACGAGATTTCTCTGATTTTTTTTTTTTTTTTTTTTTTAGCGATCTGAAAAATTATTGCATCACCCGAGCCTACCCGAGTATAGCCGAGCGGCGCCGGCGATCACTGTGGAAAAAAGCGCCCCCTGTCGTCTCCCAGATGACATAAGTGATTTTGGAATGGACTCAATGAAAATGAATGGGGAAAAAAATCCGGTACTCCACATTTTCCAGTTCACTGATCCAGCCGGGGTTACCACAGTTAATTCTGGAACCTCAGATCCCCGCTGATCATGGAGATCTACAGTATCGCGTTGGATCCATACACGTATCGATTTTTTCGAATGGTGATCAGGAATTGGAATATACCAGTTGGATACCATCTGATGTCAGGTAAGGACTCTATGTTATCAGTGTTAGGATAATCAGAGTACGTTTGATGAAGTTATAAGCTGTTTTGTGAAATGCCTTCTTTCGGTTTCACTGTAAAAGTCCGTGAGGAAATCAACGGAGTGATTATCTGTGCGCGGCCGTAATGTGCTTGCGTGCACGTATAATATTGATCATCTAGCGTTTATTTGAAAACGATTCATAAAAAGGCAGACGAATATCAACGTTGTGGAATATTCCACTAAAAGACGATTTTCATAGAATGCTCCAGAATGAGCTGTTTTTTATATCAAAACGGGGGCTTTTCTAACTGCTCTGAAACGGAAACGACGCGATAAAAAAACAATCTGCCTTGACAGCACTGACTGGAAAATAGTCTTTGATAATGCGATGGGCAGATTAGACACATAGCCATAATTTAAAACATAGATTAGGCGATATTAACGTTAACATTGGCGCCGATGGTGGCATTCAGCCGGTAAAACGGAAAACCAGGCGTGGCGCTCAAAGTGTTAATAGTTGCATAAGCATTGTTGTAACTAGTGTTAACAAATACTTTATTATAGTTCAATTGTGTTAAACTTGGGACACAGCCATGGCTCTATATTTTATTTTGTTTTGTATGTGAGGCATTTTAGCTTGAAGTTGTTGTGTTGCATTGTGGGTCTTCAGCTTGAAGTTGTGTTGTGTTACGACCCTGGCTCAAGGGACGCAACCTATGTGCAAAACCGACACCAAAACCCCGTGCTCTAACTCAAAGTGCCACTAACTCAAGGAACTATTAAGGTAAATGTAAACTAAGGTACTAGTGCAAACCCAACGGACAAGGACTGAAGAACCTGACAGCTCTTTCTCCAAGCACAGACCCTGCATGTGTGTTCCTAGGTCTGCCTTTAAAGCTCCCAGCAGGTAACCAATCAGCACTAATTGTCAGCCCTCACCTGCATGCCCTGGTGACACAGGAGTGATCAGGCCTCTAGTACATAACACCTCCCCCACCAAACTGGTTGTCCAAGAGGCAACCACTACACAACAACCCATAAACAAAACAACAAACAACTGTGACCCCTTAGTTGTCAGGGCCACTACCACAACAGCGATAACGGGTACCACAAACACCGGTACTATGATCGTGAGAGGGCGTCTGCTAGCACGTTGTCCCTCCCACGAATGTGGCGAATATCCAAGTTATACGCCTGGAGGAACAAACTCCATCGCATAAAATGATGGTTCGAGTTCACCATGCTGCGAAGAAAAACCAAAGGGTTATGGTCTGTATACACAACAAGGGGTAAACTGGAGGATCCAACGTAAACATCAAAATGGTTCAAGGCAAGAACCGGGTCGGCCCCTGTCGAACACGACCACCGATACCGATCTGTCAAAATTAGACTGCAACCCAAAATCAACCTGAGAACTGCGCTTAACAGAACAGAACACAGCACAACAAAAACCATAGATCACTGATACCACCACCGCACCCATATCCATCCCACCTGGCACTGGCAGTTCAGGATACTGCAAACCGTGAACATCCAGAGTAGGATGTACCGCCTCAGGTACAGCCCCAGTGTACCGGGAACATGGCAGTACGACAGTCACAATAACGTCTGGAACACCATCTAAAATGGCGTCACCCAAAATAACATTGTCCTGATCAAAATCAAAATGGCTGCCACTCAACAGACCAGGTCGCGAAGGCGGCTCCTGCTCCACAGGACACAGGTAACTAGGTTGACCATCACACCTAGTGCATGGCAGAGAATCAGTGTGGACATGTGGATCAATGTCAGAATCATCAACTGACATATTGGGACCATCCCTGCCCACAGGTGAAACATTAGGGACAATAGAGCTACTGTGGGAGTCAGGCTTAGTAGCTTCTCCAACTAGAACGGTGTCACATGAAACAACAGCACCTCTCATAGCATCCTTCCCACACTCATCCACCAATTCGTTCGTGGCCTCAGCCACCGTACAGGCTGGGAAGACCTTGAGACACTGCGCTGCCATATCATCTCCTGTCACATGCTTCTCCGGCACGCATGTCAACTCTGGTTTCACCACCGGGCCTAACACAAAGCCACAATCAAGAGAATCATTATGCAGAGGTACATCCACAGTGTGCTTTCCAAAACTCTCAACAGGTACACATTTTAATTCAACAAAGAGTGTGTCACTAAGTGTAATGTCCCAAGTCGACGTATCAACAACATCACTTTTGTCCTTTGACATTTCTCGTGCCACAGCACACACAGGAAACACTCCTGGATGTTTCTGTGCCAGCTCATTAGAGACCTCAGAAACCACAGGAATGGGAGTTACAACCGGAGTAGCCAGCACTTTGTCACCAGCCAAATCATTCCCTAGAATGAAGGACACCCCCTTTATGGGAATGTGAGAACATACCCCCACAACAACATTGCCTGATACTAAGGGAGAATTGAGCGTGACCTCATGCAAAGGTGCATCCACAAATCCAGCCCCAAAGCCCCAAACAACGACACCGGAATGCAAAGAAGAGTTTTCTGAAAATGGCAAAACCCCCTCCAGAATGAGGGACTGAAAAGCACCGGTATCTCTCCAAATTGTTATAGCCTGTTTGGACTCTAGTGCATTAGTCAGGGAAACAAATCCATTCATCATAAACCTTGAGGAACCCTCGAGCTCTTTGTCCACACGTTTGATACTTCCCCCATCCCCATCTAACGTTGGCATATGGTTTCTACCAGAGCCACGGTTCTGAAATTTTTCTGCTCAAGCACCGGGCACCCAGCAACGATATGACCAGGTTCTTTACAGTAGAAACAGATCATCCCTTCTGGGAATGCACCAGCAGAACCACCCCGCCTAGGAGGTGAAGTTAACTGACCAGCAGACACAGGTTTTGGGAAAGGCCCCCCCTGAACAGGACGCCTATGCCCGGACTCAACACGGTAGTCCTCCAAAAACACGGACTTGTGTGTCAACACAAACTCATCAGCGAAGACAGCGGCGTCGCCTATCTTCGATACCTTACGCTCATTTCGATGTGTGGAAACGGTATCAGGAACACATCTTTTAAATTCCTCTAGGAGAATCAACTGCCTAAGCTGCTCTCTTGACTCTGCCTTCTGAGAAGTGCACCACCTGTCAAACAGGTTCTCCTTCTCCCTTCCAAATTCAACATAAGACTGCCCCTCCGACCTGCGATAACCTCTAAAACGCTGACGATAGGCCTCGGGGACCAACTCATAAGCCCTCAAAATGGAAGCTTTAACCAGCTCATAATCAGCGCTTTGTTCAAGGGACAGAGCAGTGTAGGCTTCTTGTGCCCTACCAACTAAAACACATTGCAGCAGCAGTGTCCAGGCGGTATCAGGCCACTTCAATGTGGTTGCCACCCGTTCAAAAAGGGGAAAATATCTTTCCACGTCTTTCTCAAAAAAAGGTGGCACCATCCTAATATTCCTGCCTACATCAAACCCGGAACGTGACTCTGGATGCAGAGCACCCGCCTGTAAGGCAGCATGCTTATACTCAAGCTCCTTCTGCGCACGCTCGTGCTCCAGCAACATTTGTCTCTCCTTAAACTCATGCTCCTTAAATTTAAACTCATGGTCCTTAAGCTCACGCTCCTCTCTCCTCTCTCTCCCCTTAAGCTCACGCTCCTTAAGCTCACGCTCCTCTCTCCTCTCCTCACGCTCTTGGTGTAGCTGCCTCTCCTTAAACTCCAACTCCCTTATCCTCCAGTCACCCTCTATACCAGATAATAGCGGAGACACGCCAGACGAAGGAGGCTCCTCCACCCTCTCCTCAAGCACCTGCTCCCTAACGAGTAACACCCTTAACGCACTCAAGGCAGACGGCTTCAAACATTTCTCCCCTGCAGAAAGCTCTACCCTGTAGTGTACAGCAAGTTCTAGCAGTTGTTCTTTGGAAAACTTGTCTAACAAATCATGAGACGGGCGATCAACAAAGTCCCTGATGGAAGCCATTGTCACTGAACCAGCCACCCCAAGCTACACACCCTACCTCACAGACACGAAGAACAACTAACGAACCATGAAGACCCCCCCAACGAACCACTGAAGAACCACGAAGAACCACTGAAGAACCATGAATAATGCTAAATGCCAATAATAACAACCAGAAGGGAACGCAGTGGAAATGTGAGCTCTACGGAGCGCACCTTTCTAGGCTGCACAAAAAAAAAAAAAAAAAAACACCCACCCTAAATAGACGTGTCATACACGCAGGGTGTTAGGTGCTACCAGGTATGCTCACCAAACACTCAAACAAACAGAATAAATCCAACAAACAATTCCAAACAGGTGCGCCTTCTAACCTGATATGACTACATATGCTTCTATGTCTAAACTGCAGAAAAAACCGGCCCACCACATGTCTACCCTAAGAAACACTAAGTCAAGCCCTACCACACTACCTGTGTTTTCTGGCCGCCCTAATCTACCTACCCTTAACCTAATGCCCCCTGTAGACCTAACTTTCTTCAACCACACCTGCTACCAGTCAAAGATCATATACCAATCATTTCATTGACCGCCCCAGGAGTACGTGGTGCACAGGACGCTAACCAACAACCAGAAAATAATGTCCCTATCTACATGTGGTGCCCACTAAACTATATATTTTAACAGCATAAGTAGTCACATCAAATTACAAACAAATACGGCATACTCACCTGTTTGACGAAATGGCTCGAACCCCCACGTTACACTATATGTAACGAACACCACCCAAACCATAATACCATGACACCCCGTGTAACACAAAAAAACACCACCAAACAAATTTTCTAGGGGTAAAAGATCCCGGACGAGCGCCCAACTGTTACGACCCTGGCTCAAGGGACGCAACCTATGTGCAAAACCGACACCAAAACCCCGTGCTCTAACTCAAAGTGCCACTAACTCAAGGAACTATTAAGGTAAATGTAAACTAATGTACTAGTGCAAACCCAACGGACAAGGACTGAAGAACCTGACAGCTCTTTCTCCAAGCACAGACCCTGCATGTGTGTTCCTAGGTCTGCCTTTAAAGCTCCCAGCAGGTAACCAATCAGCACTAATTGGCTAATTGGCAGCCCTCACCTGCATGCCCTGGTGACACAGGAGTGATCAGGCCTCTAGTACATAACATGTTGCATTGTGGGTCTTCAGTTTGAAGTTGTTGTGTTGCATTGTGGGTCTTCAGCTTGAAGTTGTTGTGTTGCATTGTGGGTCTTCAGCTTGAAGTTATTGTGTTGCATTGTGGGTCTTCAGCTTGAAGTTGTTGTGTTGCATTGTGGGTCTTCAGCACAAAGGAATCCCTTGCTGAGGGTAAGATGGTTTTCTGTCTGCTCAGACTCAGAATACTTAATTAACGTGATCTGTGCTTCATAAAAAACACATTGTTTATCTGGTTTTGGTTATTTTGCACAGTAAATACTTATTCAGGCCTACCTGCAATTCAGAATTTAATCCAGCAGGGCGGCAGTGATGTTCATTCTGCCTTTTGTTATATAAAAAATGGGGCTTTGAAAGACTGACATATTTGAACTTCTAGCCCCTGCTACTCTAAACATATATATATATATATATATATTATATATATATATATATAATATACACAGTCTTGATAAATTGCATACAAGGTTTTTTGAATATTTTGATCGTCTTCTTTTTAGAATTCGCTGGCAATCATCACCACCCCCAAGCATCGGCGTATTTAGACCACTATCACTAGGGCACGTGCCCTACTGATGATCATCTGTGCACCACTGATAAAAAATTAAAATTAAAAGAAAATGTTTTTTTTTTTTTTTTTTTAACAAATGTTTTTTATTTTCCCTTTTTTAACATGATCAAATGATCATTTAACATGATCAAATAATTATTATAATATTTTTTACTTCGCTTTGAAATATTATAGTGAAATATTTTGCACTGCATTTATCTTGTTGAAATCCTCCAACAGGCTCTTTTTTGTAAGTTGACTGGTTTGCACACCAATAATACAGTGCAATAATAGAATAGTAGAATAGATAGTAAAATTATGCAATAGAATGGCCAGAGTAAAATAGTGCTACAGTACAATCAACAGCGGGGTGTATTAGAAGGCTATGGTGAAGAGGTACGTTTTTAGCTTATTTCTGAAAATATTAAGAGATCTAGCTTCCCTAATGTCCATAGGTAGTATGTTCCATAACTTTGGTGCATAGTTAGCAAAGGCTGCATCCCTGATTTTCTTTAGACTGTGGCTTGGAACCTTCAATATGTATAAAAGTATTCTGTACTTCTGTATGACAAATATTAAAGAAACTTGAAACTTGAAACAATAGACCAGTAGTAGATGATCACAATGTTTATACTTTGTATATAAGGAGGAGGACCTTGAAATCAATTCTAAATGTTACCAGAAGCCAGTGTAGGTTACTTACTTGTAACTTCGGGTTTGATCCAAGGAGTAAGTTGCCCCATATTGCTCTGTAACATTTCTCTTTTTGTTATAGGACCGACTAGTAGGATTTCAGTTTTGCCATCATTTAATTTTAGGAAGTTGTTCGTCATCCATTTGTTTATTACTAAGAGACAGGCGGAAATGGAGTTTATAGCTGTGTGATCATTTGGTTCAGCGGAGATGTACAATTGTGTGTCATCTGCGTAACTATGGAAACATACATTGTGCTTTCTAATGATGTCTCCAGTGGCGAATCCTTATGGAAGCCAACGGAAGCCATGCCTCCCTATTAAAATATGAATTAATATCAAATATGAAAAAAAATATATATATATAATTTTTTTTTAATATAGTTTACATTCTTTTTCATCTGTGCATCTGTGTTATAATTATTTTTTTTTTTTTAATGTCTCCCTCTTCTCCTTCTCACTCCCTCTAACACACTGTCAGACTCACTGTGCTCACTGCAGCTATACAGGAGAGGAGGCAGGGGGTAGGTCTCTTTCTCCAGCCTCAACCATGTGATTCATGTATCTAGAGTCCAAATCCGATCCTAGCCAATCAGATTCGAGCTGACTGCCACACCCGAAAAGTTTAAAACGGGGCTGTGAGAAGAATCCTGAGTGTGGCCTCCCCTCTGCACACCTCCCCTCTGCACTCTGAACATTGTATTAACCCGTGACTGCTCCCACGGGCCGAATATTGCCCCGATCCTTGCGAGATTAAATCCACGGGTACCTCTCGGCGTGCCGAAGCTTTTCCTAAATCACTTCCATCATCGAAAACGAGGGGAAAAGGTCGGCTTGCGACCCTGAAAATGTCGCATGATTTTAAAAACGCTGTATTAAGTGAGCCTATTATGGGATCCACGCGAGTTTTCTATCCCGGACACATCTGGGCGTCCCGCAACTTTTACTCATTCACATTAGAAAAGGAAAACCGAAAGCGTGGAATAAACTCGCCGAAACGGAAAAGTGTCCCACGGGCGCGCCGTGATTCCTATCCGCGTGAAAATATTCACGGCCATAGAGGAGACAGTGGGACACCTTTTTGCAACCGAATATGTGTCTCGAATTTGCTCCCACGCGGCGCGCTAAATCGTGCAAGGAAACATCGGACCAAAAATTAACCAATGCTCCAGCAGTATTAATGACCCTGATGTAAACAAGACAAACGTCTTTCTCTGGTCTGCATCCCTTATACAATTGTGTGTATTGAGCCGTACTGTATTGTACCCATTCTGCAATCTGTTAAATAAATAAAAAGAAAGTTTGACTGGCCGCCGAGCCATACTGTAGTGTACATGGTGACTGCTTGACTTAAAAAAAAAAGAAAAAAAAATATATATATATATATATTAATACAAATATTTAATAATATTTTTTTTAATAATTTTTTTTGGCTTCCCCTGTTATTTTACCCACGCGACGCCACTGGATGTCTCCTCAATGTTCAATGTTCAATGCAATGTTCAATGCAAGTAAAGCACTTTAAACTTTAAGTATGACTAAATGCTTTCTTGACTATATATATAGTAACTGTTACAAAATGCATAGATTTCTATGTATTTTAGGGGTTTGGGTGGCTAGCTCTTTTTAATATAAATGTCAGATTGTTTTATTTATTTCATAGATTTCTATGCATTTCAGGAGTTTGGGGGGCTGGCTCCCCAAAATAATTAAATAATATAACCCTAACCTAACTCTAAAACCGAAATAAAGTTAAAAAAAAATAGTTACAAAATCCACCCATTTTCGCCCACAAACCGGCCAAAACCGGCCACATTTTTTTCATAGTTTTTGGTGCCCTTCTGTGCCCTACTGAAGTGCTGGGTCTAGATACGCCCCTGCCCCCAAGGCTATCAAGGTGAGTTAACTAACACATTCTCAAATCATGTTTTGTTTTTACCACCAGACATGCGCTAGGTATATGGAGCTAGGTACACTTGCTACTGTATATGGTGCTCATTGATAACTACTTTGATGGTGCTTATTTTTCCTTATTGTGTTAATTATGTCGCTCTTTCTCTAGGAATGCCAATGTATAACTCCAGCCCCTATTACCACACTGCCATTGACTCAGCTCAGTAAGTATTATCTTTCAATTCAATATTGTCTGTCTCTCTCACCCCCCACCCCACTTCAAACTTCACACCTTTATCTGTGTTTTCATCTGTCTTTCGTCTCTCTCACCCCGACCCCCTCCACTTCACACAACACCTACATTGCCAAAGCCTTTGTCATTTGAAGACACAGCAGTGCTATGTCTATCTCTCCCTCTATCTCTGTCTCCCTCTCTCACTGGCATAAAAAATTGATTGTCGTATTTAATATTTCAGAGATTCTTCGCCAGAGGAACTTGAAGCCATTCCCGAATTACCACCAGATACCAGCAGTTGCACGTAGGCAGAGACTGCCTGTAGCGTGAGTTGAATTTTATACACAAGTTCACTGGTGTTTATTCTTATATAAAACTTCTCTAAAGACGTATGTTTACCTTTGCATTGATTGGCGGATTTGTGACTGAAGACATTGGATCTTTCCTGCTCTCCCATCCAAGTCGCCATGACGTAATCATGACACTTAGTTGATTCTGAGTAGACAATTACTTGTTGCATCTGGGCTCATAGTCGTCTACCTATCTTACCATATAGGAATGACCACTACACCGTCGTGCCAATAGCGGCCGAGGGAGGGAGAGTTTTGCGAGTTCTTTGTCGTTCAGACAGATTCTCCTATCTGCACCTATCTGACACGTTATTCTTATATAAAACGTCTCTATATAAATAAAGAGGTATGTTTACCTTTGCATTGATTGGCGGATTTGTGACTGAAGACATTGGATCTTTCCTGCTCTCCCATCAAGTCCCAGGTTGTAATGACGTAATCATGACACTTAGTTGATTCTGAGTAGACAATTACTCGTTGCATCTGGGCTCATAATCGTCTACCTATCTTACCATATAGGAATGACCGCTACACCGTCGCGCCAATAGCGGCCGAGGGAGGGAGAGTTTCGCGAGTTCTTTGTCATTCAGACAGATTCTCCTATCTGCACCTATCTGACACGTAGCCACTGATGGTGGAGAAGTGCTGTCCAATTAGCCAATTAGCAATTTTGGGGAAATTCAGGCATAAAATAATATTCTGTTGTGTGTCACTGTCTATCCAATATTTCAGAGATTCTTTGCCAGTTGCGGGAACTTTGTCACCACCGCGGAGAAGACGCAGACCACTACCTGAAGCCCATGTAGAATTGTGAGTTGAATTTTATACACAATAGATTATTCTTATATAAAACTTCTCTATATAAAGAGGTATGTTTACCTTTGCATTGATTGGCAGATTTGTGACTGAAGACATTGGATCTTTCCTACTCTCCCATCAAGTCCCAGGTTGTAATGACGTAATCATGATACTTAGTTGATTCTGAGTAGACAATTACTTGTTGCATCTGGGCTCATAGTCGTCTACCTTTCTTACCATATAGGAATGACCACTACACTGTCGCGCCAATAGCGGCCGAGGGAGGGAGAGTTTCGCGAGTTCTTTGTCGTTCAGACAGATTCTCCTATCTGCACCTATCTGACACGTTATTCTTATATAAAACGTCTCTATATAAATAAAGAGGTATGTTTACTGTTCTGAAGGATCAGATTAAACCGAATATATATATTTATTTATATATATATATTTAATTGTATTTGTATATCCCCTGATATCCCTTGTATATTCCTTGTACAATATGCATTGAATATCCCTTCTAGTCTACTGAACATCCCATAATAGTCTCCATTCTACCATTGGACGAGACCTTGGTGCCAGGTCGCCATACCCCTCAGACCAGGTTCAATCGTACCGCTCAACATGTATGGACAAGTCCTAGTTCCGCGTAGGAATATGTCTACCGCACCACTAATGGTACTATTTGTTCATAGTGCGTATATATACTGCGCTATTAAAGTAGAGCTTTCTTTTTAGTCCAGTTCCTTACCCTCCAACAGAGCGACAGACGCAAAAGCCTCCCCGCGAACCACGTGTGGGCAGTAAGGCCAATTCGGCCCAGTATCGGCATTGAGACATCGTGTATATTAATATTTGAATAGTCATATTTGGCACTATATCGTCGAGTTGGACGTATTCTATTAAGCTAATAATAGTCTATTCATATGTAGTGCCTCGTGCGGTAAGAGTTCTATAGTAATCAGCACCCCCATCGTTTCGGGCATCAGCTGGACGCTTATCCAGGGTGGTTGACCCCACGTGAAGCTGCACCCGAGGAGCTCCAGGCCAAAGAGCGAGTGGACCTGTATATTGGATTATTCTACCGACGACGGCTAGCCTTCCCCGGCTTGGATTATGCTTTGAGTACTTTGATTATTCTATGGATAAAGGCCAACACTGCGGTGTGTTGGAAATACCCCCCCCGGAGAGGACGACAGGTGAGAAGACGCTCTACACGACGAGGTCGCCTCACGTCTCTCCATCGTGGACCGGAGGACGCCGGCCACAGAGAGTCCAACTGCTTTCATCTGTGGATCGAGGATCGCTGGGCACCGGGTCGCACGACTGTGGGCTCTCCCAGGATAACCTCGGCCAGACGGGATACAGCCAGACTCTACCCCCCCCCCTCCAGCTGTCCTACAAGCAGTCGGAACCTTCCCCTAGTGTATCCAGCTATCATTCAAGTATCATTGCTATTGTTCCCTAAATATTCCAGGTTGTATATTTGCTTCCTGCGCAATCAGAGATTGGACATTCGATATTGATCTACCTACGAATACTCATTTGCCATAAAAGTGCATACTATTTCAAATCATAAATGTAATTAAGTGATCGTTGTACATACCTTTTGCTATGTATTAAAACTCAAACTTTCGATTTGGTACATTTGTGTTGGATCCGTTTATCAGGTGGGAGTGTTCAACATATTCATACCTAGTACTGGGTGGCCAGAGTCTAAAGTACAAGAGGTAGTGGTAGTAAGTATCATATCTAACAATACAGTCAGGGAATTGTACCCCTCAGTTACAATTGGTCCTTCGAGCCGGATGGTAATCAGTGTAATATTAATATAGTGTTATTAATATTAAAATGGCCTATGATGAACACTCCACGAAACGATCCTCCTAACCAACAACGCCCGCGGCGCAAACGACAGCTCCCTCAGTACCTAGAGGCTTACGCTGTCAGTCAACAACCTAGTCTTCTACCAACAGTAAATGCGGTAAAACTAGAAAGTAAAATTATGTCTAACCCTAACGACCAGGCTACCCCGACCATAGAGGCCCCTATGGGTTCTAACGTAACTGACCCAGCTCACGGTGGGGACCAGGGGGAACCAGACATGACTTTACACCCCGCCAATACCGAAGAAGTAGTCCCCGACGAGTCCCGGGAGGAAGACAACACTACCGAGAGAGAACTCGGCACGGAAGAAGATGAGGAGAGCACCGTGGAGATAGAGCTCCAAGACTCCGCACGGAGTACCCCAAGGGACGGCTCCCCTATACAACCGTCTTCTCCCAGCGAGGCAGAGAGGACACTACAGCAGGCATTCCTCGTCAGCCTGAAAGCCTCTACTGAACGCGATAGACTCCAGGGTGAACGCGATCGATTGCAGATACAGCAACGGAGCGAAGAAGAGCACATACGCCTGGAAATAAGACGCATTCAGATGGAAGAGAATATGGCAAGAGACCGGGCCGACGCCCAGCGCGCCGCCACCGGTGCCCAGAGAGAATCGGATCTCACCAAGCGCGAAGCCGAGCGCGACAGAGCACAAGCGCAACTAATAGAACAGCTGATCAGAAGGACAACACCCCCTCCCTCCACCAGAGGCTCCAGGAACTCGTCTAGACATCACTCCAGGGCGGCATCCCCTAGCCGAGTAAGCGACCCTGAACTTGACCAACAGACGAGGTTTATACCCCCCGCAGACCCCCTTCCCCAACCGGTCCAAGCGAGACCCAGCCACCGGGAAGGAGCAGCATACACTGCGGAGAGGCTAAATCAGAGACTACAAGCCCTGGATGACCTAACGGAAGACGAAGAGGAAGAGGAGGAGAACCACGCCCGACGACAGCACAGTACTCTACCGGACCAGGAGGTCCAGTACAGCCCAGGCTATACCCCCGCGGAGCTGCGCTACAGACCCCCGACGCTATTCACGGGTGAGCACGACGCACGACCCGCACCGAGGAACAGCACCTGGACCAGCGGGCCATGGTACACAGCCGGTACCAGCCCACGCCAAGGAGCAGGAGGAGACTCGCCTAGGAGGCCTCTCCCCCAACGCTCGCCGATGTATCAACAATCCGCGTCATACATTGGCACACCTATGGTACCAGACTTCACCCAGGAGAACCGGGCCCAGTATACGGAGCTCCGCATGTGTCTGGAGACAATGTTGGTGGATGTCATTGATGAACGCCATAAATACGCGATACTACTGAAGCATTTAAAGGTACCCCGCGCGCACAACATAGCGCTCGCCTACGCCACTTCCACGACCCCATACACCGCAGCGCTGGTAGCGTTGGACCAGAGATATGGACGTATATGGGATTACGTGATCCAGGAGATCAGGCACATCGACCGCCTACCCCCAGCAACAGACAATCGAGCACTGGACGACTTGTCCATCAGAGTGCAGTCCCTAGTAGGGATGCTGGGAGCGCAGAGGGAAAAGGGTAGGCATGAACTATACGGCAACTCAAATGTAGAGAGGATCTTGGAGAAGCTACCGCCCGCCCGACAGGAGCGCTTTAGGCGGCAGAGAGACCACCGAGACCCTAATGGCCCCGAACCGAACCTCCTCGATCTAGCCTACTTCCTGGCGAGAGAAGTCAGCAGCTTACGGCTAGATACATTCGGACGGAGCACCCCTGGCTCCAGAGAAGGAACCAGGAGACTAAATGATGGAAGAAGATCGGTGACTGTCATGCACCAATCGGAGTCAGTGCCAAGCAGTAGGAGCCACAGTACCCCCTCAAGAAAGGAGAAGTGGAAGATAGTGTGCCCCTACTGTGAGAAAGAACACTGGCTGTCACAATGTGACTCATTCCCCAAGATGAATGCGGAGGAAGCGAGTCAATGGATAAAGTCCAACAGACGCTGTTTTCGCTGTGCGCGATCACACATGGCAGCCGAATGCCGCTTAAAGAAAAAGTGCAGTCGGTGCGATGGAGCCCATCTGGACATACTCCACGACAGTAACAGACGGCGGCCTCCACCCGCACCATCAAGCAGCAAAGCAAGCGTCATGTAAATCGACCCCGCCAGCAGCAGCGGAGCCAGAGTGCTCTTAAAGGTAGTCCGTGTGACATTGAGCTACCAGAATAAAGTCATGGACACTTACACCGTCCTTGATGACGGGTCAGAGAAGACCCTTCTGCTCGCGTCCGCTGCGGCCCAGCTAGGGCTGCGGGGGAGCGAAAACCAAATGACAATTCGGACAATAAGAAGAGATTTGAAAACGATAAAGGGCGAGAATGTCTCATTCTCTATCGCAGCAAGCGGCCAGCCCGAGCGACGGTACAGGATTACAGACGCTTTCACCAGCCAAGAAATAGGACTCTCGCGGGAAAAAAACCCCGTAGCCAAGCTGATGGAGAAATATGTACATCTACGCAAGCTACCGATCCCACTCATAGACGGTGCTACCCCGACACTGTTGATAGGCTCCGACCATGCAGACCTCATTGTCCCGATAGACCGGGTTCATACCGGACCCAGAGGCTGTCCTGCAGCAGTCGAGACCCGCCTAGGATGGACTCTCCAAGGCCCACTCGCCAAATCTCTCAACCGAACCACAGCCACTAGCTGTCTCCACTCCCGAGTCACAGAGGGAGACACCGCACTCCTGCAGCATGTAGAGAGGCTATGGACCTTAGAACAAATGCCCTTTAAGAACGAAAAGAAAGACATTCGCTCTAAAGACGACATCTACGCCATTAACCTCCTCGAGACGGGAACAAAGAGAGTCCCAGTCAGCGGCGTGTTGAGATACGCCACGCCACTCCTGCGGCGGGAAGGGATGCCTACCTTTCATGCAAAGAAAGACGCCACAGAGCGGTACCTACTAAACACAGAGCGGCGCTTAGCCAAGGACCCCGCCCAAGAAAGTGTATACCGCGCTGAGATTGAGAAGCTCATCACAGCGGGACACGTCACAAAGATTGACATTAAAGAGGCCGACCAGACGACTGAATCGTGGTACGTGCCCCACCACAAGGTTCATCACAACGGCAAAGACCGCATCGTGTTTAACTGCAGCTACCAGATCGGATCCCAAAATCTGAATAAAGAGCTATTGCCCGGTCCTACACTCGGCCCCTCCCTACTAGGCGTACTACTCCGCTTCCGCCAGGACAAGGTGGCTATCAGCGGGGATATCAAAGGGATGTTCCTGCAGGTGAGATTAGTAGAGGAGGACAAGCCCCTGTTGCGGTTCCTATGGAGAGAGAGGCCAGGAGATGAGCACCCAGCCATCTACCAATGGGAAGTCCTCCCTTTCGGAACTACATGCAGCCCATGCTGTGCTACATTTGCACTACAGAGACATGTCGCAGAGGACCCAGCAGCGGACGAAGAGGTCCGACACAGTGTGAAGAACAGCTTCTACGTAGATAACTGTCTACAAAGCGTTTCGACCCAGGAAGAAGCCGAGGCTCTCCTACTTAAACTCCGCGCCTCTCTGATCAAAGGCGGCTTTGATCTCAGGCAGTGGGCCAGCAGCGATCCGCACGTACTGCGCAGCCTCTCCTCCGCGGACAAGGCAGCGAGCAGCGAGACCTGGATGGCCACAATCCCAGGAGAAGCCCAAGAGATGACACGAGGACTAGTGTGGCGCTTCAAAACAGATTCGCTCCACTATAGACACAAACCCCTGACCACGGAGCAGGGAAGGTCGACGGCAATACCGACCACCAGACGGAGTGTGTACAGAACACTCGCCCGACAATATGACCCGTTAGGATGTATACTACCGTACACCACCAGGGCAAAGATGATTGTACGAGCATTGTGGGACAAGGACCAGGGCTGGGACGACCCCATTCCCGCACACCTTGCATCCACCTGGAGAGAGTGGGAGATGGAACTCCACTCACTCCCAGGCGTTAATATACGCCGAAGCTACTTCCCACCCACGGTGAGGCCAGAGACATGTAAAATGGATTTACACGTCTTCAGTGACGCCTCCGAGGTCGCCTACGGATCAGTAGCCTACTTGCGGGCCCAAGAAGAGGGGGGAGAGATCTACACAGCATTCATCCTCGCCCGCTCGAGAATAGCCCCACGCAAGCAACAGTCTATCCCACGTCTAGAGCTCTGCGCAGCCCTCGCAGGAGCGCATCTAGCCACGCTCATCCAACGTGAGCTCACCATTCCGGTGCATAGAACAATCCTGTGGTCAGATTCCACGACAGTACTCGCCTGGATCAAATCGGATTCATGCAAATACAAAGTCTTCGTGGGAGTCAGAGTCACTGAGATTCAAGAGTTAACCGGAGAGTTAACCGGAGAAGCAAACTGGCGCTATGTTGATACAAAACACAACCCAGCTGACGTCATCACCCGGGGAATGTCCCTAGATGACTTAACCCGTCATAACATCTACAGTGACGGACCAGCATTCCTCAAGCTCCCGGAAGGAGATTGGCCCACGCCCACCCCGAGGGAAGCAAGTGACGAGGAGGCTGAGAATAAGAAACCCATGTTCTGTGGATTGAGCACTGTTGTCTCCGCAGACCCCAACATAGACGATTGCATTACCATAGAGAGTGCGCAGCAACGGACATTCCTGCGGCACCACCCAGAGATTAAGTCCCCCGCTGATATGTCAGCAGCTGACTACGAGGAAGCAGAACTGCTTCTACTGCAACGAGCCCAGAGAGACTCGTTCCCCGATGAACTAGACTGTCTACAGGGAGGAAAGCCCGTCCCATCAGACAGCAGATTGATGCATCTGGCCCCCGAGAGTGACACACATACCCTCATCAGAGTGGGTGGTCGCCTGCGGAGAGCCCCCAATTTACCGGATGACATTAAGTACCCGATCGTATTGAACAGCCGACACAAGGTCACAGAGCTGATTATAAAGAAATACGACGAGGATGTACACCACGCAGGAGCAGAGAGAGTCTTCGCGGAAATCAGACGTCGTTACTGGATACTTCAAGGAAGAGAGGCGGTGCGACGCTTCCAGCGAACCTGTCTAGACTGCCGAAAGTGGCGCGCGCAGCCCAGCATACCACGGATGGCTGACCTACCTCCATGTCGCCTCCGACTCGGCGACAAGCCATTCCACTCAACAGGCATGGACTGTTTTGGCCCGCTGCACATAAAGAAAGGAAGAGGCACCGAGAAGCGGTGGGGTATTGTATTCAAATGCATGACCACCAGAGCGATACATATCGAGCTCCTTCCGACCATGAGCGCAGACTCATTCCTTATGGCCTTCCGAAGATTCACATCACGGAAAGGAAAACCGTCTACATTATTGTCCGATCACGGGACAAACTTCAAAGGCGGAGAAAGAGAGCTGAGGGAGAGCTTCCAAGCTATGGGCCCAGAACTTAAGACCCACCTCGCTCCAGCCCAGATTGACTTCCAATTCAACCCCCCAAACGCACCCCACTTCGGTGGAACTTGGGAACGAGAAGTACGTTCTATAAAGACAGCCCTGTACGCAGTACTTGGGGCCCAGACTGTGGCGGAAGAAGTCCTAATGACAGTCCTCACGGAGATTGAGGGAGTATTGAACTCAAAGCCCCTCGGTTACGTCTCCAGTGATGTAGCAGATGTCGACCCAGTCACCCCCAACACCCTCCTGATGGGGCGGCTAGATCCCGCGTTACCCCAGACAATGTACCGGCCTGAAGAAGCGAACGGCCGACGAATGTGGAGGTACAGCCAAGTACTAGCCGACAAGTTTTGGAGCAGTTTCCTACTGCACTACCTACCGTCTCTACAGACCCGCCAGAAGTGGGTAAAAGAGAGAGACAATTTGACGGGAGGAACAGTCGTCATGATTATTGACCAGTCACTACCCAGAGCTATGTGGCCGGCTGGCCGCGTAAGCAAAGTGATCACCGGTGCCGATGGCAAGGTCCGAGCAGCTGAAGTACTCGTCCAGGGGCGCATTTACACCGGTCCTGTGGCGAGGCTCATAGAACTGCCCCGACTCCCAGACACAATCGATGATGACCATGACCCTATGACTTTGTGAGTTGACTGACCCTTACAGCGAACCCTTGAGTGGTAGACAGTGCGGTTAATCTGTCTCTGCTTAACTAATTGGGTTGGGACCAATTAGGGGGCGGCTGTTCTGAAGGATCAGATTAAACCGAATATATATATTTATTTATATATATATTTAATTGTATTTGTATATCCCCTGATATCCCTTGTATATTCCTTGTACAATATGCATTGAATATCCCTTCTAGTCTACTGAACATCCCATAATAGTCTCCATTCTACCATTGGACGAGACCTTGGTGCCAGGTCGCCATACCCCTCAGACCAGGTTCAATCGTACCGCTCAACATGTATGGACAAGTCCTAGTTCCGCGTAGGAATATGTCTACCGCACCACTAATGGTACTATTTGTTCATAGTGCGTATATATACTGCGCTATTAAAGTAGAGCTTTCTTTTTAGTCCAGTTCCTTACCCTCCAACAGAGTGACAGACGCAAAAGCCTCCCCGTGAACCACGTGTGGGCAGTAAGGCCAATTCGGCCCAGTATCGGCATTGAGACATCGTGTATATTAATATTTGAATAGTCATATTTGGCACTATATCGTCGAGTTGGACGTATTCTATTAAGCTAATAATAGTCTATTCATATGTAGTGCCTCGTGCGGTAAGAGTTCTATAGTAATCAGCACCCCCATCGTTTCGGGCATCAGCTGGACGCTTATCCAGGGTGGTTGACCCCACGTGAAGCTGCACCCGAGGAGCTCCAGGCCAAAGAGCGAGTGGACCTGTATATTGGATTATTCTACCGACGACGGCTAGCCTTCCCCGGCTTGGATTATGCTTTGAGTACTTTGATTATTCTATGGATAAAGGCCAACACTGCGGTGTGTTGGAAATACCCCCCCCGGAGAGGACGACAGGTGAGAAGACGCTCTACACGACGAGGTCGCCTCACGTCTCTCCATCGTGGACCGGAGGACGCCGGCCACAGAGAGTCCAACTGCTTTCATCTGTGGATCGAGGATCGCTGGGCACCGGGTCGCACGACTGTGGGCTCTCCCAGGATACCCTCGGCCAGACGGGATACAGCCAGACTATACCCCCCCCCCCTCCAGCTGTCCTACAAGCAGTCGGAACCTTCCCCTAGTGTATCCAGCTATATAATCATTCAAGTATCATTGCTATTGTTCCCTAAATATTCCAGGTTGTATATTTGCTTCCTGCGCAATCAGAGATTGGACATTCGATATTGATCTACCTACGAATACTCATTTGCCATAAAAGTGCATACTATTTCAAATCATAAATGTAATTAAGTGATCGTTGTACATACCTTTTGCTATGTATTAAAACTCAAACTTTCGATTTGGTACATTTGTGTTGGATCCGTTTATCAGGTGGGAGTGTTCAACATATTCATACCTAGTACTGGGTGGCCAGAGTCTAAAGTACAAGAGGTAGTGGTAGTAAGTATCATATCTAACAATACAGTCAGGGAATTGTACCCCTCAGTTACATTTACCTTTGCATTGATTGGCGGATTTGTGACTGAAGACATTGGATCTTTCCTGCTCTCCCATCAAGTCCCAGGTTGTAATGACGTAATCATGACACTTAGTTGATTCTGAGTAGACAATTACTTGTTGCATCTGGGCTCATAGTCTTCTACCTATCTTACCATATAGGAATGACCGCTACACCGTCGCGCCAATAGCGGCCGAGGGAGGGAGAGTTTCGCGAGTTCTTTGTCATTCAGACAGATTCTCCTATCTGCACCTATCTGACACGTAGCCACTGATGGTGGAGAAGTGCTGTCCAATTAGCAATTTTGGGGAAATTCAGGCATAAAATAATATTCTGTTGTGTGTCACTGTCAATCCAATATTTCAGAGATTCCTCGCCAGTTGCCGGAACTTTGTCACCACCGCGGAGAAGATGCAGACCACCACCTGAAGCCCATGTAGAATCGTGAGTTGAATTTTATACACGATAGATTATTCTTATATAAAACTTCTCTATATAAAGAGGTATGTTTTCCTTTGCATTGATTGGCAGATTTGTGACTGAAGGCATTGAATCTCCTGCTCTCCCATCAAGTCCCAGTTTGTAATGACGTAATCATGACGCTTACTTGATACTGAGTAGACAATTACTCGTTGCATCTGGGCTCATAGCCGTCTACCTATCTACCCATATAGGAATGAGGTTAAACCGTCGCGCCAATAACGGCCGAGGGAGGGAGAGTTTCGTTCGAGTTCTTTGTCGTTCAGACAGATTATCCTATCTGACACGTAGCACTGATGGTGGAGAAGTGCTGTCCGATTAGGACAGATTCTCCTATCTGCATAGGGACTCTGAAGCTTTTACAGTGGCTGACACGTAGCCACTGATGGTGGAGTAGACAAGTGCAG
Organism: Notolepis coatsorum; assembly: GCF_963971535.1. Taxonomy (NCBI): domain Eukaryota; kingdom Metazoa; phylum Chordata; class Actinopteri; order Aulopiformes; family Paralepididae; genus Notolepis; species Notolepis coatsorum. Next base: position 30,694,447 of record NC_140169.1, on the reverse strand, counting down.
TTCATCAAAATGCTAACATGTTTTAGGACTTACCCTTGTTTAGTCTATCCATACAGTTGATTTGGAGAAGTATGGCCTGTTTTCTTTCACCTTGTTACAAATGAATTGGCTTGGTGTTCTGTTCAAAGCGATCAGAAGTTTAGTAAAAAAAAAAATTCTCTGTGTTCTTGAGCTTAGTATCAGTCTTGGTATCAGTTTTAGTATTCTGTATTCTGTGAAAGAGATATTCGATCTCAACGGGACTAACCTGGTTAAATAAAAATAACCTTACCAATTTCTTTTTTAAATATGAACAACTTACAAACACAACTCCATATACTTAGCTTTGTGCTGCACTTTGTAGAAACCATGGATTTGTTTGTGATTATGTCTCTTTCATTCCTTCAGGACGAGCCTGATGAGCCAGAGTTTCAGGGTGTTGCAGTGGCCCTCCTTACTGTCATCAGTGACCATGACACAAGTCCAGTTCTTGTACCGGATCTCCTCTCTGGTAAACAAGAATACCCTGAAGACTCTGGCAGGAGCACTCATTCAGGGGTACTACGACTATGCTTGCACCTCATGGTACCAAAGCACCTCAAAGGCGCTAAAAACAAAATTACAAACATCTCAAAACAAACTGGTCAGACTACTGCTTGACCTTACTCCTAGAACCCACCTCACCCCTGCCCACTTTGACAACCTAGGATGGCTTAGAGTAGACGACAGAGTACAGCAACTGGCAATGGGCCTGGTCTACAAGATACACTACACGACCAAGGTACCCATGTACATGTCAAAATACTTCCCAAAGGTCAGTGAATACCACGATCACAACACCAGAGGGAGCTCCACAAATCATGTTAAACCCAGATTCGGCTCAAATAAGGGACTAAACACGTTTCGCAATTATGCCACATCAATGTGGAACGCCCTACCCAAAGCTGTAAAGGAATGTGGATCACTACCCACTTTCAAAACCTCTCTCAAGGGACACCTACGGGAGACTGCAATTCAACACTGGCCCCTGTAAATATCCTAACCCAACCCCCTCCAATGTACAGTCATTTACATAGTATGGTTTTGTCAATAGTCCAATGTACAATTTTGTTTGTTTGTACAGTGTCTCCTCCCCCCCCCCCCCCCCTCAATGTACAGTTTTGCTTGTTTATACGGTGTGCCCCCCCCCCCCAACCACCTCCAATGTAAATTACCCAGTATGGTTGTCAATATCCCAATGTACCCAACCCCCCCCCCCCACCCAACCTCCTCCAATGTACAGTTTCTACGTCAAATGTATATACTCCCTTTTCTTAACTCCTTCTGTATCACAAACAGTACTGTATTTGCAAATCTGGTATGTCATAAATGTATAGATGTAGCAGTACTGACTATCTGTATGTCATGTATGTCATATATGTCCGGATGAATTGAAAATGGGGGACCCTGATGTAAACAAGACGAAAGTCTTTCTCTGGTCTGCATCCCCTTAACAATTGTGTGTATTGAGCTGTACTGTATTGTACCCATTCTGCAATCTGTTAATAAAGTTTTCAATCAATCAATCAATCAAAACCAACTACCATGTCAGATATAATAATAAATTCGTGGAACATTAAAGGCTTGGGAAATCCTATTAAAAGGAAAAAATTGTTATCCCTTCTAAAAAGAAACAAAGTAGATGTGGCTTTTTTTACAAGAAACATATTTGTCAGATACTGAACATGCAAAGTTAAAAAGAGAATGGGTAGGTCAGGTCTATTTCTCATCATATAAAAGTCATAGCAGAGGAACGGCTATTTTGATTAACAAAACAATACCATTTACAGTAGAAAAAACAATTACGGACCCAAACGGATGGTTTGTCTTGGTTTCAGGCTGCATTTGGGGAACATCCATTACTTTTTTGAACGTTTATGCCCCCAATGGAGACAAACCCACATTTATGTCTGACATGGTGTTGCTGTTCAATGAAAACTGTAAAGGTTTTGGAGTGATGGCGAGAGATTTTAACCTGACAATGACAGCATTGGATAAATCTAATCAGACTAACCATAGCTCCAAATCCTCAAAAGTTCTTCAAGGGTTATGTGCAGAAAGTGGCCTAATTGATGTCTGGCGTGAATTACATCAAGGCATTAAAGACTACAGCTTCTTCTCAAATGTACACAACTTGTATAGTAGAATAGATTATGCCTTTATTTACTCAGAATATATATACATGATAATAGACAAGCATAGACAAGACCTTGCTCCCTGGAAAGCTGAAACTCTGGTGCCTGCAGTAACGGTCTACGAGATCCCCATGACCAAAGTCGAGAAGCTGGAGAGGACAGTCAGTTCATACATCAAGAAGTGGCTTGGCCTCCCGCGTTGCCTCAGCAACATCGGCTAGTATGGACACGGGGCCCTGGAATTGCCTGTCTCTAGCCTCATAGAGGAGTTTAAATGCACCAAAGTGAGGCTGAACATGACCCTGACCGAGTCTCAAGATGAAGTGATCCGAGCGGCTGCTACCAGACTGGCAACTGGGAGGAAATGGATCCCATCTGAGGCCGTACAGCAAGCAAAATCTGCTCTCAGGCATGGAGACATTGTAGGACAGGTGCAGCATGGAAGAGGTGGGACTTGGGACAAGTCGACCCACATGGCACAAGGCAACATCAACCCAGAGGAGAAAGCTGGTGGTGGCTCAGGTTCGGCAACAAGAGGAGGCAGACAGATGCGCAAAGGCAGTCTCACAGTCCAAACAGGGCCAATTGACTAGCTGGGAAAACCTGGAGCATCGTAAGCTCACATGGAAGGATCTTTGGGAGATGGAAGGAAGCCAAATCAGCTTTATCATCAGAGCCACCTATGATGTTCTCCCCACGCCCAAGAACCTAAACCAGTGGTTTGGAGAAGATCCTTCTTGTGCGCTTTGCCAAACCCCGCAACACTGAGGCACATCCTCACCGGCTGCAAAACCAGTTTGTCCCAAGGGCGCTACACCTGGAGACACAACCAGGTCCTAAGGGTGGTTTCACACTCACAGCTCTGTGTCGAATCAGAGCCGGCTCGCATCAGAAAATGGTGTGTCTGTCTGAGTGAGAACGCTGTCCCCCGTCCCCGCCCCCCGCTGATTCGTCCCCGGGGGCGCTGAACCTGGACCGCTGAAATAGGTGGTCTCAGGTGCGCGCTGAGTGGGGGCGGTTAGGCCTGGCAATTTTGTTTGCCATTGCTATGTCTATACATTGTTCAATGCATTTATTTCTATAGACCAGTGGTGCCCAACCAGTCGGCCGTGGTCGACCAGTAGATCAATGACATGCAATATAATTGCCACAAGCGATGGGATAATGTTAGCTTCTGAACAGGCTAGCTAACTAGCGTTTAGCCGTTAGCCATCGCTGTATACTATACTTTCTTGTTCGAATGCATTTATTTCTATTAGACCAGTGGTGCCCAACCAGTCGGCCGTGATCGACCAGTAGATCAATGACATTCAATATAATCGATGCGAGCAATGTTACTAGTAAAAGGTTATAAAGCTAACTAGCGGTAGCCGTTAGCTTAGCGTTATTGTTAACGCTGCAAAACGATCAAAAGCGGGCTCTACAACAGAGTTCCATTCGTGAGAAAAGGGGGGTGGGTTATATTGACAAGGCTTGACAACAGAGGTTCAAATATAACTTCATATTTATTAGTTATTTGTTTATTTATATCAACATCCATTCTCCAGTCTCCGTGTGAACACTTCCTGTGTTTACATTTCGAGCGTGACATCATCGACTACGGCAAGCTTACAAGCTCAAAACGCAAACCGTAAACAAAACCCAGAGCGCACCCAGACTGAAGTGTGTACACAAACTAGAGGGGGGAGAGGGGGGGGGGGAGTTCGGATCAGATCTCGGAACTGGCAGAACGGAACGAAATAGAAACGAATAGAGTGAGTGAGAAAGGGCCCTAAGACAACTGGCAATCACCCTGGAAGGAAGGAGAACTACAAACAATGCCCTCCCTCCCCCAATGCCTAGACACTCAAACACCACTTCTTTTGTAAGAGCAGGACAGATCGATCGGTTGCAAATAACTCGATAAACAACATGATTTGGACGTATATACTATTATACAACCTGAAAATGGATCGCATATTTGTACATCCCATAATAGGAACATTTCTGTTCCACGCTCATCGCCCAACGGCGCGAGGAAGCTACGGTGAGTTTCAACGTTATTTTTCAATGTGTTCGATACTAACTGCTCTAATGATCATATCACCCACACTAGATGAATCATATAACGTTGGCCACGGAATTATAAACGACCCCCCCCCCCATCCGGTCATCATCAGATCATACGTAGTAACTTCTAGAAGCACGTCCATTTGAAATTTTTTATCTCGCGCAGATTCCTATCAAACTGTATTTCATCATCAATATAATGCATTTGGAGCTATAAATCACGTTCTGGAGAAAGCTGCAGAAAACGATAAAAACATACTTATACTTTAGACCGTATTTTAGTATGAATATGTGAATGAAAAAGTATAACGTTGCTACACCCTGAACAATAGATATAGGACGTTGAATGGGCCATAGTAATGTCAATTTAGCAATACAATTTAAAAAGTTATAGCCCTGCAAAGAAGGGGAACTTCTCCATATTAAATAGGGCTGGCGGAGGATGGTAAATTATGAATTTAAGCATGGCGATCAAAGTGTTAAGAGAAAGGACCCCAACTGGGCTGCAAAATGACCATCGAGGGGTAAAAGCAGAGGGGGGCACACCTGGGACACCAGGTGTTGCCGTTGAGCCCTTCGGAGGTGTTGTGGGCCTGTCAACGAAACACCAATGAAGGAGGGTGCCCACCTGAAGACCCCAGTGAAGCTTTTACCACTACCCCATTCAAAAAAGTGCTGATTATCTAAGGGATTATAATATCTAGTCCTATAAGCTCAACTGCCTTTATTTACTCAGAATATATATATACATGATAAAGGATTGTGAAATTAGTCCAATAATTTTATCAGATCATGCCAGAAAATGCCTGACTATTCAGTTTAATAGGAACAACTCGTTTACCAAACAATGGAAATTTGATAATTCATTACTCAAAGATAAAGAATTTAAATAAAATGGATTACAAACTACATAAAGGAAAATAATTACCCCCTCATTGACCCTAACATTATCTGGGAGGCTGCAAAAGCCACTTTAAGAGGACTAATCATTTCATATGGTTCTTTTAAAAAGTGAGTAAAAAGAGCACAAGCACAAGAACTTGAGAGAGAAGTAATCAGATGTGAAGCACTTCATAAGACAGCGTCTACAGAGGACAATTGGAGACAATTAATTGTGGCCAGGACCAAATTAAACCTTAATATGTCAAATGAAATTACAACAAAAATGAATTATGTTAGACAAAAGCATTACAAATTTGGAAATAAACCAAGTAAATGACTGGCCCATCAATTAAAGAAAGAACAAACTGAAAGAACTATTAAAGCAATTCATCTCAATGATAATATAACATATCAACCAAAAAAGATTAATCAAGCTTTCTTTGAATTTTACAATACACTTTACAAATCTCAATGTTCTCATTCACAAGAACAACTGGACCAGTACTTACAAAATAAGAAATTATCAAAATTATCTGAATTAGACCAGCAATACCTTAACTCATCATTTACAAAAGAAGAGGTTCTGGCTGATATTCTGCTGACAATATAAGGAGACTTTTGAATGTAATAAATCATTTGTCCACCAGTCGGAGCCCTTCTCTGCTCCTATCGCTGGACGCCTACTGTCAAGTTCACTCTTCGCAATGGTGATTTAATTATTGGCGTCATGTGTACGAGACAATATTAACATTAAAGGACTGAAAATGAATAATGAGGAACATAAAATATCCTTATACGCAGATGACATTATTTTATACATAAAAGCCCCAGAACAGTCCTTATCACTTATATAACGAAATAGAGCAATTTGGAAAATACTCTGGATATAAGTTAAACTTCAATAAATCAAATGCTTGTCTCCTGCACATGACCCCAACAGAAACTATGTATAAAACATATCCTTTTAATTGGTCTCCAGAAGGGTTTAAATATTTGGGAATAAACATTACACCACAACTAGAGAACTTGTACAGGGAAAACTATTGTCCTCTTATAGAAAAGATAAACACTGATTTGTGTAAATGGTCCACGCTCCCATTATCTCTGCTGGGAAGAATAAATGTAATAAGAATGAACATCCTTCCAAGACTAAATTTCCTTTTTCAAATGTTACCATGTTACTTATCTACAGAATTTTTCAAATCTATGAATACATTTACATTTTACATTTAGTCATTTAGCTGACGCTTTTATCCAAAGCGACTTACAAGTTCTGTACGACAAGTCATCAGGAAGGGTACAACTCTATCAGCTGAGTAACAATGTTCATCAAAGTGTTGCCTGAATAGACCCATCTCAAAATGTATTTGGTGCAACAAAATGCCTAGGATAAAGTTATTGACACTTATGAAGCCGGAATCCATGGGAGGTCTCGGTCTCCCCAATCTCCAATATTATTTTTGGTCAGCCCAATTAAGAAATGTACTGTCATGGTCGTTGGGAAGACGGGACTCACAGTGGTTTCAGCTAGAAGCTAAATTTGTTGATCCGTTACCATTAGACTCTCTCATATTTATAAAACAATTTAAAAAGATAAGAAACATAGGTAATTGTCTCACTGTGTTTAACACACTATATGTGCTTGGAAGGACTGCTAAAAAAAACTTGGTATCACCAATTGTACCTCCATATACTCAACTATCTTTGTGCGGTTGTGCGGTTTGTGCGGTTGTCCCCTATCATTGTGCGGTTGAAAGTGTGCTGACCTACGGTGTGTCTGTGTGGTTCTCCAGCTGCACAAAGGCAGAGCAAGAGGCTCTACAGAGGGTGGTGAAGGCAGCAGGCAGGATCGTCGGGACTCCTCTACCAAACATCACCTCCGTCTTCACCTCCCGCTGCCTCCACCGCTCCAAATGTATCATCAAGGACCAGTCTCACCCAGCACATCACCTCTTTCAGCTCCTTCCCTCAGGGAGGAGATACCGGTCCATACATGCCAAGAGTACAAGATTTAAGAACAGCTTTTTCCCCCAAGCAGTCAGACTGTTAAATGCTCATTGACTGTCCCCTCACGTGTACCATGCACTTACCTGGACTTGATAATCACTGATTACCACCCATCATGCACTTTATTATTTAAAATATTGTGTTATGTACAGTGTTATATGTGTTATGTGTTCATGTATGTATATATTGTACTACGGTCTGTGGGAGCTCCCCTGAAATTTCGTTGTATACTGTGCAATGACAATTAAAAGTCTATTCTATTCTATTCTATCTATCACAATCCTGATCTAGATAAACATCTAACATCAATTAATATACTCAAATGGGCTCAGTTGGGGATAAGTCAATTCAAAGACCCGTTTCACACAAATATGCAGTTAAAATCATTTATGGATTTAAGAACAGAATATGCCATACCAAATACTGATTTCTTTACATATTTACAAATGCGAAACATTATACATACACTTAGAAGAGAAAATAAACTAAGACTAGAATTACATAAAATAGAAGAAATACTAATGTCATCGACCACGATTAAAGGCCAACTTGCAGGTTGTATTTTTGTTCAATAAACAATGTGACTAGGCCAACGCTGACTTTCATGAAGAGAAAAAAAATTTATAGAAATTGACCCAGTTTTAGCGTTTTTATCAAACATTTTGTCGACTAAACCACAGCCTCCATGCACACGCATATTTCAATCCATGGTTTTCATAGCGTGCGTGTGTCCTCTTAATGATGACGTCACGCTGGGTACAGGACAGCAGGGGGCAGCAGTAGTGCCAGGGCGAGGGGCTCTGAGAGTCACACACAGCTAGTGGCAGTGGCACGAAGCAGAGAGCCTTGCTACTACTAGCCGAGGAGTGATGAATGAAAATGTATCTGTTTCACCTAACACTATTGCTCCGTGATCATAGCCATCCATCTCCAAAGCCAACCACTATTTGTAAAAGCCACAACCACGTTACCATATTTGTAATAATGTAAATCATTGCGTCGCTGTACATATTGTGTCCACAACGCCAGACGCCGTAGCTTAGCTTAGCTTGGTAGCCATTGTGCTAACAACATACCCCGATGTCTAGCTTGCCAGCCGGCATGAATACCCGATTTAAAATAGTTCTCTCCTCTTTGTATACCTTTGTCCTCACAAGTATTATGCCAGGGAACTTATGGACACGACAATAGTAGTAGTTATAAGGTGTTTGAGCTTGTAGCGTTAGTTAGCTCATAGCTATCGTCACTGATGCACCGAGTGGGGATAAAGGAGCTACTATCATATCAACATGCCGGGGCGCATAGCTTGCTAGCCAGCAGTGGCGTCGTTAGCCCTGGGCTTCCGGGGCTTTACCCCAGGATGTTCTTCTCCTAGCCCCGGATCTAAAAAATTAAATAAAAAATTGTTTAAATTTTTTTTTTTTTTTTTTTTATGTCAGCATCCCCATTGTCTGTGCTGAATGTTTGTTAGTGTTTGGTATTTTTTGTTGGTTTTTAGTACTTTTAAACATCCATTTTTAGTAAGTAGTTTTCATTTGATCCTATAATTTTTTCATTCACCGATTTGTGGACTTTTTTTTAGTGTCCTGAAAGGCGCCTTATAAATCAAATGCATTATTATTATTATTATTATTATTATTATTATTATTATTATTATTATTATTATTATTATTATTATTATTATTATCATCCAGGAGGGAAAATACACTTTGGATAGTAGGGACTGCATCTCTGCCTGTACTGACCAGGAAACACTTTGCAACTGTGAAGTTGGATATTGTAATGTGTGGCGAGGGGTTGCAGCAATTCCACTGAGAGAAACTGGTCTGAGACTGGATAACATGCCTGTATGCCTCTCATAAGTTGTTATCCAACTCATGAGAACCTGCTCTCAAGCACTTGCAGCATTCTGTCGACGACTGGATAGAATAGTCTCTGTCTCAGCTGATCTCCTGAGCTGAGGTCTGAGCTTGTGCCAGAAGATGACTCAACTACATACTCGTCCATCCTTTTCTGCTTCCTCCTTTGGCTGGTAGTATGTTCCTCAATCCAAAGGCCATTACATATGGCCTTTGTCCTGTCATACATGTCCACTGCCATCTCTGAGGTGCGATAACCTTTGAGTGTGTCCTGCACTGTGCTTTTAAATAGTACAGATATTGAAGATGTGCACTTTAACGCAGCAGCACCTGGAGCCATCCATACCCATGTCCAGTGTCCTATAATAAGCTTTAATCGATCCCCTGGTTCATTTCCTCGGATAGTCCGGTTGGTTTGGGGTGGTGTGAAAGCTCATTCACTCCTGCAAGCGAACCCTGCTGCGGTTCATTTGAGATGTGAAGGCAAAGCGGACCAAAGGCAGGAAAAGACCCAAAAATCTAATCTTTTTTTTATGAGAAGACTGAAACATATGTATATAATGAAACACACAATACAGTTTTTTTCGATTGCCTAAGCATGATTTTGAAAACGGGGCCCGGTGTTTCAAAACACACAATTAGCACAACCACACACATAATTATCAGAACACCTCAGATCCTTTGCTAAATTAAACACTTGTCAAAACCATACACTAATTTATAAAAACTACATTTTGTTACCATATGAAACACACGTTTCATATGACTTAATTCTGTTTGAACCAGTTACACACACTGCTGTGCTTAACCTAAAACACATTTAGCAATTATACTTCTCAGTGATTAGAGTACTGTAAGTGAAGTACGCAGAGAATGTGCAAATATACAATAAATTCACCAAACACTACACAAGACCAATGCTGTAGACTGATGAAAATATAATTTATTTATCTACATATACCCAAATCAATGATGCAGACTGATGAGAAAAATTACATTTTCTCTCCATATACCCAAATCAATGATGCAGACTGATGAAAATATAAATGTTCTCTCCATATAACCAAATCAGTCAACATTTCAACATGGAGAATCACAACAATACATGTCCCAGTTTTCATGCTACTATGTGCATAACACTGTAAGCTCAGCAAATATCAGACAAACATAAAATACTGTATCCAGTACAGGTTAAAATTACAGTAAAACATAATTTTTTTGAAAATACTAGACATTATCTCTTTGCCTAGCTGGATCTGGCAAGATCATTTTTTGTTCTGATTCTCCATGTTGACTGATTTGGGAAAATGGGAGAAAATGTATATTTTCATCATTCTGCATCATTGGTTGTCTTGTGTAGTGTTTGGTGAATGTATTGTATATTTTCACGTTCTCTGTGTACAGTACTTCACTCTCATTCCATTTTGGTTGAAGACAGGTGAACTCACCTGCTGCATTTTTATAGTGCTTAAACCTGATTGGTGTATCTACAATTAAGCAATGGTGTGTTTGTGCATCTGATGGCTGTGTTTAACCAATTGGCTCATATGTGTGGTAATTTGACATTATGTGTCTAATGTAATGCAAGTGTGTTTAGTGTTTTGCAAATCACTGTGTGTATTGTTTTGCAAAAAGTGTGAGGCTGACATTGTAGGGGTGCAAATCTGGGCCTATATTTTGCTCCTTGAGTGTAAGGTTTTGATAATTGTGTAATACTTTTGATTTGAGTGTTTATGTAATTGAAGAAAACTGTAAAGACTAGAGATGAACTGTTTATTTCTTTTGTACATAGGCTGTGCATATGTTTGTTTGTTTGTTTGTTTATTTGCTTATGTGTATGATTCTTAACTGTGTTTTTATTTTGTTATTGGTGTATATGTGTGTATGTATGTACAGTATATGTATATATATTATATATATATATATATGTATATATGTGTATATATGTATATTTGTACTCCTGTTGGGGCTTCTTGGACCAGATCAATGTTTTATCTGGCTAAATAAAGGTTAAATAAATAAATAAGAAACTGATGATTTGGTCCTGTTAACTTTGAATTTTATATGGGGACTGCCAGATCCCTCTCATGGACCTGGACCTCACTTTGAGAACCTCTAATGATTCTAGTTATTCAGTATTCATCTCTAATTACTCTAAAATTGCGTATTTCTGTGTTTAAAAAAACAAAAAACAAAAAGGGGAGGGGCCTCAGCCCCCGGGCTGAGGCCCCCAATGTTTTCTAACCCTAAAAACGCCCCTGCAGTGCTAGCCAGCATTCTCGAAACTCCTAACATCACCCGATTTAAAATGGTGTGTGTGCAGTGCTTTGCCCCACAGGTCTGAGAAGAGGACCTACACATTTTACTCCTTCCCAAAACTCTTTTACATGCACGACAGTAGACTAACAGATGCTAACGTTAGCGGGGTAATGTTAGCCACAGCGATATAGCCAGCTATGACCCGGGGATAACCCGGGGATAAGGCGACAGACCAGTAGCGCTGCTGTACTGAACAACAGGCTGCCTAGTGGTAAATGTAGTTTTTTTTTTACGACATTAAAAACATTATAACTACCTTGTTTCAACCAGTTGTAGCTGGTCCATCAAAGTCTCAGACGATTAAACCCATTTGCGTCTTGTAAGGCGTCCATTTGGATCAAGGAAATAGCTTTCTGCACTCGTCAAAACTCGTCAAAACTCCTTGTAGTGGATCAGAAGTAGCGGAAAGTTGCCTCGCTTGACGTCACCGCCCTCTAGCGTCTGATAAGCTTTTTTGATTCGTGCGTGCATGTTATTCGTGCGTGGACCTTTTTAACTCTTTCTGAGTGGCATTTCCGGCGTCAAATGGAAAAAAATAAAGAATGAGATTAGATACCAATGATGTAAACTATACCCATAATTGAAGAGTAGGGTTTAACCTGCAAGTTGGGCTTTAAAGGTAAAATTAGTGAATTGTATGACATCTTCTCCAAAGAATGTCACTCATATTTTTTCCCTTTGTTGAGGATTTGGGAGACAGACCTAACCATGAAATTTGATGAAAATACCTGGCTAAATATTTGTGATAGAATACACTTTCCATTTACAAGTAACAAAATCAAAGAAGCTCATTTTAAATGTATCCATACATTGTATCTAACTACAATAAAAATGCATACAATTTCTAGAGATAACTCATTAAACTGTCCTAGATGTAAAACTAACGAAGGAAAATTTCTACACATGTTTTGGCACTGTGAAAAAATAAAACGATTCTGGAATTGTATTCATTAATTTACAAAATCTGTATTGGAAACAGAATTTGACTTGTCTCCATGTGCCTACTTACTAAATGAATGACCTGAGATCCAGATGGATTCAAAAAAATATAGATTGCTGATTATTATAACATTTCAAGATTTCAAGATCAGATATCCCAGCTTCTTCCACTGGAGAGATTGACCATGGAGGACCGTGGCCGGGGGTGGATGTTCTGGGACCTTTGGTCTCCGCTGTTTTCTCGACTGAGCAGGGGGGCTGTTGATTAATATGGCTATGACTGGCATACAAGCATACTGAATATAGCATGTGCAAAATAATAATGTCAATAATAATAATATAGTATCAATGTCCCAATGTCCTCAATAATAATAATATACCATCAATGTCCCAAGTGCAATAGTGCTAGTGCAAATAAATAAATATTACAGTGACAGTCCAGTTGAGTTAATGGATGGAGGGGCGGGGGGGGGGTGGGCGTTGACTTGCAATGGTTGGAATAGTGTATAGTGCAGCAATGCAAGTCCGGTTCACAGTTATTGTTGTAATGGAGAAGTGGGAGTTATGTCACCGGGGGTTGATCGTTGAGCAGCCTGACAGCCCGTGGATAGAGGCTGTTGGTCAGTCTGCTAGTTCCGGACTGGATGGATCTATACCTTCGACCAGAGGGCATCAGTTGAAAAAAATGGTGTGCTGGGTGGTACTGGTCCTGTAAGATGTTATTCACATGACGTAGGCAGCGGGAGGTGAAGACTGTGGAGATATCTGGGAGGCTAGCTCCAGTGATCCTCCTCGCAGCCTTGAACACTCTGTGGAGGGCCTCCTTTTCTGCCCTGGTGCAGCTGGAGAACCAGACCAGTAGGCCGTACTTGAGCACACTCTCTACTGCGCAGTGGCGTTGTTGTTGTCATTGTTGTTATTATTTATTACGGTTTATTTAAATTTTATTATTGTCCTGTCTTTATTTAGTTTTGTTGGCTGTGGGTGGGGGAAGGGAGGGTGAGATAATTGCCGTGTGCTGTGGGACTTGTATCTGCTGTACACCTGTTATTCAAATAAAAAGAAGTTGAAAAAATAAATAAAAATCAGTTTCGGTACACTATAGACTTCACTTATTCAGATCCTTCACATGTTGAATGTAATGGTTTAATATCAGAGTAGAAAGAGATTAGCCTTTAATAGGCAATTTGTTGGAGCTGGTAATTTGTTTAACAATAATTATATAGAGTCTCCTCTTGGTAGTCATGATAATCATGCCTCTCAATTTTCTTTGGAGCCCTTCTCTCCCAATGTTGTTTTTAAAGTATTACAGACCAGGAAACCAAATGGAGAGTATAAGCTGGATCCTTTTTTTCTTAAGTTAGCTGCTCCATTAATGAAACTGGACTTTGAAGAAGAAGTCTTTATTTGTAGCACCTTGCTACATCGTCATGCAGCGTGCAAACACATGCGAGATGGGCGACACATACAGATACAGCCATTATGACTCTCCACCATACTACCGCGGTGCCAACGGGTTAATTTTGAGGTTGGTTGCCGTTCTGTTATATACCACCAGGAGGCGCAAAGTCTAGAAATATTTAATTCCTACAGTAGGCTGTCTGTAGAATCACTGCGCAATCACCAAAGAGTTCTTCCAAATGCAGCCGTTAAAAACACAGATGCATTGCACACCAATACAAACATATATAGACTTCCGGTTTAGCTACAACATGTAGCACACGCATTTTGCAATTGCTCCGCTCCCACCAACGCTAATTTCGTTTAAAAACATTATTTGGACAGTAAAGAAAGAGAATAGACCACATTGTATGTATTGTTAAGACCCTCTACTAACCATATCAAAAGACAAAATGGTTAAAGGTAGAAAGGTGGCAGAGAAAATAACTACGGCAACTTCAACGGCGCAGGACGTAACAAAACGAGAAAGACACTTCCTAACCGTCGCTGGTTCTGAGCCGACGGCGACAAGCTCCGAGGAGGAGAAGGAAGAGGACAATTTACCGGGATCATCGATTACGGTCCCCGAAAGAGAGTCAATAGAGACCAACTTAAAAGAAGGTACAGATTCAAGCTCCGTGAAAGGGAGAGCAGCCAGATTTATGGATTCCAACGTCACTGCATCTATCTACCATATGCCGCCAACTGAAGAAAGCAGAAATCCACCCGATTTCAACACACTGACTAACCTGATGGTAGAACAGTCTAACCTGATGAAAGAACAGATGGTAGAACAGTCTAACCTGCAGATTACACACATCAAGGCGCTCGAGGCAAACGCCGATGCTAAATTCGATCGCATCGAGGCTAAATTCGATCGCATCGATGAGAAATTAGAAGAAGTCAAGAAAGCGATCGATGCACAGTCAAAGCGAATCACGACAGTGGAGATTTCGGTGACAGAAAACACAAAAGCAGTCAAGGCGAACGAAGGTAGCATGACAGAGATGGGAGAAGAGATGGAAAAAGTGAAAGATGAATATCGGAGGGAAATACAAGGGCTTAAAAACGAAGCGATGGAGAGGCAACTAGAAACCCAACGTTACCACAGGCGGAATAACATCCGCATTGTGGGGCTTGATGAAGCAGTGAACTGCGAAGACATCAACTTTCCAAAAGAGTTATCAACGATTTTGGATAACACCGATCCAAACAAAGTGCCAGAAGTGGAACAAGTTTACAGAATCGGTTCCCAGGGGCAAAGTATCAACGGGCCGAGAGTCATCATTGTCACTCTGCGGAAAACTACCACAAGGGATGACATCATCAAATATGCTCGCAACCAACGTGGGAAGCTGAAGTATGGTGATAAACCAATATTTATCTACGAAGATTTGAGCAAAGAGGCCATCATCCGACGTCTACCATACAAAGATGTGATGCAAAAGCTGTACAAAGCCGGCTACAAGCCAAGGCTAGCATATCCGGCGCTGTTATCATTCTTGGGCAATAACGGCCGCAGGTCAGGTCCATATACACCTTTTGAAGCTGATGATTTCCTGAATCAAAATGTAGCAAATAACCCAAAGCATGACGAAAATGCCAGAAACAGTTAAGCCTCTCTCTAAATATATACCAGTGTTGGAATTACTTTATTGTGTTCATCAATGAGGTCATTCCACCAGTGTTGGAATGACATTGTTGTGTTCATCAAAGTAGCAAACGATATGCAAGTCGTCTATAACAAAGTGTACTGTGTATAATACGATTCATAATACATTATAATTTCAGTCTCTGGTCTCAGAGGGGACAAATAAATATCATTGCAAAAAGATCTATCTGGAATATTCTGGGTTTACCGCTCAAATGCCCTGGGACTCTTAGATCATTCTGGAAAGTAAAATAGTCTAGGCACTAGTATATTCTACAACCTTCTAGAATATAAGGCACCATGACAACGAAGCATACAACTCTAACAATAACATTCGGTGTGTATACACATAGCAGATAATAAATTAAATGAAGTGCAATCAGTCCTTAATAATACTTTAAAATTAACCACACATAAACGTATGAGCACAGCAAGGTTATTCTAACAATTTAAGTAATCACTCCATTAAAGGCACATTGAAGCGCTAAAAGGCGCTGCTTTTCTATCTTATCTAATCAGTTAAATCGGTTCTAGTGGCTTCTCCACTTCTAGTGGCTTCTCTCTTATTCCTTATCTATATCTTTCCATTGATTTTTATTTTATTAAATTTTTTCTTCTCATTACTCTATATTTTTTAAATATATTTTAACTTACATTGTTCTTTTCCAAAGTTCTTCACATTAAGGTGTCAATATTACTCTATATTTTTTAGATATATTTTAACTTACATTATTCTTTTCCAATGTTCTTCACATTAAGGTGTCAATATTGCTCTACAATCTTTTCCTTTTTTTTCCCCACACGTTAGTGGAGGGTTCAAAG
This sequence comes from Notolepis coatsorum, assembly GCF_963971535.1. Taxonomy (NCBI): domain Eukaryota; kingdom Metazoa; phylum Chordata; class Actinopteri; order Aulopiformes; family Paralepididae; genus Notolepis; species Notolepis coatsorum. The sequence continues at coordinate 30,678,326 of NC_140169.1, read as the reverse complement.
GAATATGTCGATGAAGGTTTATTCTCTTTTTTTATTTTATTTTTTTTATTTTTATCTTTATGTTATTTATCACAATACTTCATTACAGTAAGGGAAGGTGCAAGACCAAAAGCGACATTCTATTGCAATAGAATGGAAATGTTAGATCCTATGGCAATTAGCATAGGAAAATTAGGATTACAATGCTCAGTTTGGGCAATCCGGTGGACCATGGGAGAAAGTCAATCGCGGAGGATGTGTTCTTGGAACACAGGCATGTTCGACTTTCTGGGTGAGGGGAAAATAGGGGATTTTTATTTGTATATATGTTTTTAAGCTCAGCTCTCAACGGGACCTCATTAATTGGATGTACATCTATTGTAGCTTCATACTCCAGAAACATTACCAAAAACTACACGAAAACATGCATAGACTATGGCTAGTTTGAATATAATGGTATGGAACACCGGTGGGATAAACAAACAACACAAGCGCAAAAGCGTGCTCACACTGATGAAAAAAGAACATGTGGACGTGGCTCTATTAAGCGAAACGCACATTTTAGAGGGAGACATAAATACGTTAGCGGATAACATATACCATAATATTAGTCACTCATCTTTTGCTACGAGAACTAGAGGGGTAGCCATAGTCGTCAGACGCAAATTAAATATCGAATTGAAAGGGGTATGGTCGGATGCTGAGGGGCGCATAACTATAGCTAGGATTATACACAATAACAGGAAAATTGCATTGGCAGCGGTATATGCCCCGAATTTGTACGAAGTGGGTTTCTTCACTTCACTAACAGGAGAAATGTTAAACCATCCCGAGTACTCATATATAATAGGTGCGGATTTTAATGCCATTTGGAACCCAAGGATGGACAAAACTTACCTTTCCTTCTCAAGCGAACAAAAGAATTCATCTAAAGCATTAAAAGATTGGTCGAAATCAACAGGAGTAACTGATTTATGGCGTTTACTTAACCCCATGACCCGCAAGTACTCCTGTCGTTCGGCGAGACACAACACACTATCCAGAATTGATTACGTCTTTGCATCCCCGAGAATATTTTATAAATATGAAGTGGAAATGACACCCAATGCGCTATCAGATCACTGCTACTTAATCCTGAAAGCAACATTTGGTACACTATCTGCCCGGGCCCCAAGATGGCGTTTTAATTCGATGCTGCTTAACAACAAGGAATTCATTACACAAATTAAAGAAGCTCTCACAGTATTCCTACAAGACAATACTAACTCGGTGCAAGATCCCAGAATATTATGGATGTCGGTAAAGAATATGATCAAGGATTTCTCGGATAGATTTACCTCCATATTGCGCAAAAATCAAAACACAAAACTGTCTGAAATGGAAACGCTTTACTCAACGCTTTTTAATTCTTTAAAATACAACAACTCTACCAGACTAGATAACCAAGTTAACATTCTAAAGACAGAGATCAAAGCAATGTACAGACAAAAATCGGAATTGCAAATACGCAGCACTAGACAACAGCAGTACTTCCAAGGTTCTAAACCTAGTCACCTATTAGCCATGCGACTAAGAATTAATGCAAAATTTGCAGATATAACTGCCATTAGGAAACAACAAGCTCTAGTAACAGAACCCAAAATAATAAACGATACATTCAAAGAATTCTACTCCGATTTATATAACTCAGAAACGACCTTTGATCAAGACAAATTAGACACATATCTTAATCAAATTACTCTCCCTAAACTTACGGAGGAAGACGCTAAACAGTTAGAAGTACCGATCACATTAGAAGAACTCAAGAAGGCCATATCCGGAATGAAAAACGGCAAAGCTCCGGGAATTGACGGTATCCCATCAGAAATGTACATTTCTTGCTGGGACATATTTGGACCCTTATTACTAAATATGATCTTATACTCAGTCAAAGAGGGAAGCTTCATAGAACACCAAAATACCGCACTCATTTCAGTTCTTCACAAAAAAGACAAAGACCCCACTGAGTGCGGTAGTTACCGTCCTTTAAGCCTCCTCGGAACCGATGTCAAACTGTACTCTAAGATATTAGCCATCAGATTGCAAAAGCATATGACGTCTTTAGTTCATCCGGACCAAACAGGCTTCATAAAAGGTCGCCTGATCAATGATAACATAAGGCGAATACTGCACGTACTAGATACAGACAAAGAGGACATCACACCTAAGGCGATACTATCCCTGGATGCTATGAAAGCATTTGACAGGTTGGAATGGTCGTTTCTATGGGCAGTATTGGAAAGGATGGGGTTAGGAAAAGGTTTCATTGATATGATTAAAGTACTATACAAGGACCCATCGGCCAGGATTACAACAGGCACATTCATCTCCGATATCTTTCCGGTATCACGCTCAGCCAGACAAGGTTGCCCTCTTAGTCCCGGACTATTCGATCTATCATTAGAACCTTTAGCACAATTTATAAGACAATCCCAACACATAGAACCAATAGTAATCAAGGGCACACATCATAAAATTAGTTTATATGCGGACGACGTAATATTGTTCATGCAAAACCCCAACAACACATTGCCGCTTATACTCAAGTTGATAGAGAACTTTGGTGATTTATCGGGATTTAAAATAAATTGGCCTAAGTCGGCTTTTCTTCCTCTTAACACCAGTGCAAAAAAAGAGACAACCCTCCCAGGTGCGATACCCATGGTCAAACATTTCAGATGCTTGGGTGTGGAAATATTTCCCACCATAAGACAAACGGTGAAGCACAATTACACAAAAATACAGAACAAAATCAAAGACGACCTGGACAGGTGGGCAAAACTTAAAAACTCAGTACAGGCAAGGGTATCAATAGTTAAGATGGATGTATTACCAAGAATCAATTTCTTCAGCTCAATGCTTCCGTTACCTCCTCCAGAGGGCTACTGGAAAAGATTACAAACCTCCACATACAAATTTATTTGGAATAACAAACCACCTCGCATAAAAAGATCCACCGCACAGAGAAATAAAGCAGACGGTGGCATGGCAGTCCCAGATTTTTTACAATATTTTAATGCCTTCACATTAAGACCACTGAAGAAGATATGGTTTGACCCCGAGGCTTTGGTATCTTGGAGAAAATTAGAAGAAAACATAGTAGCCCCACAGAGATTGAAAGACATAGCATACACTAAACTTTCAATCAAGCATTGTGAGCGAGAATTTGGCCCAATAATTACCCATGCAATCAGGACATGGCGGGAAACACAAAGGAAATTTCCTAACCCTCAAGTATGGCATAATCACACTCCCATATTCAATAACAATGCTCTCTTAATGGGAAAACGACCTATAAGATTCCCTATATGGGAAGAGAGAGGCATACACTCATTAGGGGATATTTTTAATAACAAGGGCCTCTGTAGTTATGTCGAAATATGCATAAAGTTTAACCTCACCGAGTCCACATGGCTTTTTTACATACAGTTACGACTTTGTATGAGATCTCACGGTGTTCCATTACACATACCAATTGAACACCACAGATACCACAAATTTTTCTATGAAAGAGATACATTGGGAGGTTTTGTATCAGGTTTTTATTATCAATTACTAACGTCCTCGTATGAAACCCTTCAACTAGACAATGTCTGGAGGAGGGATATACCAGACCTGGAAAATGACTTTGATTGGCAAGGAGCCTGGGCAAATGTCCGACTTACATCAAGGAACCCGGATCATCAACAAATCAATCTGAACTATATTCACAGGACATACTTGACTCCTATACGGCTGTGCAAAATGGGGCTTATACAAGACTCCAAATGCTCCCAATGTACAAATGGGGACGAAGGAACATTTATGCACATGTATTGGGACTGCCCACCAGTTAAGGCATTCTGGAAAGATGTGTCCCAACAATTATCAATACTCGTATTTTGGAATATACCTGTACACCCCGCGGTATTGCTATTGAATGATGTTTTTGAGTTTGCAGTGAATCCACAACTAAAAAGATTGGTTTTATCGGGTATCACAGTAGCTAAAAAACTGATCGCATCACGTTGGTTTCAACCGGAAAAAATGTGCCGGAAAGTGTGGTTTCTTACATATCTCGATGTGATATATCAAGAAATATCTACAGCAAGAATTCTGGGGCTCAATGAATCCAAAATGTCAATGTGGTTAGAAGTGGTGGAGAGAATAAAAGCTAGCCTATAATGGTAGTGTCTGGTTAGGAGTGAGGGATAATGGAGGTACTATCCAAGAGGGGGTCCGGGAGGGGGGGGTTTGAGCTGGAGCATATGTGTGTAGGGTTTTAGAAAATAGGTATTAGGGGTATATTATATACTAACATTTATATAATTGTAACTTCGCTGGATATACACTGTATACGGTTAAAATGTTATTATTGACTATTTTTGTTTTATCCTGTTTCTGTACTTGCATATATTTTAACCACCTTTACTGAAAGTTTCATTATACATTGTGTGTTGAGTACTGACTTTTAATAAGTTTTGTTTTGCAATAATAAAAAAAAAAAAAAAAAAAAAAACATATATAGTCGTATTTATTATTATAATTATAAGAGAATAAGCATACGTGTGTGTGTGTCTGTCTGCCCAGAGGGCCGCCTGCTGCATTTTAACTCATTCACTGCCAGCCATTACCCATATCCCGTTCTCACTGGGCCATGCTTTAAAGATAGGGGTGCGTCACCTTGTTTGTAGAGCTATATCTATATTCTATATTATAGCTATGGAGACAATACTATGGTCATTTGACAGTCAGTATCTTCCGTCGAACATGCGTTATCCCGTGGTGAATATTCTATAATTTCAGAGTGATCCGGGCTAATTCCTGAAAAGCTGAGTTATAGGGCGCTACGTGAATTCTGCTAAAAGCATTGGCGTTTCATCCCTGGACATGCTACTATTTCCAAATCAAATGTATATAATAGGTATTACGTTTCATCATGAATGGATGAAAGAGGGGGGGGGGGGTCGTTTTTTGATGCTTTGATCGCCAGTAACGACATTCGTTTTGAACACCACACGCTGATCAGCTGGATCAATATGAAATCATCAGTTCACGCACGCACTTTCAAAATGTTCAGTTGCTATTGCATGCACTTATTTGTGTTTCATTACACATATGAGTGCATGCTTACCAACTGTTTCTTCTGTTTTATTGCAACACTACTATCACCGACATCTAAGAATGTTTATCTCCTCCACATTGCCTGTAGTGCATTTTTTCCTATTGCTAGGTTTTAGTGAGTTTTTCCTTACCTTCGCATGGGGTATGTCTGGGAGTGTTGCATTGATTTAAAAGTTTTTGTTTTGTTCTTGATTTATTGTGATGTTTCTTCTTGACTTGTTTAAAGAAGACGTGTCCGGCCCATGGGGACATTAACGTGTGTTGTCGGGCCTTACAAATACATTTGATTTGTTAAGGGGGCAGTAGGCAATTAATTTACTCAGTGGATGCCTGAACACAGAATGACACCAGTATCACTGACTACCACGGCAAGCCTATAGAATATTATTCTATTTAATAATAATAATAATAACCCTAACCCTAACCCTTGACCAATCGACCAATCGTAAATTATTTTCGGTTTTGGTCGACCAAGGTTTTCTTTGGTTGACTACAGCTCTAGACTGTGTGTGTGTACCTGTCTGAGCAGCTCTTTGTGTCTGGTCCTGTCAGTCTTCAGCTTGTCGCAGCGCTGCTCCAGGTGAGTGTTTTTCCTCTCCAGGCGTTTCTGCTCCACCTCCAGGTTAGCCACATGTGTCTGCAAATGCGCTTGACGCTCCTTTATGCCAGCCTGCTCTCTGCTGTCTGCTGATTCCTGAGGAGGAGAGGAGGGGAAGGAGAGTAGAGGAAGAGAGAAGAAGAGGAGAGTAGATGAGAGAAGAGACAGAGGATGAGAAGGGAGAAGAGGATGAGAGGAGAGGAGATAAAAGAAGTAACAATGAGAGAAGAGGAGGAGAAGATGATGATGAGGAGAGAAGGAGGAGGAGAAGATGGTCATTTAAAAAAGATTTACACTTATTGATGCATCCATACATGGTGTGTATCAGCAGCAGTAGCACAGTAGTATCCATGGTCTCATTTAATGTATAACAAGCAGAAGTATTAGTATTTCAACCAGTATATGTGGGTCCTGATCTGAACCGCCGTGAGATGTACCGGGTCCCGCCCCTTGCTCTGCTTTTGTTGGTGGGCCCTTACCCTGTAGCCAATTAGAGCAGCCTCCGCCTGTTCCAGAGCCCATTGGACACGGTCTCTATCCCTGGCCAACTCCTCCGTCCTCTCGGTCAGAGCATACTCCTGAAGAAGATGAAGGAGGAGAAAGAGGAGAAGAAAGTAGAGGTAGAAGATGGAAGAGGAGAAGAAATGTTGCCAGATTTTCTGACCAGACATTTTTTTTTTGAGAGAAGAAAATATAAACAACTTTGCTTGAGATCTGCCCCACATCAGGATCAGAAGATCTCTATAGGAAGATGTGCCCACTTCTTTCAGGCAGGAAGTGGTACCAGTATTTTACTATTGAGTCCAGTATCTGTTTAAATCCACCATGTATTTATTTTACCCCCTTTTCATGCTCCTCCATGCTCTCCTCCTTCTCCAGGAGTAAAGAGGAGATGATTGATTGATTTTATTTATGGATCCAAAGACACAACAAATCCAAGGGATGACAAAAGTGACAACACTTATTTCCAGCATGGTTCCTGATGTTCTGACTAAAAGACATATACAAATAACATATAAAACACATAAAGCAAAAGTCGATTACACCAAATCCATATTCTACATATCTAAAAACAAGTCAATATCATCCTGACCAAATACCATAAAATAGCGTATTTCATTATACCATCATTAAAACAACAATACAAGTATGACCTGACAGCTATTTGGCCACTTTACCCCAGAGATATGAGCGAACCTGACCTTTAAATATTCCTCTAGAACCTGACAGTTTTATCCTAAGTGGAAAGCTGTTCCACATTGAGATACCGGTGTAGAAAAATTAGCTGAGCCATTTTTTACTTGACCCGCGGCACTGTACAAGAGCGAACATTGGCCCTGGTATAGTGTCCATGCTGCGTATGGACCATATTGATATGATACTTCAGATAGCTTGGGGCTGTACCATTTACTATGTTGAACATGTGGTCAGTGTGCAAACCATACCATGGTCTTCGGGGGAGCTCATTATTTTTCTTTGGGGGGGGGGGGGGTCAGCAGCGCTGCGCGTGCCTCACAGGGAGGACTTTACCGTGACGCTTGCTGACATATGGGCTATAGGAGTAACGTTACAGAACCACACATAGTCCACACCACACAGGTCTGCATGCATGATGAAGACACACATATTGACATACACATGCTTCACACACAACAGTCCTATTTACACATAAACACACGGATGAACCAATACCGAACAACAAGTCCACCACCAAACACATCGAGTCTAACATTATTATAGTAGGCATATGCAACATTATCGCCACCCACCTGATGGTGAAGATCTGCCCAATTCTCAAAATCTGCATGTCACAGAAGTAGTCCCTGCAGAAGGCTGCTTCGCCTTCTTTGTAAAACCAAAATTGGTTAGAAGGCTTACTTCTTTGATATTTCGTTTAACTTTCGACATTATCTGACCTGAATACCTGTATTTTTCTTTTTTTTAAGCAGCGGGTGAAGTTTTATTTGTGCCTACAGGCTGCAGCGCCGCCACGCTCCGAATGGTAAACGCAAGAATAGCCATCTATTACGAGTAGGGTATATCTGCAGTGCCGCAACCCCATAGAGTTATGCTATTGTCTATTATGGTGAATTAGTGCACAAATCATTAATCATACATCAAGATAGCCTAATTTTATTATTATACACGATGATGACGATACAGAAAATTACAGAAAAATTTGAAATGCATGGCAAAAATAGCATTTATTGTCAGTATTTTAGAGACCCCCCAAAAATTCACAAATCATGTTTTCAGGGGGGCTGATGTCTCATATAGGGCAGCCATGGCTCCGCCAGCTCCCCCATGATTCGCACCCTGCATGTGGTTCAGTTTCACCTGTTCAACCCTGAGCAGGGATGTGATTGTGCCTTAAGAAAAAAAACTGAAAATCTTCTAAACGATCTTATTTTTTTTATAAACACTCCATTTGAATGAATGAACACATTTTATTTGTATAGATTGAACTGTTCACAGGGAAGAGGAAGATGGGAGAGGAAAGGGACAAAGGAAATGTATCAAATATCTCAGTGTCCCCCTAAAAAATTTAAAGGGGGTCATCTTGACCCCTCCCAAGTCATCCTGGCTCAATCACTAATGTTAGGACCTTATCTTTTCTTCTTTGCAACCAGATTGTGCAACACCTGTAACCGCCTCCTCTGGAAGTCTTGCCTACTGCGAAGGGCTGGAGTTGGACTAATGGACTCTTTTGCTTTTCTTCTGCTCTCAGGTCGATTTTGAGAATGAAGGTGGTGACATTTCTCCATCTCAGCTTCTTGGTTATGTCTAGGTTGGCTTCTGTACCTCATGCTTGTGAGTTTGATGTTTCTACAGAGCTTCACATTAACTGGACAATGCTTGCTCTCCCTTGAGTAGTGTTGAGTGGCAGACTGCTGCACTGCTTGCAAGTAACCTTCCCTGGTTGGTCAGTTTTACAAAAGCAATCAGTGTTAGTGTGTTTCCTAGTGTGTTGACGTCTTTACAGCATCTAGCGCCACTCAACAAAACTGCGAACATTATCGATAGCCAATGAAAATCTGTTATGCAAGAATAGCAGGTCTGATAAATGTTGCTTTCGCGTTTCGCTTAGACCAGGTGGAAGAATTATCAAAACATACATAAAGCTCAATATTATAAAAACAATTTAAAAATATTTTTTTTACTATATATATTTTAATATATGAATATTTTTGTAACATGATTTTAGGTCAGAAAAAACGGAAATCCGGTTAAAAATGGAGAAATCACATCCCTGCTGAGGTGCACTGGTAGCAGTCTCACCTTTATGAATTTGGCACTTCCTACATGTGTTCTGTGAGGCACACCTAGTATGTACCGAATAGTGTTGTTTTGCATCACCTGAAGTTTATTTTTTTATTTAGTCGACAGACCACTGAACCATGCTGCACTCGCATAGTCAAAATGACATTGAAGCAAGGAGGACACTAACGGCTTTTTAACAGCAAGTTCAAGTTTGCCTGCACACTTGGATAACATTTTGGCAGCAATATTCTCACATGAGAGAGACTGCTCTAGTGTAAGTCCTAGGTACTTGACACTAGTTTTCCCTGTGACTACTGCTCCGTTACAGGAGACTTCCATGCGATCGACTTTGCCTAATCTCCTTGTTGTGCCAAAAAGGATCGACTCAGTCTTGCCAGGTGAACCGACAGCTTATTATCTATGCGCCACTCTCTGGCACTTTCTAGCTCAGAAGTCAGAGCTCTCTCAAACTCCCTGACATCCCTACCTGGCACCAGAAGTGCTGAATCATCTGCATACAATAGTAGTTTACATTTCACAGATGCTGGCATGTCATTGACATATATCAGAAATAAAAGAGGACCTAAAATGTATCCTTGAGGCACCCCACATACAATGTCCAGAGGTTCTGATCTGACGCCTTCCACCTCACAGACTTGAGTTCTCCCTGTGAGGTAAGAAGTGAACCAACTGACAGCAGTCTGACTAAAACCCATGCACTCAAGCTTTGACGGCAATATAGCATGGTTCACGGTATCAAAAGCTTTCTGTAGGTCGAGCAAGATTATTCCAACATAATTGCCATCCTCAAAATGTTGCTTGATGTAGTCAATGAGATGAACGAGACAGGTCTCTGTGGAGTGGGCTGCTCTAAACCCTGACTGGTGTTCATACAGCAACTTGTTGTCTACTAGATACTCCTCAACCTGCTCATAAACTAGACGCTCAACTACCTTAGACGTAACTGTCAAAATAGAAACCGGCCTATAGTTCCCAACGTTTGTCTTACAATTCTTCTTAAAAAGCAGGACAACCCTGGCCTTTTTTAATTCAGACGGAAATTTCCCTTGGTTAATCGACAGGTTAATAATATGTGCAATTGTTCTAGAAATTACTTTAGCACTTCTTCTTCTCCCCTCTTATTGTAGGTAAGATGCAAATTACAAGATGCAAGACAGAAAAGAAGGAAGGAAGGAAGGAAGGAAGGAAGGAGGAACCTCAGGACTTACCTTTGCCAAGACCTCATTGACTCCTCTTCTCTTCTCTTCATCCCTCTGTCCCTCTAGCCTCTCTATCCATCTCTCCATTTCCCTCTCCTTCTCTCGGAGGGCGACGGCGAGTGCCTCTCTCTTTCGCTCCCCCTCCCTCACCCTCTTATTCATCTCCTCAAGCTCCCTCTCTTTCTCAATCATCCTCTTGTTGACTATTTCAATCCCTCGTTCTCTCTGAAGCTCCCTCTCCTCTTCTCCTCTCCTCAATCCCTCCATCTTCTGTTGGAGCTTCTCCACCTCTCTCGCCCCCTCCCCCCTCGCTCTCTCCACCTCTCCCTCTGTCTCTCTCAGTCTCTCTCTCAGCTCTTCGGCTTCGCTCGTTCTCTCTGCGGCCAGCGAGAATTCTCTTGATGCCACTTTGAGTTTTTCTTCCATCTCTCTCCTCTGAGTCTCCAAAGCTTTGGCTCTAGCTCTCAGCTCCTCCAACTCTCCTCTCTTCTTCTCTCTTTCCCCCTCTACCTCTCTCCTCTCCTCTTCAGTCTCTCTCCAACTCTGCTCCAAAGCTTTGGCTCTAGCTCTCAGCTCCTCCAACTCTCCTCTCTCCTTCTCTCTTTCCCCCTCTACCTCTCTCATCGCATCCTCCGTCTCTCTCCTCTTCTGCTCAGAGGCCCTGGCTTTCGCCCTCAGCTCCTCCATTTCCCCTCTCTCCTTCTTCCTCTCTTTCTCCCTCTCCGACCTCTCTCTCTCAACCTTATCCTTCTCCCCCCGGATGGCTGTGAAGTTCTCCCCTCTGCTCTTCACCATCTCCTCTTCCCTCTCCATCAGGGCACTCCTCAGGCTCTCTCCCTCCGTGTGGCTCTCCTGAGGACAAAGCAGGTCACGGCCATCGATGGGCCTCATTATTCAAGCAAAACACACTACTATTTCAACAGAGCGCTTTTTCAATATACACCATAAAAAACATTTCCACTTAAAATTACATCACATCAGTATGAAACAGTTGGAAACCGTTGGCATGGATATGTTGGCTTATTAAAAAATATTGATAAATGAGGCCCCATTACTACTATTCTCTATATTAGTTTTAGCTATTTAAATGTCTCTTCTTTCTTCTACATCTTCATTGATAAACTCCGGAAATGCAGCCTAGTATTTACCACAAGTAAATAAAAAATATTGGGACAGAATGATCAGTTTTGGTACACTATAGACTTCACTTATTCAGATCCTTCACATGTTGAATGTAATGGTTTAATATCAGAGTAGAAATAGATTAGCCTTTAATAGGCAATTTGCTGGAGCTGGTAATTTGTTTAACAATAATTATATAGAGCCTCCTCTTGGTAATCATGATAATCATGCCTCTCAATTTTCCTTGGAGCCCTTCTCTCCCAATGTTGTTTTTAAAGTATTACAGACCATTGATACCAGGAAACCAAATGGAGAGGATGAGCTGGATCCTTTTTTTCTTAAGTTAGCTGCTCCAACTTTGAAGAAGAAGTCTTTATTTGTAGCACCTTGCTACATCGTCATGCAGCGTACACACACATGCGAGATGGGCGACACATACAGATACAGCCATTATGACTCTCCACCATACTACTGCCGTGCCAACGGGTACATTTTTTTTTGTATTTTATTTTTTTATTGTTTTTTAAACAAACATATAAAACAAACATGACAACATGAAATTAGATATACAAGCATTTAGATAAATGTCTTATACAAGATATACCCCTAATGCCTGCTATCTAATACCCTACACACATATGCTCTCGCTCGCTCCCCCCCCCCCCCGGACCCCCCATTGGATAATCCATCCATTATCGTTGGCTCCTAACCAGGCACTACCATTATATGCTAGCTTTTATTCTCTCTACCACTTCTAACCACATTGTCATTTTGGATTCATTGAGACCCAAAATTCTTGCTGTAGATATTTCTAGATAAATCACATCGAGATATGTAAGAATCCAGACCTTCCGGCAAATTTTTTCAGGTTGATACCATCGTGATGCTATCAGCTTTTTAGCCGCTGTGATACCAGATAAAACCAATCTCTTTAGCTGTAGGTATAGGTACTGCACACTCAAAAACATCATTCAGCAGTAATACAGAGGGGTGTACAGGTATATTCAGAGTTAAGAGATTTGATAATTGCTGGGTCACTTATTTCCAGAATATCTTATTGATTGATTGATTGATTGAAAAGTTTATTAACAGATTGCAGAACGGGTACAGTACAGTACAGCTCAATACATACAATTGTTAAGGGGATGCAGACCAGAGAAAGACTTTCGTCTTGTTTACATCAGGGTCCCCCATTTTCAATTCATCATAACATATATGACATACATGACATACAGATAGACAGTACTGCTACATCTATACATTTATGACATATCAGATTTGCAAATACAGTACTGTTTGTGATACAAAAGTGTCCAGAAAAGGAGTGTATATACATTTGGCGTAGAAACTGTACATTGGAGGAGGTTGGATGGGTGGGGGTGGGTGGGTTGGGTGAGGGCTGTACATTGGAGGTGGGGGGGGGGGGGGGGGGTTGGGTAGGGGACACACACACATTTTACACTGTACATTGGAATACTGACAAAGCCTTACTTGGTCATTTACTGTATAACTAGGTTAGGACATTTGTAGGGGCCAGTTTCGAATTGCAGTCTCACGTAGGTGTTTTTTGAGAGTGTTTTTGAAAGTGGGTAGTGATTCACATTCCTTTACAGCTTTAGGTAGGGCGTTCCACATTGATGTGGCATAATTGCGAAACGTGTTTAGTCCCTTGTTTGAGCCGAATCTGGGTTTTACATGATTTGTGGAGCTCCCTCTGGTGTTGTGATTGTGGTATTCACTGACCTTTGGGAAGTATTTTGACATGTACATGGGTACCTTGGTCGCGTAGTGTATCTTGTAGACCAGGCCCATTGCAAGTTGCTGTACTCTGTCGTCTACTCTAAGCCATCCTAGGTTGTCAAAGTGGGCAGGGGTGAGGTGGGTTCTAGGAGTCAGGTCAAGTAGTAGTCTGACTAGCTTGTTTTGAGATGTTTGTAATTAGTTTTTTAGTGCCTTTGAGGTGCTTTGGTACCATGAGGTGCAAGCATAGTCGTAGTACCCTTGAATGAGTGCTCCTGCTAGAGTCTTCAGGGTATTCTTGTTTACCAGAGAGGAGATCCGGTACAAGAAACGCGTTCGTTGGTTGACTTTTTTTTATTACATTGGATGCCATTTTGTCACAGGAAAGATTAGCCTCTAGGATGGAACCCAGGTAGGTAATTTCATCTTTCCTTGTGATAATATTGTCACCCACTGTAACCGAGAAGCCGTCGGTCTTGCTGAGTTTGTTATTTGAACCGAAGAGAATGGACTCTGTTTTGCCCATGTGTAATGATAGTTTGTTGTCGGCGAGCCATATGCAGATTTTGCCTAGTTCCGAGCTGAGGGCTTTTTCAACCTGTAACTTGTTCTTGGACAGTCCCAGTCCCAGTACATGTGCATAAATGTCCCCTCGTCCCCATTTGTACATAAGGAGCATTTGGAGTCTTGTTTAAGACCCATTCTGTTCAGTCTTATAGGAGTCAAGTATGTCCTATGAATATAGTTAAGATTGATTTGTTGGTGGTCCGGGTTCCTTGATGCAAGTCGAACATTTGCCCAGGCTTCTTGCCAATCAAAATCTTTTTCCAGGTCTGGTATATCCCTCCTCCAGATTTCGGTTGTATTCATGGCCGATGGGTCTTTGTATAATACTTTAATCATATCAATGAATCCTTTTCCTAACCCCATCCTTTCTAATACTGCCCATAGATACGACCATTCCAACCTAGCAAAAGCTTTCATTGCATCCAGGGACAGCATCGCCTTAGGTGTGGTGTCGTCCTTGCTGGCATCTAGTACGTGTTGTAATCGTCTTATGTTATCAGTGATCAAGCGGTTTCTTATAAAGCCAGTTTGATCCGGATGAACTAAAGACGTCATATGCTTTTGAAGTCTGATGGCTAATACCTTAGAGTACAGTTTGATATCGGTTCCGAGGAGGCTTAAGGGTCTATAACTACCGCACTCGGTGGGGTCTTTGTCTTTTTTAAGGAGGACTGTTATGAGTGCAATATTGTCGTTCTTATGGAAGTTCCCCTCCTTGACTGAGTATAAAATCATATTAAGTAATAGGGGTCCAATTATGTCCCAGCATGAGAGGTACATTTCTGGTGGGATACCGTCTCTTCCAGGAGCCCTACCACTTTGCATTTCGGATATGGCATTCCTGAGTTCCTCTAGTGTGATAGGTGTTTCTAACTGTTTAGCGCCATCCTCTGAAAGTTTGGGGGGGTTAATTTTATTAAGATATGTGTCCATTTTGTTTTGATCGAAGGTCGTTTCTGATTTATACAAGTTGGAGTAGAACTCTTTGAATGTCGCGTTTATTTTTTTAGTGTCTGTTACAAGTCCTTGTTGTGCTTTAATGGTAGTTATATCTGCAAATTTTGCGTTAACTCTTAATCGCATAGCTAGTAGGTGACTTGGTTTGGAACCTTGCGAGTAATGCTGTTGTCTTGTGCTACGTATTTGTACTTCAGATTGTTGTTTATAAATGGCGTTAATCTCCTTTTTTAGCACATTAACTTGAGTTTCCAGTCGAACCGAGTCGTTGTATTGTAAAGAAGTAAATAACGTAGAGTAAAGCGTTTCCAGTTCCGCCAGTTTTGAGCATCGATTCTTGCGTATTTTGGAGGAAAAGCTATCAGTGAAATCCTTGATCATTCCCTTTACCGACATCCATAATATTCTAGGGTCCGGCACCGATTTCACATTCTCTAGTAGGAATACTGAAAGAGCTTCTTTGAGTTGTGTAATGAATTCCTTGTTATTCAGCAGTATCGTGTTAAATCGCCATCTTGGGGCTCGGGATGACAGTATACCAAATGATCCTTTTAGGAGTAAATAACAGTGATCTGATAATGCATTGGGTACCATCTCCACGTCATAGTTATCAAATAGTCTCGGGGTTGCAAAAACATAATCTATTCTGGAAAGTGTTTTATGTCTTCCTGATCGACAAGAGTACTTCCGGGTCGTGGGGTTGAGTGATCGCCATAGATCATTTATACCTGTATTCTTCAACCAATCCTTTAACGCATTAGATGATTTTTTTTGTTCGTTGGAAAAGGTGGGATAAGATTTATCCAACCTAAGATCCCAGATGGCATTAAAATCTGCACCAATTATAAATGAGTATTCTGGAAGGTCTAACATTGTTCTGGTAAGTGTAGTGTAGAAATTAGCTTCGTATAGATTTGGGGCATATTGAGGTTCATTTTGAGGTTGGTTTCTGTTCTGTTATATACCACCAGGAGGTGCAAAGTCTTGAATAATTTAATTCCTAGGCTGTCTGTAGAATCACTGCGCAATCACCAAAGATTTCTTCCAGATGCAGCCGTTAAAAACACAGATGCACACCAATACAAACATATATAGTCGTATTTATTATTATAATTATCAGAGAATAAGCATACGTGTGTGTGTGTCTGTCTGCCCAGAGGGCCGCCTGCTGCATCTTAACTCATTCACTGCCAGCCATTACCCATATCCCGTTCTCACTGGGCCATGCTTTAAAGATAGGGGTGCGTCACCTTGTATGTAGAGCTATATCTATATTCTATATTATAGCTATGGAGACAATACTATGGTCATTTGACAGTCAGTATCTTCCGTCGAACATGTGTTATCCCGTGTTGAATATTCTATAATTTCAGAGTGATCCGGCCTAATTCCTGAAAAGCTGAGTTATAGGGCGCTACGTGAATTCTGCTAAAAGCATTGGCGTTTCATCCCTGGACACGCTACTATTTCCAAATCAAATGTATATAATAGGTATTACATTTCATCATGAATGCATGAAAGGGAGGGGGGTCGTTTTTTGATGCTTTGATCGCCAGTAACGTCATTCGTTTTGAACACCACACACGCTGATCAGCTGGATCAATATGAAATCATCAGCTGTTATTTTTTATTTAGGGCTTTGGACACATAACAACTGTCATTCCATAAATCACCAACGTTTTACCAGCTGCTATTGCAGCATTGTCCAATTGTCTGAAAAGGGCTAGGGAGAAGCACTAGGCTTGTCGGGCCCTACCCCTGAAGACTTACATTTCTTTTTTTTTCTTTTTTTCTTTTATTTACATACATACATAGTAGATACATATAGTACACATTACAGTACACACATATAGTACACATTACAGTACACATTACAGTATAGTATTACCTGCAGTATATAATAGTATATATAATAGTATATACATAATAGTGTATACAGCACATATATAATGTGATGTGAGATATAGGACGTGATATATACAATATAATAGAGTACCATAATATAATAGTATATACTGCAAATATAGTTCAATATAATATACAAATTAATTATAATATGATTATATAATGTAATATGATATAGCGTACAATACAGTATCATACATATTTATTTTATTAATATGCAATTAAAGCTCTTCTTCCCTTCTGTACCTATCAAAAATAGATATTTTTTTGTCTAGATTTGAATTGATTTATGTTTTCACAATATTTTTGTTCATCCTCTAGCCCATTCCACAGGGTGGCTCCGTAAGTCAGGATCAAGGTGGAATTGATGTCAGATAGGCCTTACCTTTGATCGAGGTTATTCCAAAAATAATATTCTAATTATCTGATCGCGATTTCCAGTATTGATGTCCATTTGGTCCCCGACATAATCCGGCACAACACATGCATCGAGTGTCCTGGACACGTTTCAATGTGATCGGGTGAACCGCTAGGCTTGCCTGGACCAAAATTCTCCCCCCGGATTGGTTTAGATGTAACACATAGTCTGGAACAGGGTTTACTGCACTCTCGATACTGCCACCTAGCAGGATCTGGTCGGTACTGCACCCTCAGGGTCCCAGTATGCCTTTTAACTGTAACATAGAGGTCCGTGACACTGAATAGAATATTAAAATAAAATGAAAGGAAAACGGACCAAATAACGTATACGGTTGTCAAACAAACATGTATATATACGTGGATGGCGCAGATTGAGTTAATAAACTATCGATTTATATGGAATTCGTTAAACTTTGTGTCTGTTGTCATTATTATTATTATTATTATTATTATTTATTTAATAATAATTAAAGTCATCCCGTGCACATCACAGTCTGAAATGGGAGGGCACAGATAGTTAGATTACATTAGATTCAAATGTATTGTCATCATGTACTGTAGCAAAATCAAGTAAGACAAATCATTATTATTATTATTATTATTATTATTATTATTATTATTATTATTATTATTATTATTATTATTATTATTATTATTATTATTATTATTATTATTATTATTATGTATGTATCTGCCTGTGGGCAGTCAGCCCGTGCACATCGCAGTCTGTCGGTGCCACGCTATTATTATACATCGGTTGAAGGCCATATTTTGTTGTATTTATTACAGTATTATTATAATTATTTAGTTCAGAGGATGTCTGTACAATACACATGACGCACATGATTAAGAACACACGTGCACAGTCTGTCCGACTTCATAAATCCGAGCTCCAACTACAAGCCAATACAACGGAAATAAGTGGACAAACATCTGTGCAATAGCACATAGCACCAAAATGCAACAATTCTTTAATTCATTATAATTCATTATAATTCAAAAGCTATAGAAACGTAAATAATCAAATTATTCTGTTACAGCTGCTGAGCTATATACTATAGCTACTGTCCATCAATATCTTCCTTTATAATGAAATATGTGTGAGAGAGAGAGAGAGAGAGAGAGAGAGAGAGAGAGAGAGAGAGAGAGAGACTCAGCCTTCCCTCACTATTGGATGCCTCAGAGCATTCCCAGGGATAGCTTACAGTAGTTAGCGTTAGTAGGTTAGCTTAGTTAGAGTTAGCAGCCAACATTAACCTCTTAAAACACTTTCGCGGCCACTTGGATCCGTCTAAAATCACTCTAGACGGCCAGCATTTCATAATAGACTAGCATAGACCGTGGGGCTGTTTGTAGAGCTAAATCTATACTTTATAGTATTGCTATCTGTCCATTCTCATTGTCAATTGACACCATAAACCGTCCCTTCAAAATGGCTTAAAGAAATAATTTTTTCATCAATACGTTCTCATTTTATAGCGTCTTGAATATAAGCGGTATAAGGGATTTCGGCTAGTATATTTCCTGGAAGGCGAGATACAGGCCGCTAAGCTAACGCTAAATCCAATGGCATTTCGGATATACAGAAGCTACAGTTAAAACTCAAACTGCATATGATCGGTATGATGGTCCACCATGAATGTATGAAAGGGGGGGGGGGGGGGGGGGGCGGGGGACGTCGTTTCTGATTATTGATTGCCAATAACCGTGTTATCCTCAGTAGCCACATTCGCTGACCGGGTGGTTGGCTATGATAACAAGCCCTGATCAGCATGTAATTTACGTGAAAAAGATCTTACCGTGGGCCGGTTGGATCCCCCAAAGGATTTCCCAGTTATCGATCGCCATCTGGCAGATCGGTATGTCCATTGGCTGATATATTCCTTTACTGCACACTGAAATCCGCGTCCCAAAACGTATTCCAAGCTACAGGCTATAGGCATCGCTTCATGTTAGCCGAAAACTACATTGGAGATCCAGAAAAAACAAGACAACTTCTGCCATAGGGAACACTGCATTATCGAGATAGCGCCCCTAAGAGGATCTGGCCGGTAATGCACTTTTTCGAATTCAAAGAGTAGGGTACTTCTGCAGTGCTGCTCGGTGACATCGAGTAGGTTATTACAATGGAATAAAGGCGTCTGCGTCTGTTACTAGGCTTGAGTAAATTGTGATGAACCAAAGGAGTATATAAATGTAATTTTTTTTATATATATATAGCCTATATATATATAACGGTATAATTTGACGGTGAATAACACTAAAATGCTAAAAATGACCAGACATGAAAAATTGCCACTGAGCCACAATGTACAAAAAATCTAAGCAAATGAATAAAGGGCAGATGATTAAACAGGAGATTTTGTAATTTGAAAATACTGAATTCTGCCATCCGGACAAATGCAATTTGAAATATGATTATAGAATATAGAAGATCAGGCCTATAAATTATGTTATTATGGCCAAGTTGCACATCTATGGATCGGGCCAAATCCAGTTCAATCTGGATTTAGTACCACCATGTGCCCCTGACAGGGCAGAACAAAATTTTTATGAAATCTACTGTAAGTACATTACTTTTTTATAATGTAAATTTCTCCGCCATTTTCCATCAGATTGCAATGCCGTTTTTTGCTAGACGTTTACAGAAAGGTAGAGAAACTAACTGTTGCAGTGTATTCTATTTTTTATGGCAATAAGGTTCAGGTTTGTTCCATCCGTGAGATATGATCCCAAAAATAAAAAGATTTTATGAGCAAACTAAATTCGTAGATTGGACTTTTGAAAACGGTCTTGATTGTTCTTTATAGCATCCACGCTGTGTATTCAAGCTGAGAACACGACACAGTTTTTTTTCTCTCCCCTCCCCTTTACCTAGAGACGAAAGTAACTTGGTGCAACCCAAGCGCCCCTACTGGTTGATACTGTTAACTATTTAATTGCCAGACCCGATATATATCGGGTTAACTCGCCATGCATTGGCTGCCAGACCCGAGATATCTCGGGTTTTGGTAGTTTTTCGATATTTTTATTCATCCAGGGACCTTAGTGTTACCATAGGGAATGAGTCGGAGATTGCCAAAGTGAAATACCGGCCGCATCCAGGTAGACGGCGGTATCGAGCACCCTTTGAAACCTTATATCTTGCCCTGTGTTACACTCAAATGTCTCCGGGCGCAGTTGTCTGGGTCGGGCGCGTCGAGCGGTTCTCCCGGTTGCATTGAATCGCTTCAAATGCCCCCGATCCATATGTTGTGGTGGGTTATGTCGTGGACCAAATGGACATCGGATGGACCAGATGGCAATCAAACAATTGGAATATTATTTTTGGAATACTCCCAATCTGACGTTAATTCTAGCTTGATTGTGCAATGTTATTATACCGATCCAGCTGATCAGCGTTTTTACTAAAAACTTTTTAGTGTTCAATACGAATGCCGTTACTGGCAATCAAAGAATCAGAAACGACATTCATGATGAAACATAATAACTATTATATACATTTGATTTGGAAATAGTAGCGTGTCCAGGGATGAAACGTCAATAAGGGATCTAGGTGAAAGTTGACGAGCGAAAACCAGAAGTGAATCACACTTCAGAATTAACGGCCGTGGATGAGGAAATGGATTTTGGAGAGCTTTTTTTTTGTAGCACAGTTTACCCGGATCTCTCTCAAAGACCCATTTCTGAACGGATCTTTATAAAATGTGGACCTGTACTGTGTTTTCCAGCTTATACCTATTTTTTTTATTTAATCTTTTATATTGCAACCACTACAGAAAAATGCAAGTTCAACTCAAGTTCAGACCTCTGTTACTCTACTTCATTAGCACTAAAAGTGATTTTCCTTTTTTGCATTAGTAACTTCAGAATGGTATCTTTCAAAAGAGACCAGGCTCATGCATGTGCTATAAGTATAAAGCTAAGCTTTGCAGTATGCAGTCCTCAAGTTCAAGTTAAAAAGTGGCCACTTTTCTGGGTGCCTGTTAAGAGGTTAACTGTAATTTGACTATTCTGCTTCATGTATTACATACCTTTGGTTGTTTGTTTGATGTGTGTTTTATTTATTTCCCTTACCTCTGTGACATCCGTCTCGTTTCTATTTTATTAAAGAAAAATGTTGGCCACTTTCCCTGTTACCCTTCGAGAGGCCTTTTTGTCCTCTCGCCAATGTCCTCTCGCCAATACAACGCAGTTCGATTTCCGGGTTCCTCTGATTGGCCACTAAGCCCACGTGACCGCGGCTAGCACGCCCCCCTTATCGCCCGCTGCCGTGCTGTGAAGCGGAAGAGCCAGCGAGGCGGTGGTTTCAGCAGCAGCGGCCGTCTTCTTCCGAGGCGGCTTGTTCTTATTAATCCCTAATGTCATGTATGTTGTGTATGTCATAAATGTCGATATGAATTGAAAATGGGGGACCCTTTTCTCTGGTCTGCATCCCCCTTAACAATTGTGTGTATTGCGCCGTACTGTATTGTACCCATTCTGCAATCTGTTAAATAAAGTTTTCATTCATTCATTCATTTCTCCCCCACTACTCCCAAAAGTAACACTAAATAGATAAAGTACAACAACGCCAGACTCAAGAAACTGTGTTCCCTTTGGCACAATACACACAATTGTTAAGGGGATGCAGACCAGAGAAAGACTTTCGTCTTGTTTGCAGACAGACCCACTGCACACAAGATGAGGTGGAAACCGAGCTCCACTTCTTAACAACCTGCCCACTATACCAAGACATATACTTCCCACAAATTGCAAACACCCAAAGAGACTTTGAAAACATGGACAATAACTCAAAACTCCCATACCTACTGGGAGAAATACAAGAATGTGAAATAAAGCCCATTTGAATTGAAGAGAGAGAGATAGATAGAGCATGTCTGTTAGAAAGAGAGAGATAGAGAGAGAGCATGTCTGTTTGTGTGTGTGTGTTAGAGAGAGAGCATGTATATGTGTGTTAGAAAGAGAGAGAAATATATAGAGAGAGAGCATGTCATTTTGTGTGTTAGAGAGAGATATAGAGCATGTCTGTGTGTGTTAGAAAGAGAGAGAGAGAGAGCATGTGTGTTTGTGTGTTAGAGAGAGAGAGCATGTCTGTGTGTGTGTTAGAGAGAGAGCATGTATGAGAGAGATAAGCAAGACAGCTAAGATGAGCCCCTAAAGGATATTCAACTTTTAATGGAAGAACAAAACGGAAAAGATAACTTCACAAAGGCAACATGAATATACATAGATCCAAAAGGACAAAGATCAACACTTAAATCCAAAGAGAAGAGGGTCTATACCAGAGAAAACAAAGTAGCAAGGAGCCAACGGCCGACATCAGCTAAATAGGCTAACTGCAAATAGAGTAGCCAGGTACTGACACCAGGTACACACCGTTAGCTACAACAGCTAGCCGGCCCATTTGGCTCAATATAACGTTAGCTACGTTAGCTAGCCGGCCCGCTTTGGCTCAATATAACATTAGCTACAACAGCTAGCCGGCCCGTTTGGCTCAATTTAACGTTAGCTACATTAGCTAGCTGGCCCGCTTGGCTCAATATAACATTAGCTACAACAGCTAGCCGGCCCGTTTGGCTCAATATAACGTTAGCTACGTTAGCTAGCCGGCGCGCTTGGCTCAATATAACATTAGCTACAACAGCTAGCCGGCCCGTTTGGCTCAATATAACGTTAGCTACGTTAGCTAGCCGGCCAGCTTTGGCTCAATATAACATTAGCTACAACAGCTAGCCGGACCGTTTGGCTCAATATAACGTTAGCTACGTTAGCTAGCCGGCCCGCTTGGCTCAACATAACGTTAGCCAACATAACGTTAGCCTTAGCCACGATAGCTAGCCGGCCCGAGAGAGAGAGAGAGAGATATATCCACGGCGGGAATAGAATAGAGTGCATTAAAAACTCACCAAACGTCCAAGAGGATGGAGACAACAGCGTGGAGTTGACGAAGTTCACCTGCCGAACGACCGTCCTCTTCATCTTGGCATAACAATGCTGCACGCGCTCTCTCTAGGTTAGCTAACGCTAGTTAGCCTTTAGCTAAGCTAGCTACTAGCCGACATGGCTATCCCACACGTTAGCACTCGATATTATAACGTAGCTAAAGCTAACTAGCTGTCCCTGCCTTTAGCTAAGCCGACATGGCTAGCCTGACTGAACTGTCTAACATGCAACAACTTTCATCTTCAGTCCATCTGCCGAACGACCGTCCTCTTCGTCTTGGCTGGCATAAGCATAACCTCCAATGCTGCACGCGCGAAATAGTCAAACGCAGCTGACGCACACCGGCCGACTGTACACATGTAACCCCTCCCCTCTGCTGCAGAGCCCCAGAGCTCCAATAGTGAGTATGTCTGCTGCAGAGCCGCAGAGCCAGGAACAAGTCAGACACATTCTACAAACGTGTCTAATGTGAAATATATAAGCATATAAGCAAAACTAGATTTTAGGTCTGTGATGAAAAAGGACCTTGTGGGAAGGGGGGCCTTGCAAAAAAAAAATAAAAATGAAAAAGAATAATAAAAAAAATAAAAAATAAAAAATATTTTTTTGTGCGAGACACCCCCTGAGGCGGCCCTGGCTATAACTATATTCTATATTATAGCTATGGATACAATCCTATGGCCCATTTGACATTGAGTATCTATCGTTCAATATGTAATAAAGAAAAACAAATTTCATCCATACATTCCCGTTTATACCGTGGTGAATATGAGTATGGTTTTAGATTGGTCTGGGGTAATTCCCAAAATGCTGAGCAATAGCCTTATGCGTGTATTACACTAAACCCATTGCCGTTTCTTGCCTGGACCCGGTATTATTCTCAAATCAAATCTATATCATAGGTATTATGTTTCATCATGAATGCATGAAAGGGGGGGGGGGGGGGGGGCGTTTTTTGATGCTTTGATTGCCACCAACGGCATACGTTGTGGACTAACGTTACACACACACGGTCGGATCGCATTGAAGACATGCTTGGATCAATGCAAGATTGATATCATATAGCCCTTACGTTGACTAGGATGTACCCCAAAAAGAATGTTCCAATTATCTGATCGCCATTCCAAGTATTGATCTCCATCGTGTCGCCAACATAATCCACCACACATCATGCATCGGGAGTAGTTGATTCTTCTCAATCCGGCTGTTATAAACACTGAGCTTGAGCAACAAACAAAAAAACCACCGGACCCATCAGATCGACCCACAGCCCAAGATACAATGTTTAAAAGGGTGCTCGATACCGCCGCCTGGGAGGATCTGGCCGGTACTGCACCCTCTGCATCGCAGTATGCCTTCTACCGGCAACATACGGGTCCCTGACATTGAATAGGATATTAAAATCGAGAAAAAAAGAAAAAACTATCTAATAACGTATATACGCGGTTGGCGTTCAACGGTTGTCCGCCAAACACGTATATAAACGTGGTTGGCGTCCATTGAGTTAACTGACCTGCCTGGTTAAATAAAAAGAAAATGTAATCAATTAAACATCAAACATCCTGACTTGGCTCTAACACTCCCTGCAGCAGAGAACGACCGCTGCAGAGAAACTCAATTTCATGTTTTAAGAGCTGGGTCAGGATTTCAACTCAAAAGTTGTCCAATGCGGTTTATGAGCGGAAGCAAAGTTTTGCTTTTGATGAGGTTTTATTCAAGTCCAATGTAAAACTCTTCCCTGATCTGGACATTGGCTATTTGTTCTAGATAGTCAGTCATAGATATATTTTTTTTAAAGATAATTTTTTTGGCGTTTTATCGCTTTATTTCAACTGGGCAGTCCAGTAGATAGAGATAGAGGAGGAATGGGAGACAGAGTGGGGGGAAGACATTCGGCAAATAACGACCCGGGTCGGCCGTGTCGCGGCTGAGCGTGCTATGTGGTTCGCCACTGGGGCGCCCGTCAGTCATAGATATGACACTCATCAGTGACTGTGACCTTCGTGAGACAGTTGGGTGGCCCTCTGTGATATCATTTTCAAGGCCCTTACTGGTAAGCTAAATCTTATATCACATTATTATTGGAATGGAATGTTAGAACCTAGTGCAGAATTTAAGACATTGACCACTAATCACATACATGTTTTAATTGATTTGTTATCCTTGCTTTTGTCTAGCCTCGTCTTGTTGTCTTATTGTTGTGATTTTATATACAGTGTGATTTCTATGCTGTATTTATGATCGCTTGTCTCTGTATATAAACGTAACTGTAAATGAGGGAAACCTCAGTTGCCCTTTGAGTATAAATAAAGGTTTGAAAGGAAATTAAATACCTGGAGCAGATGTTTGAGTATAGACATCTCCTGAAGACCAGCCTGCAGATCTGGAGGAAACAAATACAGTATGAGGAGGTATACAAATATATTCATAATAAATTATATGCCAATATTAAATAAATTAGATGCGTTGAAAGCAAAACATTTCCAATGAATATTAGGTTAGAAAATAAATCAGCTGGATATAGATAATGTTGCTGCTGGTGTTCAGATCACAAGATAATTGATTCCTTTATTGATCCCCTTGGGGAAATTCAGGCATCAGAGCAGCATAGGGGGGTACAGGTATGGGCAGGGTAATGGTAGAAAGACATACATGTGTAGTGGAAAATATACATTAAATGCTTATATATATGTCATATATTTGATGTAGCTGTATTTGGACGGTGTACTGTGTCCTCATAAATGTTGCTCTCACTAGCGATGAGAGCAAGGCAGGAAGTACAGAAGGAAATGACAGGAAGCGGCCAAGCACACTGAGTCCCAGTCACAATGGCTTGTTGGCCTTACACATACACTTTGACACACACATAAACACACACACATAGACACACACACACACACACACACACACACGCACACACATACACTTTATACACACTTTGACACACAGATACCCCGATTTAGAGCGGTTATGTAAGGTGGCGTTTAATTAACAGGAAACATCAGAGACATTAGGCGCCAGTAAGAGAGGAAAGGAGCCAGATCTGTATTTTGACAGAGGTAACAATGACTTTGTCTGTTAGCACATATTAAGTACTTTTCCTCTGGGGAGATCTTGTGTGATCTAGCCCTGGAAAGAGGAAAGGAGCCAGATCTGTATTTTGACAGAGGTAACAATAACTTTGTCTGTTAGCACATATTAAGTACTTTTCCTCTAGGAAGATCTTGTGTGATCTAACCCTGGAAAGAGGAAAGGAGCCAGATCTGTATTTTGACAGAGGTAACGAGTGACTCTGTGGTTTAGAAGAGCTGCTTGTCAGACAGCGGTTGCGGTTTGTGAAACAAGAGTGCTTTGTGCAGAGGTAACGCGTTGACTCTGTGTGTGTTTTACTTGGACAGTGGATGAACTGGGTCAAAGTGTTAAAACCGGTATGATTGGTATGAGGCAGAGGTAACGAGTTGACTCTGTGTGTTTTAGTGGTTTTGTTTTATTTTTGGAATTCCCTTTTTTCTTTTTTTGAAGCCATAAGGCTGTGCGCGCAGATGTAAGAGAGAGCGAGGCGGTAGGTGTGTGAGGGACGGAGGCGAATCTCAAGTGAGCTGAGTTTCTATAAAACAAACAGACAATATCTAGAGGGCGGAGCCTCACGACTCACAAGGGTGGGGGCCACGAGGTCTGTGACTCTTTTCGAATGCACCAAGTTACAGACAGACAATACAGTACATGTCAAAGTTCTTTTTCTAGTTCTGGAAGGTTTCTCAGAGTTAAGAAGATATATTTGTGATTCAAAGTGGTTATAAGAAGTGAAATTAATTAATCATTGTTTTTGTTTATTTACTTTCTTTTCTTTCCGGTTCCAACACAAATGAGAGAGACGACACAAGGAGATTCAAATAAGCAAGGTTGTATAAATAGATCAGCTTCTCTCCACTGTGTCTTCTGTCTCATTCATTACATACACACATTTAAAGCATTTTATTATTTCATTTGATCCATTTCTGTTTTTTCTTTTTCAAATAACAGTAGGTGATTGTTGGTTATTAATAACTGCTTTGTTTATTTACTTTCTTTTCTTTCCGGTTTCAACACAAATGAGAGAGACGACACAAGGAGATTCAAAGAAGCAAGGTCGTATGATTGATCAGCTTCCCTCCACAGTGTCTTCTGTCTCATTTCATTACATACACACATTTAAAGCAGCGAGACGGCTACTTACTTTAGTTCTTTGATTTCATATTTTCTTGTATTATTGCATTTCATCACAGACAAGGAGCTTGATATTGAGGAGCCACAATATAAAAAAGAATTCTAGTGTAAAGTGTCTGGTTATTCTGTTTATGATTTTAGCAGAAGTGGTGTGAGGGCTGGCCCAGCACTGCACGCTTCCAGGTACCAATTACCATCACGCACCTGAATGGAGTTTCCAATCAGCTCGAAGGGAGCCCTTTTATACACGGGTTTCTGAGCATTCAGTGTCGGGTCGTTTTGGTCACCACCACCTACTGCTTTTTCCTCTTGTGTTGTTTTCTCCAGTACGCCCTTGGAAGTCGCCGCTGTTACCTCTCTCTGCCTCCGTGGACCCGTGCCTCGTATCTCACTTTGCCCTTGGTGAGTTTTTGGGAGTCTATTTTTTGATGCTCGTATTTCCTAATTTTTTCCTGGACTCAAGACCTTCATTCTGTTTTTTGTGTGTTCCATAAACACTGAAGAAGTGTCGCTTTGTTTTGGTACTGGACTCTGCTTAATTACTGGACTGCCTCATATTCCCTACGTTCGTTTAATGACATTCTCCGTTGTTCTGTTCCTCCCAGAGTGGATATCGAATAAGCTGCAGAGCCGCAGAGCCACAGAGCCGCAGATCCTAGAATGCTTTTACGTTGTTTTTTGCTCATTTATGTTTGTAAATAAATACGCCCTTAGTTTTTGGCTAACTCTGAACTACCTGTCTGTGTCGTGCTGTTGGGGTTGTTTACAAACCATAACATTACGACCCGACCATGTCGACCCCAGCCGACACAGACAGTGTTAGAGCAGCCTTGGCAGGTCAGATCCAGCTGAACAACGACCACACCCAACAGCTAGGGGCGGCTGCGGCTGCTGTGCAGGACCTCCGGCCCAGGTCCAGCCTATCCAGATTTCTCTAGACACTCTAACCGCCCAGCAGACTGCGCAGGGTAATCAGCAGGCTGATATTCTACACCAACTGCAGACTCTCAGTGCAGCATTTAACACCCTGCTTTTAATCCCACCAGTGGCAGGAGTCCCAGCCGGACCACCACCCGCCGCCGCGACTAACCCTGCACCTCCCGACCCCTCTCCTCGGGAGCCCCATCTCTCCAGCCCACGACTGTTCAACGGTAACTTCGAGGACTGTGCCACATTCATCATGCAATGTGAGTTAGTTTTCATTCATCAACCCAGCAGATTTTCGACAGAGGGAGCCCAGGTGGCTTACATGACTAACCTGCTCACAGGCTGAGCAGCACAGTGGGTTACTGCTTCCTGGTCCATAAGGGCTGACTTCTGTTTTTCATACACATATTTTGTGGCAGAGCTCCGAAGGGTTTTCCACCACCCAGCTCGTGGCCAGGACCCTGGAGCCCGGTTGGGCACCTTCCAGCAGGGCAGTGGCAGTGTCACGACTACGCGCTGGAGTTCAGACTGGCCGCAACCGAGAGTGGTTGGAATGACCAGGCGCTTCATCTCACTTTCCTGAAGGGGCTCAACGAGGCTGTGAGAGACCAGCTCGCCACCCGGGAGGAGCCCGATTCGCTCAAGGCCCTAATCAGCCTCGCCATCCGCATCGACAGACGCCTCCGGGAGAGAAGGCGCGAGCGAGCCCGACGGGGACCCCCAGCCGTTCCCCAGACCTCCCGCACTCGTGACTGGACTGATGATCGTCCTGCCTCCTCCGCGACTGGTGGCCCCTTCCCCTCCCGGCCTGTGACCAAGGAGGAACCCATGCAGCTGGGATGCACACACCTTAGCCCGGCCGAACGGGAGTCCCGGCTTAGGTCCGGCCTTTGCCTCTACTGCGGCCTTGATGGACACCGTATCCACAATTGTCCTACCCGGCCAAAAGACTAGGCTTGCTGGGACCCCGGGAGATCCTGGTGAGCCATTTTTCCTGTTCCCACACCCATGCACCACCTAACCATCTGATGAGCGTCACCCTGGCCTGGGCGGACCAGCGGGCGACGGTGGGTGCACTCGTTGACTCGGGGGCTGATGAGAGCTTCCTGGATTTTGAGTTTGCCACCCAGGCCAACATTCCACTTGAGAACCTCGAGAGGCCCTTGGAGGTCTTCGCGTTGGATCAGCACCGCCTGGCCGACATCACTCAACGCACCTGTCCTGTCCTCCTCACCATTGCTGGTAATCACGTTGAGAGACTCTAGTTTTTTATTACCAGGTCCCCTTTAGTCCCAGTAGTTCTGGGTCGTCCCTGGCTCGCACTGCATGATCCCCACATCGCCTGGTCCTCCGGCACCATCATGGGGTGGAGCTCCTCCTGTCATGCCCAGTGTCTTCAGGCTGCGTCCAGTCCATCGCCCCGGAGTTCCCCTAGTGTGCCGCCCCCAGACCTCTCAACTATCCCCCCTGAGTACCACGACCTCGGGGAGGTTTTCAGCAAGTCCCGGGCTCAGGCCCTTCCTCCTCATCGGCCTTACGACTGTGCAATCGACCTCCGCTCTGGGGCTCCCCTTCCCGGCAGCCGCCTTTACAGTCTGACCGTCCCTGAGAAGGCAGCGATGGAGGAGTACATCTCTGAGTCCTTGACAGCAGGCCTCGTGCGGCCCTCGTCCTCCCCGGTGGCGGCCGGCTTCTTTTTTGTAGGGAAGAAGGACGGAGGTCTCCGGCCCTGCATTGACTATCGACAACTCAACGAGATCACCATCAAGAACAAGTATCCTCTTCCTCTCATGAACTCCACCTTCGAGCCCCTCACCCAGGCTACCGTCTTCACTAAACTGGACCTCCGGAGTGCCTACCATCTGGTCCGTATCTGAGAGGGCGACGAGTGGAAGACCGCCTTCAAGACTCCCAGGGGTCATTATGAGTATCTGGTAATGCCGTTCGGCCTCACCAACGCTCCGGCGGTATTTCAGGCGCTCATGAACGACGTCCTCCGTGACATGCTCGAGGAGTTTGTGGTGGTCTACCTTGACGAAATCCACATCTTCTCCAAGACTCTCGAGGAACATGTCCATCATGTCCGCCGAGTACTCAAGCGCCTTCTCCACAACCGGCTCTTCGTCAAGGCAGAGAAGTGCCGCTTCCACTCCAAATCCGTCGATTACCTTGGCTTCATCGTGGAGAGTGGCCAGACCCGAGCCGACCCCCGCAAGATCCAGGCTGTGGAGGAGTGGCCGGAGCCCTCTTCTCGGAAGGAGCTACAAAGCTTCCTCTGTTTTGCAAACTTTTACCGGAGGTTCATCCGGAACTACAGCCAAGTGGCGGAACCACTTACCAAGCTGACCTCTCCCTCCCTGCCGTTTGATTGGTCTCCAGTGGCCTGCGCTGCATTCCGTTCCCTCAAGAACAGATTTACCACCGCCCCGGTCTTGCTCCACCCAGACCCCAAGAAGCAGTTCATTGTGGAGGTAGACGCCTCGGATACTGGACTTGGTGCTACCCTGTCTCAGCGGTCGGCGACGGACCAGAAGGTCCATCCGTGCGCCTTCTACTCTCGTCGTTTCCTTCCTGCGGAGAGGAACTATGACATTGGAAATCGGGAGCTGCTGGCAGTAGTGGCTGCCTTGGAGGAGTGGCGTCATTGGCTGGAGGGGGCCGAGGAACCGTTCACCATTTGGACAGACCATAAGAACTTGACGTACATCCGCGCATCCAAGCGCCTCAACGGCCGGCAAGCAAGGTGGGCCAGCTTCCTCAGTCGGTTCGACTTCTCTTTGACCTTTCGCCATGGGTCCCGCAACACGAAGGCCGACTCTCTGTCCCGGTTACACTCCAAGGGGGATCCAACCACTGAGGATCCGACTCCCATCCTCCCTGAGTTCAGGGTGGTGGGAGTGGTCACCTGGGGCATCGAGACCGTGGTCAAGCATGCCTTACGTTTCCATCCCGCTCCAAGCAACGTACCTTATCGTCGCCTCTTCGTCCCCGACTCAGTCCGGTCCCGGGTTCTCCAATGGGGCCATACCAGCCGGTTTGCCTGCCACCCCGGCGTCCACCACACCTTCTGCTTCCTGGCTCGTCGGTTCTGGTGGCCCACCATGAGGAACGACGTCAGGGAGTTCGTACTGGCCTGCACGGTCTGCGCCCGCAGCAAGGCCTCTCACCAGGCACCCTCCGGTCTACTACAGCCACTTCCCATTCCGAGCCGCCCTTGGTCCCATGTGGCGTTGGACTTCGTCACTGGCCTTCCACCTTCCCAGGGAAACACAGTCCTTCTGACAGTGGTGGATCGTTTCAGCAAGGGGGTTCACCTCGTGGCCCTTCCCAAGCTTCCATCAGCTTCCGAGACAGCGGACCTCCTGACGAGCCACGTGTTCCGCCTCCATGGTTTTCCCCAGGACGTCGTCTCGGACCGGGGGCCCCAGTTCACTTCCCAGGTATGGCGGGCCTTTTGTAAGGGATTGGGGGCCACTGTTAGTCTTTCGTCTGGTTACCATCCACAGACTAACGGGCAGACTGAGAGAATGAACGTGGAGTCTGCTCTCCGGTGTGTTGCCGCCAAGAGGCCTGCTTCCTGGAGCCGGTTCCTCCCCTGGGTCGAGTACGCCATCAACTCCCTGGTCAGCTCCGCCACCGGCCTCATGCCGTTCGAGGTATCTCTGGGCTACCAACCCCCTCTTTTCTCTGCACAGGAGTCGGAAGTGGCAGTTCCCTCCGTGCAGGTTCATCTCGACCGGTGTCGTCGTGTCTGGGAGATCACCCGCCAGTCGGGGAGCTAACCGACGCCGGATCCCTGCGCCGACTTACCAACCTGGACAGAGGGTATGGTTGTCCTCCAAGGATCTCCCGCTTCAATCCACCGCCAAGAAGCTTAACCCCCGGTTCGTCTGCCCTTTCGAGATCCGGTAGGTGCTCAGTCCCACGGCGGTGAGTCTCAAGCTTCCAGCATCCATGCGCATTCATCCTGTATTTCATGTGTCCCGAGTGAAGCCTGTCTCTCTCAGTCCCCTGATGCCTCCTGCCCCAGATCCGCCTCCTCCCGAGATGGTGGATGGACACCCCCAGTGGAAGGTCCGCCAGCTCATGGACATCTGACGCCGAGGACGGGGGTTCAAGTATCTGGTGGACTGGGAGGGATACGGTCCTGAGGAACGGAGGTGGGTCTCTCGCCAGCTCATCATGGATCCCGCCCTGATCACCGACTTCCATCATTCCCATCCGGGGAAGCCGAGGCCGGGCAGGTCGCCGGGTGGCTCCCGTGGAGGGAGGGGGGTACTGTGAGGGCTGGCCCAGTACTGCGCGCTTCCAGGTACCAATTACCATCACGCACCTGAATGGAGTTTCCAATCAGCTCGAAGGGAGCCCTTTTATACACGGGCTTCTGAGCATTCAGTGTCGGGTCGTTTTGGTCACCATGTTCCTCTAGTGTTGTTTTCTCCAGTACGCCCTTGGAAGTCGCCGCTGTTACCTCTCTCTGCCTCCGTGGACCCGTGCCTCGTATCTCACTTTGCCCTTGGTGAGTTTTTGGAAGTCTATTTTTTGATGATCGTATTTCCTCATTTTTTCCTGGACTCAAGACCTTCATTCTGTTTTTTGTGTGTTCCGTAAACACTGAAGAAGTGTCGCTTTGTTTTGGTACTGGACTCTGCTTAATTACTGGACTGCCTCGTATTCCCTACGTTCGTTTAATGACATTCTCCGTTGTTCTGTTCCTCCCCGAGTGGATATCGAATAAGCTGCAGAGCCGCAGAGCCGCAGAGCCACAGAGCCAACTCTGCTCTGGGCAGAGCCGCAGAGCCTACTCTGCTAAGGACATTCCCCCTGAATGCTTCATTTCTGTTTGTAAATAAATACGCCCTTAGTTTTTGGCTAACTCTGAACTACCTGTCTGTGTCGTGCTGTTGGGGTTGTTTACAAACCATAACAAGTGGTGGATATGTAGTGGTGTTGGGGGAGGTTGTTACGTTCTGGTTGCTGACTGCTGTCTGGAACCACCCACCATTCTGTCATCTGTCACTTGGCACCTGTCTCCCCTGTCACTTAGTGCTGTCACTTAGGGTATGGGTCCTGATTGGCTGTTCCGGGGGTGTGTGTGGAATGTTAGAATGTGGTGTCTATTTAACCTTCCTATCTTCTGCTTAATATCCGTCAGGTCTTCATTATAGCGTTCGGAGATAACACGGGCGGTTCCGGTTCTGGACCACCAATAAGCTCCATTATCTTTATCCCCTCTTCTTCCTGCCACTCGGCATTGTATCCTAGTATTACTCTTTGTGTTCTTTACTATTAAAACGAACCTACTTAAGAGTACACCCTCTCCGTCTCCTTGATTGCATACCACAATTGGAACTCACCTACCTCCATCCTGACAGGAGGTGGCGGATCTATAGCCTACAGTGGAATGTCTGAGGGTCATATTTGTGAAACAAAGAAGAACTAATTGCAACCCTAGTTGAGAGTCACTAGGAGAGAGAGTGTAGATGTTGAGACAGTCATTAGTCATTCTGTGATCTTTTGGGCACGGCTCTGAGCATAAGGCGTATAACAGGCTAATCACGTGTTGCAATAATTAAGGCTAGTCATGGTAGCCTGATGGTTGTTGTAATTTTTAGACTGTAAAACCTAGTTTAGGGAGTGGCCCTGGAAAATATATAGTCTGTGGGAACTATTAGAACGTGTCCCTGTACAGATCTTTGGGAACAGTTAGAGTGGCCCTGTACAGATCTTTGGAGTGAGACAGACAGAAGCAAATCTCAAGTGAGTGAGATTCTCAGAAACAGATGTATCTAGTATCTAGAAGTGGGAGTGTTGTGCTAGGTTCTGTGAGGATTCTAGTAATAGACAAGAGACACAGAGAAAAAACAGGCAGTACTCAAGGCTCACCACTGGTAGAATTAGTTATTGGGGTTCTCTCAGAGTAAAGAGTCTAAGAGATACATGACCAGACAACTTGAGGTGTTAATAAGTAATTCAAACAACTGTTATGATGGACAGTAATCAAACTACACCTGCACAGCAACCAGGTATATACCGGAAACAACAACAACCAGGGGTATACCGGCAACAACAACACGCAACAGCATACCAATACCCGCAACAACAATCAACACCACAGTACAGTGGAGTGAGACAAAATGGTCACCCAAACGGTCAGAGAAGCATTGATGAGGTTAAATGTTGGTGATGTGACAAGATAGGGCACATGTCCAGAGACTGCAGAGCCACTAACACTGGGCCACGCCCACAAGTTTGTTGGCTGTGCAGAGATCCAGGTCACATGGCAAACACCTGTCCAAAACAGCAGGTGAACCGCAATGGGGGTGGAAGGGGTTATGGAGGTCAGTCCAATAGACAGAGAGAACCTGCGAACCCATGGGCAGGGCGAAACCATGGTTGCACAGTCACGAGAGACAGGCCGTCCCCATCCCCTGACACAGGAACGTTTGACACTTTTGATATTGTTGTTGCATTTCGTCTTCCCCAGAGGCAGAGGACTGTGAATAGTCAAACAGGGGATCCCACAGGACCCACCCCACAATAAATAAGTAAGAACAGGCCTATAGAATCATGTCAATAACTTACAAATTCCGTTGTCGGTCCTGAAAAGACCTGTTTGGTTCAAGAATCCTAATCCAACATAGATTTATATAAGGGAGGTGTAAAAAGGGAGGTACATAGTTTGGTATGTAAAAACAGAGGAAAAATTATATCTGTGACACAGTTTAAAAGACAGAAAAACATAAATATAAGAAATATGAAGTAAAAAAGCTGTCTTTAGAACTGCATGGTGAATTGGCAGTGTGTTTCAATCAGACAATCACCTAAGCAGGAAGCAGGACCATATCCCCACAGGAAGTCTGGGCTAAAGGCCAAGTTCTCTGCCTGTGTAAATCCAAGCCGCTCTTTATCCGCTAAACTGTAGGCAGGACACATGGAATTATTTAAGGACTGAATATGAAATAATATGATTTTTTCTCTCCTTTCATGTGTATGACGTAGATAAGCACGGAGTAACGTGATCTGAGTTGTAGTAGAATATCTCTCTCTCTATCTCCATCTTTTTTTGAGAGACAAGATAACAAACTGTTAAACTTTTTTAAAGAATATAAACTACAAATATATAACAGATCACAACAGACAGACAGGGGCTTTTGTTTTTCTTTCATATAAGGGATACCTTATCTTAGCTTAAATATGTCATAATCATAGCACGGGCATACTTCACTCCCCCTCCTTTTCCCCTCACGTTCTCCACACGCTCCTCTTCATCCCCCTCTCCATCCACTACACACTCCTCCTCATCCTCTCTTTCTCTATCCACCCCTCCCTTTACCCTTATACGTCCAGCATCATTTAACTTCACGCCACCTAGCCCAGCTGCACTCCATCCCCCTAATTCACACGCGGTCAGGCACCTCACTCTTCACAGCTGCACTCAATCCTCCCCTGATGGAATGCCTACTTCTACTCCTCGACGCTGACCAGAAGCTGTCGTGGTATTAATTACCACTACCTAGGTACGACGTCTCTGCCTAAAGCTCTGCTGGATCCCATCCTTGGTATTGCCTACTCTAAGCTGTTCTCTCCTGTGCCCCAAGGGACCGCCGTCCCTGCCTGGACGTTTCCTGTCCCCGAAGAGGAACACTTGCTCACCCGCTGCAGCCCAGCAGCTCCCAAGACAAGAACAAGGACCACTTGCTCGCTCGCTGCCGCCACGGCAGCCACAAGACAGAACATAACCCCGTTCTATTCCCCCCAATTCCTGTGTTGCTCATTCATTAAAACCCTTGAAACCGCTCCTATCTCCTCTCCTGTGTATTCAGCAATTGGGCTGTGTTCCAGACCACAATCTCACAAAATAAGGATTTTCTAAAAACCAACAGCAGAATAAGTACTGAGAGAGCAGACTGCTAGAAGTAAACAAAATAGGTTGTCTGCACAGTTGACCCTTGTATGTGTGAGAAGAGGACTGTGACAATTAAAGTACTAGAGGGTATGAACCAGTAAACAGTAATCACTGCAGTGACAACACATGAGCAGTGAGTTGCTTTATACAGGGGAGTTTAATGTGAAGGTAAAGTTAAGTAGAAGAGAAGAGGGGATAAGAGTAAGTAGGAAGGTTGAGGAAGTTTGATGAGGTAGAAGAGACGAGCGTCCACAGTAGTTATGGCTACATCACACAGGGGATGAGCTACGAAGAGCTTATGATTTTTGGAAACCATCTTTTGCCTAAATATTTATAAAGAGATGGAGATGGAGCTCTTCAGAATTATTAGCAGAGAGCTGTCAGCATTAGGTTAGCTGTTACATATAGATAGACAGCACTTCATATCATACAAATGATCAAAGGAGGGTGAACATGCATTAGTAAAACGAAAAACAACAACTGCTGCAGTGTCTATGACGAGACCGTTAACCTGGTTGTTGCCACAGCACTGACGGGGGACCAAGCCGGTCCATGTTGTACGATGTGATTTTGGACCTCCCTACAAAACTAAGCAATTCTTTTTGTTTCTATTTTCATTCAACCTTTAGTTAACCAGGAAGGCCCATTGAGATACAAGATTTTTGCAAGAGAGACCTGGCCAATATGACAGCAGTAACATTTGCAATATATCAGATAGCAGTAAAATGTGCGATACATCACACAGGGACATGGTAGGGGTTTTTGAGTTGGAATTTGAAGGAGTGCAGGGATGTAGCACTACGGATGTTTGGAGGGAGTGAGTTCCAGAGGGTGGGTGCAGCCACAGAGAAGGCTCTGAGACCAACAGTCTGCATGTGGGTGGTGGAGATGGAGAGGAGACCGGAGTCAGAGGACCGCAGCCTCTGGGGCGGGATGTAGGAATGGAGGAGGTCCGCTAGGTACCAGGGGGCGTAGGGCTTGGTAGGTAATTTGTAGGCTGAAACATTTTCTATGCTTCGTTTAGCGTAATAATAGGAACATGATTCACTGGCTGTGAGCGAGCCCTTGTGAACATCATGAATTTAGTTTTCTTTGCATTTAAAACTAGTTTAAAGCAGAACTATCTTATAAATGGCCTTTTTCAAGTGTTTAGCAGTGTTTCCCGGCTATGTGGACTTATATTAATTAATAGGATATATGTCTAATTTTCATATTGCCGCAATCTTCCAATTCTCCTGTTCTCTGGTGTCTGAAGTGGGATTCTCCTCTCACAATATTCCTCCCTCACTGAACTGAGTCATCTGAAAATGTGCATATCTGTGATGTCAGAGATTTCTCAGCTGCATAATAATGTGGCAGTTGATGTGGCAGTTGGCACCAGGCCACACAGTGGTTGGAGCCCAGCCTCAAAACGGCTTAAGATCTTGAGGTAGACAAATGCTGTTTTTGAGTGCTTGATTAGAAATACAAAACAATACTTTTATTTTTTTGAAAAAACCTTACGGAGGTGTTCCATAGACTCACATGAATTGTGTAAATGTGCCCAAATAGTGAAAGAAATAGTAAAATAGTTCCCCTTTAAGATAAAAATGGATGTTTGAAAACAGTTAAACACAACCTGGAGGTCCTCGATCACCTAAGTAAGGGAGGGAGCACTTGTATACAGGATGGTGTCGTCCGTATAAAGATGCAGCTTGGCTGTATGGATTTTATTTCCCATGTCATTTATAAAAACATAGAATAAAACCGGAGCCAAAATACTCTTGGGGAACACCTTTGTTGATTTCTAAAAAACTTGATTTGTATTTTAAGATCAATTACCAGAGACGTGGAAAAGGCAATATGGATGTAGTAAACAGGGACAAGAATGGAGCAGGTTTCAGTTTCACGATGTGAAATGTGAAAACGGGGGAGGATGAGAAGAGATAGAACAACAAGACATTATAAAGACAAGAGTTGTGTGACAAATGACAAAGTGGGTAAAAGAAGTGAATTGATTGATGATAAACAGATAGGAGACGAGTGAATGTGTAAGTATGGGCGCCATGAATGCTAATAAGGTTTTCTGAGTGTTATGGTTTGTAACCGACCTCAAACGCAACGGCACAGACAGGAAGTTCAGAGTTAGCCAAAAGCTAGGGCGTATTTATTTACAGAGTCACGAGATGGATGAGGTACAGTAATCAAACAAACAGGGATCTGGCATGTGACGATGTAGCGGCTCTGCAGATACTCCCAGTAGATAGTGGTGAGGAATTGGCATGCGACGTTGTAGCGGCTCTGCAGATCCTCCCAGCTTTCACTCACGGTGGAAAACGGAGAGAGAGAGAAATCAGAAACAGCCCAACGAACACACAGAGGCAGAGAGGTGACTGAGTCCAGTATTAATCCCAAGTGACTTGATCTTCGGTGTACCACACACAAGTTAGCTGAGTCCAGTGAAAAACAACACGGTATTCTTCAGTGTTATTCTAACACACAAATTAGCTGAGTCCAGTGCAAAACAAAACGGAATTCTTCAGTGTTATCCTAACACACAAATTAGCTGAGTCCAGTACAAAACAAAAACGGTATTTCTTCAGTGTTTACCAAACACACAAAAAACTGATAATCCAAAAAGACTGTTTTCCAAAAACTCACCAGAGCGCAACGCGTAAAGCGGGCAGATAACGAGGCGCAGCTCCAAACGGGGAACCAGGTTCTCCACAGCGGTTCTCCACAAAAAGGTCCTGGAGAGAAAGAAGACAGGAACAGCGACGGGGAAAGGCAGGTATATGCAGTTGTATTCCAGAACAACCCAACATCGATAGCAAGGAGGTCTGTGTATATAAAGCCTTCAGGGGCGCAAATTACAAACTGTGACAGCTGCGGGATGAGATTGATACTTGCTCCAAAAGCGTGTGACGGGGAATGCACCAATCAACACGGCACCTTAAAGGAACGGAGCGCGTGGCGGGGAATGCATCAATCAACATAGTACCTTAAAGGAACGGAGCATGTGGTGGGGAACGGACCAATCATCACAGTACCTTAAGAAGCCTGTGGTGGGGAAAGAACCAATCCTCACAGTACCCCCCCCTCCACGGGAGCCACCCGGCGACCCACTCGGCCCCGGCCTGGCCGGACGGGACCGAAGGAAGCCGGCGATCAGGGGCACTGGAGAGGGGGACAAAGACAGAGGCCCGGAGAGGGGGACCGGAGACGGGGACAGAGGACCGGTGAGGGAGGCCGGAGACGGGGACTGGGGCCCGACAGCGGAGGCCGGGCACGGGGACAGAGGACCGGCGAGGGAGGCCGGAGACGGGGACCGGGACCCGGTGAGGGGGCTGGACGGCACCTGAAGACACTGGGCACGACAGGAGGGGCTCCACCCCCTGATGGTGCCGGAGGACCAGGCGATGTGGGGCTCATGCAGCGCGAGCCAAGGCCTGCCCAGGACCACAGGGACAAGAGGAGAGCTGGTGATGAAAAACTGGAGTCTCTCAACGTGGTTACCAGCAATGGTGAGAAGGACTGGACAGGTGCGTTGAGTGATGTCAGCCAGGCGGCGATGATCCAGCGCGAAGACCTCCAAGGGCCTCTCGAGGTCCTCAAGTGGAATGTTGGCCCGGGTGGCAAACTCAACGTCCAGGAAACTCCCATCAGCACCAGAGTCAATGAGTGCACCCACCGTCGCCCGCTGGTCCGCCCAGGCTAGGGTGACGTTCGCCAGACGGTTAGGTGGTGCACGGGTGGGGGAACAGGAAAAACGGCTCACCAGGATCTCCCGGGGTCCCGGCGAGCCTGGTCTTCTTGGCCGGGTAGGGCAATTGGAGACACGGTGTCCATCCCGGCCGCAGTAGAGGCAAAGAGGCCGGACCTGAGCCTGGACTCCCGTTCGGCCGGGCTAAGGCGGTTGCGTCCCAGCTGCATGGGTTCCTCCTCGGTCACGGCTCGGGAGGGAAAAAACCCACCGGTCACGGAGGGGGCAGGACGGTCAGCACTGTAGAGGCGACCGCCGGGAAAGGGAGCCCCTGAGCGGAGGTCGATGGCACAGTCGTAAGGCCGGTGAGGCGGAAAGACCTGAGCCCTGGACTTACTGAAAACCTCCTCGAGGTCGTGGTACTCGGGGGGTACGTCTGGGGGTCCCCGTCGTGCTCGCTCACGCCTTCTCTCCCGGAGGCGTCCGTCGATGCGGATAGCGAGGCTGATCAGGCCCTCGAGAGAATCGGGCTCCTCTTGGGTCGTGAGCTGGTCCCTTACTGCGTCGTTGAGCCCCCTCAGGAAGGTGAGACGAAGCGCTTGATCGTTCCAACCGCTCTCCGTTGCGGCCAGTCTGAACTCCAGCGCGTAGTCTCTGACACTGCCACTGTCCTGCCGGAAGGTGCCCAACCGAGCTCCTGGGTCCTGGCCACGGGCTGGGTGGTGAAAAACCCTGCGGAGCTCTGCCACGAAGTCTGGGTAGGAAAAACAGAAATCAGCCCCCATTGCCCAGGAGGCAGTAACCCACTGTGCTGCTCGGCCCGTGAGCAGGTTAGTCATGTAGGCTACTCGGGATCCCTCTGACGAAAAACGGCTGGGTTGATGAAGGAAGTCCAACTCACACTGCATGATAAATGTGGCACAATCCTCGAAGCTACCCTCGAACAGACGTGTTCGGAGAGACGGGGCTCCCGAGGTGCGAGGTCTGCCGCGGGTGGTGAGCTGGCCGAGACTCCTGGGACAGGTGGGGTCAAAAGCAGAGTGTTTAATGATGTACGGAGAGCCTGAAGCTGGTGCAGAACAACAGCCTGCTGATACTCCTGGGTGTCAATGGCATCCAGAATAAGCTGGACCTCGGCCCGGAGGTCCTGTAAAGCGGCCGCAGCCGCACCCAACTGTTGGGTGTGGTCGTTGACCAACTCGATCTGGACCGCCAACGCTGCCCTAATCCTGTCTGTGTCGGCTGAGGTCGTCATGGTTGGGTCGTAATGTTATGGTTTGTAACCGACCTCAAACGCAACGGCACAGACAGGAAGTTCAGAGTTAGCCAAAAGCTAGGGCGTATTTATTTACAGAGTCACGAGATGGATGAGGTACAGTAATCAAACCAACGGGGATCTGGCATGTGACGATGTAGCGGCTCTGCAGATACTCCCAGTAGATAGTGGTGAGGAATTGGCATGTGACGTTGTAGCGGCTCTGCAGATCCTCCCAGCTTTCACTCACGGTGGAAAACGGAGAGAGAGAGAAATCAGAAACAGCCCAACGAACACACAGAGGCAGAGAGGTGACTGAGTCCAGTATTAATCCCAAGTGACTTGATCTTCGGTGTACCACACACAAGTTAGCTGAGTCGAGTGAAAAACAACACGGTATTCTTCAGTGTTATTCTAACACACAAATTAGCTGAGTCCAGTGCAAAACAAAACGGAATTCTTCAGTGTTATCCTAACACACAAATTAGCTGAGTCCAGTACAAAACAAAAACGGTATTTCTTCAGTGTTTACCAAACACACAAAAAACTGATAATCCAAAAAGACTGTTTTCCAAAAACTCACCAGAGCGCAACGCGTAAAGCGGGCAGATAACGAGGCGCAGCTCCAAACGGGGAACCAGGTTCTCCACAGCGGTTCTCCACAAAAAGGTCCTGGAGAGAAAGAAGACAGGAACAGCGACGGGGAAAGGCAGGTATATGCAGTTGTATTCCAGAACGACCCAACATCGATAGCAAGGAGGTCTGTGTATATAAAGCCTTCAGGGGCGCAAATTACAAACTGTGACAGCTGCGGGATGAGATTGATACTTGCTCCAAAAGCGTGTGGCGGGGAATGCACCAATCAACACGGCACCTTAAAGGAACGGAGCGCGTGGCGGGGAATGCATCAATCAACATAGTACCTTAAAGGAACGGAGCGTGTGGCGGGGAATGGACCAATCATCACAGTACCTTAAGAAGCCTGTGGTGGGGAAAGAACCAATCCTCACACTGAGCATCTCTAACCCAGTGTTTTTCTCTAATAGGTTGTGGAGAGTACGGAGGAAATCCTGTTAACTATGGTTTATTTCACAGGCCTATAGTGAAAAAGGGGGTAACTATTAGGAGAAAGAAGAACTAACCTGTGCAAATGCATACTACTTGTTATGAGGTAATCGCATGCAAACTAATAAAAGCGCTAAGATAACATAACGGCGAACAGGCCACTGTAGGCCATGCAATGCAGCTTAAAAGGTCCTGTATAGGACTTTGCATGAGCAGCCCGTTGCAAACGGCGAACAGGCCACTGCAGGCCATGCAATGCAGCTTAAAAGGTCTTTGCATGAGCAGCCTGTTGCAAACAGTGCAAAATAAGCAGTCTGTCAAGATCCTTTGAAGGAGAGAGAGACCAAAGTGGGGCGAGCCAATCCAACAACAGTCCGAGACAAAGAAGCACGA
This sequence comes from Notolepis coatsorum, assembly GCF_963971535.1. NCBI lineage: Eukaryota > Metazoa > Chordata > Actinopteri > Aulopiformes > Paralepididae > Notolepis > Notolepis coatsorum. The sequence goes on along the minus strand of NC_140169.1, from coordinate 30,636,032 downwards.
CTCTGGCATCACCTGGAAATTGACACGGAGTTCTGGACAGAAACAAGGACAGTGTAGTAATAAGATAGTGATCAACAAAATTACCATGTGCAAGCCAGCCAGATGGTATAAGTGTTTTGTTCTATAATCAGGAAAACCGAGTGGGACAAGCAGACGGGACAGCAGAGGCTGGACCAGCAGAGACTGAAGGCCCTGGGATGACCGGGGGAAGATGCATGGGACAGAAGGTCAAGTCCTCCTCGAAACACCAAAGCCATGAACCCAAAGCTAAGTACAATGCAACTACACCTGTGCTAGGCCATTGAGAGGGTCGTCTTGCCAGCAATCTCACTGTATGGACATATAATGATCCATAAAGACATATGAAGGAAGTGTATAAAAGATGAGGTGACACCTTCTTGCCCTTAAGGTCAAGTGCTTTGTACAAAAGAGCAAGAGGAAGCCTCCATAGGCATAAAAATGAGTAACGCCGATGACAATATAGTACGGCTAAAACAAGACATGAGCAGAATAAATATGAATATCATAAAAAACATGATATGACGATGACATGACCCTCAACGACACTATATATATAAAAAAAAGAAGAGACCAGATAATTAAAAACACATCTATGAGAAGAGGACCAGACACACATAGAATCATAGCTCTATAACTGGTCTCATCGTCAGGAGAAGGGACAGGCAGAACATTGTCAACAAATTTGATTATATGTTAAAGGGGAACTATTTGACTATTTCTTTCACAATTTGGGCACTTTTACACAATTCCTGTGAGTCTATGGAACACCTCTGTAATTTTTTATTTTTTTTTCATTGTTTTGTATTTCTAATCAAGTACTCAAAAACAGCATTTCTCTACCTCAAGATCTCGAGACGTTTTGAGGCTGGGCTCCAACCACTGTGGGGCCTGATGCCTGAGTTGCCACATTATTATGCAGCTGAGACATCTCTGACATCACAGATCAGCACATTTTCAGATGACTCAGTTCAGTGAGGGTGAATATTGTGAGAGGATAATTGGAAGAATGCGCCAATATGAGAATTAGAGACATAGATCATATTAATATAAGTCCACATAGCTATGAAACAATGCTAAACACTGAAAAAGGCCATTTATAAGATAGTTCCCCTTTAATAGTCCGGGTGACTAATTAAGTCAGTAATGAAAACAAGGAGTAGCAGATGTGTAATGACACACCAAGGGACTAGTGTTGAAAACTTGCACTTATGCTATAAACACGCAAAACAATACATCTGGTCTATTCATTGTGACTGGTCCAATGTAGGTGTGGTGTCCATTTTAAATAAAGGTTTTCATTCATTAAGCTGCCCCAGTTTGAGGGCCAAAGGATAAGGATAGTCATGACGGCTGTGATGAATTTACCACGGAATGTGATGAAGTCAATGTGGGGAAGATGCAGATGTAGCAGATGCACTACTGTGATGTTGTGCAAAGCATGAGAAGAGTGTCAAAGCGGATTAACGACGGTGCCTATTGTTAAAACTGCACATACATTGTTTCCTCATAATTGTGAAGTTCAGGTATTAAAGAATGGGTTCAGGAAGCTATATATTTCAACTAGCTTTTTCGTTATTCCTGTTTCCGCTATTCAGTGTTTCAAAGCATTGTAGAAAGTGATATATGTACTACAAAGAGCGAGTCACCTACAAAGTATGCTAGAGAAGCCAGATTGTTTATTCATTTCACGGCAATCCATCTGAACAATGTATCAACCCATACTAAATAAAGCCGTTACTGACGATCAAGGAATTATAAACGACCCCCCCCCCTTTCCTTCACGCATGATGAAGCATAATGTATACCGATCATATACATTTGAATTTTTTAATATAGCGTGTATAAGAAAGAATGCTTCAGGGCCTATAACTAGCGTTATTGGAATTACAGCAGAAACCCTTAAAAACATACTTATATTCTCGACGGTATTAAACAACAATGTATGAATGAAAAAATATAATGTTCCCACATCCGGAACGATAGATACCCAATGTTGAATGGGCCATAGTAATGTGGATATAGCTATAATATTAAAAAAGTGATAGCCCTGCAAAGAAGGTAAACATCTCCATAGGCTTACAGCGGTGGCAGACTGGACCCAATGATGCACGGCGCCCAATGTGTTAATAATACCAGTATTTTCCATTGAAAATACAGTGAAGGAGTAAATACAGTGAAGGAGTATTGCAGTGTTTCAACAGAACGATCAACAGGTTAAAAATTCAAGGACAAGTATGACTGTGTATCGATACCGATTACCCAATTCCATTACATTTTAGATTCACAAAAAAATATCGATATTGATTAAATTACTGTAGGCTTGATGTCAATTGTTGTCAAATGATGCAAGGCAAGACATCTGCAAGACAGGGGGTTGTTCAAAAACCTCCACATCCTCCACTGAAAGAACGGCATAGATTACGCTCTTAAGCCCGGTACCGGGCAGAGATTTATTTCATGTCACAAATAGATCAATACATTCTGTATTAAGTGATGTTGTGTTTCTCTTTCAAATGTAGCCAAGAGTAAAGACCCTAACCCTAGATGCAAGGACAGAAAGCGGTCATGAAATCGTTGTAATCCTAAGAAAGAGGAGACCAAGGGCTTTCGATGGATGTCAGAATTTCATAAAACTACACTACCCAGCTCACACCAGCCGCAGAAAACGGAAGGCCAACCATTCTTTTCTTAGAAATATTGACACGATTGACGTGTTTATATCTCACGGGTCGAACAAACCGCAACGTTATTGCCATGAAATACAACGTATATGGTTTATTTACCTAATAATAATTTATATTCTCCTTTGGTTCATTACAATTTACTCAAGCATAGTAACAGACACAATATTTCTAATACTGGGAATACATTCCCTCATGTCCATAGATGTCCCTAGATACAAGAACATGTGTCGTAAAATCTTGCTAAATTAATCTTAAAAAGCCAAATGGAAATGTGTAAATATTGTTGTGTTGGAGAGCTAGGTATAGGCGTTTGACCAGATGGTCAGTCAGAGGAGGCGCTGGGAAAACTCCACAGGGAGTCAGGAAGATAACATTGTATTGTTAGTTAACTCAACAGGTTCCCGGGCAGCTGCACCAATTCAGAAATACAGTAGAATATTTGCTTCTATAGAAACCCACCAGTGATCAAAGGGAAATGCTCTAAGGCACTATTTATCTTGAGACAGGACAGAACAAAAGTCTTGTGTATATATGCATATTAAGTGTCTGAGAGCTGTCCTAGAGTCAAAGGGACGTGTTGAGACCATGACAGCTGAAAAAGCAACCAGCGGATCATTGAAAAAACAGAACTGTGTATATTTAAGGTTTTTAACCTATATCTTTCTTAGAATCTAAAATAATTGGGTTACCATGTAAGTTATAACTAAATAGAATCTAATAAGTAATTCACATTTCATTACTGTACCGAGGACAGAACCAAAGTGCTTTAAGGCTGATTAAGAGACTATAGAAACTAGAGGGGGTCACCCAAAGTGCTTTAAGGCTGATTAAGAGACTATAGAAACTAGAGGGGGTCAGAAGGTGTCATTTCATCTGCTGAAAGGCAGCCACAAACCCCCCCTTGTTAGGAGTTGTAATTTAAATATAGTAGCCTGTGGCTGCCTTCAGCAGCTGCCCCAACAATACTATCTGAGGAGATTAGCACCCTCCCAGGAAGTTTCAGTAATCCAAAACTAGAAAATCAAATAAAGGTCTAATTTAGATTAAAGTGTACACGAGCATAATATCATTGTTTAGTAAATTTGAAGATAAACTAAAGGAGATCAAACTTCAGTTCTCTAGGATACTGGAAACATAATTTAGAGAAAAACACCATAGATAAACTATTTGAAATGATTATGTTACATTAAGAACTGTGTGATAATTATCTGCTAATACTAGGTGATGTCCTAAGAGAAAGTCCAGTTTGAAATAATGATTGCAAAATGCAAAATTGTGTTATCTTAGCTATAGTTTCACTATACATATTAAAAGACAGACTAGGTTGTGTATCTTTACAAAATACAAAATAATATCTAAATCTTATGTTAAAATAACTTAGTAAAATGGTTTAAAATAGATTAAAACTAATCTCTCATAATATGTGCTAAATCAACTACAGACTGCCCCTTTAAAACTTCAAAATGGCTTCCGGTTTAGCTGCAATATGTAGCGCACGCATTTGGTAATAGCTCCGCTCCCGTTAACGTTAATTTCGTGTAAAAACCTTATTTGGACAATACCAAAAGAGATTAGACCACATCGTATGTATTGATAAGACCTTCTACTAACTATATCAAAAGACAACATGGTTAAGGATAGGGAAAAGACGGGAAAGAAACAAGAAACGGCAACTTCAGCGGCGCAGATTGAAACACGTTCAAAAAGAAACGTTCAAGGCGACGCTGCTACAGATCCGTTGGCGACAAGCCCCGGCGAGGGGAATATAGAGGAGATTACACCGAGACCATCGACTATTGGCCCCGACAGGGAGACAATAGTTGTCAACATTACAGGAGCGACAGGAACAAGCTCTGTGAGAGATAAAGCAGTTGATTTTGAGAAGATAATAGCAGACAAATCCATCGGTACCGTCACTGCACCCATACCACCAACGGACACAAGCAGTACAATTACACCACCCGATTTCAACTCATTGACTACCCTGATGAAGAACAGATGGTCGCTTTCAAATTACACATCGAGGAACTCAAAGATGAATTCAAAGCACACGTCGATGCTAAACTCGAAGAGGTTATGAGAGCGGTCGCTGTACAGTCCGAGCGAATCACGACAGTGGAGAATACGGTGACAGATATTACACGGGCAGTCAAAGTGAACGAGAACACCATCAGCATTGGCATGACAGAGGTGACAAAAGAGATAGAAAGGGTGGAAGAGGCATGCCGGAGGAAAATACAAGAGGTTAAAGATGAAGCGATGGAGAGACTACTCGAAACCCAACGCTACCACAGGCAAAATAACATCCGCATTGTAGGACTTGATGAAGCAGTCAATTGCGCAGACGTCAACTTTCCAACAGTGCTATCAGTGATTTTGGGTAACAACTTTCTAAACACAGTGCCGAAAGTGGACCAAGCTTACAGAATCGGTTCTCGGGAGCAAAGAAGCAACGGGCCAAGAGTCATCATTGTTACTCTGCGGAAGACGGCAATAAGAGATGACATCATCAAAATTGCTCGCATCCAACGGGGGAAGCTGAAACATGGTGAACACTCAATATTTATCTATGAGGATCTAAGCAAAGAGGCCATCGCTCGACGTCTACCCTACAAGGAGGTGATGCAAAAATTGTACATGTCTGGCCTCAGACCAAGGCTAACATACCCGGCACTGTTATCGATCGTGGGCAGGGACGGCCGTAGGATTGGACTACACACACCTAAAGAAGCTGAGGAATATTGGAATCGATATGGAGCAGAACCCCCAAGGCAGAACGAAACACTGTCTGAAAACAGATAAGCCGTTTCATCTCTCTCTTTCTCTGTGTATATCAGTATTAGAATGACTTTATTTGTGTTCATCAAAAGTAGCAGATGATATGCAGGCCGTCTACACCAATGCGTATTGTGTATAATACGATTCGTAATGCATTATAATTTCAGACCTCTGGTCTCCGTGGAGACAAGAACATATCATTGACAATAAGAACAATCTGGAAGATTCTGGGCTTATCGCTCGACTGCTCTGGGTCACTTAGATCATTCTGGAACACAACAACAGTCTATTAGTACTAGTGTATTCTACAACCTTCTAGAATATAATGCACCATGACAACGAAGGCTTGCAACTCTAACATTAACATCCGGTGTGTATAAACATAGCATATGATCAATTGACTGAAGTTTAATCAGGCCTTAATAAAACTTAAAAAAATCAACCACACCTAAACGTATGAGCACAACAAGGTTATTCTAACAATTTAAGTAATCACTCCACGGATGAAGAGATTGGCACATTGTAGCTCTAAAAGGCTCTGTTTTTCTATTTTATCTAATTACTCAATTCTGTTCTAGTGGCCTCTCCACGTTGAGTATTATTCTATCTCTCACTCCTTATTTTTATCTTTTTTTTATTTCTATTTTTTTTTCTCTCTTTTATCTTACATTGTTCTTTTCCATTGTTCTTCATATTAAGGTGTTAATATTTCTCTACAATCTTTTCCTTTTTCCTGATGTTTCCTACATAAGTTAGTAGAGGGTTCAAATGAATATGTCGATGAAAGTTTATTCTCTTTTTTTTCATTTTTCATAATATTTCATTACAGTAAGGGAAGGTGCAAGACCAAAAGCGACATTCTATTGTATTAGAATGAAAATGTTAGATCCTATGGCAATTAGCATAGGAAGATTAGGATTACAATGCTCAGTTTGGGCAATCCGGTGGCCTAAGGGAGAGAGTCATACGCGGAGGATGTGTTTTTGGAACACAGGCCTGTACGACTCTCTGGGTGAGGGGAAAATAGGGGATTTTTATTTGTATATATATATGTTTTTAAGCTCGGCTCTCAACGGGACCTCAATAATTGGATGTACATCTATTGTAGCTTCGCACTCCAGAAGCATTACCAAAAAATACACAAAAACATGCATAGATTATGGCTAGTTTGAATATAATGATATGGAACACTGGTGGGATAAACAAACAACACAAACGCAAAAGCGTGCTCACACTGATGAAAAAAGAACATGTGGACGTGGCTCTACTAAGCGAAACGCACATTTTAGAGGAAGACATAGATACGTTAGCGGATAACACATACCATAATATTAGTCACTCTTCTTTTAGTACGAGAACTCGAGGTGTAGCCATAGTCGTCAGACGTAAATTAAATATCGAATTAAAGGGGGTATGGTCGGATGCTGAGGGGCGTATAACTATAGCTAGGATTGTACACAATAACAGGAAAATAGCGTTGGCAGCGGTATATGCCCCAAATTTGTACGAAGAACCGATGAAATGTTAAACCATCCCGAGTACTCATTTATAATAGGTGCGGATTTTAATGCCATTTGGAATCCAAGGATGGACAAATCTTACCTCGCCTTTTCCAGCGAACAAAAAAATTCATCTAAAGCTTTAAAAGATTGGTCAAAGACTACAGGGGTAAATGATTTATGGTGTTCACTTAATCCCACGACCCGAAAGTACTCCTGTCGATCGGCGAGACATAACACATTATCCAGAATTGATTATGTCTTTGCATCCCCGAGACTATTTGATAATAGACAGGGTTGCCCTCTTAGTCCCGGACTATTTGATCTATCATTAGAGCCTTTAGCACAATATATAAGACAATCCCAATACATAGAACCAATCGTAATCAAGGGCACACAACATAAAATTAGTTTATATGCGGACGACGTAATATTGTTCATGCAAAGCCCCAACACCACATTGCCTCATCTACTCAGGTTGATAGAGAACTTTGGTGATTTATCGGGATTTAAAATAAATTGGCCGAAGTCGGCTTTCCTTCCACTTAACACCCATGCAAAAAAAGACACAACCCTCCCAGGTGAGATACCCATGGTAAAACATTTTAGATGCTTGGGTGTGGGAATATTTCCCACCATAAGACAAACGGTGAAGCACAATTACACAAAAATACAGAACAAAATCAAAGACGACCTGGACAGGTGGGCAAAACTTAAAAACTCAGTACAGGCAAGGGTATCAATAGTTAAGATGGATGTACTACCAAGAATCAACTTCATCAGTTCAATGCTACCGTTACCCCCTCCAGAGGGTTACTGGAAAAGATTACACTCCTCCACATACAAATTTATTTGGAATAACAAAACACCTCGCATAAAAAGATCCACCGCACAGAGAAATAAAGCAGACGGTGGCTTGGCAGTTCCAGATTTTTTCCAATATTTTAAGGCATACACATTAAGACCATTGACAATATGGTTTGATCCCCAGGCATTGGCATCCTGGAGAAAATTGGAAGAAAACATAGTAGCCCCACATAGACTGAAGGACATAGCACACACTAAACTACCAATCAAGCACTGTGAGCGGAAATTTGGCCCCATAATTACCCATGCAATCCGGATATGGCGTGAAACACACAAAAAATATCCTAACCCTCAAAAATGGCATAATCATACTCCCATATTCAATAACAATGCACTCTTAATGGAAAAACGTCCTATAAGATTCCCTATATGGGAAGAGCAAGGCATACACTCATTAGGGGATATATTTAATAACCAGGGTTTTTGTAGTTATGGAGAAATATGCACAAAGTTTAACCTCACCGAGTCCACATGGCTTTTTTACATACAGTTACGCCTATGTTTGAGGTCTCACGGTGTTCCATTAGACATACCAGTTGAACACCACAGATACCACAAATTCTTCTATGAAAGAGATACATTGAGAGGTTTTGTATCAGGTTTTTATTATCAATTACTAACGTCCTCGTATGAAACCCTCCAACTAGACTCTGTCTGGAGGAGGGATATACCAGACCTGGAAAGTGACTTTGATTGGCAAGAAGCATAGCCAAATGTCCGTCTTACATCAAGGAACCCGGACCATCAACAAATCAATCTTAACTATATTCACAGGACATACTTGACTCCTGTAAGACTGAACAGAATGGGCCTTAAACAAGACTCAAAATGCTCCCAATGTACAAATGGAGACGAAGGGACATTTATGCACATGTATTGGGACTGCCCACCAGTTAAGGCATTCTGGAAAGATGTGACCCATCAATTATCAAAACTCGTATCTTGGAATATACCAGTACACCCCTCTGTATTACTATTGAATGATGTTTTTGAGTTTGCAGTAAATCCACAGCTAAAGAGATTGGTTTTATCGGGTATCACAGTAGCTAAAAAAACTGATCGCATCACGCTGGTTTCAACCGGAAAAAATTTGCAGGAAGGTTTGGTCTCTTACATATATCGATGTGATTTATCAAGAAATATCTACAGCAAGAATTCTGGGTCTCAACGAATCCAAAATGTCAATGTGGTTAGAAGTGGTGGAGAGAATAAAAGCTAGCTTATAAATGGTAGTGTCTGGTTAGAGTGAGGGATAATGGAGGTACTATCCAAGGAGGGGTCCGGGAGGGGGGGGGTTCGAGCTGGAGCATATGTGTGTAGGGTTTTAGAAAATAGGTATTAGGGGTATATCCTGTATAAGGCATTTGTATAATTGGTAATTTCGTTGGATATACACTATATACGTTAAAATATTATTATAGACTTTTTTTTGTTTTCTGTTCTGTACTTGCATGTCATTTTAGCCACCTTGTCTGTTAGTTTCATTATGATTATGTGTTGAGTACTGACTTTTAATAATTTTTGTTTTGCAATAATATAAAAAAAAAAATAAAAATCAAAATGGCCACCGATAAATGTGATTGGAGAAAACTGATCGGTTAAGGGGTGTGTCTTCGTGAGTGTTATATTCCCTCTCAGCAGGCCAGGCAAGAGGACACAATAGAACGGACATCAGAGACGACCACATCTTCCACCGTCATCAGCAGAGAGATGCCCGGCTTCCTGTTTCAAGAATACTACTGAATTTAGATAGAATTAATTCAATCACTTCTATTAGTAGAAGCCTATGGAGTACCTTGTTCTAGCGGACTCCAATAGGTTCCAACTTTAGATTAGTGTGCGTTTTGAGTGCAATAAAATGCCTCCTAGGCATTGCACCCTGTTCACTTTGTCGGCTGGATTTCATTCAACTCTCAGCGGTGCCGCACCTCTGAAACCGGCGACCAGACAGCCTGTACAGACTTAGAAGCAACGCAGAGTAGCCCACAAGCTAACATCACCACGATCCAGGCCTTATAGAACCAGTTACGTTACATGCAAATGGGTTGTAGAAGTGAAGTAAAATGTACTTGGGTATGTACTTTTAGGATAATTATCTGAAAATATGGCTAGGGCTTAACATGTTAAAAGATAGATCTTGGGACTTTGAGTCAATTAGATTCGACGATTATATTATATACATTTTTTTCCCGGCCCTAATGACAAATTATTCTTAGATGAGGTTTGACTAGGGCTTCTGTTGAACATTTAAAAAATTTCAATAAATATATTTATATGGGTTTTCCGGTTACGCTACAACATGTAGCACACGCATTTTGCAATTGCTCCGCTCCCACTAACGCTAATTTCGTTTAAAAACATTATTTGGACAGTAAAGAAAGAGAATAGACCACATCGTATGTATTGTTAAGACCCTCTACTAACCATATCAAAAGACAATATGGTTAAAGGTGGAAAGAAGGCAGAGAAAATAACTACGGCAACTTCAACGGCGCAGGACGTAAAAATACGAGATAGACGCGTCCGAACCGTCGCTGGTTCTGAGCCGACGGCGACAAGCTCCGAGGAGGAGAAGGAAGAGGACAACGTACCGGGATCATCGATTACGGTCCCCGAAAGAGAGTCAATAGAGACCAACATAAAAGAAGGTACAGATTCAAGCTCCGTGAGAGGGAGAGCAGTCAGATTTATGGATTCCAACGTCACTGCATCTATCTACCATTTGCCGTCAACTGAAGTAAGCAGAAATCCACCCGATTTCAACACATTGTCTAACCTGATGGTAGAACAGTCTAACATGATGAAAGAACAGTTAGAACAGTCTAACCAGATGAAAGAACAGATGGTAGAACAGTCTAACCTGATGAAAGAACAGATGGTAGAACAGTCTAACCTGATGAAAGAACAGATTACACACATCAAGGCGCTCGAGGCAAACGTCGAGGCTAAATTCGATCGCATCGAGGCTAAATTCGATCACATCGATGAGAAATTAGAAGAAGTCAAGAAAGCGTTCGATGCACAGTCAGAGCGAATCACGACAGTGGAGATTTCGGTGACAGAAAACACAAAAGCAGTCAAGGCGAACGAAGGTATCATGACAGTGATGGGAGAAGAGATGGAAAAAGTTAAAGATGAATACCGGAGGGAAACAAAATTGCTTAAAAACGAAGTGATGGAGAGGCAACTAGAAACCCATCGTTACCACAGGCGGAATAACATCCGCATAGTGGGGCTTGATGAATCAGTGAACTGCGATGACATCAACTTTCCAAACGAGTTATCAACGATTTTGAATAACTCCGATCCAAACAAAGTGCCAGAAGTGGAACAAGTTTACAGAATTGGTTCCCAGGGGCAAAATATCAACGGGCCGAGAGTCATCATTGTCACTCTGCGGAAAACTACAACAAGGGATGAAATCATCAAATATGCTCGCAACCAACGTGGGAAGCTGAAGTATGGTGATAAACCAATATTTATCTACGAAGATTTGAGCAGAGAGGCCATCATCCGACGTCAACCATACAAAGTTGTGATGCAAAAGCTGTACACAGCCGGCCACAAGCCAAGGCTAGCATATCCGGCGCTGTTATCATTCTTGGACAATAACGGCCGCAGGTCAGGTCCATTTACACCCTTTGATGCTGAGGATTTCCTGATTCAAAATGCAGCAAATAACCCAAAGCATGACGGAAATGCCGGAATCAGTTAAGCCTCTCTCTAAATATATACCAGTGTAGGAATGACTTTATTGTGTTCATCAATGAGGTCATTCCACCAGTGTTGGAATAACATTGCTGTGTTCATCAAAGTAGCAAACGATATGCAAGTCGTCTATAACAATGTTTACTGTGTATAATACGATTCATAATACATTATAATTTCAGTCTCTGGTCTCTGAGGGGACAAATAAATATCAATGCAAAAAGATCTATCTGGAATATTCTGGGTTTATCGCTCAAATGCCCTGGGTCTCTTAGATCATTCTGGAATGTAAAAGAGTCTAGGCACTAGTATATTCTACAACCTTCTAGAATATAAGGCACCATGACAACGAAGTAAAATAGTCTAGGCACTAGTATATTCTACAACCTTCTAGAATATAAGGCACCATGACAACGAAGCATACAACTCTAACAATAACATTCAGTGTGCATACACATAGCATATATAAATTAAATGAAGTGCAATCAGCCCTTAATAATACTTTAAAATTATCCACACATAAACGTATGGGCACAGCAAGGTTATTCTAACAATTTAAGTAATCACTCCATTAAAGGCACATTGAAGCGCTAAAAGGCGCTGCTTTTCTATCTTATCTAATCAGTTAAATCGGTTCTAGTGGCTTCTCCACGTTGATAATTATTTATCTCTTATTCATTATCTATATCTTTCCATTGATTTTTATTTTATTAAATTTTTTCTTCTCATCACCCTATATTTTTTAAATATAATTTAACTTACATTGTTCTTTTCCAATGTTCTTCACATTAAGGTGTCAATATTACTATATATTTTTTAAATATATTGTAACTTACATTATTCTTTTCCAATGTTCTTCACATTAAGTGTCAATACTGATCTACAATCTTTTCCTTTTTTTTTTCCCTCACACGTTGGTGGAGGGTTCAAAGGAATATGTCGATAAAGGTTTATTCTCTTTTTATTTTATTTTTTATTTTTATCTTTAGGTTATTTATCACAATACTTCATTACAGTAAGGGAAGGTGCAAGACCAAAAGCGACATTCTATTGCAATAGAATGGAAATGTTAGATCCTATGGCAATGAGCATAGGAAAATTAGGATTACAATGCTCAGGTTGGGCAATCCGGTGGACCATGGGAGAAAGTCAATCGCGGAGGATGTGTTCTTGGAACACAGGCATGTTCGACTTTCTGGGAGAGGGGAAAATAGGGGATTTTTATTTGTATATATATATGTTTTTAAGCTCAGCTCTCAACGGGACCTCATTAATTGGATGTGCATCTATTGTAGCTTCATACTCCAGAAACATTACCAAAAACTACACGAAAACATGCATAGACTATGGCTAGTTTGAATATAATGGTATGGAACACCGGTGGGATAAACAAACAACACAAGCGCAAAAGCGTGCTTACACTGATGAAAAAAGAACATGTGGACGTGGCACTATTAAGCGAAACGCACATTTTAGAGGGAGACATAAATACGTTAGCGGATAACATATACCATAATATTGGTCACTCTTCTTTTGCTACGAGAACTAGAGGGGTAGCCATAGTCGTCAGACGCAAATTAAATATCGAATTGAAAGGGGTATGGTCGGATGCTGAGGGGCGCATAACTATAGCTAGGATTATACACAATAACAGGAAAATTGCATTGGCAGCGGTATATGCCCCGAATTTGTACGAAGTGGGTTTCTTCACTTCACTAACAGGAGAAATGTTAAACCATCCCGAGTACTCATACATAATAGGTGCGGATTTTAATGCCATTTGGAACCCAAGGATGGACAAAACTTACCTTTCCTTCTCCAGCTAACAAAAGAATTCATCTAAAGCATTAAAAGATTGGTCGAAATCAACAGGAGTAACTGATTTATGGCGTTCACTTAACCCCATGACCCGCAAGTACTCCTGTCGTTCGGCGAGACACAACACACTATCCAGAATTGATTACGTCTTTGCATCCCCGAGAATATTTGATAAATACGAAGTGGAAATGACACCCAATGCGCTATCAGATCACTGCTACTTAATCCTGAAAGCAACATTTGGTACATTATCTACCCGGGCCCCAAGATGGCGTTTTAATTCGATGCTGCTTAACAACAAGGAATTCATTACACAAATTAAAGAAGCTCTCACAGTATTCCTACAAGTTAATGCTAACTCGGTGCAAGATCCCAGAATATTATGGATGTCGGTAAAGAGTATGATCAAGGATTTCTCGGATAGATTTACCTCCATATTGCGCAAAAATCAAAACACAAAACTGTCTGAAAAAGAAACGCTTTACTCAACGCTTTTTAATTCTTTAAAATACAACAACTCTACTAGACTAGATAACCAAGTTAACATTCTAAAGACCGAGATCAAAGCAATGTACAGACAAAAATCGGAATTGCAAATATGCAGCACTAGACAACAGCAGTACTTCCAAGGTTCTAAACCTAGTCACCTTTTAGCCATGCGACTAAGAATTAATGCAAAATTTGCAGATATAACTGCCATTAGGAAACAACAAGCTCTAGTAACAGAACCCAAAATAATAAACGATACATTCAAAGAATTCTACTCCGATTTATATAAATCAGAAACGACCTTTGATCAAGACAAATTAGACACATATCTTAATCAAATTACTCTCCCTAAACTTACAGATGAAGACGCTAAACAGTTAGAAGTACCGATCACATTAGAAGAACTCAAGAAGGCCATATCCGGAATGAAAAACGGCAAAGCTCCGGGAATTGACGGTATCCCATCAGAAATGTACATTTCTTGCTGGGACATATTTGGACCCTTATTACTAAATATGATCTTATACTCAGTCAAAGAGGGAAGCTTCATCGAACACCAAAATACCGCACTCATTTCAGTTCTTCACAAAAAAGACAAAGACCCCACTGAATGCGGTAGTTACCGTCCTTTAAGCCTCCTCGGAACCGATGTCAAACTGTACTCTAAGATATTAGCCATCAGATTGCAAAAGCATATGACGTCTTTAGTTCATACGGACCAAACAGGCTTCATAAAAGGTCGCCTGATCAATGATAACATAAGGCGAATACTGCACGTACTAGATACAGACAAAGAGGACATCACACCTAAGGCGATACTATCCCTGGATGCTATGAAAGCATTTGACAGGTTGGAATGGTCGTTTCTATGGGCAGTATTGGAAAGGATGGGGTTAGGAAAAGGTTTCATTGATATGATTAAAGTACTATACAAGGACCCATCGGCCATGATTACAACAGGCACAATCATCTCCAAAATCTTTCCGGTATCACGCTCTGCCAGACAGGGTTGCCCTCTTAGTCCCGGACTATTCAATTTATCATTAGAGCCTTTAGCACAATATATAAGACAATCCCAATCCATAGAACCAATCGTAATCAAGGGCACACAACAAAAAATTAGTTTATATGCGGACGACGTAATATTGTTCATGCAAAACCCCAACACCACATTGCCTCATCTGCTCAAGTTGATTGAGAACTTTGGTGATTTATCGGGATTTAAGATAAATTGGCCGAAGTCGGCTTTCCTTCCACTTAACACCCCTGCAAAAAAAGATATAACCCTCCCAGGTGCGATACCGATGGTAAAACATTTCAGATGCTTGGGAGTGGAAATATTCCCCACCATAAGACAAACGGTGAAGCACAATTACACAAAAATACAGAACAAAATCAAGGACGACCTGGACAGGTGGGCAAAACTTAAAAACTCAGTACAGGCAAGGGTATCAATAGTTAAGATGGATGTATTACCAAGAATCAATTTCTTCAGCTCAATGCTTCCGTTACCTCCTCCAGAGGGCTACTGGAAAAGATTACAAACCTCCACATACAAATTTATTTGGAATAACAAACCACCTCGCATAAAAAGATCCACCGCACAGAGAAGTAAAGCAGACGGTGGCATGGCAGTCCCAGATTTTTTAAAATATTTTAATGCCTTCACATTAAGACCATTGAAGAAGATATGGTTTGACCCCGAGGCTTTGGTATCTTGGAGAAAATTAGAAGAAAACATAGTAGCCCCACAGAGATTGAAAGACATAGCATACACTAAACTTTCAATCAAGCATTGTGAGCGAGAATTTGGCCCAATAATAACCCATGCAATCAGGACATGGCGGGAAACTCAAAGGAAATTTCCTAACAATCAAGTATGGCATAATCACACTCCCATATTCAATAACAATGCTCTCTTAATGGGAAAACGACCTATAAGATTCCCTGTATGGGAAGAAAGAGGCATACACTCATTAGGGGATATTTTTAATAACAAGGGCCTCTGTAGTTATGTCGAAATATGCATAAAGTTTAACCTCACCGAGTCCACATGGCTTTTTTACATACAGTTAAAACTTTGTATGAGATCCCACGGTGTTCCATTACACATACCAATTGAACACCACAGATACCACAAATTTTTCTATGACAGAAATACATTGGGAGGTTTTGTATCAGGTTTTTATTCACAATTACTAACGTCCTCGTACGAAACCCTTCAACTAGACAATGTCTGGAGGAGGGATATACCAGACCTGGAAAATGACTTTGATTGGCAAGGAGCCTGGGCAAATGTCCGACTTACATCAAGGAACCCGGATCATCAACAAATCAATCTGAACTATATTCACAGGACATACTTGACTCCTATAAGGCTGTGCAAAATGGGGCTTATACAAAACTCCAAATGCTCCCAATGTACAAATGGGGACGAAGGAACATTTATGCACATGTATTGGGACTGCCCACCAGTTAAGACATTCTGGGAAGATGTGTCCCAACAATTATCAATACTCGTATTTTGGAATATACCTGTACACCCCGCTGTATTGCTATTGAATGATGTTTTTGAGTTTGCAGTGAACCCACAACTAAAAAGATTGGTTTTATCGGGTATCACAGTAGCTAAAAAACTGATTGCATCACGTTGGTTTCAACCGGAAAAAATGTGCCGGAAAGTGTGGTTTCTTACATATCTTGATGTGATATATCAAGAAATATCAACAGCAAGAATTCTAGGGCTCAATGAATCCAAAATGTTAATGTGGTTAGAAGTGGTGGAGAGAATAAAAGCTAGCCTATAATGGTGATGTCTGGTTAGGAGTGAGGGATAATGGAGGTACTATCCAAGAGGGGGTCCGGGAGGGGGGGATTTGAGCTGGAGCATATGTGTGTAGGGTTTTAGAAAATAGGTATTCGGGGTATATTATATACTAACATTTATATAATTGTAACTTCGCTGGATATACACGGTATACGGTTAAAATGTTATTATTGACTATTTTTGTTTTATCCTGTTTCTGTACTTGCATATATTTTAACCACCTTTACTGAAAGTTTCATTATACATTGTGTGTTGAGTACTGACTTTTAATAAGTTTTGTTTTGCAATAATAAAAAAAAAAAAAAAAAAAAAAAAAAAAATATATATTTATATAAAAATGTAATAATTAAACCATGCTCAGACCTTGTCTCATCTTCTCCATTTCCACCTCCTTCTCCTGCACATCCTGTGTGGTCTTCTCAAGGCCTCGTGTCAGCTCACACACCTGGACAGAGAATCAAAGAATTAACAATAATAACAAAACAAAGTTTGAACTGGTCTGATCTGGTTATAACACGAGTGATGTGAGGTATTATGATCACCTGTCCTCTCAGTGTGGAGAGGTTCAGAGCCATCACCTCCATGCTCTCCTTGGACTCTCTGATCTCCTTCTCCCTCCTCCTCAGAGACACCCCGGCCATCTCCCTCTCTCGCTGTTCCCTCTGCACCTCCTCTCTCAGCGCGTCTGCCTCCATCTCCCTCTCTCGCTGTTCCCTCTGCACCTCCTCTCTCAGCGCGTCTGCCTCCCTCTCCATCTTCCGCTGTTTCCTCTGCACCTCCTCTCTCAGCGTGCCTGCCTCCCTCTCCATCTCCTGCTGTTTCCTCTGCACCTCCTCTCTCAGCGTGCCTGCCTCCGTCTCCCTCTTCCTCAGCTCTGCAGAGAGGCCATCCCTCTCCTCCTCCACCTCTCTCACTCTGGTGCTCAACCTTAGTGAAGTTAAAACATTAGCTAGTGAAGTTAAAACATTAGCTAGTGAAGTTAAAACATTAGTTAGTGAAGTTAAAATCCTTAGTGAAGTTAAAATCCTTAGTGAAGTTAAAACATTAGTTAGTGAAGTTAAAACATTAGTTAGTGAAGTTAAAACATTAGCTAGTGAAGTTAAAACATTAGCTAGTGAAGTTAAAATCCTTAGTGAAGTTAAAACATTAGCTAGTGAAGTTCTATTTCATTCTGGCCTCCGCTCAGCGTCAGTCTGCATGCACTTCACTTCGTGCACGAGCACTGAATAAAAAATTCCACAATGTACCTTTACATACCAACATTCGTCTGGCCACCCCCCTCTATCCGCTTACCTTCATAAGCAGGTGTGTGGTCACCTACTCGCCTCCTTCTTCACTTTCACCACAAGGAAGTGCCTTCGGTAGATACCCACACTTGACGAGGTTGTTAGTTGAAGAAAGTTGATACATTTTTTCTTGCTTTTTTCTTCTCTCATATATTTCAAAAGAAAAAAGCTAAGTCATAATGTCTACCTCGGAGGGTCGCGCTCGCAACGCCACTCTTCACCAGCGGTTCTCCATTGCCGCCTCTGTCTTGCGTCTTGGAGCGGGGTTGAGGCCTCTCTCGTGGTCGGCAGCCACGCCCGGTAGGCGTCCGATGGGTAGTTTGCCTCTCCAAGGAGCTGGTGCACCAGTGTCGTCTCCTGTGCGATGGCCTGGTTCCGGCTCTGGTTCCTCTGCTTCCGGGGAGTCGTCCGCTGTTGGGCGGCCGGCGCCTTTGGTTGCGGGGGATTTGAGACGCAAACTTTTTGCGTCAGCTCGCTCCTGTCGCAAGATGGTGGCTTGCAGACGCGAACGGCCTGGTTTTGGTGAGTTGCTGGAGCCGGATGAGGATGCGTCTGTCTCTACATGGCCGATGGAAACAGAGGACTACATGATAGAGGCGGACAGGTTCTTGTTTGAAGGCCCAGTGGAGACATGTCTCCCGCCCGTCCAGGTAACACTGGAGGGGGGTGAGATGTCTCCTTGGGGTTCCTCGTCCGCGGATGTTGGGTTAGAACCTCCGACTCGGCGGCGGGATGCCCTGCTATCAGCCACATCAGAATGTGGCTCCTTAACCAGTAGTCTGCTGCATGTGAGGGACGCGGGCACGGAGGGGGAAAGTATGCAGGGGGAACTGCGTGCTTTGTTCCCCGAGCTCATGGCGGCGGCGGCAGTCGCAAACGGCGTGCCGCTGCCGCAGCCACTGCCTGTTCCTGTCTATGGCAACGTCGCCCGGTGAGAGGGGTGGACGTTGTCTACCCATTTTTCCCCTCAATGGCGGCCTACGTCCGTCAGGGACAGGTGGTCTCCCACATCATGGGCCTTACTCCCGCCTACGTGCAAGTCACGTGGGTGGCGGGTTTGGTAGACGGCATGAAGGAGGGCGTGCCACGGCTTGATAGGCCGATGGCGGCGCTCCTTTGTCCTGAGGTGGTGTGGGAGCCGTTACGGAAGCAGGTTCCCCAAGGGAAATCGGCGAGGCGGTTGGCGTTTTGGAGCGACCAGTCATTTATCACCGGAACACAATCTCTAGCTGCCACTTCCAACATCGCGCAGCTGGCGAGATTCATGTCTGGGATATTGACGGGCGGCACGGAGCTGACTGATTTACAACATGATCAGCTCGCCCAGTTGGCAGGAGCCATCCTGCATCTGATTCAGCCGCAGGCTATAGTCGCTGGGAAATTGAGCGCCCTGGCCACTCTGATCCAGCGCCACCTTTGGCTGGAGCAGGCGCGTGTGTCGGAGAAGAAGAGGACTCCCCTTCTGACGGCACCCCTCTCCGAGGCTGGACTATTCGGGGTGGCACTGCAGCTGATGACCTCAACCTGCAGGGAGATGCAGGAGGAGCGCTCCGTGCTCCAGCCTCATTTTCCCCCGCCCGATGTTGCCGGTGGAGTCAGACGGCCGCCGCGTCGTCGAGGTTCCTCCGCCGTGGCCGCCGCTGCTACCACCGCCACTGCTGGACCTTCGGTGAAGAAGGCCAGGAGGAGAGAGGGTGCCTCTGCCACTGCAGCCGGCCCATCTACGCCCGGAGGTGACGGTAGGGATCGTCGAGACCAGCCGCCGATCGTTTACCGTCCCTCCGGGTCTCCACGGGGTGGAAAGCCCTGAGCGGCTCGTGCAGGCGTTGCTAATTTCATTGACTTTTTCCCTCTGTGGTCCCCCCCTGTTCCCTTCCCGGCCCCACTATGATTTTTGTTGAAAAATAAAGAGTCCCTCCTAAGCAGGGACTGTATTTTTTGTTAACAAACTGTGTGTTTATTCACCAAACATATGATGGGGATGCAACGTGTGAATCTTTCGCTAGTATGGGTTTGATAGGAGGGCTAGATACATAGATACGGGTGTCGGGTTCACACATACACAACTTGGCCTTGCTATAAACCCTGTTCACAGATGTGTCTGTGGCTAGCGGGCATTGAATTAGCTTGCGCTATTCATTGGCATTGCTACTGAAGGTATCATATGGCTGTTGTTGTGGTCATATGCGATGGTTGGGCTTGCGAGGGGGTACCGGATAAACCCCTCCTTCCCTCTTCTGATTGGTCAGGGGGTTTCTGGGACTCTCTTTTCATTCGGTCAGGGTCAAGCTGTTAGGCAGCTTGGCACGGGGGGGGGGGTTCCCAGACTCCGCACCTATCACAGGCGATTGAGTCTTGGGTTTCCCCCCGTCATAGCAAATGTCACTAGGCACGTTTCTATTGGACGACGGCTTCCGTGAGTTTAGACCCGTATGTAGGGTCTGTTGTTGTCAAGTTGTCGGGGCAGAGCGTAGGAACTTACTGTTCTACTACACTCGATATATGTGTAACTTGAGTCGGTTGGTCACATGACTCAATGTTACCGTGACTTTCAATCTATGGCTCACGTGGGAAGTCTCGCTGAGGAGTTCCGTCTCTCCTCTGTGGTGAGGGTGGCGGGATGTAAAAATGTTAAAAAATTTTAGGGGGTTAGGCGTTATGGAGACCCTTTGTTGGGTACATGTTGTACCTGGCACTATTATAAGGGGCTGGTTCTCCTTTCTTTCGCTCCTCTCTCACGTATGGCGAAGAGGGGGCTGTTGGGGTGGTCTTCTGGACCTCCTCTGGTAACCCTGTGTGCTTCCCGAGCCGCCGGGCCCGGTCCGAAGTAATGTTTCGTTGAAACCGTAGGCCTGGGAGAACCCCTTTTTTCTTGAGGGGTTATAGGAACAACCACCGTATGTGGTACCAAGAGGGTGGTTGATTCCCTGGTGTGTTGGAGCAGAGTCAACTCCCGGGTTACCCGGTTGAGTGTGCCCCTGCACGTTCATGACGTCTGCCAATCGTGTCAGCCTTCTCTGCCTCGACCCCTCTGGGTGTTTTTTTTTTATGGAGGCTTTGTCATGGTGCGCAACAACGCCAGCATACGCCCCTTCCGCCGGGGGGGGCTGTTTTCAGTTGACCCCTTTGGCGCCTGTCTCGTCCGCAGTGCTCCAGGCTCGGGTCTACAGCCTGCTGCCTGGTTTCCCCGGTGCGCTGCCTGCTTCCGTTGGTTAACCTTTTGAATGCTTTACGGCCATGCTGACTGCCTGTGTTGCAGGGTCAGTGTGCTAGGCGGTGTACTATTGGGGGGAAAGGGCCCGCTCTTGGAGGGGCCCTGTCCGAATACGCTGGCGATATGGGGGGCGGTGTCACTGAGTGACCGCCTGGTGGGGTCTTGATGCCTGGCGTCATTGACCTCTCCGGGCCCCCCTTTTTCCAGGGGATCCAGTTCCTTCAGTGGGTCTGGGTCTTCCTTCGTGCTCCGCTGCTACGGCCTTGCCACGGGGTTGAGTTTGCTCTTGACCCCGTGATTTTGGGGGCAGTAACGAGGGTTGTTCCTTCCGTTTGTTCCCTGGTGGCATGCGGGTTGTGCGTGTGCGTAGTCGTGGGGTCAAGTCACGATCTGCTCACCCTGTGCGTTGAGTTGCTTGAGTTCCTTTTCGCACGGTCGGATCCATCTCCCTCCCGTCCTCCAATAGGGAGGGTATCCCTCCATTAGGGAGGGTCGGGGGGCTCGGTCCTCCCCGGTCTGATGGTTGTGGGGGGACTCAGCGGGGTACATTTGTCGAGCTTCTGGCTTCCGCTCAGCTCCTCTTGTGCAGACTGACGCTGAGCGGAGGCCAGAATGAAATAAAACGTAAGGTTATGTATATAACCAAGTTTTATGAATTCTGGTGACGCTCAGCGTCAGGACGGCGCTGCGGCCCTTGATCTCGCCTTTGGGAAGGAGGCGAGTAGGTGACCACACACCTGCTTATGAAGGTAAGCGGATAGGGGTGTGGCCAGACGAATGTTGGTATGTAAAGGTACATTGTGGAATTTTTTATTCAGTGCTTGTGCACGAAGTGAAGTGCGTGCAGACTGACGCTGAGCGTCACCAGAATTCATAGAACTTGGTTATATACATAACCTTACGTTAAAACATTAGCTAGTGAAGTTAAAACATTAGCTAGTGAAGTTAAAACATTAGTTAGTGAAGTTAAAATCATTAGTGAAGTTAAAACATTAGTTAGTGCAGTTAAAACATTAGTTAGTGATGTTAAAATCCGTAGTGAAATTAAAACATTAGTTAGTGAAGTTAAAACATGAATTAGTGAAGTTAAAACATGAATTAGTGAAGTTAAAACATGAATTAGTGAAGTTAAAACCTTAGTTAGTGAAGTTAAAACTAGGGATGTCCGATATTATCGGCCTACCGATATTATCGGCCGATATCGGCATTAAAATGTGATATCGGAAAATATCGGTTTACATTTCTATAACCTTTATTTACCCAGGCAAGCAAGTAAGAACAAATTCAGATTTTATTTATTGTAAAAAGTATGCATAATGTTGTGGTAATTCCACAAGAGATATGTAATGTTAATTACAGTACCTGAAATTATTCCATTTTTGGGGGGGGGAAACCCTGCATATATCGGTATCGGTTGATATAATCGGTTGAAACCGTCATATCACCTCAACTAGATCCATACCAATTCGCCTACCGTGCCAACAGGTCAGTAGAGGACGCCATTAGTTTCGTACTCCACCACACACTCCTACACCTAGAAACCCCCAACACATACGCACAGATCTTGTTTATCGATTTTAGTTCAGCCTTCAACACCATCTCCCCCAACAAACTATTCTCCAAACTTCAGGACATGAACATCAACCCGGCCATGGATCCTTGACTTCCTCAACAAGAGAACCCAAAAAGTCAAGGTGAACAACCTCACATCCCACTCCCTGACACTCAGCACTGGTGCGCCACAGGGCTGCGTCCTTCCTTACCCCCTGGCTCTTCTCCATCTACACCAACCAACTCATCTCCCTGGACAGCTCAGTAAAAATCTTTAAATATGCAGACGACACCACCAGTGGCGGCTGGTGAATTCTTCACGGGGGGGGGGCGGAATTAATTAGTATCCCCCTCTATCTCTCCTTCTCTCTCTTTCTCTCTCTCTCTCTCACTCACACACAGCGCGACGTGGAATCGATTTGTTACACAATCAGACCTAGTATGTGTAGTATATACCAAGAATAACTTCAGTATGAGTACAGGGCTGTACATATTTTGCATATTGTTAAACGAGCCAAGGCTAGCTATTAAACTATCGATATGAATCGAAAATGGGGGACCCTAATGTAAACAAGACAAACGTCTTTCTCTGGTCTGCATCCCCTTAACAATTGTATGTATTGAGCCGTACTGTATTGTACCCATTCTGCAATCTGTTAAATAAAGTTTTCATTCATTCATTCATTCAAACATAGACGATATTGAACAAGCCATAATCCACTTATTTTAAATCCAAAAGAAACTCCACTCTCTCTCTGATCAATACAACAATGAACACATATGTATATCTTGTCATTTTAAACAAGTTACCATTCATTGTCTGGTTGATTATGATCCACCGCGATGAAATTAATGAGTTAGTTCAACAACAACACAGCCTAGAGAGAGCGAGAGAGAGCGAGAGAGAGAGAGAGAGAGAGAGAGAGACCGCCTTCATTCAAAATATTCACAACAGCACACCAGCCCTAGCTTAGCCCATTTACCAAAAAAGGTAAACAAAGCCCCCCCCGCATACTCCCCCAATAGACACCGATTGACCGTCAGCATGAATGGTTGAGAGGAGAGAAAGCTGTAGCATAGACAGACCTTCTCATAGCAGAGTGACCGAACGAAAAAGTAGCCCCCTACACTACTACAGCCTAGCGTGAGGCGATGTGGGCCCCAGATCAACAACCGCCTGCGCACAGACACGCAACATGTTTACCATGTTGGTTGGACCCATAACCCCACTACCCGACGCCAATGTGGATAGGAACTAGCCAGCTGAGCCATAACCCGCTGTTAAGTCCCATCCTGCAGTAGTATAGCTCTACTGCTACACCGCCGAGCTCACGCATCGGCTCCCAGATGGGGACACCGTTCCACAGACCCCGCCGGAACACAAAGGTAACGTACCTGGCTAGGCTACCTAGCCACGGCCTACCCTGTTGTCAACCCATTTACCCGTAAAAAAGGTAAATAGGACTCAGCAAAACCCCCACAACAGCCACCGACTGACCTTCATTGATGAACCGGGCAAGAGGAGGGAGAAGTGACAACATCTCACGGCGGAGACATTAGAACAGTGTAGCAGTAGTGTTAGCATGTAGCAGTAGTGTTAGCATGTAGCATTAGCGTTAGCATGTAGCATTGGCATTAGTTGTTTAACAACACGCCCAGGACCGTTTGGAAACCGTTCACTGCAGTAAAACGTTCACCAAACCATCCTGCCCCCGGCGCCGACACACAACATGGGTGTGTAACAAAACAAACCAGCATTACTAACACTAATACCCATGCCTGAAGACAAAGGGCCTACCTGGGTACAAGCTGGCCCGACAGCCAACCTTGCACAGCTGATCCTTGGTCTGCTGCCATCAGACGAGGAAACATCAACATAGGCCCGTCGTGTCGCTGAAAACATGCTTTGAAGATGCCAGGGGCCAGCAAACCTCCGGTAAGCTTTCAACATTACACAATTCCTCCAATCTTTTTCATACTACTAGTTACATAAGGTGCACGCATCCAGTATGATGGAACGAAAATAGAGGAAGGGTGTTTGGTGACCAGTACCATGGTCTTATAGGCTACGCCTCCATAGAGGCGGGACCCGGTCAGGTGTGGGTGCATAAATTGTTCGTGGTGGTGTACACTAGGTACAAGGAGATAAGGGGTATCTCTATAGGCTTGAGCGGGACGCGATAGCCATACGAAATATAACATTAGTTAGTGAAGTAAAAATCCTTAGTGAAGTTAAAACATGAATTAGTGAAGTTAAAACATTAGTGAAGTTAAAACATTAGTTAGTGATGTTAATACATTAGTGAAGTTAAAACATTAGTTAGTGACGTTAATACATTAGTGAAGTTAAAACATTAGTTAGGGAAGTTAAAACATTAGTTAGTGAAGTTAAAACATTAGTTGACGTTAATACATTAGTGAAGTTAAAACATGAATTAGTGAAGTTAAAACCTTAGTTAGTAAAGTTAAAACCTTAGTTAGTGAAATTAAAATATGAATTAGTGAAGTTAAAACATTAGTGAAGTTAAAACATTAGTTAGTGGAGGTTAAAAGGTTAAAGGACCACACCAGTCTAATTTTGACTTCTCATCATTACCAGAGATGAACAAATGTTTGAAGGTATATATATAGTGTAGGGGAGAACGGGGTTGGTTGTCACACAGGTTGGTTGTCACGTTAATTATATTTCGCTACCAAAAGGTACTGTCTGCCTACATAGTCTTCTTTAGAGTAAGACAGCTGAACTTGAGGTGAGAGGACTTTTTGTGTTTTTCATGTGAAATTGTAAATATTCAGCTCCTCAGTATTTTTCTTCTAGGCTTTTACACAATTGGTTTATATGAAACAATTATTACCCTTAAAAAGTGTGAAGGGAAAGCTATAGTTTAGATTGTTGTTAACTAACTCGTTTTTAGATGGTTGTTAGCCTTGATACTAGCAATACATTCCAATTGGGGTTGGTCGTCACATTCTCTTTGGTGTTGGTTGTCACATGTGACAAGCACATAAAGGGCCGCCTCAGGGGGTGTGCGAGCAGTGCGGTCGCACAGGGCCTCGCGGGAAGGGGGGCCTCGCAAAAAATATATATATATATATTTTTAATTTTTTTATAATTTTTTTTTATTTTAAATTTTTTTTGCGAGGCCCCCCTTCCCACAAGGCCCTTTTTCATCACAGACCTAAAATCTAGTTTTGCTTATATGCTTATATATTTCACATTAGACACGTTTGTAGAATGTGTCTGACTTGTTCCTGGCTCTGCGGCTCTGCAGATACACTATTGGAGCTCTGAGGCTCTGCAGCAGATATACTATTGGTTTCAATGAGGGGAGGGGTTACAGGTAAGGTACAGTCGGCCGGCGTGTGTCTGACTATTTCGCGCATGCAGCATTGGAGGTTATGCCAGCCAAGACGAAGAGGGCGGTCGTTCGGCAGATGGATTGAAGATGAAAGTTGTTGCATGTTAGAAAGTTCAGTCAGGCTAGCCATGTCGGCTTAGCTAAAGACAGGGACAGCTAGTTAGCTTTAGCTACGTTATCGAGTGCTAACGTGTGGTTCAGTCGGGCTAGCCATGTCGGCTAGTAGCTTAGCTAAAGGCTAACTAGCGTTAGCTAACGCTAGCTAACTAGCGTTAGCTACGTTAGCGAGTGCTAACATGTGGTTCAGTCGGGCTAGCCATGTCGGCTAGTAGCTTAGCTAAAGGATAACTAGCGTTAGCTCCACGGTAGGAAAATGCGTCGACGTCGTCTCCTTCCAACTTTGCCATTGAATCTGCGTTAGGGTGAGTTTTTCAAGCAATCTATTCTGTTCCCGCTGTGGTCTCTGTCTCTCTGTCTCTCTCGTGCTACACCCACCCGCTGTGGTGTGTGTCTCTCTGTCTCTCTCGTGCTGCACCCACCCGCCGTGGTGTGTGTCTCTCTGTCTCTCTCGTGCTACACCCACCCGCAGTGGTGTGTGTCTCTCTGTCTCTCTCGTGCTGCACCCACCCGCCATGTTGTGTGTCTCTCTGTCTCTCTCGTGCTACACCCACCCGCCGTGGTGTGTGTCTCTTTGTCTCTCTCGTGCTACACCCACCCGCTGTGGTGTGTGTCTCTCTGTCTCTCTCGTGCTACACCCACCCGCCGTGGTGTGTGTCTCTCTCGTGCTGCACCCGCCTCTCTCTCTCTCTCTCTCTCTCTCTCTCTCTCTCTCTCTCTCTCTCTCTCTCTCTCTCTCTCTCTCTCTCTCTCTCTCTCTCTCTCTCTCTCTCTCTCAATTCAATTCAAAAAGCTTTATTGGCATGAAATTTCACAAATGTTGCCAAAGCACAATTATGACATAAACAGCAAACAACATAACAATATAAGATCAAAAGAAATAAAGGAGATGGTGCGGTGAGTAAAACATGGTACATGTATATACAGTATATGTGTCCTACTGGTTGTCCCTTTTCTTGTGACATGAATTGACATATTTTGCAGCTAAAACTGCACATTATTTCTGTTCCCCCAGGAGGAATGGCAATTTCTGCACTTCTGTCATACTTTGGAATTCTGGGGAAATGATTTAAATCTTTGCAAAGAATTCCTCCCTAATATTTCTGTAATTTTCACATTGTGTTAGGAGGTGTAGTTCTGTCTCTACGGCTCCCTCATCACAAATACAGCACAACCTCTCCTCTCTGGGCAGCCAGGTCTGTCTGTGTCTGCCCTTCTCTATCACCAAACCATGGTCACTCAGTCTGTACCTTGTCAGAATCTTTCTTAGATTCTTATCAATTACTGTGCTGAGGTAGTCTGCCACAGTATACTGTCTGTTTAGGGCCAAATATGTTTCTAATTTGTGTTGTGATTGTGTGAGTTGATTCCAATACGTAATGTATTTATCTTTTTCTTTGGTTATAATTTGGTTAGGTCTAATCTTCTGAGGCTGGCTAGGGTTTGTGATGTCAGAGTGTGAGATGTCAGCCAGTTTCATTATGATTTGACAAAAGGGGCTCTTTGTAGGTCTCTCTCTCTCTCTCTCTCTCTCTCTCTCTCTCTCTCTCTCTCTCTCTCTATCTATCTCTCTCTCTCTCTCTCTCTCTCTCTCTCTCTCTCTCTCTCTCTCTCTCTCTCTCTCTATAATTGACAGTTGACTGTATCATGCCCAGCCTCGGGCAGCGCTATTATTTAAGAATATGTTGACTGTATGCCCAGCCTCGGGCAGCGCTATTATTTAAGAATATGTTGACTGTATAAAAAAAAAGAAAAAAAATTATATTCAATTTTTTATTTCTTTTTACCTTTAGGGGGGGGGGGGGATCGCGTTTAAATCTCGCACAGGGCCTCGCATTTCTCCCAGGCGGCCCTGAGCACATGACAGTGCTTTTAATTAGCACAACGTGGGACGTTTCTTCGCCAACTTGGAGGAGGTGATGGATGAGCTGAGGACAGACCGAGCAGAGCCCAATGCACCCCAGCCCACCTACCATGCCTAGTACATCCCAGCCTAGACAATCTACCAAGCCTATACATCCCAGCCTAGACCACCTGCCAAGCCTAGTACATCCCAGTGCACTCCACCCCAGCTGGAAAGGCAGCCAGCAAGAACAAGTAACACAAAAGAAAGAGACAGAAGGAGACAAGTCTTATCAGATGAAGATGATTGTTTTTGTTTGGTTTGTATAGAAACGTTCTCCCACAGCCGTTCAGGGGAGGTATGGCCTAAATATGGGTTTGTCAACTTGTCAATGCAATTCAACTTTCAAATTGAGTTCTGCCTTCTTTTTAAGATTGTTCCCATTAAAACACATTGTGACAACCAACCCCATAGTGTGTGACAACCATCCCCACGATGGGGTTGTTTGTCACAATGTGTCAGAGTGTCTTAGGTAATTTTCATCTTTGTTACAATAAGTTGGAAAATGAGAGGGATACACATTTCAAGCCAACATCTTAAGCTTCAATTTAATGTAGGAATGACTATCGAAAGATGTTTTGATGATGAGCAATTCACACTAGAGTAAAAAGTGCGACAACCATCCACGTTCTCCCCTACTGTTTTAGCTCCTCTTGAAGAGGCAATATACAATAATATAAATTGGACCTCTGCAAACGTAGATCCCTGAGTTTAATTTAGCAGCCAAGCTATACTTTGACTTCTAGAGCTTACCTTTCCACCCGACTCTCTCTCTCCTCCGCCAGGCAGCACTGTCCTCTCTCTACCTCCACCAGTCTGTCTCTCTCCTCCTCAGTCTCTCTCAGTTCATCTTCAAGCCTCTTCTTCTCCTCGTCCCGATGTTCCAGTGCCTCCCTCTGTCCCTCCCTCTCCTCCTCCATCTCTCTCAGTTCATCTTCAAGCCTCCTCCTCTCCTCTTCTGCTCCTATGAGGGCATCCCTCTGTCCCCCCCTCTCCTCCTCCATCTCTCTCAGTTCATCGTCAAGCCTCCTCCTCTCCTCAACTCCTCTCCCGAGAGCCTCCCTCTGTACCTCCCTCTCCTCCCGGACTCTCCTCATCGTCTCCCTCAGCCTCTCCTTCTCTCCGTCTCTCTCCTCCAGTGTGGCCCGCAGGTCCTCCGCCTCCTCCTCTTTCTCCTTCAGGAGGAGCGAGAGTTTTGTGATTTCGCTCATCCGCTGCTCCAACGCGCCGACTCTCTCCCGCCACTCTCTGGCCTCGTCTTCCAGTCTTTCTTTGGCCTCCTTTTGCTCCCTGGCCCTCTCCCTCGCTCCCTCCCTCTCCGTCCTGATCCTGTGGAGTTCCAGGGCTTTGTGAGACAACTCTTCCTCTTTCTCTAACCGGTCCACACGTTCTTTTTCCAGCAGAGACCGGGTTTCCTTCAGTGAGGTTGAGAGCTGTTTCTCTGAACGTTCCCTCTCGCCCAGGGCGACTTTCAAAACCCTGAGCTCCTCCTCTCTCTCTCTCATCCTGTCCCTCACTCCCTCCTCCTCGCGCAGTCGCTCCCGGAGCCTTTCCGCCTCGTCCTCCCTCTCCCTCACTGCCGTCATCTGTCTCTCCAGGCTCTCCTCCTGTCTCTCCACCTCTCTCCTCATCTCGTCCCGCTCCTCCTCCGCCACGCTCACCCTCACCGCCAGAACCTCCATCTCTTGCTCCCTCTTCCGGACGTGAGTTTCTGTCCATTTTAGCTGCTCTCTCAGCCATCCCTCTCTCTCCTTCTCCCTCTCCTCCTCTCTGCGTGCGCTCACTAGCTCTAGCTCTCCTCGCAGGCACTGGATCATCCCTGGATGGAGGAGAAATCAAATTAATAAAATGATTAAAATAATAACACAACTCTCCCCTGCAGGGTGAGCAAGGAGAAAATAATAGAATAATAAGACAACTCTCCGATGGAGAGCATGGAGAAAATAAAATAATAAGACAACTCTCCCTTGGATGGAGAGCATGGAGAAAAGAATAAAATAATAAAACAACTCTCCCAATGTGATGCTTTTCAATCACTTCATGCTGTGTCAGCAAACCCCAGTAGAATAAAGTAAATCCCTGTCAAATGAAGTAAACCTGAGTAGAATGAAGTAAAACCCAGTAGAATGAAGTAAACCCCAGTGGAATGAAGTAAACGCCATTAGAATGAAGTAAACTCCAGTAGAATTAAGTAAACAGCATTCGAATGAAGTAAACCCCAGTAGAATTAAGTAAACCCCAGTAGAATGAAGTAAACCCCAGTAGAATTAAGTAAACCCCAGTAGAATTAACCTCATAGCGTGCACTGGCACGTATACGTGCCGTTTTGCCCTTGCGACCAAGTCACAGCACTTTGCAAGCGTCTAGCGGCTGCATTTTTCGCCGAACATATAATATACTGTTCGAAAGATCTATTCGTTGTTGTTCGAATGCCACCTCACTCGACCAAATCTGTGGCTCGGTTCTCAAGTTACATGACGATATGTCAGGCTTGTGTCTTTTTACACGCCGTGCGTCAGATGACCACCCCGGACTCCGGACACTCCAGAACTGCCAATCATCTGCTGGTGGCGAAAATGATTGGTCAGCATTGTAGCCAACGAGTGTAGGTTTCCAACGATACCCCACATGGGTAGGTGCAAATACAGGAAGTAGGTGAAAGTTGACGAGCAAACACGAGAAGTGAATCACACTCACGGTGGTGGATGAGGAAATGGATTTTGGAAAGCTTATTTTTTTTGGTGCCGGTTTTACTCGGACGTCTCTCAAAGACCCATTTCTGAACATATCTTTTAAAAATGTTGACCTGTATTACATGTAACCGCAGTGTTTTCCAACTCATACTTCTATGCTGGAATATTGGAATATGGAATCTTGCAACCAATAGAGAAAAATGTGAGTAAACAAGTTCAACTCAAGTTCAGACCTCTGTTACTCTATTTCATTAGCACTAAAAGTGATTTTCCTTTTTTGCATTAGTAACTTCAGAGTGTTATCTTTTAGGGCTGGGCGATATGGCCAAAAATGATATCGCGATAACGATATCGATAACAATATCATATCACTCGATAACGATAATGATCGATATTGTTATAAGTATATAAAAAAATATATATCTTTTTACAACAGATGTATGTTTATTTTGCAGCAATTCTTTGTCGTTGCCGCCATCTTTAGTGTTACATCCCCTCACACTCTAGTTCTCAGGCTGCAGCTGGTTTGAAAGCGAAAGTAAACCGGCTTCTCTGCTGGCTGTGGCTCCAGGGGAGTTGAACAGTTCTGGCTCTGCTAGTTTCTTTTCTATCTTTTGGCGCTTTTTTGGTGGACCGTGCACTGTGACTCGTGACTGGAGACTAGCTCTGCTAGCACACATAGCCTACTCTGTACAGACGGTTTCAAACTGTATTTTAAATTAGAAAGCAAACAAAATAAATGGACAAGAGAAAAATAAATCGCAATTTGGTCAGTATTGTCATTTGGACAAGCAAAGCCATTACTTTAAGTTGCAGTCAAGAAAGACAAGTCTGTCCACTGTCTCTGGTTTTAAAACTGCATTGTTGCAGGTCACACAAAAAATATATATATTATATTCGATATTTCTTTTTTTCGATATTTTTTTTCCAATATCGATTATTAAAATATATCGCGATAATTATCGTTATCGTTATATCGCCCAGCCCTATCATCTTTCAAAAGAGACCAGACTCATGCATGTGCTATAAGTATAAAGTATAAAGCTAAGCTTTGCAAAAAAAGTATGCAGTCCTCAAGTTCAAGTAAAAAAATTGCCACTTTTCTGGGTGCCTGTTAAGAGGTTAAGTAAACCACAGTAGAATTGTGAAAGTGAATGGTAGATCAGTTTCCATTGTATAGAAATACAAACAGACTTGATAGAGATTCTAACATTAGCTAACAAGCTAACCGTGTTAGCTAGATAACATTAGTCATCTTGTCTAGCTAGCCGTACAATGCTAACCTAACATCATATCAAGCTGACAAACTGAAAATATATACAGTGGAAAAGGTTATATCAGGGTGTGTATCTGTGTTATAACACTCACCCTGTAGGGTCTCTTTAGCCTGTATAAGGATGTGTATCTGAGTCTGTAGCTGACATCTCTGGACCTCCAGGTCTGAAGACTGCTGCTGACTGAGACTCAACTGCTGCTGGAGAGACACTGATACAGACCTAGAGAGAGAGAGAAATCGAGATATTATCACTGAGTTGCTCTACATATGAACTCCTCGACATTGTATCTCTGAGCTGCTCTACATCGTATTCCCTCTGCATTCTATCACATCTTATCTCTGCAACATCTTATCTCTGAGCTGCTCTACATCTTATTGCCTCTACAACTTATTTCCTTGACATTGTATCCCTGTGCTGCTCTACATCTTATCTCTGTGACATTTCTTTTTTTTTACTTCTACTTTTTCTCCTCCTTTTTTCTGATTTGTCTCCCCATCCCAATTTACCTCTCGTGCCAATTCTCCCTCCCCTGTCTTGAACGTTGCTCGCATATTCCCCCCACTGGTCGGTTCTAGGGAGGATAGAAGCCTTGCATCACGTATAACCTCCGATACACGTGGAGGCAGGCAGCCTGTCACATCTTTTCACCTGCCAGCGCCGACTCTCATTGGCGAGGTGTAACGTGTGGGAGGCTCACACTACCCCCGCCATTTCCTGTCTCTGCTGTGCAGGCGTCCCCCAACCGACCTGTAGGAGTCGCTGTCCACAACGTCCAGATTACCACCCATCGACTTCCCACCCGCTAACGAATTAGTATGACGGCCGGCCCAAGCCGTAGGCAACGCCGACAGCCGGAGTCGAACCCGGTGTCTCTTGCATTGGTGACGAGTGCAATGTCCGCTGCGCCACCCAGCCGCCTATCTCTGCAACATCTTATATCCAATACATCTGATCTCTGTGCTGCTCTACATCTGATCTCCTCAACATTGTATCTCTGAGCTGCTCTACATCTGATATCCTCAACATTGTATCTTTGAGCTGCTCTACATCTGATCTCAACATGGTATCTGAGCGCTCTACATCTAATCTCCTCAACATCTTATCTCTGAGCTGCTCTACATCTGATCGCCTCAACATCTTATCTCTGAGCTGCTCTACATCTGATCTCCTCAACATTTATCTTTGAGCTGCTCTACATCTCGTCTCTGAGCTCCTTTACGTCTTACTCTGGATCTGGGACAGAGTGGTTACCTGAGCTCCTCTACGTCCTCCTCCAGCCTGTCTCTCCCTCTCCCCAGGAATGACACAGTGTCTTCCAGTTGTTCATTCTCCCTGAGCAGATCCTCACTCTCTCTCTCCGCTCTCCTGGTTCTCGACAGCTCTGCCTGGACGCCTCTGAGCTCCCCACACACCTGACTGTGCTGGACAGACAGCTGGAGGCAGCAGAGATGCGTTATTTTTTTTCCTAGCCGCATTTCTCGGAGACGCTCTCTGATTGGCCACTGACTGACGCTCTCTGATTGGCCACTGACATGTTTGCCCAATCGCGTGACAAGCTGTGTCTTTGCCCATTTCCGCATCGAACAGCCTGCAAACTACTTGGCCTTCTATCGCCATGCTCTAAGACAAACTCTAACCTTAACCAACTTCGAAAGAGTGCCTAAGCTTAACCGTCGAAAGAACTTGCCGTTACGCTCTAAGACAAACTCTAACCTTAACCAACTTCGAAAGAGTGCCTAAGCTTAACCAGTGTAGAAACAGGCGTCGGCCAATCAGAGAGCGTCTCCGGGAAATGCGGCTAGGAAAAAAAATAACGCAGCAGAGATACACACTTAAAAACACTTAAACATTCCAACATGGCTGCCTGTAACCATTGATTGATTGATTGATTGATTGATTGATTGATTGATTGATTGATTGATTGATTGATTGATTGAAAACTTTATTAACAGATTTGAGAATGGGTACAATACAGTACAGCTCAATACACACAATTGTTAAGGGGATGCAGACCAGAGAAAGACTTTCGTCTTGTTTACATCAGGGTCCCCCATTTTCAATTCATCAGGACATATATGACATACATGACATACAGATATACAGTACTGCTACATCTATACATTTATGACATACCAGATTTGCAAATACAGTACTGTTTGTGATACAAAAAGAGTCCAGAAAAGAGTATATACATTTGACGTAAAAACTGTACATTGGGGGAGGTTGGATAGGTGGGGTGGGGGGGGGGGGGGGGGGGGGGTCCACTGTACAACTGTACAAGCAAAACTGTACATTGGAATATTGACAACCATACTTGGTAATTTACTGTACATTGGAGGGGGTTGGGTTAGGACATTTACATGGGCCAGTTTCGAATTGCAGTCTCCCGTAGGTGTTCTTTGAGAGTGTTTTTGAAAGTGGGTAGTGATTCACATTCCTTTACAGCTTTGGGTAGGGCGTTCCACATTGATGTGGCATAATTGCGAAACGTGTTTAGTCCCTTGTTTGAGCCGAATCTGGGTTTAACATGATTTGTGGAGCTCCCTCTGGTGTTGTGATCATGGTATTCACTGACCTTTGGGAAGTATTTTGACATGTACATGCAGTGGCGGACTGGCCATCGGGACGTTCGGGACGAATCCCGATGGGCCGGGACCAAAGTGGGCTGGTCCAAAAAAAAAAAAAAAAAAAAATATACTTTTTTTTTTTTACTTTTTTTTTTTTTTTTTTTTGCCAGTGTGTGGGCCACTAATGTGGGCCGATGTGTGGGCCAGTGTGTGGGCCAGTGTGTGGGCCAGTGTGTGAGTCGGTGTGTGGGCCACTAATGTGGGCCAGTGTGTGGGCCGGTGTGTGGGCCAGTATGTGGGACGGTGTGTGGGCCGGTGTGTGGGCCGGTGTGTGGGCCGGTGTGTGGGCCAGTATGTGGGCCGGTGTGTGGGCCGGTGTGTGGGCCAGTATGTGGGCCAGTGTGTGGGCCGGTGTGTGGGCCAGTGTGTGAGTCGGTGTGTGGGCCACTAATGTGGGCCAGTGTGTGGGCCGGTGTGTGGGCCAGTATGTGGGACGGTGTGTGGGCCGGTGTGTGGGCCGGTGTGTGGGCCGGTGTGTGGGCCAGTATGTGGGCCGGTGTGTGGGCCGGTGTGTGGGCCACTATGTGGGCCAGTCTGTGGGCCGGTGTGTGGGCCAGTGTGTGAGTCGGTGTGTGGGCCACTAATGTGGGCCAGTGTGTGGGCCGGTGTGTGGGCCAGTATGTGGGCCGGTGTGTGGGCCGGTGTGTGGGCCAGTATGTGGGCCAGTGTGTGGGCCGGTGTGTGGGCCAGTGTGTGGGCCAGTGTGTGGGCCACTAATGTGGGCCGGTGTGTGGGCCGGTGTAGTGTGTGGGCCGGTGTAGTGTGTGGGCCAGTGTGTGGGCCATATGTGGGCCGGTGTGTGGGCCATTATGTGGGCCGGTGTGTGGGCCAGTGTGTGGGCCGGCAATAAAACAATAAACAAGTTGCATAAACTAAATCAGATTAAAAATGATCACAGTTCTGGTTTGCCTTAAGATGCAGTTTAAGATGGGTCTTGAACATGGAGTATGTAGGGCACTCTCTAATCACAACTGGAAGGCTATTCCAGTAGTTACCACTTTTAACAGAGAACACAGTTTTTGCAATGGTAGTATACCGAAAAGGCACCTTACATTCCCCTCTACTGATGGCCCTGGTGGTAATGCCAGTGTCTGCTTTCTGTTGGATGAACTCATTCAATGGTGGAGGGGCAAGTCCATGCAGAACCTTGTACATGAAGCAAGTATATTTGAAAACTTGGAAATTCTCGAAACTTAGCATGTTATGTTTTTCTAAAACATTACAGTGATGAAATGAAATTGGTTTCCTATCAAATACTTTTATGGCTTTTTTGTAGAGTAATTATATTGGTGTAAGAGTAGTGACATATAAAAGAGACCAGTTGATAAAACAGTAGGCCTACTCGATGTGTGATAAAATCATTGAATGCAGAAACATCCTTGCAGCATTAACTGGCAGGCAGGGCCTGATCTGCCTGAAGTTTTCGATGTTAAACTTGACTGTTTGTCACTTTCTTCACATGACTTTTTGAAGGTCAATGTAGAGTCCAATGTGACCCCAAGATACTTGAATTAATGTACAATGTCCAGCTCCGCCTCTCCCAGAAACACATTAGAGTGAGTGACCTCTACTGGTGACTTTGTGAACATCATACACACTGTTTTCTTGGTGTTAAGTGAAAGACATGCTTTTGTTAGCCAGTCTTGAATGAGACATGAGACATCAGTGAATGAGATTCACGTTTCCTCCCAACCGCGAGTAGGCCTAGAAGCGCAGAAATGGAGAATGCAAAAAAAGAAAGGGTGGAGCTGAAAAAGCTAGAATTAAAAAACTAAAATTGCTAGTAAAAGACGCAGAACAATGTTCTAAAATTACAGACATGTTTACCCGCTGCTGCTGCTAATGATGATGAAGTTCAAGTGGAAGGAACCAACAGTAACATGACAGGTGCGTGCAGTAGCCTAGTGCATATTCTACTGTTGGTGTCTGCCGGTTCATGAGGGCTAGCTAGCCTATACTAGCTCTTGCAGTGATTTCAGTCATTCTATTACAAGACAATATGCTTTCCGTATTCCTGATTCCTTACAGCACGTGGACGTAAATAGTTGTGACTCGTGACGTTTTTTCTCTGACTAAAAGTTTAGTTAGCAATGTTAGGACTAGTGCCCACCACAGCATCAGAAGCTAAAGTGCTAACCTAGAGAGCCAATCAGAACCTAGGACGGGCTGCAAATTAATCGGCTACTAATATTATAATAGTAAATACTAAAATAAAATACTATTATGTTCCCTTCCAAATTTTCATGTTGATATAATATTGGTAATCTAATTGGTTGAATTGATTAGTTGCCATTTTACATGCTTAAATAAGATGTACCTTAGAATTCCCAACTGTTAGCCATGTTCTCGATCTGTCTATGATTAGTCTCATCTACATGTTTGTAAATAACCACAGCTAACTAGCTTAAGCTAACAACTAGGTCAACTACTACCCCGTAGTTAAACATATGTGATTGCATATAACAGCTAACTGCTACAGCTAAGTTGGTAGTTAGCCTATTCCATTAATGTTGAATGTATTTATGAAGGTTGTTGATGGTGGTTGGCGCTGATTAGCAGACATGATTCCGTCAGTCTGCCACAGGGCATCTGTGTTTGCTGATGCTGCTCACAACCACCAGTAGTGTATGACTGTGTGAGTGTGAATGCTTGATGGTTTCTGTGAAGCGCTTTGTGGAACAATGCTGATATACAGTTAAGAATGAGTAATTCGCTTTTGGTTTTTAAGAACAATTTGTAAAGCTATTTTTGAAAACTACAGGGGTGAATAATACTGTTTTCTTTTGCTATTTTCTTTTAGAATACTGTTTTGGAGTCTTTTTTTTTTTTTTTTTTCCCTCCATTTTCCTCCGATTTTCTCCCATCCCAATGTTAGTCGTATGCCAATTCCCAGTCCCTTCCTGGTCGCTGCGCACTTACCCCCCACAGTCAGATCATCTGGGAGAGTGGAGGCTACCACGTGCTTCCTCCGACACACGTCCAGCCAATCACCGCTTCTTTTCACCTGGCAGCGCGGATTCTCATCGAGAGGGCGTAGCGTGTGGGAGGATCACACTATCCCCCTCGAGTCCTATCCGCGCTTAGCAGGCGCCCCGACCGAACTGTAGGAGTCGCTGTTTACAACGACCCGGACCCACCCCGCCAGCTTCTCCCACCCTCTAATACAGCCAATTGTATTAGTGCAGACGGCCAGCCAAGCTGGTGACAACCCCGGAGCTGTGAGCTGGATTCGAACAGGCGAATCCAGCTCACAGCTCCAGGGCTGGTGACGAACGCAATCTCCGCTCGGCCACCTAACCGCCGACTGTTTTGGAGTCTTAATTTTTTTTATTTTTATTTTTTTTTATCCACTTTTTCTCCCATTTTCTACATTTTCTCCCATCCCAATTTCGTATCATCCAATTCAACCCTCCCCTGTCACGAACGCTGTTTCTTGCCTCCCACAAGCCGGCTGCAATGTGGACTAAGTCATACATAGCACAAGTCCCCTCCGGTACTTGAGGTAACAGCAGTCGCATCTTTTCACCTGCGCAGCTCGATCTCTCAGTGGCGAGGAGTAACGCGTGGGAGGCTCACGCTGCCCCAGACACTTCCTGATTCTACTGCGCAGGCACACCAACCGACCTGTAGGAGTCGCTGTCCACAATGCCCAATCCCCACCCATCAGTTTCCCACCCCCTAATACGGCCAATGTGTATTAGTATGAACGACCAGCTAAACTGAAAGCAATGTGGAGCGCTGGGCTCGAACAGGCGAGCCCAGCGTCTCCAGTATGTGTGGCGAGCGCCTTGCCCACTACGCCACGTAGCCGCCAATTTTTTTAATTTTTGTTAAGAATATAGGACAGGCATATATAAGCATTATGCTTCAGTCTGTACCTTTTCAGTCACTGTAAAATCAAATATTGTTAAATGATGGGGTATATTGTATTGTGTGAGATGATGACTGAATAAACTACTACTACTACTACTACTACTACTACTACTTTGGGTGTTTTCAAAAGGCTGAAAAACGCTGTATGAATTCAAGCCATTATTATTGATTGCTGATGTTCTTCTTATGCAGTTGACTCTGAGGAAAGAGAGAGCGCCCAATCCAGCACAGCTGACCCTGAGGGGAGAGAGAGAGCCCAGTCCAGACAGACAGACATACAGACACACAGAGAGAGAGACAGAGAGAGAGACACACAGAGAGAGGGAGAGACAGAGAGAGAGAGACACACACACACACACAGAGAGACACATACATAGAGAGAGAGAGAGAGAGAGAGAGAGAAAGAGAGAAAACAGGCTCTTGGAATGGGTGTCTGGGAGGAAGTGGGGGGTCTTTCAATGTTGATTAAACGGCAAGCAACTAATGTCATGAGTGCCAAATTAAAGGACAATAAATCCAATCTAACTGAAATTGTGTAGCACAGACCTTTCTATTAGGGATGCTCGATATTGGCTTTTTTACCGATACCGATATACCGATATTGTCCAACTCTTAATTTCCGATACCGATATCAACCGATACCGATATATGCAGGGTTTCCCGCCCCAAGAAATGGAATAATTTCAGGTAATTAACATTACATATCTCTTGTTGTGGAATTAACACAACATTATGCATACTTTTGACAATAAATAAAATCAGAATTGGTTCTTACTTGCTTGCCTGGGTAAATAAAGGTTATAGAAATGTAAATAAAATATTATTTCTTTAAAACCGATACCGATATTTTTCGATATCACATTTTAATGCCGATATCGGCCGATAATATCGGACATCTCTACTTTCTATAGATCAAAACCTCAATATTATTATGGTGTAGTTAATACTTCATGTATCCTTAATCCCTAGGCTAATGAGGCACTAAGATGTTAGTAAAAAAAAAACATATGCCAATGACGGGAAGTAACGGTATATGTATGTGTGTGTCTGTGTGTGTGTGCACTGTGCATGAGTGCACATCTAGGGGCGGTGTGTAGATTTGGTCTCCCTGATGTTGACTCCTTAGCCACAGCCTTGGGTTGTTTAATACTGGACAAGTGTTTCATAACGCCCGTTGTGTGGGCCGGTTTCGGGGCCAGTGCGTGGGCCGGTGCGTGGGCCGGTGTGTGGGCTGGTGCGTCTGAATGTCCCGGGCTGAATTTGTGTCCCAGTCCGCCACTGTGTACATGGGTACCTTGGTCGTGTAGTGTATCTTGTAGACCAGGCCCATTGCAAGTTGCTGTACTCTGTCGTCTACTCTAAGCCATCCTAGGTTGTCAAAGTGGGCAGGGGTGAGGTGGGTTCTAGGAGTAAGGTCAAGCAGTAGTCTGACCAGTTTGTTTTGAGATGTTTGTAATTTTGTTTTTAGCGCCTTTGAGGTGCTTTGGTACCATGAGGTGCAAGCATAGTCGTAGTACCCTTGTATGAGTGCTCCTGCCAGAGTCTTCAGGGTGTTCTTGTTTACCAGAGAGGAGATCCGGTACAAGAATCAAGTTCGTTGTTTGACTTTTTTTATTACATTGGAAGCCATTTTGTCACAGGAAAGATTACCCTCTAGGATGGAGCCCAGGTAGGTAATTTCATCTTTCCTTGTCACAATATTGTGGGTGACAATATTGTCACCCACTGTAACTGCAACATTGGTACCCACTTTCAAAAGGAAAATGCCAGATTTCTGTGCAGTGGTTGAACAGGTAAAACATTGGGAATTGTATTTTTGGCATGATATTACTACTTGTCTACAATAGCCACCACCTGTACTTGCCCGATGGGTAAGTGCTTTTGAGATATTAGTGTCAACTCCTGGTGTAATAGTGTATTGGTGTGTACTAGTGTCATAGTGTATTAGTGTGTAATAGTGTCATAGTGTAACAGTATGTAATAGTGTACTAGTGTGTAATAGTGCAATAGTGTAATGTCATAATGTAATAGTGTGTAATAATGTGCTATTGTAAGTGTGTAATATAATGCAATAGTGAAAGTGTCCTAGTGCAATATTGTGTAATATTGTAATAGTGTTCTAGGGTACTAGTGTGTAATCGTGTGTACTAGTGTAATATTGTGTAATATTTTGTAATAGTGTAATAGGAATAATGTGGGAGATCTGGTTTAATTGGTCTATGGTTGCCCCGCCCCCTACACTTAAGCCTCACCTAAAGCTACTAGAGAAAAAATGTGTGGAGATT
The DNA here is from genome assembly GCF_963971535.1 of Notolepis coatsorum. Classification (NCBI taxonomy): domain Eukaryota; kingdom Metazoa; phylum Chordata; class Actinopteri; order Aulopiformes; family Paralepididae; genus Notolepis; species Notolepis coatsorum. Next base: position 30,595,156 of record NC_140169.1, on the reverse strand, counting down.
TGTGCCTTTTTAATTGTTGATATATTTCTCATATATAAACACATACTGTAGCAATAGTTGTTCTGCAAATAGCAGCCGTTGTTTCTTCCAACATGGAGGACAAATTAACAGTGTAAACATTGTGTGAAAAGGCCTCTATGTTGTTTACAATATCGGTTCCATAAAAGCAAAACACAATAATTCACCGTCAACCATCTTTACCTCCTCCAGTCGCTTTCCATCCATCTCTCTCTCCTCTGTCAGTGTGACCACCTCCCTCTCTCTCTCCTCTCCTATTCTCTCCATCTCTCTCTCTTTGTCTCTCAGCCGCTGGAGTGTGTCCCGCCCCATCCCTGTCTCCGCTCTGGTAGTAGAAGAGAATAGAATAGAAAAGATCTAGACATGTGAGTGGGTGGATCCACCTTTTGTGACCATACAGCTTAGTTCAGTGTTATCCAGGGTCCTAACCCACCTTAGTTCAGTGTTATCCAGGGTACTAACCCACCTTAGTTCAGTGTTATCCAGGGTACTAACCCACCTTAGTTCAGTGTTATCCAGGGTCCTAACCCACCTTAGTTCAGTGTTATCCAGGGTCCTAACCCACCTTAGTTCAGTGTTATTCAGGGTACTAACCCACCTTAGTTCAGTGTTATCCAGGGTACTAACCCACCTTAGTTCAGTGTTATCCAGGGTACTAACCCACCTGGGAGGCTCACACTACCCCCGCCATTTCCTGTCTCTGCTGTACAGGCGTCCCCCAACCGACCTGTAGGAGTCGCTGTCCACAACGTCCAGATTACCACCCATCGACTTCCACCTGCTAACTCTGCCAATGAGTTAGTATGACGGCCGGCCCAAGCCGGAGGCAACGCCGACAGCCGGAGTCGAACCCGGTGTATCTTGCGTTGGTGACGAGCGAAATGTCCGCTGCGCCACCCAGCCGCCTATCTCTGCAACATCTTATATCCAATACATCTGATCTCTGTGCTGCTCTACATCTGATCTCCCCAACATTGTATCTCTGAGCTGCTCTACATCTGATATCCTCAACATTGTATCTTCGAGCTGCTTTACATCTGATCTCAACATCGTATCTGTACGCTCTACATCTGATCTCCTCAACATCTTATCTCTGAGCTGCTCTACATCTGATCTCCTCAACATTTATCTTTGAGCTGCTCTACATCTCATCTCTGAGCTCCTTTACGTCTTACTCTGGATCTGGGACAGAGTGGTTACCTGAGCTCCTCTACGTCCTCCTCCAGCCTGTCTCTCCCTCTCCCCAGGAATGACACAGTGTCTTCCAGTTGTTCATTCTCCCTGAGAAGCTCCTCACTCTCTCTCTCCGCTCTCCTGTGTTGGTCTGTGGTTCTCGACAGCTCTGCCTGGACGCCTCTGAGCTCCCCATACACCTGACTGTGCTGGACAGACAGCTGGAGGCAGCAGAGATACACACTTAAACACACTTAAACATTCCAACATGGCTGCCTGTAACCATTGGTACCCACTTTCAAAAGGAAAATGCCAGATTTCTGTGCAGTGGTAGAACAGGTAAAACATTGGGAATTGTATTTTGGGCATGATATTACTGTTCTACTGTGACTTGTCTACAATAGCCACCACCTGTACTTGCCCGATGGGTAAGTGCTTTTGAGGTCTTAGTGCCAACTCCTCGTGTAATAGTGTATTGGTGTGTAATAGTGTCATATTGTATTAGTGTGTAATAGTGTCATAGTGTAATAGTATGTAATAGTGTACTAGTGTGTAATCGTGTGTACTAGTGTAATATTGTGTAATAGTGTACTAGTGTAATAGGAATAATGTGGGGAGATCTGGTTTAATTGGTCTGTTTGCCCCACCCCCTACACTTAAGCCTCACCTAAGGCTACTAGAGAAGAAATGTGTGGAGATTTGTGCCTTTTTAATTGTTGATATATTTCTCATATATAAACACATACTGTAACAATAGTTGTTCTGCAAATAGCAGCCGTTGTTTCTTCCAACATGGAGGACACATTAACAGTGTAAACATTGTGTGAAAAGGCCTCTATGTTGTTTACAATATCGGTTCCATAAAGGCAAAAACAATAAATCACTGTCAACCATCTTTACCTCCTCCAGTCGCTTTCCATCCATCTCTCTCTCCTCTGTCAGTGTGACCACCTCCCTCTCTCTCTCCTCTCCTATTCTCTCCATCTCTCTCTCTTTGTCTCTCAGCCGCTGGAGTGTGTCCCGCCCCATCCCTGTCTCCGCTCTGGTAGTAGAAGAGAATAGAATAGAAAAGATCTAGACATATGAGTGGGTGGATCCACCTTTTGTGACCATACAGCTTAGTTCAGTGTTATCCAGGGTCCTAATACAATTTAGTTCAGTGTTATCCAGGGTACTAACCCACCTTAGTTCAGTGTTATCCAGGGTCCTAACGCACCTTAGTTCAGTGTTATCCAGGGTCCTAACCCACCTTAGTTCAGTGTTATCCAGGGTCCTAACCCACCTTAGTTCAGTGTTATCCAGGGTACTAACCCACCTTAGTTCTGTGTTATCCAGGGTACTAACCCACCTTAGTTCAGTGTTATCCAGGGTCCTAACCCACCTTAGTTCAGTGTTATCCTGGGTACTAACCCACCTTAGTTCAGTGTTATCCAGGGTCCTAACCCACCTTAGTTCTGTGTTATCCAGGGTACTAACCCACCTTAGTTCAGTGTTATCCAGGGTCCTAACCCACCTTAGTTCAGTGTTATCCTGGGTACTAACCCACCTTAGTTCAGTGTTGTCCAGGGTCCTAACCCACCTTAGTTCAGTGTTATCCAGGGTCCTAACCCACCTTAGTTCAGTGTTATCCAGTGTCCTAACCCACCTTAGTTCAGTGTTATCCAGGGTCCTAACCCACCTTAGTTCAGTGTTATCCAGGGTACTAACCCACCTTAGTTCAGTGTTATCCAGGGTCCTAACCCACCTTAGTTCAGTGTTATCCAGGGTACTAACCCACCTTAGTTCAGTGTTATCCAGGGTACTAACCCACCTTAGTTCAGTGTTATCCAGGGTACTAACCCACCTTAGTTCAGTGTTATCCAGGGTACTAACCCACCTTAGTTCAGTGTTATCCAGGGTCCTAACCCACCTTAGTTCAGTGTTGTCCAGGGTCCTAACCCACCTTAGTTCAGTGTTATCCAGGGTCCTAACCCACCTTAGTTCAGTGTTATCCAGGGTCCTAACCCACCTTAGTTCAGTGTTATCCAGGGTCCTAACCCACCTTAGTTCAGTGTTATCCAGGGTCCTAACCCACCTTAGTTCAGTGTTATCCAGGGTCCTAACCCACCTTAGTTCAGTGTTATCCAGGGTACTAACCCACCTTAGTTCAGTGTTATCCAGGGTCCTAACCCACCTTAGTTCAGTGTTGTCCAGGGTCCTAACCCACCTTAGTTCAGTGTTATCCAGGGTCCTAACCCACCTTAGTTCAGTGTTATCCAGGGTCCTAACCCACCTTAGTTCAGTGTTATCCAGGGTACTAACCCACCTTAGTTCAGTGTTATCCAGGGTACTAACCCACCTTAGTTCAGTGTTGTCCAGGGTCCTAACCCACCTTAGTTCAGTGTTATCCAGGGTACTAACCCACCTTAGTTCAGTGTTATCCAGGGTACTAACCCACTTTAGTTCAGTGTTATCCAGGGTCCTAACCCACCTTAGTTCAGTGTTATCCAGGGTCCTAACCCACCTTAGTTCAGTGTTATCCAGGGTCCTAACCCACCTTAGTTCAGTGTTATCCAGGGTACTAACCCACCTTAGTTCAGTGTTATCCAGGGTACTAACCCACCTTAGTTCAGTGTTGTCCAGGGTCCTAACCCACCTTAGTTCAGTGTTATCCAGGGTACTAACCCACCTTAGTTCAGTGTTATCCAGGGTACTAACCCACCTTAGTTCAGTGTTATCCAGGGTCCTAACCCACCTTAGTTCAGTGTTGTCCAGGGTCCTAACCCACCTTAGTTCAGTGTTGTCCAGGGTCATAACCCACCTTAGTTCAGTGTTATTCAGGGTTAGATTTTCAATTTCCCTGCATAGAGAGGTCACTTCTGATTCCACAGCCTGGAGACGGGACTGACTCTCTGATAACTCCAACTCAATCTGAAATTACATGGAGATAAAAAACATAAACACAAAAGTAATTAATGGAACAAACAGCAGACTAATGAGCGATTAAACAGGATAACGTTTCTGTTCCCTTTGCACACCCACAACTAGAAGCCTTCAGTGGCTTTAAAACCGTTCTCAAAAAGCAGGTCCTAGGCGATTCAAAGCTAAATGTTTACACTGCCCTCGACAGAGTGAATTTGATGGTTCTTTCTAAAGAATTAAAATTATCCTGAAAACGTCAAAACATAAATTCATGATATTATTTTAATAGGCTTTTAGGGGTATCATTTTTATTTGTATTAATTGTTTTTTATTGTATCAGATAATTTTTTACTGTATTTTATCTCCCTATGTTTTCCTCCCCCCTGCATGGTGGGGGGCCCACCCTCGCTTAACCCACAGGCTCTAACAAGTGCATGTTGTATCATGCACTCATACACCTACACACATCCAGGCATACACTCACCAGTACGTTTTACTCACAGAAATATGAAGGACCGCAAATGGAAATAGGCTGTAAGCTTTATTGTGTTTTTATCCTGTTGATAATGGTGAGCCTTATATGTATACTTGTATATATGTTTCATTATCAATAAAGATATCTATCTATATCTATCTATTATTTTTTGTTGGCTGGACCCTCAATGGGTCAAATCACTATCATATCATTGTATATGTTTGTGATTAGGGCTGGGCGATGACCAAAATATCATATCACAATATTTTCCTTAGTTTTGACGAACAGTATGTGATGGCATAGTTTTCCAGTACTAGTTACAACATGACATATTTTCTTTATGTCTTTATCTTGTAAATTGTAATACAATATAATATAATACAATTGTCATCATCAGTCTATTTTTGTTTACTTTTTAATACTGCTGCAATTAATATTTTTATTTATTATTATTATTTATAAATGTTTTACAATATGTATATATCGTGGATGATTTTCATGTTCTGTATACCTCCCAGCCCCAAGTGTGATCATATCACTCCGTACCTGCAGCAGCTGTGAGCCGAGTTCTCTCTTGTCCTTGGCCAGAGCTCCATTGAGGGCGGCCATCTTCTCCAGAGCATATCTGGCCTAGGGAGGGAGGGAGAGGGAGAGAGAGGGAGGGAGAGAGTGAGGGACACAGATTGAGAGACAGGTGTCAGCAGTATGCTATGCAGCAATAAGTGGAATTCACTAAAAACATTGTCATTTCTCGCCTGTACACGCTACTATTTTGAAATCACATCTATATTATCTGTATTATGTTTCATCATGAATGCATGAAAGGGGGGGTGGGTCGTTTTTTATGCTTTGATCGTCACCAACGGAATACGTTACACAGTAGATTACACACATACGCTCCGATCACAATGAAGGAATTATTGGATCAACGCAAGATTGATACCATATAGCCCTTACCTTGACTAGGATGTACCCCAAAAAGAATATTCCAATTATCTGATCAGCATTCCAAGTATTGATGTCGATCGTGTCGCCATCATAATCCACCAAAGAACATGAATCGGGAGTGTTTGATTCATATCAATCCATGCGTTACTTATAACCGCTTGTCATGCCAGACTAGGACAAGTCCGCCCGGACCTATATAATCGACGCACACCCAAATACACATAGTTTCAAAGGATGTGCAATACTGGCCGCAACCCACCAGGCGGCGGTATTGGACTTTTGCGATCTCAGACCCATTCCCAATGATAACACCAGGCTCACTGGATGGATAATGAATGGAAATATTGAATAAAAGAAATAACGACCAAAACCCGACTATACTCGGGTCTGGCGCTGAACGTTCGGTGAGTTAACCCGACTATCATCGGGTCTGGCGAGGAAAGTGTTAATAAACATTATGACATACATGTAGACATGTCATGTAGACATCATCCCAGTCTCAATGAACATCATACACCACCAGTGACTCCTCATGTTTAACCAAACTAATGACATTTTCAGATTGTTTTAATTAATTAAAATGTTAGTTAGTTCAAGTTCAAGTTCAAGTTTCTTTAATAGTTGTCATACAGAAGTACAGAATACTTTTATACAAAATGCTTCTTACTGTTATGCTCCAGAGACTGTGCTAGACAAGATAAGTATGAAATAAAATAAAATAGTATAGCATGTAAAAATAGTAAAAATAGAAGTCACAGTGTAGACATATGTACAATGTTCGATGCAGAATAGAAGTAACTGAGTTACCATACAATATACAATATACTATGCAATAGTATCATAGTTTCAGTTTCTTCTAAAGTCAAGCCTTTAACTAAAATATTTTTCCACAATTAGTTTTAGTTCATTAGTTTGTGTGTTTACTTTCTGCAAAGCGTCTCTGGCATCAGCAGCCTCTTCCTCAACTCTCTGTCTGTCCAGCTGCTTTCTATCCAAAGTCCCCTGTAGGAGGAGAGGAAGAAGAAGACAAATAAATAGGAATACATTTTAATTGAGATACATGCATAGTTTACTGATACAGGTAAATAATAATAAATAAAAAACGAACTAAATAGTTATGTAATAAATAAATAAAGACCTTGATAAATACATATTAAATACATGAATGGCTGAATACATAAATAAATGCATAGATGAATATAAAAAAATACATAGTTAAATACATAAAAGAATAACGGTTGAGCTTATAGGACTAGATATTACAATCCCTTAGATAATCAGCACTTTTTATTGAATGGGGTAGTGGTAAAAGCTTCACTGGGGTCTTCAGGTGGGCACCCTCCTTCATTGGTGTTTCGTTGACAGGCCCACGACACCTCCGAAGGGCTCAACGGCAACACCTGGCGTCCCATGTGTGCCCCCCTCTGCATTTTGCAGCCCAGTTGGGGTCCTTTCTCTTAATCCATAGCCATCTGCTGCTTCGTATGGCAGCCTCTGACAGTGGTTTGACAGCTTGTCGGAACGCCTGTCCTCGCACTCCCATCCCCTTAAGAAACTTGGTTGTGGACGTGGCAACAAATCCTCTAGATCCAACCTCAACCGGAAGCACCTGGGCACGCCAGCCGCGTTGTTCTGCCTCGGCTGCTATGTTGGAGTACTTCAGTCGTTTACGTTCATATGCTTCACCAACTGCAACAGTTAGTTCCACAATGAATACAGACTTCTGGGAGGTTGACCACAAGACCAGGTCCGGCCTGAGGTTAGTTGTAATGATCTCAGGCGGAAAGATTAGTTTCTGGTCCAAGTCAACCTGCATTCTCCAGTCCCGGGCAGTGTCCAGGAGGGTTGCCTCCACTCTTGCAGATGGCTTTGCTGGGAGCTGTCCTGCTCTTACAAAAGCAGTGGTGTTTGAGTGTCTAGGCATTAGGGGAGGGAGGGCATTGTTGGTAGTTCTCCTTCCTTCCAGGGTGATTGCCAGTTGTCTTAGGACCTGGTTGTGTCTCCAGGTGTAGCGCCCTTGGGACAAACTGGTTTTGCAGCCGGTGAGGATGTGCCTCAGTGTTGCAGGGGTTTGGCAAAGCGCACAAGGATCTTGTCCAAACCACTGGTTTAGGTTCTTGGGCGTCGGGAGAACATCATAGGTGGTTCTGATGATGAAGCTGGTTTGGCTTCCTTCCATCTCCCAAATATCCTTCTATGTGAGCTTACGATGCTCTAGGTTTTCCCAGCTAGTCCATTGGCCCTGTTTGGACTGTGAGACTGCCTTTGCCCACCTGTGTGCCTCCTCTTGTTGCCAAACCTGAGCCACCACCAGCTTTCTCCTCTGGGTTGATGTTGCCTTGTGCCATGTGGGTCGACTTGTCCCAAGTCCAAACCCACCTCTTCCATGCTGCACCTGTCCTACAATGTCTCCATGCCTGAGAGCAGATTTTGCTTGCTGTACGGCTTCAGATGGGATCCATTTCCTCCCAGTTGCCAGTCTGGGAGCAGCCGCTCGGATCACTTCATCTTGAGACTCGGTCAGGGTCATGTTCAGCCTCACTTTGGTGCATTTAAACTCCTCTATGAGGCTAGAGACAGGCAATTCCAGGGCCCCGTGTCCATACAAGCCGATGTTGCTGAGGCAACGCGAGGCCAAGCCACTTCTTGATGTATGAACTGACTGTCCTCTCCAGCTTCTCGACTTTGGTCATGGGGATCTCGTAGACCGTTAGAGGCCACATCAGGCGGGGGAGCAATCCAAACTGCAGGCACCAGAGTTTCAACTTTCCAGGGAGCAAGGTCTTGTCTATGCTGACAAGGCCTTTGATGGTTTCTTCCCTCAGCTGATCACTCTGGTCTGAGTCTTTGAGGCTCTTGACTGGCAGTTCTGACACCAAAGGAATGGGTGTATCCTTGATGTGGAACCTCTGGTCCACAAGTTTTCCTTTGACGATGGATATGCTCCTGGATTTGCTGGGTTTGAACTTCATCCGTGCCCATGTAATGTTGGCATGAAGCTTTCCCAGCAGATGTTTGGTGCATGCGAGGGTTGAGGTCAACGTGGTCATGTCATCCATGTAGGCGCGAATATGAGGTAGACACAGTCCAGATTGCAGACGTTCTCCTCCCACAACCCACTTGGAAGCTCGAATGACCACTTCCATTGCCATGGTGAAGGCTAGTGGCGATATGGTACATTCAGCCATTATTCCCACTTCCAAAGATTGCCATGATGTTGTGTATTCTGTTGTTTTGATACAGAATTGCAGATCTTGGAAGTAATTTCTCACCAGGTTTGTGATGGTATTTGAGATGTGGAAGAAGTTGAAGGCTGTCCAGATGAGAGAATGGGGGCCGGATCCAAAAGTGTTGGCTAGGTCCTGGAATAAGATGTGCAGGTCTCTTCCTTCCCTTTTGGCAGATTGGATTTGGTGCCATATCGTGCTTGTATGTTCCAAGCATCCTGATAAACCGGTTTGCTTTGTCCACATCACCTTCATTTGCCTCCACAGAATGCGTAAGATATTTGGGAAGTTTTTATACAGCCTGTATGGAACTCCATTTGGTATTGGAGCTGAAGCTGCCTTTGCCTTCCTCACTGCTTCCTCAACCTCCCTCCACATTGGAGGACAGTCATCCAGCTGGTGTTCTGGTTGAGGAATTGGTAGCATGTCTGGTGGTAGTTCCCTCTGTTCATATCTTTCGCTGTCTGTGTCAGTTGTTTTCAGATGGTCCTCAAACTCCCTCTTTGGCACCTTAAGTGACCCGCTCTTTTCCTTTGTGAAGAGTCCTTTCACAAATCTGAAGGGATCCTTGTAGAAGGATGTTCTCGCTCTTTCCTTCCTCTTGCGTCGAGTCCTGAGGTTTTCAGCTCTCCGCAGTCTTCCCAGGCATCCCTTCAGGTCTGTTTTCAGGAGGTCGATGCCCACTCTTTTCTCCAATGAGGCTCTCTTCCATTGCTTCCTCAAGACCCTTCTCTCTTTGACAAGGCGCTGGATTTCTTGCTGCCTTCTGGACTTGGAAGGGGTTGTTGGTGTCATGTCCTTCTTTCCTGTCTCTTTTGTTCCGAACCTTTCTGCTCCATAGAAGTAGATCAGATCGCCCATTTTATCCAGTTTCTTTTCCACTGTTCCTTTGATTCCGTCCAAGATTTTGATCAGGTCTGCATCGATTGTCGCCCACTCTTTCTTGCTGCTGGACTTTGGCCACTTGACATGAGGTCTGTGACCTTGCATGTTCTTCTCCAAAGAAGGTTGCAAGTGACTTGGTTCCAAGTTCTCTGATGTGCTTGAATTACTTTCAGCCACTGGGGTATTGATGCTCGGTGGACTGTGGGTTAAATCCTGCCATTGAGCTTCACTCGCCTGACTTGACCTTTCTCTCAGAAGATAATGGTCATTGCGAGGTCCCGGCCTCACTTTCTTCAAGCACTTCATCCGCCCTTGATGTATTCGTAGGCCTCTGATGGATTTTACCTTGGACCAGCCACAGCTACATACTCTGTGCTCCTGTGCTTCAGTTGATGTGCCGATTATCTGGTCATGTTCATTCCAGGGTCAATTAACGGGTGGTCAGCCGATGAGTCATCTTCCGCCCCCGCTCTCGCAGACTCTAGGGGTGTTTTTCTCTTTAGACTTTTCGTAGCAATGAGGGGTGGCTTTTGTGCACTTAATTAAGCGGCGGAGCCTGCCATCATGGATAGCTAGTCCATGACAGCCCCATTTGGGGTCTTTCCTTCCTGTCAGCTGTCTTTCCAAGCCATCACAGTCAGCATTCACATTGAATAAATATGAATAAATACATATATAACATAACAAATGCTGCTTTTTTATATAGCGCTTTTATCCAAAGCGCTTTACAATTTGTTACTCACATTTTAGCCATTCACTCACACATTCACACACCGACGGCGGAGGCAACCATGCAAGGTGCCAACCTGCTCATCGGGAGCAATTAGGGGTTAAGTGTCTTGCTCAAGGACACATTGACACGCTGCCCGGGAGGAGCGGGAATCGAACCGGGAACCTCCGGATTGCCAGACGACTGCTCTACCTCCCAAGCCACTGTCGCCCCTTCATGTTCAAATGAAAAAATAGAGGTACCTTCAGATCGGTAAGCTCCATGCGACTGTGTGTCTCTCTCTCACTGAGATGGACACTCTCCAACAAATCTGACTCCATGCTGAAATGACAGCAGAGACTAGTTATCAGTGTATGAGTGTGTGCTTGTATCTCTAAGTAAGCTGGGAGTTTTCAAGCTAACTTCAGTAAGGTATTGCAAGATTTTAGGCACCTACTTTTGAAGTGACTTAGTTCATCAGCATCAGATTAACCACGTGTTCTTTGTTGTCCTACCAGTGGGTGCGTCTATATGGTCTGTGTGGCTGAGGAGTCAGTTTGTCCATGTCCTGCTCTGCCTCCTTGTTGTGTTGCTCTATCATCCCCCTGGGTGGTAACTTGTTGTGTTGCTCTATGATCCCCCTGGGTGGTAACTTGTTGTGTTGCTCTATGCTCCCCCTGGGTGATAACTTGTTGTGTTGCTATATGATCCCCCTGGGTGGTAACTTGTTGTGTTGCTCTATGATCCCCCTGGGTGGTAACTTGTTGGGTTGCTCTATGATCCCCCTGGGTGATAACTTGTTGTGTTGCTCTATGATCCCCCTGGGTGATAACTTGTTGTGTTGCACTATGATCCCCCTGGGTGGTAACTTGTTGTGTTGCTCTATGATCCCCCTGGGTGATAACTTGTTGTGTTGCTCTATGATCCCCCTGGGTGGTAACTTGTTGTGTTGCTCTATGCTCCCCCTGGGTGGTAACTTGTTGTGTTGCTCTATGATCCCCCTGGGTGATAACTAGTTGTGTTGCTCTATGATCCCCCTGTGTGATAACTTGTTGTTTTGCTCTATGATCCCACTGGGTGATAACTTGTTGTGTTGCTCTATGATCCCCCTGGGTGGTAACTTGTTGTTTTGCTCTATGCTCCCCCTGGGTGATAACTTGTTGTGTTGCTCTATGATCCCCCTGGGTGGTAACTTGTTGTGTTGCTCTATGATCCCCCTGGGTGATAACTTGTTGTGTTGCTCTATGATCCCCCTGGGTGATAACTTGTTGTTTTGCTCTATGCTCCCCCTGGGTGGTAACTTGTTGTGTTGCTCTATGATCCCCCTGGGTGGTAACTTGTTGTGTTGCTCTATGATCCCCCTGGGTGATAACTTGTTGTGTTGCTCTATGATCCCACTGGGTGATAACTTGTTGTGCTGCTCTATGATCCCCCTGGGTGATAACTTGTTGTGTTGCTCTATGATCCCACTGGGTGGTAACTTGTTGTGTTTCTCTATGATCCCCCTGGGTGGTAACTTGTTGTGTTTCTCTATGATCCCCCTGGGTGATAACTTGTTGTGTTGCTCTATGATCCCCCTGGGTGGTAACTTGTTGTGTTGCTCTATGATCCCCCTGGGTGATAACTTGTTGTGTTGCTCTATGATCCCACTGGGTGGTAACTTGTTGTGTTTCTCTATGATCCCCATGGGTGATAACTTGTTGTGTTGCTCTATCATCCCCCTGGGTGATAACTTGTTGTGTTGCTCTATGATCCCCCTGGGTGATAACTTGTTTTGTTGCTCTATGCTCCCCCTGGGTGATAACTTGTTGTGTTGCTCTATGCTCCCCCTGGGTGATAACTTGTTGTGTTGATCTATGCTCCCCCTGGGTGATAACTCCGATAGATATGCATGAATGTATATAAAGTACAAAGAAAATATCAAACCTATGTAGCATGCTTGACATTGAGAACCAGGCTGATATAAGTCATGATGGTGGTGATAATCTGAGCTACCGTTTCTGTCTCTCTCTCTCCAGGTCGCTCATCTTCTCCTCTTCCCTCTCTCTGCTTTGTCTCAGTCTCTCGTTAATCTCATCCCCTCTTCTCTCAATCTCCTCCAACTGGCTCTGCAGAAAGACCACCGTCTGCATCTGCCTGGACAGACACACACACAAACACACGCACACCAGTGGAGGTTATTCAATGACAACACCTGAGGCAGAAATTCACTCATAATTATTATTAATTTACATATATATATATATATTTTTATTATTATTATTCTTTTTTTATTAGAAATGTGTTCTTCTGTAAAAGAATGCCAGTGAATTTTTTTTCTTCAAAAATGGCCAAGTGACAGCTCTGAGCTCTCTGATCAGGCCTGCTCCTAACTGCAGTAATGGCGAGCTGTCAATCACTCTATTGCAACTTTTCTGCACGGGTTGATCTTTTTATTCTATTATCCAATCAAAATAGGCTATTTGAGTCATCTAAGCCCCGCCCGTGCAGATTTGCGCGCGCCACTCACAAACGCGGGTTGAATGATTGACAGCCCTCAACGGTCTGACACTCAATCAGAGAGGAGCAGCGCAACATGGCCTATAGACCACTGCACTTCCGCGTTACATGGAGCTCGTGAGGAGGAGGGGGGCGGGGGTACGAAAGCGAGAGGGAATCAAATGAATGCGCTGCCTTCCCCCCCGAACCTCCGGGATCATCCCTATGTTCCCCGGGTCCTATGTTCCCCGGGTTCTATGTTCCCCGCTTCGATTGATTAATAGATTGAAAATGTTATTAATTTTTATTATTTTATTAATTATTAATGTCCGCCTTGTTTCGAATGGTTAAGCTTAGGCCCTCTTTCGAACTGGTTAAGGTTAGAGTTTGGAATCAGGGCTGGTGGTCTAAAATTTTCAATCAATCAATCAATCAAAGCGGGGAACATAGAACCCGGGGAACATAGGACCCGGGGAACATAGACATGCTCCCGAACCTCCCATGAGCTCAAAATACCAGAATTGTTTACACTTTCCATGGGATAAAAGAATGTCTCTTGAGTCGGACTTGTCACGATGGAGAAGCTGCAATATTCAACGGAAGAGAGATCGGTCGAGTGCTTTCTCACTGCTTTGGCTGTTGTGTGGTGAGTGGATTTAAAATATATATATATATATTTTAGTAGCTGTGTGTTGATTATGATTTAATTGGCCCGCTGTGGCCTTGCATGTGTAATACACACACACACCCGCTGTGTCAGTGACGTGTGTGTGGCTGAAATGCGTGCGTTTACTTTCGAATTACCCACGTACGGGTCACCAACACGGTTCCCGCGGGCACCAGGTAGCCCCCAAGGACCACATGAGTCGCCCGCGGCAAGCCTTACGTTTCTAATCAAATATTAATATCGCCGCGGGAAGGGGGGGGGGGGCATAATCCCACAGGACAATGCATTGGGAACTTGTGTCCCCAACCTCTCCTCTCCTCTCCTCTCTTAGGTATGAATTGAAAATGGGGGACACTGAAAGACCCTGAAAGACAAACGTCTTTCTCTGGTCTGCATCCCCTTAACAATTGTGTGTATTGAGCCGTACTGTATTGTACCCATTCTGCAATCTGTTAAATAAAGTTTTCATTCATTCATTCATTCATTGTCCTTGTGTTACATAAAACCCATATGTGGCCTCATGCAGAGGAAGGTGGTAAATACATGTTAGATATTCCAATGTACAGTTTTGCTTGTACAGTTGTACAAGCATGTACCATTGACTCAGAATGGTCTGTTTTATTGAAATCGTCACAGCAGTATAGTTTGTTTATACTTCAGAAGTATGATATTTAAACATGGTCCCCAAAATGAATGGAAGGTAATGAGGAGCCTGACACCTGGGAGGAATGTGGGTGTTGCAGCCTTGGGGATGTTTTAAAAATATTATTTAATATATAATATAATATAATAATTTGTGCTTCACCAAGAAATTTGGTCAGCAGCCGCCACTGACGCACACACACACACACACCACACACACACGACAGACGCAAACACACATATACAGGCACGCATGCATACACGCACACACAGAAATGCATACACATTTAACATAGGGTCTATGAGGTGACGGTCTTGTGGTGTTGTGATGGGTGTGTGTGTGTGTGTACACTAGGGATGCCCCCCGGACCCCGGTTCTAAACGGGAACCGGTACTGAATTAGAAAAAAACGGAGTATTAATAAGCTCTGACGTTATCGGTACTGCTATCGATACTCGAGAAATTATTATTATTATGAGGTTTTTTTCGAGGAATTTAAACGTTGCGAACTATCTCTCCTCTCTCTGTCTCTGCACGAGAAGCGAGCCGCAGCGAGCCATTACACACACTTGTCGCGAGCCGCTCACACTCACACACAACACGGGTAGGGATGTGCCTGTCCATCAGGGACGTGCACAGGACTTTAGAGGGGCAGGTGCTCAAAGGCTGAAAAGGGCACTACACTTGTGTGTATATATTAACCGAGCGCGCGTAGCGCGCAAGCACGATTTTTAAGGGCCCTTTTCGGGCGGGGGGCCCCCTTTTTATGCTTTTTTGGGGGGTTTTGGTGATCAAATATTGAATATTGAACTATAATAATCAGTGCAGGAGCTCACTTATCCTTGAAAGACACTTTTATCACTGACTTAAAGGCCCATACATCTCCATAAATGTCCATAAGTGCTTACCCTACAGCCCCAAGAAGTGCTGTATATTCTGTATTGTTTAATATAAATACATTTTTCATTCCAATCCCGATTTGTATTTGAGATTCCCAAATCCCATCGGACTTGACTTCTTCGTGTCTCTCAATGAGTGTAATACCAGCATTCAACTGTATGCGCCACAGCGGTTTCTATCATCATCATCATCACCACCCACGCTATGCATAAAATATATAGGTCCGCGGAGGAGGCCGTGCAAACTGCAATGGAATATGGGGCATCTCTCTCTCTGTCCCTAATATTTTGATTCTATCCTGACATTCTTCAGTTGGAAGGGCAGTCTATATGCGTAACGGTAAAAAAAATAAAAAAATAAAAATGTTTTCTTTTTTTTTTCAAAAAGGGCACTTTTTTGATGAGGCTCAAAAAGGCAGGTGCTCAGGCACCCCTTGGCCTCTATGTGTGCACGTGCCTGCTGTCCATGGCTAGCTACGTTAGCTATGGAGCTAATATAGTGTACCATCCAGGAACACTGAAGCTGACTGGCGTTGACGTTATGCAGAGTTCATACTACACTACATGTATGGACTCGACATAACGTTAGCGTTACTCCGTTTACATGAAGTGTTTAATTAGCAGCAATCTGTTCTGTTGTTGAACATTTAACGTTAGCGTGGCTAGCTACGTTAGCTACGGAGCTAATAGAGTGTATCATCCAGCAACACTGAAGCTGACTAACGTTAGCGTTATGCCGACTCGCCGAGTTCATACTAAACTACACTTATGAACTCGACAAGCGTTGAAGTTACTCCGTTTCCATGAAGTGTTTAATTAGCAGCAATCTGTTCTGTTGTTGAACATTTAACGTTAGCGTGGCTAGCTACGTTAGCTACGGAGCTAATAGAGTGTATCATCCAGCAACACTGAAGCTGACTAACGTTAGCGTTATGCCGACTCGCCGAGTTCATACTACACTACACTTATGAACTCGACATAGCGTTGACGTTACTCCGTTTCCATGAAGTGTTTAATTAGCAGCAATCTGTTCTGTTGTTGAAAATTTAACATTAAGGTAGGTATACGACGCACTTCCGGCGAGGACAGGAAGCCGTCAGGAAATCGCTGTAGTCATTTTGTTGTCTTATTAACTAAAAGATTTTAACAAAATAAAAAGCAGCAGCACTATTGCATAACTGAGTCATGTTTGCTATGTATTTCTTTCTTTAGGGGAGTAGGACATTTGTTTCACAGTTTTAGCATGATGTTTTATAGATTGATTGATTGATTGAAAACTTTATTAACAGATTGCAGAATGGGTACAATATAGTACAGCTCAATACACACAATTGTTAAGGGGATGCAGACCAGAGAAAGACTTTCGTCTTGTTTACATCAGGGTCCCCAATTTTCAATTCATCAGGACATATATGACATACATGACATACAGATAGACAGTACTGCTACATCTATATATTTATGACATACCAGATTTGCAAATACAGTACTGTTTGTGATACAAAAAGAGTCCAGAAAAGGGAGTATATACAATATTTGATGTAAAAACTGTACATTGGAGGAGGTTGGGTGGGGTTGTGTGGGGGGGGGTTGGGTAGGGAGGGGTTGGGGGGGGGGAACACTGTACAACTGTACAAGTAAAACTATACATTGAGATATTGACAACCATACTAGGTAATTTACATTGGAGGGGGTTGGGGGGGGGGGGGGGGGGGGCACTGTACAAACAAGCAAAACTGTACATTGGAATATTGACAAAACCATACTAGGTAAATTACTGTACATTGGAGGGGGTTGGGTTAGGACATTTACAGGGGCCAGTTTCGAATTGCAGTCTCCCGTAGGTGTTCCTTGAGAGTGGTTTTGAAAGTGGGTAGTGATTCACATTCCTTTACAGCTTTGGGTAGGGCGTTCCACATTGATGTGGCATAATTGCGAAACGTGTTTAGTCCCTTGTTTGAGCCGAATCTGGGTTTAACATGATTTGTGGAGCTCCCTCTGGTGTTGTGATCGTGGTATTCACTGACCTTTGGGAAGTATTTTGACATGTACATGGGTACCTTGTCATGTAGTGTATCTTGTAGACCAGGCCCGTTGCTGTACTCTGTCGTCTACTCTAAGCCATCCTAGGTTGTCAAAGTGGGCAGGGGTGAGGTGGGTTCTGGGGTTCACGTCAAGTAGTAGTCTGACCAGTTTGTTTTGTGATGTTTGTAATTTTGTTTTAAGCGCCTTTGAGGTGCTTTGGTACCAAGAGGTGCACGCATAGTCGTAATACCCTTGAATGAGTGCTCCTGCCAGAGTCTTCAGGGTATTCTTGTTTACCAGAGAGGAGATCCGGTACAAGAATCGAGTTCGTTGGTTGACTTTTTTTATTACATTAGATGCCATTTTGTCACAGGAAAGATTTGCCTCCAGGATGGAACCCAGGTAGGTAATTTCGTCTTTCCTTGTGACAATATTGTCACCCACTGTAACTGAGAAGCCGTCGGTCTTGCTGAGTTTGTTATTTGAACTGAAGAGAATGGACTCTGTTTTGCCCATGTGTAATGATAGTTTGTTATCAGCGAGCCATATGCAGATTTTGCCTAGTTCCGAGCTGAGGGTTTTTTCAACCTGCAACTTGTTCTTGTCAGAGACCAGCAGGGCTGAGTCGTCCGCAAACAGGAACAAGTTGCAGTCACAGGCTGACGACATGTCATTTGCATAAATTAGGAAGAGTAGCGGCCCTAGTATGCTTCCTTGTGGAACACCACAGCTCACTGTCAGGGGGGGGGGATAGAGTACCGTTTACCTCTACCATCTGTTCTCTCCCCTCCAGGTAGGATTGCATCCAGCTCACTGATAGACTATCAAAACCAATTGCTTTTAGCTTGTCAATCAGAATGGAGTGATTGACAGTGTCGAAGGCCTTTTGTAGGTCCAGCATGACCATGCCGCAGTATTTGCCCGCATCCACCTCTTGTTTGATGTGGTCGTTCAAATAGTCTATTCTAAGCCATCCTAGGTTGTCAAAGTGGGCAGGGGTGAGGTGGGTTCTAGGAGTAAGGTCAAGCAGTAGTAATGGTGGCCAGGTTAAACACAGGTTTTTGTTTTTTAAGAGGGGGGATTTGATTTGATTGAAGTTTATTTCAAATATGCAACACAACAAACAAATATCAAGTACAGATATAGCCTTAAGCCGTTCAAATAATAAATTGTAAAACAAATGTTTATTTAAATAATAATCTAAAAGAACCGATAAGAGTATCGATAAAGTACCGAACCGTTAAGCAGTATCGATAAGAGTAGTAGTATCGATAAAATCCTAACGATACCCATCCCTAGTGTACACCCACCTTGTCAACATGTCTTGTGTGTGTGCAAGGTCTTTTCTTGTAGTCTGCGTCTGTGTATGGAGCTCCTCGGTATCTTCTTCTAGCTGAGTGATTGTCTTCTCCAGGGCTTCTCTCTCCTCTTCAGACCTCCTTATCAATACATCCGCCTCCTGGAAGAAAAACACATACTGTCTGTCTGTCTGTCTAGCTCTCCATCTACTTACCTTGCTATCTATCTATCTCTCCCTCTATCTAGCTCTCTACTTCTCTGTTAGGCCTTTCACACCGGCCGGGCTCCGTGCTGGAGCCGGTTCCCGAACGTAATCTCGCACCGGCCGGCACGTTTACAGAATATTGGTTCAGAACGTGACAAATCGGTGCTCAGCTGGCACAGAATTTTTTTAGTTTTTTCCTCGCAAACCATGACATCATCAGTGGGCCTGTCATATTCGAAATTAAGGGGGGCTTGGGGCAAAATGCCCTCGAAAATTTACCAAATGCCCTCGAAAATCAGTTAAGGGGGGCAAGAAAAGCCCCAGACAGTTTACTAATTATATATATATATAATTATATATATGATCTACAGTGCAAGCATTTCACTCGTATTTGCCCCTAATAATATGTGTGTGTGAACCGGAAAAATCATTTACTCGCAGTGTGCGAGTGAAGATTACAAACAGCTCCGCTGTTAATAGTTCAGAAAGTACAAGTCCCACATTCCACAAGGCGCATAAACGTCCAATCACAGTAGAGTTTCCTGCGGTGACGCGGCTGGTTTCATGCGAGTGAAAGGAAATGAGAACACAGTATGCGCTGGAAAACAAAGTCACGGTACCGGCATAGGCAAGTTATACATTCAGAATCAGACAACGCAAAAAAGAGACTAGGAGAAAGAGGAACCCGGCGAGGCAGCTAATGTTACTGAGGCGGATAACGTTAGCAAAGTTAGCACATGCACATACACGCACACTGTGGGCCAGCCAGTGACTTTGGTGGTGTGTGCTATTGCACAGATGTGTGTCCCGTTTGCACACGCACATACACACATACGCACATAGTAAGCCATCACTGGGAACGCTCAGAGGAAATGGGGGCTGAGAATATCTGTGTCTATCTGTGTGTGTGTGTGTGTGTGTGTGTGTCTCTCTCTCTCTCCCTCTCTACATCTCTCTCTCCTGAACCTATTTCATTCAAAAGGAAGACATTGATGGACAGTAGCTATACGTATAAATTATAGCTCAGTTGCATTACACACACTTCTGCAGTCCCTCCCGCCGTCCCTCTCTCTCTCTCTCTCTCTCTCTCTCTCTCTCTCTCTCTCTCTCTCTCTCTCTCTCTCTCTCTCTCTCTCTCTCTCTCTCTCTCTCTCTCTCTCTCCCTCCCTCCCTCCCTCCCTCTCCTCGCTAGTTCTCCGCCTGTCAAACCCTGTTTGAGGAAGTGTCGGGTTACACTATGCCTACGTCCCCGACACACACGCAGTCAAGTTTGTGTATGTGTGTGTCCCCGACGAGGGAGAGATGGCGCACACACATTACACACACTTCTGCAGTCCCTCCCGCCGTCCCTCTCTCTCTCTCTCTCTCTCTCTCTCTCTCTCTCTCTATCGCTCTCTCTCTCTCGCTTGTTTTCTGCCTGTGAAAACCCGTTTGAGGAAGTGTCGGGTTACACTGCACTACAACCATAGAGGGGGCGTTACTGCAGATCAATGCTATGTCGACGTCACAGAAACCGTCAAATCAGAACAGTTTAGTTGAGTGAGGGAAGATCTTGTGAACTCGAGACTAGACTGATGAGTCAATATGGTAATTAGAGACACAGACCCGTTGATACTAACCTGTATTATTACTATAGAACCATGCTAAACACAGAAAAAAGGCATTTATAATGCATGTCCCCTTTAAATCAACTTTCCAGCCCCCTGTCAACTGTCAAATGATGTCAACTGTCAACCTGAGTTAACATTCAGTATTCAATATGTAAGGGATAATGTATAGCTACGAGGTCATTGTCGCAAAATAATTGACCGACACAACGTTCTGGAACGCAGTGAAGGTCAATTATTTTGCGACAATGACCGAGTATAGCTATACATTATCCTGCTTATTACATGGCTAATTTACTAACAATATACCTAATAAATTTTACACCATCGACAAGACGAGATCAAATGCAGATGCAGTTGTTCTGTGGCTCCTCTGTCATCGCCGGCAGCCGGCAGGTGTGTGGTCTGATTGCACCTGATGTAGTGCAGCTGTGCGTAATGGTAATGCTTAGCTTTCGTGACTGCGATCAAAATGCTTGATTGCTATTGGTCAATAGCGCTATGTTGCCCCTAACAGCGGTCATTATTGCGCGTTGCCCATGACAGCGGTGAATTATCGAGAAATAATTGACCGCTGTCAGGGGCAACCGAGCGCTATTGACCAATCACAATCAAGCATTTTGGCGAATGTTAAAACGCCATGTAATAAGGTCTGATATTAACATTCAGTATTCAATATTGTCTGATTCAATATTAACATTCAGTATTCAAGTAGAACAGCTAGCTAGCCGTTGTGGACACTCACCTTTCCACAGCAAAATGCTAGGCAAGGCAATCTATGTTGTTTAGTCAATCTATGTTGTTTAGTCTATCTGTTCAGTACTGTTCAAGATGCACAATGAGATCTTCTGAGATAATTGTTGAAGATACACAAATGTTCTAGAATGTTTGATTATGACATCATACTGTGACATCACAAATGTTTTAGAATGTTCTATTATGACATCATACTGTGACATCACAAATGTTCTAGAATGGCGGCTAAGTGGCGCAGTGGGCGCTCGCCACTAACGCAGGAGATGCTGTGTTCGAGCCCAGCTCTCGGCATTGCTACCGGCTTGGCTGGTCGTTCATACTAACATTAGGGGTGGGAAAGCCGGTGGGTGGGGATTGGACGTTATGGACAGCGACTCCTACATGTCGGTTGGTGCGCCTGTACAGCAGAATCAGGAAGTATCGGGGGCAGCGTGAGCCTCCCACGCGTTACGTCTCTGAGAGATCGCGCTGTTCAGGTGAAAAGATGCGACAGCTGCCTCCTCGTGTACCGGAGGGGACACGTGATGCAAGGCTTGGTCCTCACTGCAGCCGACCAGTGGGAGGCATAGTCTAGCAACATTCGAGACGGGAGGGGAGAATTGAAGGGAGAATTGGCGAGGCGAAATTGGGATGGGAGTTAATAGTAAAAAAAGGAGAAAAAGTAGATACAAAAAATTCTAGAATGTTTGATGGACATCATACTGTGACATCACAAATGTTCTAGAATGTTCTATTATGACATCAGACTGTGACATCACAACGGAACATGTTTGAGTTCCATTTGAATAATATAAATAATGTTTGGTAAGGCTGTCCCCAAAACCTGTTTTTGGGATTCAAACTTCGTCAGGGTTCTTCGAACAGACGTTCGAACCTTTGTTTTTAACAATTTTTTTTTTATAAAAAAACAAAATGTATACTTTTTTTTTTTTTTTTTTATCCTCAAACTAAATCCTTAATTTGAATAAAGTTATTCAAACTTCGTCAGGATTTTTCGAACGGACGTTCAAACATTCGTTAAAAAATTTTTAATAAAAAAGATTTATATATAAAGAAAATTAAATTGTATCCTTAAACTAAATCCTCAATTTTAATAAAGTGATTCAAACTTCGTCAGGGTTTTTAAGGTTTTTTAATAATAAAAAGAATTATGTAATTTCTTTTATAAATTATTTTATTATTATTTTTTTATATCCTCAAACTAAATCCTCAATTTGAATGAAGTGATTAATCTGATTAAATTAGTCTTTTTTCTTTTATTACTTTGTTAGTGATGTAATCAAAAATAACACTTGGAACAAATTTTTTTTATAATACGATTTTCCTCTCCATCCCTCGCACCAGGTTACGGACTTTCGGGGACAGAGCCTTCAGCGTGGCGTCCCCTAACCTCTGGAACTCTCTCCCCCCCGAAATCCGCAACGCCCCAACCCTGGACACCTTCAAATCTGCTCTAAAAACACACCTCTTCACCAAGGTTTTTCCCCATCAGTTAGTTTAGATTAGATTAGGTCCATTATGCATTATCCCTTACCTTCCCTCATCCCCCTTTTTCCCCCTATTTCCCTAGCCCTATTTTTTTCCTGATTGTGAAGCAGCCTTGGGTTCTATGAAAGGCGCTATATAAATTTAATTTAATTTTTAAAATTTTAAATATTATTATTATTATTATTGTAGATAACTGTGGCAATTCTAGAGTTAATACATGTAAACATTTGTATTCATTGATAACCCAAAAAAAACATTATCAACTTGAGGAGAGAATGTGTATATCTGTGTTTTCTTTGTGTACACACTTACCGCCCATAATGGGAGTAGGTATGCGTTACTGATAAATTGTTTCTGCTTGGGGAGAAGTCTTGGTTTTGGGGAGAGTAATACTTAGGGTTTCCAACCTGCTCTACTTCTAAAAACAAAACAGTGAACAAAATTTGTATTTTAGCAGCTTTAGGGGCTACAGGCGTGTAGTTCACCAGTTTGATAAGAATCTATTATTTGGGAAACAGAAAATACTCTGTTACACTATAACCACTTGTAGGGCGATATGGCCAAAAATGATATCGCGATAACGATATCGATAACAATATCATATCACGCGATATCCATAATTATCGATATTGTTATAAGTATTAAAAGAAAAAATATATATATATTTTTTTAACGGTTCCCGGTCGCGGCTCACGGCGACGTGATGAAGTGACGTCATCAGTTTGTGCCTCTCTGTATCGAAAACTTAGTCCATATCCGGGTTTTTTTCGGCGTGGCATTATGACGTGTCCTTGAAACTACACGCTACTTTTTATTTTGTCTTGATAAACCAATAAAAGAATGAACCAGGATCATTTCAATTCAATGCTAAATTAACTTTTACGCACGCGTAAAATGTGCCAGATATAATTTTACATGCGTTACATTTTTATCAATATCTTGGTCATTTTTTTAGCTAGAATGAAACAGAAACATTTGGGAGGAAGTGACGAAGGAGGCGGAAGTTTACTGCCAGAAAGGAACAGTAGAATAAGTCTCCATGTGCGCAAAAAGTTTGTCTAAAAGATAATTTCTGTGGGACAACACCGTTTTTTCAGTAGTTGTAGTTTATAGTTAGTAGTTCGACTTGTATAGCAGTAGTAGTAGTTGTAGTAGTAGCAGTAGTAGTAGTAGTAGTAGTAGTAGTAGTAGTAGTAGTAGTAGTAGTAGTAGTAGTAGTAGTAGTAGTAGTAGTAGTAGTAGTAGTAGTAGTAGTAGTAGTAGTAGTAGTAGTAGTAGTAGCAGTAGTAGTAGTTGTAGTAGCAGTAGTAGTAGTAGTAGTAGTACGACGTTGATGATCCATCGTTTGTTGGTGATCCATCGTTTGTTGGTGATGGTGACGAAAGGTCCACTGATCATGACGACAATGAAAGGTAAAGACACTTATTTTGGACTTTGATTGCTTTTGTTTTTGTCAAACTTGTTGGGAAAGGTAAAGAAAGGCTTTCACATGATAAGTGCACATGATGAATGCACAAGTACATGATGAATGCACATAATAAGTATACATGACAAGTGTACATGATAAGTGTACATGATGAATGTACATGACAAGTGTACATGCTAAGTGTACATGATAAATGTACATGATAAGTGTACATGATGAATGTACATGACAAGTGTAAATGCTAAGTGTACATGATAAATGTACATGATAAGTGTACATGATGAATGTACATGACAAGTGTAAATGCTAAGTGTACATGATAAATGTACATGATAAGTGTACATGATGAATGTACATTACAAGTGTACATGCTGAATGTAAATGACAAGTGTACATTATAAATGTACATGATGAATGTACATGACAAGTGTACATGATGAATGTAAATGACAAGTGTACATTATAAATGTACATGATAAGTGTACATGGTGAATGTACATGATAAGTGTACATGGTAAGTGTGCATCAAGAGATTCCTTGTTGAATGTTGAAAATAATGTGCTTTTTTGTTGTATGAGCAGTGTCTTATATGTACAATGTGTGTGCCATTTATGTGCAGACATGATGAGCAGCCTGCTCCAGTCCGACGCAGGACAACCCAGGCCAGGCCAAGACGTCCAGCCCAGGCAGGAGATCAGGCAGGAGATCAGGCAGGAGATCAGGCAGGAGATCAGACGCCCTGGAAGACCGACAGTGATCCTGATCCAGCCCCTCAGCCCCTCCGGTTCATGCCGTGCAGACCCCCAGGACCGCAGCTAGACCCCATGCCACGTATACACAGGTAACACCTGTCAAAAGGCGTTACAGTTTGACAGGTGCAATTTTTTCTTTGGATACGCCTCAGGCATCCTGCACTCTATATGACTGCACTCTAGTCATATGTGTACTGTATATATGTATATTGAATATCCCACAATTTAATTATTTAGTAATTTTTTACTTTTTTACTGTAAAACTTTTTTTTTTTACTTTTTTTTGTAAAAGAAATTACCTTTACTGACTTTTTGTAAAAAAAAAAAAAAGCATGCTGGTGATCATTTCCAGTTGAGAATCAAAATTTCGTCTGTGTTTATTACCTGTGTATGGAGAAAATAATGCTTTGTAAATTGAATTCTGATCTGTTCTCTTTTGTTTATGTAAATATGCTACCTGAGGGTGCATTTCCACTGTTTTATATCCTTGATTTGATATGTTTGCATTGGTTCATACTAAAAATAACACATTTTCTCAATCCGATTTTGTGTTATGTGTTGTACATTATGCAGTATACAGTATATACAGTATTATACAATATGAAAACTAACTGTCAGGTCATATATGTGAGGCTGTGCTGAAAAAAAAGATACCAAACATACCATGGTAAAACATTTTAAAATGGGAATTATACAATTTAAATCAAAATTAGCCAAAACATATGAAATATCCCAAGACCCAGAACAGATGTATGTTTATTTTGCAGCAATTATTTGTCGTTGCCGCCATCTTTAGGGTTACAGCCCCTCACACTCCAGTGCTCAGGCTGCAGCTGGTATTTTACATTAGAAAGCAAACAAAATAAATGGACAAGAGAAAAATAAATCTCAATTTGGTCAGTATTGTCATTTGGACAAGCAAAGCCATTACTTTAAGTTGCAGGTAAGAAAGACAAGTCTGTCCACTGTTTCTGGGTTAAAAAAAAGAATTATAATAATAATCGATATTTTTCTTCTTCTCGATATCGATTATTTAAATATATTGCGATAATTATCGTTATCGTTATATCGCTCAGCCCTAACCACTTGAATGTGTAAACATAGTGTGAACAATATGTATATATACCATCCAGTGGCGGCTCTACCACTAGGGGCGCTAGGGCGCCGACCCACCTGCTGGCCAGCTGCTGTTAAATCAGAGAACAAGACAATAAAACTTTTTCGTTTTTGTGTTTTATACCCCTATAAATAATATAAACATGTTTAAAATTAATAATATTTACTCATTTTAAGTATGTTTGTATTTCCAATGCACAATATAACGTTATTATCTAAATTAAAAAAACATCGTTTTCATGGGCAGGAAGTGACGTTTTTTTTTATTTTTTCGTATTTCTCGCCCGGGCAAGAAGCGATAGCGCTCTGCGTGCGTGTCACAGTTTGATCGCTGTCTCCGTCACAGCCAATCAGTGCATACGGCGTTGTGCGTTGAAATATGACTATTATGTTGGAATCCGAGCGCGATTTGAAGCGGTCTAGCCAGCAGCGTGTGAACTTCCGTGAAGAATTTCCATAGCCGCATTTCGCGGAGACGCTCTCTGATTGGCCGACGCGATGCCAGTTTTTTTCCATTGCCGCATTTCTCGGGGCGCCAGGTAGTTTGCAGGCTGTTCGAGGCGGAAATGGACAAAGACACAGCTCTTGGCTAACTAACAACAAGCTATATTATGGAGGCAGTGTGGAGGGACATGTATGGACAATGGATGGACATCAACACAGGCTGGATGGACAATGCCATGGAGTGGATATACTTTATCAACAAGCCAACAACAAGGTAGATTAGCGATCTTAACTCTAGTTTAATACATGATACGTTGTCTACTGATGCCGCATAACGTTGTAACTAGCTGTTAGCTCCGTTAGCTTAGCTGGCCACTTAGTGCATGGAAACGGAGTAACGTTAACGTTTAAACGTTATGTCGAGGTCATACAATACTACAGTCGACATAAGGTTAACGTTACCCCGTTTCCATGAAGTGTTTAAATAGCAGCAATCTTGTTGAAAATGTAACTACTAAAATGCTCTCTCGCTCTCGCTCTCTCTCTCTCTCTCTCTCTCGCTCTCGCTCTCATTTCGCCGCATGTGGGACATAACCACTCAGACAATGAATGGTAACTTGTTTAAAATAACGAGCTTTACAAATGTGTTTATCATTGAATGGATCTGACATCATCTGAGAGAGAGAGAGAGTGAGAGAGAGAGAGAGAGCGAGAGAGAGAGAGAGAGCTGTGCGTGTTTGTGTTGCTGCTGATGCATAATGAATGAATGGTGAGTTGTTTAAAATGACAACATACATGTGTTAATTATTTGATTTGATTGATCCGAGAGACAGAGAGATCGTCTATGTTTGAATGAATGAATGAATGAGAACTTTATTAACAGATTGCAGAATGGGTACAATACAGTACGGCTCAATACACACAATTGTTAAGGGGATGCAGACCAGAGAAAGACGTTTGTCTTGTTTACATCAGGGTCCCAGATTTTCGATTCATATCGATAGTTTAATAGCTAGCCTTGGCTCGTTTAACAATATGCA
Source organism: Notolepis coatsorum (assembly GCF_963971535.1). Taxonomy (NCBI): domain Eukaryota; kingdom Metazoa; phylum Chordata; class Actinopteri; order Aulopiformes; family Paralepididae; genus Notolepis; species Notolepis coatsorum. The sequence goes on along the minus strand of NC_140169.1, from coordinate 30,567,976 downwards.
AAATATGTGTACAGCCCTGTACTCATACTGAAGTTATTCTTGGTATATAATAGGTCTGATTGTGTAACGAATCGATTCCACGTCGCGCTGTGTGTGAGAGAGAGAAGGAGAGAGGGAGAGATCTGCCTGTGTTTGTAGACGGGCGAGTTTTGTTTCTAACTTTTCTATTTATATTATGTTTCAAGTTGTGAATTAGAGTCTAGACTATACTTTATTTGACTGGTTGTGTGTTGTTGTAGTAACAGCTGAGCGACTCGTTCATAAGAGCCGATTCATTGCAGTGAGCGTGAGTCGAATCGCGGTACTGTACTGTACAAAATATTTGGTATAGCGCCCCTAGTGGCGAAGTACCCAGCGGCCGCTACTGATACCATCTTATACATCTTTACATTATTGTTTTCAAAGGCATTTTTTTTTGGTCTCATGAGTGTTTTACAAAGGTGTGAGAGAGAGAGAGAGAGAGAGAGAGAGAGAGAGAGAGAGAGAGAGAGAGAGAGAGAGAGAGAGAGAGAGAGAGAGAGAGAGAGAGAGAGAGAGAGAGAGAGAGAGAGAGAGAGAGAGAGAGAGAGAGAGAGACAAACAGACACGATATAGACAGACAAATGATCAACCATATATCCTTTGCTATTTTAAGCTTGTTCTGGAAGAAATTACTGTGAGTGTCAACCTTTAGTAAAGTCCTGTCTTTAGTTATCCTAAATAAATCTTATACAATTGATATCTTAATTATAACTTATTAACCTTAGTTGTATAGTGCATAATGAAACGTTTGTCAATCTGTATTGTAGAATGGGCATTCATTCAAGTCAAAGTTAATTTATCATGGCTGATTCCATCATTCCAAGCTGAGAGAGAGAGAGAGAGAGAGAGAGAGAGAGAGAGAGAGAGAGAGAGAGAGAGAGAGAGAGAGAGAGAGACACACACACAGACAGAGAGAGAGAGAGAGACACAGACAGAGAGAGAGAGAGAGAGAGAGAGAGAGAGAGAGAGAGAGAGAGAGAGAGAGAGAGAGAGAGAGAGAGAGAGAGAGAGAGAGAGAGAGAGAGAGAGAGAGAGAGAGAGAGAGAGAGAGAGAGACCTGGAAAGCGAACATGCTCTTGGAATGGGTGTCTGGGAGGAAGTGGGGGGTCTTTCGATGTTGATTAAACGGCAAGCAACTAATGTCATGAGTGCAAAATTAAAGGACAATAAATCTAATCTAACTGAAATTGTGTAGCACAGACCTTTCTATGGATCAAAACCTCAATATTATTATGGTGTATAGTTAATACTTCATGTATCCTTAATCCCTACACTGTAAGAAATAAATCTGTAAAAAAACTGTAAATGTCTGGCAGCTTGGCAACAGAGATTTACTGTAAAATTTACATTGAAATACCCTAATTAAAATAAAGTGGAAAAGCAATAAATTTACAGATAATTCTGTTTATTATTTGAGAACCAGAGAACAGAGAACCACTGTTAATTGACAGGTTAGGTTCAGCAGTGAAACACTGTTATTTTACAGGTTTTTTCCTACATTATTATGATCAAACACCTTCAATAAAGTGACAGAACTTAAAGTTCAGCAGTGAAACACTGTTATTTCACAAGTTTTCCCTACATTTACGATGAAACTCCTTCAATTAAGTGACATAACTCAAAGTTCAGCAGTGAAACACTGTTATTTCACAGGTCTTTCCTAAATTATTATGATCAAACTCCTTCAATAAAGTGACAGAACTTAAAGTTCAGCAGTGACACACTGTTATTTCACAGGTTTCTCCTAAATTATTATGATCAAACTCCTTCAATAAAGTGACAGAACTTAATGTTCAGCAGTGAAACACTGTTATTTTACATGTTTTCCCAGAATTATTACAATCAAACTCCTTCAATTAAGTGACAGAACTCAAAGTTCAGCAGTGTAACACTGTTATTTCACAGGTTTTTCCTAAATTATTATGATCAAACTCCTTCAATAAAGTGACAGAACTTAAAGTTCAGCAGTGAAACACTGTTATTTTACATGTTTTCCCATAATTATTACAATCAAACTCCTTCAATTAAGTGACAGAACTCAAAGTTCAGCAGTGAAACACTGTTATTTCACAGGTTTTTCCTAAATTATTACGATCAAACTCCTTCAATAAAGTGACAGAACTTAAAGTTCAGCAGTGAAACACTGTTATTTTACATGTTTTCCCATAATTATTACAATCAAACTCCTTCAATTAAGTGACAGAACTCAAAGTTCAGCAGTGAAACATTGTTATTTCACAGGTTTTTCCTCAATTATTACGACCAAACTCCTTCAATAAAGTGACAGAACTTAAAGTTCAGCAGTGAAACACTGTTATTTTACAGGTTTTCCCATAATTATTACAATCAAACTCCTTCAATTAAGTGACAGAACTCAAAGTTCAGCAGTGAAAGACTGTTATTTCACAGGTTTTTCCTAAATTATTACGATCAAACTCCTTCAATAAAGTGACAGAACTTAAAGTTCAGCAGTGAAACACTGTTATTTCACAGGTTTTTCCTCAATTATTACAATCAAACTCCTTCAATAAAGTGACAGAACTTAAAGTTCAGCAGTGAAACACTGTTATTTTACAGGTTTTCCCATAATTATTACAATCAAACTCCTTCAATTAAGTGACAGAACTCAAAGTTCAGCAGAGAAACACCGTTATTTTACAGATTTTTCCTAAGTTGTTACAATCAAACTCCTTCAATAAAGTGGCACCACTAAAAGTTAATCAGACAGACACTTTTATTGTACAGATTGTTAGAAACAAAAAGCTTCAAGTGTTAACAAACGATCAGGATTGTAAAACTGCTTTATTTTGGAAGCAAGTGTGCTGTATAAAACAGATTCAAATGATTTAAAACTTTAGCTTGCAGTGTTTGTTCAAATGTAATGTTTAAATACAGTATTTAAAGTTAAAAACCTATAGAAGTACAATCTAAACACTATTTATGGATCAATATGCATGGCAGCTGCCACCATTGGTGTGTGAATGTGTGTGAATAGGTGAATGAGAGGTCATACGCGCTTTGGATAAAAGCACTATTGCTATATATAAGTGCAGTCCATTGAACATAACATAATGGCCAAGTAGTAAAGCAACATATTGTGCTGTTGAACCGAGGGGGTTGTGGTCAGGTCTACAGTTTTTTAGCTTTACCATTTCAGTTTTATATTGTTTTCCACAATATTCTCCCGACCCCTGGGGGCTCCATAATATGTGTGAACATTATACTGTTTAATTCAGAATCCCAACTATACAGTGTATTACTAAGTCAAATCAAAACATACCACACCACAAAAGGTCAATGAATCGGTGGCACAAGTGAAGAGCAGAATCCTCCAGATTGGCAGTAATCAGCTGGATCCTTGGTGCATGGTGCATCTGGGAAAATGAAGAAAAAGGACACTATGATTCACTGGAAAGTCCTTGAAAAGTAGGATTTAATGGGTTACCATTCCTCAAACTTTATTCAATAGTCTGTACCGACATTTGCCACTATTACACATTTTGGAAATGTGAACAGAGTACCGTCAGCTTTGAGAGTGCTAGTTGCATGTTTGTTTAGCAATAAAAACATGCACCTAATGCACGTCCTTGTCAGATAAAATTGAATCACCAAAAGAAGGAAGACGTGGATTCACAACACCGGATACCAAGCCACCGGGGCTGTGAAACATTTTGAGCGAGTAGCCAATCTCGGTATTGATCGTCACGTGACACTTTTAGGGGCAAACATACCTTTTCCCATAGACATACATGGGTAAAGAAATGGCTGGGGAAATCACTCAGGCGTCGCACAAAGTCCAAAACTACTCTTAACCCTTGTGTCTGAAAACTAAAGCGTTACTCAATTGTCCTCTTCAAAAACGCAATACAAATATTATACTATGTTGAAGGTGATAGTGGTGTATTTTTTAGACCCTCTTGCTTTGCTGCTGGGAGGGGGGCTTCTTCATCTCCTCTCACTACCGCAGGTGAGACACCACTAGGTTGCTCGTGGTAAACAGGGCTTCTACCACTAGTGGGACGGAACCATGGACTAAACTCCTCTGATGCTGCTGCCACTTTCACTTTTGAGGTTAGCTCACAGGAAATTCAATTGAATAGCCTATATTAATATAAATTATATTAATAATGATTTGAAGATGTTTACACTTTTTTTTACAACCCTACTGTTCTCCCAATAATTAAATAAAGGTTTGATGATGATGACATGTGCTCGAAGAGAGATATAGATAGAGTGGGTGTGTTTGTACATCATGCAAGTTATACTCACATCAGCTTAAGGGAGATGCCATCCATGTCAATTCAGCATAGGATGATTCAATGGCCTTGTGGTCAGCAGGGTCCCCCCCTCTGGCTGCTGGCCTCTGGTAGAGGTGTAGATCACCAGTGGCATCCCTCTGAGAATACAATTAGACTTTAGACGGTGGCTTGCGAGCACGATGAGCCTCATTTTCTAATTTTGAGATTGCTCTATCTATCCGATCTCATTACAAAATGAGTAATAGATCACTAAATGCGGGGCTCCTATCGATCCCTAGGGTAAAATGCATGCATGGGCTGAGCTCCCAAAGCGCCATGTGACTTGCAATACCACGCTTGGCCTCTAAGCCCTTGTTGCTTTAACACTGGACCATCTGTCACAAAAATTACAGGGGATCTGGGGGAGATAGTGTGAACCTCTGCATGCGTTACGTTCCCCAAGTGAAACTCCTCGCTGTCAGGTGAAAAGAAGCGGCTGGCGACTCCACATGTACTGTACCCTCCCCAGGCTGACAGTTGGGCAACGCGTGCAACAACCAGGAAGGGAATTGGCATAGCAACTAAATTGCGATGGGTGAGAAATACAGGAAGCCCAAAAATAAATGGAATTAAAAAAGAAATTACCATTGTATATAATTAGAAATAATCTTCTCTAAAGTGTTATTCAGTGGACTTCTCCTTTAAAAAGGAACACACCAACTTTGTGGGAAATTTGCTTATTTGCCATCTACCCTGACAAGCAGATTGATCAGTTAGCCTCATAGCATAATTACCTAAGTAATCTTTTGGCCAAATTGATATTTCTGCCTAACTCTACTCTCCTCACTGCTGCACCACCCTGGCTTAGTGGCTGTGTCCTCAGCCAATCAGGACCTTGATAAAAAATGGGCTGTTTAAGGAATTCCAGGCCTTGACTTTTTTATTTAATTTTTTTATCAAGCATTTTAAGCACTTCAAGGACCTTGTGCGAACCCTGGATATATACTCTGAAAATTTTTTTGCCGAACCGCTGCTGCCTGACCGCAGTGATTTCATCACCTCAAAAGCCCAGTTTAAAAAAAAAAAAACGTATTTCGTGACTGTTGGGAACTAGGCTACACTGACACACCTACTTCCAGTGAATGACGCTAAGCTAGGCTAACAGCGCGGTTGTTCCCTAAGCCTAATGCATGTACAGAGAAGAAAAGGGTATGCATCTGCTTGTCCAACTCTAGGTAGATGGCAAATAAGCTAATTTCCCAAAAAGTTGGCGTGTTCCTTTAAGCCTCCAAAGAGACCTTTGCTGGAGTGGTCACAGCTAAAAATGTCAACGCATACTGTACACTTTTAATTACTACACTCTCCTGGAACAGGGCAGGCTAGTTGAACTCAGACCAGGGGCCTCTCCTCCACAATCTGCATTCGCCTGTAGGATAATGTTTTTTCCATTTTCACTTAAATGACGACTTCATTGTCATGCCTTTTCCTATAAGATCACTCATGTTTGGAAAAAGACACATTCTTGGAAAAAGACACATTCTTGATTACTTACCATCATAGTAGGAGGCTGCAAAAGCTGTTTACTGTGTTCTTTGGACTGCCTGAAAAGGAGATAACATTGAACAAATTATAAGAGCTTCTTGTTCCAGCATTGAGTGTTTAGTCCAGGGGTTTCAAGTTTCAAGTTTCAAGTCAGCAACCTTTACTATCAAAAGAGCCACTTTTCCCCCCTCCCACAAAATAAAATGCTCAGGGAGCCGCACAACCTATTTACCCTTAAAATGAAGATAACACAGTGTATAACGTTTTATATATCCCCAAGCATACCCCACATTTAGTATAAAACGTCTGACAATTGCCCAAAGTCATTTGCGATTTATTATACTTTATACTTATAGGCTATAGCACACAGTTTGTTGCATAATTTTGACTTTTTATTGCTGTTTTTACCTGTTATAACAAAGGAAAACCTCAAACTCTTATGAAGAGACAAAATACTGGCTGTGTAGACCTATTTTTAAATAGAACATAGAGGAGACAAAACACTGGTGTCTATAGACCGACTTTGAAATAAAACCCTGAACTATTCAGGTATATTTGAGTCCTTCCCTTATTTGTGGAACATTTATAAAATAAAAAGTAGTCCACTTTGAAAAAAGACTACCATGTGTAGACCTACTTTGAAATAAAACACAGAAAAGGAGAAAAAACACTGGCATCTCACAGTTTAGAGGGTCTATCACAGTGTTTGTAGGGTTTGTAATCACTCGTTTAGCATTTCAAATATTTAAATAAATAAAACTTACATCAACTCCGAGCAGCAGTTTCTCCATAGGCTCCTTGAAGTACACCATAAGGAGTCTTCTCTGAAGCCTCTGGATCATATCTGGCCAGAACTTCCTTGATCTCCGGGTTGTCCAGTTTCTGGCAGAACTGCAGGATGGTCCGTCCTCTCTGACCCAGGGCATCTTGGATCTTTTGAAGGGCATCAGTGTCTGTCAGGAGGCCAAAGTGGGAGAAAAGCCCCACCAAAAGTAAAGTAGATTGCATGCCTGAGTAGATGTTCCGCAGATGCCTTTTCAAAGCCCCCAAGGCTTCCTCTATCTCCCCGTCCGGTATGTCTGCTGGGCCCCACCTCACACACCTAGGGATAGGAAGGAATCATAGGTTAACTCAATACTATTGGGGGAAATTATATTTTACAAAATCTATACATAATTTAAACATTCAATCCAAATAACCTATAAAGTTAGTCTAGCATGGCAGTGCCCCTGTAACCCCTAATTGCTCCCAATGGAGTGTGAATGGAGAGGACACTGGCGCTGTTTTGCCACCCCTACACATACCCGTATTGGTTGACAGGACCTCTCGTCAGTCTGGACGCTCCTGCCACTCCAGTGTGTCGTCTTCCCTCTCTGCGGCGTCTAGCCTTCTTTAAATACAAGCAGACTAACACTAAACAGCAAAAAAAAATTATGATGCTGTTAAATGATAAGTTCACAATTTGACTGTAGACCCCTCTACCATGAACCTGAAACACAGAACCAATAATTTCACTCATCACTGCAGTGTTGAGCTTACTTCTGTTCATCACCTATGGGACATAAGATCTCTCCCTGTGCAAGCTGTGTAAGGATGATGAACCTTCAACCTATTAAAGAAAAGAAAAAAAAATTTAGAATCAGTGAAGCAAATGTGACCACTGTGTTTCTGTCCTGTGTAAATAACGGACACAGGAGTCGAGATGGATGCAGCACTTACTGAGCTGTGAATGGGACACACAACCAGCAGTTTAACCTGTTCCACCCGAGTGTTGCATAAAATGTGCGTTTTTAATATCAAACGTATTCAAGTATTAACATCACCAACATGTCACAAAAGCATGTAGAATGTATATTATCATCAATACGTTAGTTTAGCAATAGGTTAAAAGTGCCATTAGATAGATTAAACTTTTCGATTAGCTGAAGTATATTCTGAGAGGGCGACCATTTTGAAAATTTTGAACCGTGGGAATTTTTCTGAACTACACTTCCTGGAAGATTATAATGGGATTCAAGGTTCAGAGTTCTGTATAAATTATTTCAATAACTGTTATTATTCGGGATAATCAGGGTTTGTACACCTTTTCCAAGGCAAAATGCAAGCACCTTTCAAGCATTTTCAAGGTGCATTTTCAAGATTTTCCAGCATCTTATGCGGCTGTGGTAAATTAAATATTTACTCAAAATGATTATTTCATTTCTTCCATCACATTAAATCAGATGTTATTGTGCTATAAACAACCAAAATTATGTAGACTTGGCATCATATATAATACATTATATTAACTTGTCAACCTACCTCGGGCAGCAACAGAATCCAGCAGCAGTCGTGATCTGCTTTCGCGGTGCAGCGAGAACACTAGGGTCAGCAGTTGGTTCAGGCGGTTCTTCAGCTGCTGGGCCAGGCGGTTCCTCAGCTGCTGCTCCCGGCGGTAACTCCGCTGCTGCTCTGGGGACAGACCCTGAACCACGGCCTCCCACTCTGGTAGGACCTGCTGCTGCTGACCCTGGACCATCGCCTCTGCTAGGAGGGAGGGAGAGAGAGGGAGAGGGGGAGGGGGAGGGAGAGGAGAGGGGGAGGAGAGGGGGAGGGAGGAGGGGAGAGGGGGAGGGAGGGAGGGGGAGAATACATGGAAGGGAATTAGCTAACGTTAGGCTAGGCGACATGCTGCCTATTTCAAAACACTGCAGTGAAAAACAGAGTCCGGTAAACACGAGTTTGTAATTCCAATAGTGTATTCTGCCTGTTACTTGACTATTTCGATTATTGAAGTGGTATTTTTATAACGAACATTTACGGAGACAGGTGTGGAGCACTTGTAGTCTCGAACTTAGTAGTACCTGGTGAGCCAGGCCGAGACACGTTAATAACATCCAGGGCTCATTGGCTCACCTTTCATGTGGCTCGAAAGTGCAGACTCCCCCATGGTAAAAATCTGCAAGTCCTTTCTGCATATTTTGCACACGCCTACTCTGGGATGCCTCCTCTTTTTAACCATGAATTATATTTTATATCTCCAAGCCAGAGCTCATTAAAACAGCAGCCTCCCGGCATGTTGGCCACACACACACACGGGCGCGCTGTTCTCAGATGGCACAGGTAAAGAAAACACTACGGGTCGAGCCCAGCCACATTTCATTTTGCGTGAAAGGCGAACGCAATTAGGCTTGCTCGAGTCGCTCCGACTTATTTTATTTCTTTATCTAAAAACCAAACTATTCAGTCAGATTGTGATTTATTATGAAAGTATAAAGTGCAATTACAATTTCAATAACTTTCCAGCACTTTATACACAATTCAAGCACATTTAAAACCTTGAAAACAGCACATTGAAATACAAGCATTTTAAAGGATTTCAAATTGCATTGGTCCGGATGAGAGAATTCAGTACTGTATCTACAGAACCTTCGGTTTAATCATCTTCCCTTTATTAATTGCCTTGGATTTCTTTTTACACATGATCTCAAGAGGGGACTGAACGAGATCAGTGGCAGTTTTTAATGTTTGGTCATTATTAGCATGGTGTTATTCACTGTCAAAGATGCAAAGAAAAATCATAATTCATATTCTCCTTTGTTTCATCACAATTTAAGCACGCCTAGTAATAGACACAATATTTCTGACACTGAATACATTCCCTGAGGTCCATAGATGTCCCTAGATACCAAGAATATGCTAATTGTCCTTTTGATTTTGATTACAGTATTTTATTGTGAAATAATAATTAAATTATGTGAAATATTGCTATGTTATTGTGAGATTACAAAATCTGATGTGATATTACAGAGGATTTTAATTACAGTATTTTATTGTGAAATAATAATTAAATTATGTGAAATATTGCTATGTTATTGTGAGATTACAAAATCTGATGTGATATTACAGAGGATTTTGATTACAGTATTTTATTGTGAAATAATAATTAAATTATGTGAAATCAAAGGATAGTGTATGAATGTCACTGTAATATAACACTCATAACAGAATTAGTTATCAATAACCTACCTGTATAAAGGTTAAAAGTTATTGCAAATATTTTTTTCCCTCATAAATATAGCACTATATACATTCATTTCTTATATTAGTTTTAAAATGACCATTTAACAGTGCTCTGAAAATGCTCTGACAACATCATTCACTGTTTTAAGCACAAACACATAAGGGAGGGAAGGGGAGAGACAGGCCCTGCATGCCTGCACCCTCCACAAATCATGTTAAACCCAGATTCGGCTCAAACAAGGGACTAAACACGTTTCGCAATTATGCCACATCAATGTGGAACGCCCTACCCAAAGCTGTAAAGGAATGTGAATCACTACCCACTTTCAAAAACACTCTCAAAGAACACCTAAGGGAGACTGCAATTCGAAACTGGCCCCTGTAAATGTCCTAACCCAACCCCAGTCTGGCTGGAGACGGAGCTACAAGCTAACATGGAAGCTAACACAATGAATAATTATGCAAGTTAGCATTCAGATCAGGCTAGTAGGAACAATACAGAATGCTAATGATGCTAACATGCAAATCAACACGCAGGCTGGACTCGATGCAATACAGAATATTCAGAGGAACATGGAGGCTAATTCAAAAGAAATAAAAACGTTAGACAACAGCGAGGCTGGAGACGAAGCTACAAGCTAACATGGAAGCTAGAATGTTAACAACACACAGACAGGACTCGATGCAATACAGAATATTCAGAGGAGCATGGAGGCTAATTCAAAGCATATAAGCATAAGCCTTCTGAAAACATTTTGAAACGTTACTCATAACATGATACTCATACAACATAATATCAACATTATTGGCAGTACCTATACCTACTTGTTCGATGCAACAGACACACGAGGTGGAACGCAGGAAGAAGCCATACAGGTGCAGTGCAGTCTGGGAGGCGGAGGCGGAGCACAGGTGCAATGCATTCTGGGTGAACAAGTCTGAACTCACCTTTGATTGATTGATTGAAAACTTTATTAACAGATTGCAAAGTGGGTACAGTACAGTACAGCTCAATACACAATTGTTAAGGGGATGCAGACCAGAGAAAGACTTTCGTCTTGTTTACATCAGGGTCCCCCATTTTCAATTCATCATAACATATATGACATACACGACATACAGATAGACAGTACTGCTACATCTATACATTTATGACATACCAGATTTACAAATACAGTACTGTATTTACAAAAAAAAGAAAAAAAATAGAGTACATTTGACGAATAAACTGTACATTGGGGGAGGTGGGTGGGGGTTGGGTATAGGTGGGGTGCGGGGGGGGGACTATTTTATTGTGAAATAATAATTTAATTATGTGAAATATTCATAATGCTACTGTGAGATTATGTAGCATAGATAGATACTTTATTAATCCCTTGGGGAAATTCAGGGTATCTCGCAGCTCATACATAGAAACTGTACATTGAAGGAGGTTGGGTAGGTGGAGTGGGGGGGGGGGACTGTACATTGGAGGTGGTTGGGTGGGTGGGGTGGGGTGGGGGGGTTGGGTAGGAGGGGTGGGTGGGGGACACTGTACAACTGTACATAAATATTACAGTGACAGTCCAGTTGAGTTAATGGATGGAGGGGGGGGGGGGGGGCGTTGACTTGCAATGGATGGAATAGTGTATATAGTGCAGCAATGCAAGGGTGTGTGTGTGTGTGTGTGTGCTATTCCAGATGTAGATAGGCCTTGTGGACCATGTAGATTATGGCATCCTCCACACCGATGTTCTGCTGATATGCAAACTGCAGCTTGTGCTAAGCTATAGGCTAGCTGGTATGCAAACTGCAGCTTGTGCTAAGCTAGGCTAGCTGGTCCCTACTGCTTCCAGCCCTTGTGCTAAGCTAGGCTAGCTGCTCCCGGGAGCATGTCTATGTTCCCCGGGCCCTATGTCCCCCGGGTTCTATGTTCCCCGCTTTGATTGATTGAACATTTTAGACCACCAGCCCTGATTCCAAACTCTAACCGTAACCAGTTCGAAAGAGGGCCTAAGCTTAACCAGTTCGAAACAAGGCGGACATTAATTATTAATAAATTAATAAAAATGTATAAAAATTTCAATCTATTAATCAATCAAGCGGGGGACATAGGACCCGGGGAACATAGGACCCGGGGAACATAGGGATGATCCCCTGCTCCCTACTGCTTCCAGTCCTTGTGCTAAGCTAGGCTAGCTGCTCCCTACTGCTTCCAGTCCTTGTGCTAAGCTAGGTAGGCTAGCTGGTCCCTACTGCTTCCAGCCCTTGTGCTAAGCTAGGCTAGCTGCTCCCTACTGCTTCCAGCCCTTGTGCTAAGCTAGGCTAGCTGCTCCCTACTGCTTCCAGTCCTTGTGCTAAGCTAGGTAGGCTAGCTGGTCCCTACTGCTTCCAGCCCTTGTGCTAAGCTAGGCTAGCTGCTCCCTACTGCTTCCAGCCCTTGTGCTAAGCTAGGCTAGCTGCTCCCTACTGCTTCCAGTCCTTGTGCTAAGCTAGGATAGCTGGTCCCTACTGCTTCCAGCCCTTGTGCTAAGCTAGGCTAGCTGCTCCCTACTGCTTCCAGCCCTTGTGCTAAGCTAGGCTAGCTGCTCCCTACTGCTTCCAGTCCTTGTGCTAAGCTAGGTAGGCTAGCTGGTCCCTACTGCGTCCAGCCCTTGTGCTAAGCTAGGTAAACTAGCTGGTCCCTACTGAATTGAATTGAAAACCTTTATTTATCCCAGAGGGGAGATTAAGATGTCATTTACAGCATAAGCAGCGTGACAGCAATTTAAAAACAGCAATTAAAAAACAGTTTATACATAACATACATGTGTTAAAAACAAGACGGACAAGTACACAGGGATAGAAATAGCAGCTTGTGCTAAGCTATAGGCTAGCTGGTATGCAAACTGCAGCTTGTGCTTGTGCTTGTGTGTTTTCAGAACATGTTCAGACATGCCCGGACAAGCCCAGAGCGAGCGCATTGATTCTGTACAGGTGAACAGGCGGAGTCCACAGGGAACTAATATAGAGTACGTTGGGTAGACGAGCAGCAGCGGCAGCAGCATAACAGGAAAACGAACAGAGCGAGAGTGAAGACGTCTGGTGCAGTTGTACACAGACTGATAGCAGTGTATCGTTATAGAGAGCTAATGGCTAATTAGATATCACTATAATATTATTGAGCCATTATTGGCACAGTATAGTGACTTGTGTAAGCGAAGTAACGTGGAGAGACTTATAGTTAACCCCAGCGACGTTTGGATATAACTACTCATTGGAGACCGCCTGCGGGTTAGCTTCACGTACAAACGAAGCTAACTAGCTACCATCTATGCCAACGGGCTTTTGGATTAATAGCTATTAACCCTGCCATCGGGCGCTAGGAATACAAGGACCGGTTCCGTACGAGACCCCTTCTCCCAGCGACGACAGAATTATCCGACCAGTCTACAGTTTCTCTGGAGCAGGAGCTCTAGAGAGAACCAACCGTCTCCAGCCACCATCTTGCTTTCCCTGTATCGCCTCGCTTCGTCTCACTCCATTCAGAGCTCCACCGGTCGAGTATCCGTAGTATAGGAACTATTCGTTACCGTTGACTTTGTTGCACTGACATTCTAGTATTAAAGGAGAACCGTGATAAATAATATGTATGTTTGCTATTGACATTAAATGATGCTTGTTCAACTTGTATCCCTGTCCCCGCGCAGTTAATGGAGTGTCCGCCATTTTGAGTAACTGTACTGTCTGGCTAAATTAATATTCTTTAGTAGTGGTTTAATCTAACAATCTTAATACAGTCAGGGTTGTGTAGCCCCTTAGCTACAATTGGTCCTTCGAGCCGGAGGGTATCAGTAATAATAATCATATTAGTGATAATATGGCCAGCGGCGGACACTCTCCAATCGGCTCTCCCCCATTAGAGCGCCCTAGGCGCCAGCGTCAGCCCCCTCCCCACTTGGAGAACTACGCTGTAGATTTACCTCCTAGCTTATCTACGAGGACGTTAAGCAAGGATAACATTAGTAGCTCAAGTATGCCCAACCTTATCGACCTGTCAACCCCAGAGGTAGAGACCCAAGCTAGTTTAAGTGAAACTGACTTAGCCTACGGGGGGGGGGGGACAAGCGGGGCATGACTTGACTATACCCACAGAACGCCGCGCCCCCGAGATGGACCTCGGAGCGCACGAAAGTATAGAACGCCGCGCCCCCGAGATGGACCTCGGAGCACAAGAAGGTAAAGAATGCGCCCCCGAGATGGACCTCGGAGCGCACCAGAGTAAAGAGCACCGCGCCCCCGAGATGGACCTCGGAGCGCGGGAGAAGACAATGTACAGCGCCTCCGAGATGGACCTCGGAGCGCGTGAGGAGACCAGGTCACCGCCAAGCCCTGCCAACTCCAAATCACCATCATCAGCGTCATCCCCAAGCGAGGCCGACCAGAGGCTAGCGCAAGTCCTGATCGCCACGATAACCGCTTCTGCGGAAAGAGACCGCCTCCAGGCGCAACAAGAGAGTGAGCGCGAACATTCCAGAGTGGAAGAGAGATGCCTCCAGGCGCAACGAGAGAGTGAGCGCGAACATCTCAGACTGGAAGAGAGTCACCTCCAGGCTGATGCCACGATGACCATCAGACTGGAAGAGAGGCGCCTCCAGGCTGAAGAAAACATGGAGCGTGACCGCGTCAATGCGCAGCGCGATGCAGCCAATGCGCAGCGCGAGGCGCAACGAGACCGCGCCAATGCGCAGCGCGAGGCAGAATGAGACCGCCTACAAGCACAAATGATGGAGCAAGCGCTCCAGAGGGTGACCCCCCACTCTTCCACCCGGAGCTCCCGGAGATCATCACGACAAGGGTCGAGGGCACCCTCCCCTCCCCGACAAAGCTACACGGGACCCCGCCTACGGGAAGAACCTGCTTACGTTGCAGAGCAGCTAGCCGAGCGACTACAAAGCCTGACGGAGGACAAGGGAGGACAGAAACCCCACCCGCACTACTCCATCTCAGACCAGGAGGCTCAGCGCAGCCCCGGTCTCAGTCCCGACACGCTGCGTTATGAACCCCCAACACGTCCCAGTGGGGAGTTCGAGCACCAGACGGCACCGAGGAATAGTGCCTGGGAACCCAGCCCCTGGTTCCCGCCCAGCACGAACCAACAACCCCACGTACGAGGAGACTCGCCACGGATGCCTCTCCCCCCACGTGTGTCAGTGTCACAGCCATCCATGGCACCCTACATTGGGACACCCCCATTCCTGGACTTCACAAGAGAAGACCGAGCGCAGTATACCGAGCTGCGTATGTGCCTAGAGACAATTATGTCCGGAGTACAGGACGAGTCATACAAGTATGCCATTCTCCTTAAGCACCTCAAGGTAACTAGAGCGCACAACATAGCGCTGGCATACTCCAATTCACAAACTCCCTATTCTGACGCCCTGGTTGCCCTCGACACACGTTACGGACGTACATGGGACTATGTCATTCAGGAGATACGTGAGATCGAATGTCTCCCCCCAGCTAAAGACAACCGAGCCCTGGACGACCTATACGTCAAAGTACAGTCCCTGGTAGAGATGCTCGGGTCCCAACGAGAGAAGGGGATGTACGAGTTGTACGCCAACTCCAACGTGGAGCGCATATTGGAGAAGCTCCCCCCATTCCGCCAAGAACGTTTTCTGCGGCAAAGAAACTACCGTGACCCGAATGGCCCAGAACAGTCACTCCTGGACCTTGCTGACTTCCTAGCCAGGGAGGGTAGCAGCCTAAGAATTGACACCTTCGCATGGGGTGGCTCGAACATTAAAGAGGGACCGAGGAGGTTTAAAGACCAAAGCAGGCCCATCACAGTGATGCATCAGGCCGAGTCGGTGTCACGACAGAAGAGTCACAACCCCCCCGCCAAGGGGAAATGGAAGATCACATGTCAATACTGCGACAACGAACACTGGCTGTCACAGTGCGACGCATTCAAGAAACTGACCACTGTCGAAGTAAGTCAGTGGATTAAAGCTAACCGCCGCTGCTTCCGCTGCGCGCGCAGCCACATGGCAGCAGAATGCCGCCTTAAGAAGAAGTGTGGCAAGTGTGCCGGCGCTCACCTCGAAGCACTGCACGAGAGCAACAAGCAAAACCCAGCTCCACAAAGCAGCTCAAGAGCAGAAGTACTCTACATCGACCCCGCGAAGAGTGGGAGCTCCAGGGTGCTCCTCAAGGTGGTACGAGTACTCCTCAGTCACGGGGACAAGGTACTCGACACCTACGCCGTCCTCGACGATGGGTCGGAGAAGACCCTCCTCCTCGCCTCCGCCGCGACCCAGTTGGACCTGCGGGGTCCAGAGGAGACCATGACCCTCCGTACCATTCGTCGAGACTTAAAGACAATCAAAGGTGAAAACGTCTCGTTCACCATTGCAGCGATCGACCAGCCCGAGAAGCGGTACAGCATCAGCAAGGCGTTGACAAGCTACGACATAGGTTTGTCACGCTATGATTACCCCATCCCACAGCTGAGGGAAAAGTACGACCACCTACGCCAACTGCCCATACCGCTCATTAGCGGCGCTACACCGACCCTACTCATTGGCTCCGACCACGCGGACCTCATTGTCCCAACTGATGCGGTCCACATCGGACCCAGAGGATGCCCAGCCGCGGTTAAGACCCGACTGGGATGGACGCTCCAGGGCCCCCTCTCCGGGCCTTCCGGCCGACCAACGTCCACACGCTGCCTTTACACCAAGGTGAGCGACACAGACAATACCCTCCTACAGCATGTTGAGAGGCTATGGACACTAGACTCGCTGCCATTCAAGAACGAACGCAAGATGGTTCGATCCAAAGAGGACAAGTATGCCATAGCTCTACTCGAGCAGAAGACTACGAGGATCGAGGTCGACGGAGTGCTAAGATACGCGACCCCACTCTTGAGGCGGGAAGGGATGCCAACTCTGCATGTGCCTAAGGGAGCGACGCACCACTACCTACAGAGCACTGAGCGGCGCCTCGCCAAGGATCCCCCCCAAGCAACGATATATTGCACCGAGATCGAGAAGCTGGTAACGGCCGGCCACATAAAGAAAATCGATGACCACGAGGCAGAAAGGACGACAGAGTCATGGTACGTGCCCCACCACAAGGTCACCCACAACGGAAAGAACCGCATCGTGTTCAATTGCAGTTATCAGATTGGACAGCAGAATCTGAATAACCTACTCCTGCCCGGCCCGACACTCGGACCCTCCCTCCTCGGCGTCCTGATACGCTTTCGTCAGGACAAAGTGGCCATCAGCGGCGACATCAAGGGGATGTTCCTACAAGTTCGACTGATGGAGGAAGACAAGCCTCTACTGAGGTTTCTGTGGAGAGAGAGGCTCGACAACGAACAACCCTCGATATACCAATGGGAGGTACTCCCATTCGGCACCACCTGCAGCCCGTGCTGCGCCACGTTCGCGTTACAGAAGCACGTGGCCGAAGACCCCGGAGCCGACGATGATGTCCGACACAGCGTTGAAAGAAGATTCTACGTGGACAACTGCCTACAGAGTGTATCCACGCCAGAAGAAGCAGAGAGCATCCTACTGAAGCTACGGGCTTCATTAGCCAAAGGTGGATTCCACCTCCGACAGTGGGCCAGTAGCGACCCTCAAGTTCTCCGGCACCTCCCCCCAGAGACCAAGGCCGCGAGCAGCGAGACCTGGATGGCGCACACCCCAGGCGAAGCGCAAGAGATGACCCTGGGCCTCGTCTGGCGCTTCAAGACGGACTCGCTTCACTACCGACACACACCTCTGAGGACGGATCAGGAGACGTCCACGACTAGACTGACCACTCGGCGGAGTGTGTACCGAACACTCGCCAGCCAGTACGACCCAATGGGATGTATCCTCCCCTACACCACCCGGGCGAAGATGCTGGTGAGAGAACTGTGGGACAAGGAGCAGGGCTGGGACGACCCCATACCCGATCACCTAGCCACCACAGGGAGAGAGTGGGAGGATGAACTTGTCTTACTCCACGAGGTGGCCATCCCGCGGAGCTACTTCCCTTCTACCGTGCGACTGGAGACGTGTCAGATAGACTTGCACGTCTTCAGCGACGCCTCAGAAGTGGCGTACGGATCAGTGGCCTACCTGAGGGCTCGAGAAGAGGGAGTTCTGAACTCAAGCCCCTCAGCTGCGTTTCAAGCGACGTAGCTGACATCGACCCCATCACCCCAAACTACCTCTTGATGGGGCGGCTGGACCCTGCCCTTCCTCGGACTGTGTACAGACAGGACGAGATGAACGGACGGAGGATGTGGAGACACAGCCAAGTACTGACCGACCAGTCTTGGGCCCGCTTCCTCCTACGCTACTTACCCTCCCTTCCAGCCCGTCACAAGTGGGTGAAAGACAGGGACAACCTGACCGTGGGTACCGTCGTGATGATAATAGACCAGTCACTACCCCGAGCTACGTGGCCAGCCGGCCGTGTGAGCAGAGTGATTAATGGTTCAGATGGGAAGGTCAGAGCGGCAGAAGTCATCGTCCAAGGGCGGACTTATATCAGACCAGTAGCTAAGTTGATAGAGCTTCCTGCGTTCCCTGACCCCCCTGACAATGACGATAACCCACCGACTTTATAGATTACTTCCAACCTCCCCATAACCCATTATGGAGAAGTTGACTTGACCCTTAATATTAATCTGTGCCCCACATTTTATTTACTGATTAGGTTCGGACTAATTAGGGGGCGGCTGTTCTGAAGGTCCAGATTAACACTGAAAGTCTGCGTTTATTATTTTGTATAACTTATATATTGTTTATATATATAAGATATATATCTTTACGTCATCTGTTTGCCTTACAGTATTCTTCATTTGCTTATTGTAGGTCCCATTCTTAACGCCGTAGGCACCAGGGCGCGCGCCCCCCTAGACATGTTTTCAGAACATGTTCAGACATGCCCGGACAAGCCCAGAGCAAGCGCATTGATTCTCTACAGGTGAACAGGCGGAGTCCACAGGGAACTAATATAGAGTACGTTGGGTAGACGAGCAGCAGCGGCAGCAGCATAACAGGAAAACTAACAGAGCGAGAGTGAAGACGTCTGGTGCAGTTGTACACAGACTGATAGCAGTGTATCGTTATAGAGAGCTAATGGCTAATTAGATACCACTATAATATTGTCGAGCCATTATTGGCACAGTATAGAGACTTGTGTAAGCGAAGTAACGTGGAGAGACTTATAGTTAACCCCAGCGACGTTTGGATATAACTACTCATTGGAGACCGCCTGCGGGTTAGCTTCACGTACAAACGAAGCTAACTAGCTACCATCTATGCCAACAGGCTTTTGGATTAATAGCTATTAACCCTGCCATCGGGCGCTAGGAATACAAGGACCGGTTCCGTACGAGACCCCTTCTCCCAGCGACGACAGGATTATCCGACCAGTCTACAGTTTCTCTGGAGCAGTAGCTCTAGAGAGAACCAACCGTCTCCAGCCACCATCTTGCTTTCCCTGTATCGCCTCGCTTCGTCTCACTCCATTCAGAGCTCCACCGGTCGAGTATCCGTAGTATAGGAACTATTCGTTACCGTTGACTTTGTTGCACTGACATTCTAGTATTAAAGGAGAACCGTGATAAATAATATGTATGTTTGCTATTGACATTAAATGATGCTTGTTCAACTTGTATCCCTGTCCCCGCGCAGTTAATGGAGTGTCCGCCATTTTGAGTAACTGTACTGTCTGGCTAAATTAATATTCTTTAGTAGTGGTTTAATCTAACAATCTTAATACAGTCAGGGTTGTGTAGCCCCTTAGCTACAGTACTGATACATTTGTGACATAAACGGTATTCAAATATACAGTACTGTTACCCCTAGATCCTGACAGAGTATATACATATGATGGGGAGGGGACTGTACATTAGGAGGGGGTGGGTGGGTGGGAGAGAAATATACATACGGCGGGGAGAGAATATATACATGCGGTGGGGAGGAGACTGTCTATTAGGAGGTGGTGGGGGTTTTGGGCATTTACGGTGGCCAGTTTCGAATTGCAGCCTCCCGTAGGTGCTCTTTAAGAGCGGTTTTGTAAGGTTTGGTTCTTTCCCCACCACGGGCTTCTTGAAGTACTGTGATGATTGGTCCGCTGCTCTCCCACTCGCTCTGTTCCTTTAAGTTTTCTGTTAATCATTGCATTCCCCTATTCACACGCTTCTTCCCATAGACGTCGTTGATTGGTGCTCCCCCAACCACACGCTGTTCAATCACACCCCTCAGCTGTCACTGCTTGTCAATTAAGCATTCCCTTATTATTTATACCCCGTTTCCCCATTCAAGTTTTGTTGGATCGTTTTGATATTTCAGTTGCATTCGCCGTTCCTGCTGCCTGCTGTTGTTTCCCTGTGCTTTGCCTCCAGGATATTCAAGAAGCATTCCTCTTGGACACCCTTTCCCCGAGGCGACGCGCTCGCTCCATTCTGTTCCAACGCTCTTTACGCACAACGCCTGGGTGAGTTTTTTATGACTGTCTTTGATCCAATTCCGTTTTTCGTGTGTTTATATAACACTGAAGATTACCAGCTTTTTATCAGACAGTCACTCACCCAGCGTTTAGCCTTTTTTGGATTGTTTCATTGGGATAATATTTTGGCCTAACATCTCCCACTGTGTGTTTACACACCGAAGATATTATCACATTGGATTTGTATTTTGGGACTTCGCTCACAGTGTTTATTTTTGCACCGAAGATATCTATCACTTGGGATTGTGTTTGGAACGTTACTCACAGTGTGTATTTACACCGAAGATTCAGTCACTTGGATAACTCTGTTTTCGGGTACAAGTCACCTCTCCTGTTCACCTGCTCTGTTCCACCTGCACTCTGAGTTAACTCGCTCCCTCTCTCTCTCTCGGTCCCGCAACCACCTCGGAGATTCTGCCGAGAGAAGTCTGCAGAGCGGCTCTGACGTCAGCGTCTGCTTCCCCTGACTACCATCCCGGGAGAAGCTGCAGAGCAGCAACATTCATCCTTGCTTGTATTCCAGTCTTTGTTTGAACTCTTCCAAGTCTGTGCTGTTTATTTAGTCTTAATAAACAAGCCCTTGTTTTTGGCAACTCTGTATCCTACTCTCTTGTGTCGTTGCGTTTGGGGTCGGTGTCAAACCATAACATTACGATCCAACCCAAAATGACGACCCCAGCCGACACAGAGAGAGTCGTCACCTTGGGCATCGAGGGGGTGGTAAGACGTGATCTACGCTCCCATCGCGCTCCAGGCAATGTACCGGTTCATCGTCTCTTTGTCCCCAACTCAGTCCGGTCCCGGGTCCTCCAGTGGGGCCATACCAGCCGGTTCGCCTGCCACCCGGGCGTTCATCGCACGTTCTCCTTCCTGGCTCGTCGATTCTGGTGGCCCACCATGAGGAGCGACGTAAAGGAGTTCGTACTGGCCTGCGCGGTCTGCGCCCGCAAGAGAGTCAGCACAGCAGCGGCAGTCCAGTTAGAGTCAGCCAGGGAACACAGCCTACAGCTAGATGCGGCTGCAGCAGCTGTACTGGAACTCAGGGAGCAGGTCCAGCTTATTCAAGGGTCCCTGGCCGCTCTGGCAGGACAACAATCTGGTATTCTCGTTCAGCTTCACACGCTGTGCGACACCGTTAACGCTTTACTTCCCTCACTTCCTTCAGGAGCATTCCCCGCAGCCCCAGCAGTTCCCACGCTTCCCGATCCCGCACCTCGGGAACCCCGTCTCTCCGTCCCACGGCTGTTCGACGGTAATCCCGAGGAGTGTGCCACATTCATCATGCAATGTGAGTTGGTTTTCCGTCATCAACCAAGTCGATTCACTTCTAGAGGGGCCCAAGTGGCCTATATGACAAACTTGCTTTCAGGCCGGGCTGCCCAGTGGGTCACTTCCTCCTGGGCAATGGATGCAGATTTTGTTTTCTCCTATCCAGACTTCGTGGCTGAGCTCCGCAGGGTGTTCCACCATCCAGCCCGTGGTCTGGACCCTGGAGCCCGGTTGGGTACCTTCCGACAGGGGAGCGGCAGGGTAACAGACTACGTCCTGGAGTTTCGACTGGCGGCGGTGGAGAGTGGTTGGAGCGACCCAGCACTTCGCCTAACCTTCATGAGGGGGCTCAGTGACGCAGTCAAGGACCAGCTCGCGACCCGGGAGGAGCCTAACTCCCTCGAGGACCTGTTCAGCCTCGCCATTCGCATCGACGGACGCCTCCAGGAGAGAAGACGTGAGAGAACCCGACGGGGACCCCCAGACGTACGCCCCGAGGACCACGACCTCGAGGAGGATTTCAGTACCCCAGACGTACCCCCCGAGGACCACGACCTCGAGGAGGTTTTCTGTACCCCAGACGTACCCCCCGAGTACCACGACCTCGAGGGGGTTTTCAGGGAGTCCAGGGCTCAGGTCTTTCCGCCTCGCCGGCCTTACGACTGTGCCATCGACCTCCGCTCAGGGGCTCCCTTTCCCGGCGGCCGCCTCTACAGTGCTGACCGCCCTGCCCCTTCCGTGACTGGTGGGTTTGTTCCCTCCCGAGCCGTGACCGAGGAGGAACCCATGCAGCTGGGACGCAACCGCCTTAGCCCGGCCGAACGGGAGTCCAGGCTCTTCTCCGGCCGTTGCCTCTACTGTGGCCGGGATGGACACCGTGTCTCCAATTGTCGTGCCCGGTCAAGAGGACCAGGCTCGCCGGGACCCCGGGAGATCCTGGTGAGCCGTCTTTCCTGTTCCCCCACCCGTGCACCACCCAACCGTCTGGCGGACGTCACCCTAGCCTGGGCGGACCAGCGGGCGACGGTGGGTGCACTCATGGACTCTGGTGCTGATGGGAGTTTCATGGACGTTGGGTTTGCCACCCGGGCCAACATTCCACTTGAGGACCTCGAGAGGCCCTTGGAGGTCTTCGCAATGGGTCATCGCCGCCTGGCTGACGTCACTCAACGCACCTGTCCAGTCCTTCTCACCGTTGCTGGTGACCACGTTGAGAGGCTCCAGTTTTTCGTCACCAGCTCTCCTCTTGTCCCTGTGGTCCTGGGCAGGCCCTGGCTCGCGCTGCACAAGCCCCACATCGCCTGGTCCTCCGGTACCATCAAGGGGTGGAGCCCCTCCTGTCGTGCCCGGTGTCTTCGAGTTCCGTCCAGCCCCCTCACCGGGTCCCAGTCCCCATCTCCGGCCTCCCTCGCCGGTCCTCTGTCCCCGTGCCCGGCCTCCGCTGTCGGGCCCCAGTCCCCGTCTCCGGCCTCCCTCGCCGGTTCTCTGTCCCTGTGCCCGGCCTCCGCTGTCGGGTCCCAGTCCCCGTCTCCGGCCTCCCTCGCCGGTCCTCTGCCCACGTCTCCGGTCCCCCTCTCCGAGCCTCTGTCTTTGTCCCCCTCTCCAGTGCCCCTGGTCGCCGGCTTCCTTGGGTCCCGTCCGGGCAGGCCAGGGCCGAGTGGGTCGCCGGGTGGCTCCCGTGGAGGGGGGGGTACTGTAAGGTTTGGTTATTTCCCCACCACGGGCTTCTTGAAGTACTGTGATGATTGGTCCGCTGCTCTCCCACTCGCTCTGTTCCTTTAAGTTTTCTGTTAATCATTGCATTCCCCTATTCACACGCTTCTTCCCATAGACGTCGTTGATTGGTGCTCCCCCAACCACACGCTGTTCAATCACATCCCTCAGCTGTCACTGCTTGTCAATTAAGCATTCCCTTATTATTTATACCCCGTTTCCCCATTCAAGTTTTGTTGGATCGTTTTGATATTTCAGTTGCATTCGCCGTTCCTGCTGCCTACTGTTGTTTCCCTGTGCTTTGCCTCCAGGATATTCAAGAAGCATTCCTCTTGGACACCCTTTCCCCGAGGCGACGCGCTCGCTCCATTCTGTTCCAACGCTCTTTACGCACAACGCCTGGGTGAGTTTTTTATGACTGTCTTTGATCCAATTCCGTTTTTCGTGTGTTTATATAACACTGAAGATTACCAGCTTTTTATCAGACAGTCACTCACCCAGCGTTTAGCCTTTTTTGGATTGTTTCATTGGGATAATATTTTGGCCTAACATCTCCCACTGTGTGTTTACACACTGAAGATATTATCACATTGGATTTGTATTTTGGGACTTCGCTCACAGTGTTTATTTTTGCACCGAAGATATCTATCACTTGGGATTGTGTTTGGAACGTTACTCACAGTGTGTATTTACACCGAAGATTCAGTCACTTGGATAACTCTGTTTTCGGGTACAAGTCACCTCTCCTGTTCACCTGCTCTGTTCCACCTGCACTCTGAGTTAACTCGCTCCCTCTCTCTCTCTCGGTCCCGCAACCACCTCGGAGATTCTGCCGAGAGAAGTCTGCAGAGCGGCTCTGACGTCAGCGTCTGCTTCCCCTGACTACCATCCCGGGAGAAGCTGCAGAGCAGCAACATTCATCCTTGCTTGTATTCCAGTCTTTGTTTGAACTCTTCCAAGTCTGTGCTGTTTATTTAGTCTTAATAAACAAGCCCTTGTTTTTGGCAACTCTGTATCCTACTCTCTTGTGTCGTTGCGTTTGGGGTCGGTGTCAAACCATAACAGGTTTTGAATGTGGGTAGGGATTCACATTCCTTTACAGCTTTGGGTAGGGCGTTCCACATTGATGTGGCATAATTGCGAAACGTGTTTAGTCCCTTGTTTGAGCCGAATCTGGGTTTAACATGATTTGTTGAGCTTCCTCTGGTGTAGTGGTTGTGGTATTCACTGACCTTTGGGAAGTATTTTGACATGTACATGGGTACCTTAGTCGTATAGTGTATCTTGTAGACCAGGCCCATTGCAAGTTGCTGTACTCTGTCGTCTACTCTAAGCCATCCTAGGTTGTCAAAGTGGGCAGGGGTGAGGTGGGTTCTGGGGTTCAGGTCAAGTAGTAGTCTGACCAGTTTGTTTTGTGATGTTTGTAATTTTGTTTTAAGCGCCTTTGAGGTGCTTTGGTACCAAGAGGTGCACGCATAGTCGTAGTACCCTTGAATGAGTGCTCCTGCCAGAGTCTTCAGGGTATTCTTGTTTACCAGAGAGGAGATCTGGTACAAGAATCGAGTTCGTTGGTTGACTTTTTTTATTACATTGGATGCCATTTTGTCACAGGAAAGATTTGCCTCTAGGATGGAACCCAGGTAGGTAATTTCGTCTTTCCTTGTGACAATATTGTCACCCACTGTAACTGAGAAGCCGTCGGTCTTGCTGAGTTTGTTATTTGAACCGAAGAGAATGGACTCTGTTTTGCCCATGTGTAATGATAGTTTGTTATCAGCGAGCCATATGCAGATTTTGCCTAGTTCCGAGCTGAGGGTTTTTTCAACCTGCAACTTGTTCTTGTCAGAGACCAGCAGGGCTGAGTCGTCCGCAAACAGGAACAAGTTGCAGTCACAGGCTGACGACATGTCATTTGCATAAATTAGGAAGAGTAGCGGTCCTAGTATGCTTCCTTGTGGAAAGCACAGCTCACTGTGAGGGGGGGGATAGAGTACCGTTTACCTCTACCATCTGTTCTCTCCCCTCCAGGTAGGATTGCATCCAGCTCGCTGATAGACTATCAAAACCAATTGCTTTTAGCTTGTCAATCAGAATGGAGTGATTGACAGTGTCGAAGGCCTTTTGTAGGTCCAGCATGACCATGCCGCAGTATTTGCCCGCGTCCACCTCTTGTTTGATGTGGTCGTTCAAATAAAGGAGGCATGTGTCAGTGGAGTGGGACGTTCTTAAGCCAGATTGGAATTCGTAGATTAGATTTTTTTCCGCCAGGTACTTTTCGACCTGTTCGTAGACTATTTTCTCCATGACTTTCGAGATGGAGGTGAGAATAGAAACAGGGCGGTAGTTGCCTGGGTCTAATTTGCTGCCCTTTTTGTGCAGAGGGGTCACTCTCGCAATTTTGAAGTCCTTGGGGACGTGTCCCTGTTTTATAGAGAGGTTTATTATGTTATATGGCTATGTTTGTGAAGAAGATGTTTAAGTAATTGGCTACATCCAGCTTGTCTGTGATGAGCGTGTTGTCCGTCTTTATGTTTATGTTTGAGAATCTGGTTTTAAGTTTTTTACTGCAGCCTAGTTGATTATTGAGTAATTTCCATAGTTCGCAGGGTTTCTTTTTGTTTTCCTCAGTTTTGTCGTTGATGAAATTTCTTTTTGCGGTTTTGATCATGGTGTTTACATCATTTCTTAGTCTGTTTCTTTGAATTTTTTGTTCAACCATGTGGGCTTGGAGTTCACTGTTTGAGCTTTTGGAAAGCTTTGTCTGACTTTTATGAAGTTCAGAGCATTTTTTGTCTCTGGTTTTCATAGCGGCCAGTATTTCAGTGTGCATCCATGGCTCAGCGCGATTTTTAACCCTGGTGGTTCTTATGGGTGCCATGTTGTTCAGTATTGCTGTGAATTTGGTTTTGAATCCAAGCCATGTTTCTTCAACCTGTGTACCACTGAGTTCATCTGACCAGTCCAACAAGGCCTCTATTTAATAATAACATTACTTCTTTAGCGATTACTTGAGCGAGTAAATGTAAATGTACCTGACGCATAACGTTAATTTAGCGAAAGATTCCCTACCTTTTAAACGTTGTTGTGCATATTACTGGACGGGATTGTATCATTAACAGCTAACTGCAGTGTTCTGTTGTCGGTTGAATCCTTTTCAAAAAACAGTGAATCATATAACTGCAACTAACGTAACTTAGTAGTTAGCTGCTCTGCCGGCCACAGAGCCTTTGTCTACCGCGCTCCCTACCTGTGGAACAAATTACCTGCCGTCATCAGGGGCGCCTGCTCTGTCGAAGCTTTTAAATCCCTGCTTAAGACTCATCTTTTCTCTCTCTCCTTCAACCTACCCTGATCTCACCTGGTCGGGGACTGACCTTTAGATTAATCTGTGTAGTTTAGTTATGGTACAGGGTACTACATGGTACCACTGGGTAGTTTACTACAGGGTAGTTTAGTTAGGGTACAGGGTACTACATGGTACTACATGGTACTACATGGTACTACATGGCACTACAGGGTTCTACATGGCTCTACGTGGCACTACAGGGTACCACAGGGCACTACAGGGTACTACATGACACTACAGGGTACTACAGGGTACTACAGGGTACTACATGGCACTACATGGCACTACAGGGTACTATAGGGTACTACATGACACTACGGGGTACTACATGGTACTACATGGCACTACAGGGTACTACATGTCTGCTCCTTTGCAGCACCACAAACATGGGAACTCTCTAACTCTTCCCCCCCCCCTCTTTCTTCCCCCCCCCCCCCTTCCCCCCCCCCCCCCCTTCTCTCTGAGTGCCCGTCTCCTGGCGCTGACTAAGGTGATGGATGCCCCGGGGCCTTGGCCAAGATTGTAGTGACTGCTCTACATGCACCTCCGAGGCCTTGGATCAGTTATTCACCGCCGTCTGTCCGTGGTCCTGTCAACTGATTAACAGTATTAACAGACTGTTAACAGATTAACAGTCAATGCGGTTTCATTGCTGGGTTAAGTACTTCCATTTCTATTCACATAATACGCCTACTTCATATATCTACTCCATTCACATATATGCCTATCACTTGTATCTATTGCTATGTCCGCCTACTACAATCTCATGAGCTGTCTAACGTCTGTCCCGTCTCCCTGTCTCCCTATGACTTGCTGTCCTGGAGTGTTGACCGGAGTGTTGGACGTCCCGTGACGAAGGCCGGGAGGTTGCGACCCCCTCTGCGTGCCCCCCTGTCTCCGGAGGTCTCGTAGTGGTGACCGGAGTGCCGGATGTCCCGCGATGATGTCGGGGAGTTCGTGACCCTCTCTGCGCCGCCCCCTATCTCCCTGTCTCCGTCTGTCCCTGAGCAACGACCGGAGTGTTAAATGTCCCTTGACTAAGACGGGGAGGACGTGACCCTCTTTGCGCCGCCCCTGTGCCTCAAATAGATTGCTATCAGCTCTATCTTTAATCTTTCAAAATGTTCAGTTGCTATCGCTATTAGCTCTATCTTTAATTTTTCAAAATGTACAGTTGCTATTGCATGCACTCATCTGTGTTCCACTACACACATGAGTGCATGCTTACCAACTGTCCGTCTGCAACACTACTATCACCAACATCTAAGAAGGGAGATCCCCCCTTGAATGGCCCTTCTAAGGTTTCTCTCCTCCACACTGCCTGTGGAGCTTTTTTCCCTATTGTTAGGTTTTAGTGAGTTTTTCCTTACCTTCATGTGGGGTATGTCTGGGAGTGCTTGCATTCTTTCATTTATTTGCATCCATCTAAAATTTTTTGCACCTGATGGTGTTCTTGTTCTGTTCTTGACTTATTGTTATGTTTTCTTCTTGACTTGTTTAAAGAAGATCTGTACGGCCCATGGGGACATTAACGTGTGTTGTCGGGCCCTATAAATAAATTTGATTTGATTTGATTTGATTTGATGACATTCAAAAATAATACTTCAAAAATCCCCAATCAGCTGACAACATCAATCAATCAAACAGCGGCCCCTGCGGTTTGGACGCAAACTTTATTAATATTCGATTAGATTCAAATGCATTATACAGCAAAGTACAGTACAACGAAAATAAGTTTGGCATCCAACCAGACTGCAAATGTAACGGGAAAGTGTTTTAACAATATTCAATGTACAAGTGATATGGATATCAAATATATAAATGAGTACTACTGAGTAATAGTGCTACTGAAATGTATATGTACAGTGTTATAGTATTATTGTGCACAGTGATAAGGTACAAAGACACTATGGTAGTAGTAATACTGGCCAGCCATGGATAATGTGGTAATATGATGGAAGAAGAGGCAACAAACATTTTTTACATTTTATTTGTGAATAAACATGAATCACAATATAGTTAGCAACGAACCAAATCAAACAAATCAAAGCAGAATCTTAAAGACTATATCTACAGTCTGACCTATATACAGTGGTAGCTTATCAAGGATGCCAACGTACAAACCGAGAGGAAAGACCCAGAAACTTAAATTGCAACAAATTATATTTACATTATTTCTGCTGTTTCAGCAGTTTTCAAAGTTTTTGTCTGGGCACCCACATTTTCTAAATATTTTTTCTAAAACAATTTGTTATAGCTTATTGCTCAAGATAGGCAAATCTAGATACATTTAGGCTACACAGTTTTAGGAAACTATTCTGCTAGTCTACAGTATTTAATTTAGCCAATTGCAGGGGTTTGGTATATATGTATACAATACATACAAATGCCTCACACTTCTCTACTGCAGTTACAAATAATTTATTGGTCCTCAAATATACAGTAGTTATATCTAATCCCTGTGGACCCTTGACATGTACCTTTCTTGGTGTGCGCTCTCAATCATTCCAGCCAAGGGTGGATGAATGTGAGTATGAATATATCCAGAAGAATTTGGGGATTCATTAAAACTTTTCTGCAACCCACTTCTGGATTCCAGCCCCGGCCAGAGCATGAAGGAAAATTGATAACAAAGAAATTCCATGGTCTCATATTTCTTCACAAGCCCACCGACTATAGACGAGGGTATCAGTGTTTAAAGGTAGAATCTGTAAGAGGCTACTGTCAAACAGCGACCTCTAGGCAAAAAAGCCCTGCTTGGTGTTGTACTTTGTTTTTGTCTGATGTGTGGAGTTTAGTAACTTATTATATCTTAAATGAAAAAAACCTTTGTACTGTCTTTTACTATTATGCACTCTGCTACTATGGAATCTACCTTGCCTATTACCTATAGTATTACCTACTATGCTAATATGCATTCAAGTCTGTAGCACTCGTTCAACACTGTTTGACGAACAATGTTACTGACCCTTAGCTGCCAGAGTTATACCCTTCCTGCTGACTTGTTGTACAGAACTGTACAGATCAGCTAAATTACTAAATCTAAATGTAATACTGTGAATTTCACCAGAATTCTCTTGGCAGAAACTGAGTCATGGCCAGCAGTAGCAACCCCTCCCCTATACATTCTGCACTGTACTCCAACCCACACATCATATAAACAAAGTGCAATACCAAGAGGATCTCTTTGACAACATTACAGATTCTACCTTTAAATTATTTATCATAGCTTAATGTCTGTGGGAAATATGTACACAGTGTAGTATATATTATTGGAAACAAAGAAGCAACAAGAATTGTCTTTCTTGTAAAACAAATAAATTACAGCTTCAACAACAATTTGGATATATAAATATTATTTCAAAATAAAGATAGAAAGAATCATAATTCTTTACAATTTCTTACTTGTGAGCTATTTTACTGTACAATAGTCATACAATGTTAAATATCAGTCTTTGAGTTATAGAACATACAGCCTCTCACAACATAAATGAATATAGAGTATGAATTAACAGCAGGAGAGCAGCCAGAAAATACAGCACCCTGAATAAAATTAAATGTCATCCAAAACCGTCACCTCTCATTAAAAAACAGTAGCCATTTTACATGCATGCATGTGGATCAGCAGTCAAAACAGGAGGTACATCAAAAGTGAGGTAAAGTTGGTCTAGTTGTTGTCATTGTATCAACATAGTTTCCGATGTGGTAAAGATGTAGACAAATCCTACAAAATATTTTACAATGTTTAAGTAAAACATATGCCAGTAAATCCACATATATGATTGTTAGAAGAAATCTAGAGAATCTGCCTTATATAAACAGTCAACTATAATATTATAAAAACATAGATTAAATGAGTAAAGTATATGTTTCTTATACGACTTTCCGAAGGCAGAACTATATGTTTTTTTTATAAAAAAAAAAGTTTGAAGGCAGAATTATATATTTCTGAGGACAGAACTATGTTTCTTATGAAACATTTTCGTATTGTGTAACATGAGAGCTGACTTGACTCTTCTTTTGCTTCATCTTTTGGTGAGGAATCCATATTTTACTATACAAGAGCAAAAGAAAGCAGGATTAGCTCACTAGATACATACATACAGTACTGTGCTTCTGACAGTAGGTGACAGTAGCTCCTTGATTTTGCGGTTTGGGCTCTTATCATTTTTTGCCGTCTATTCTCTTTGGTGATCATATTACATGCATAGAAAACAATATCCGTTCATTCATTCAATTAGATAGATAGATAATCATTCAATATCTACTGAATGAATAGACAGACAGTTCCACCTATTGTATCTACTGAATTAATCCAACTCTAACCTTATAAAGGCACAATATGATAGTTAACCTACATACCGGTAGCTGGAGTCTAGAGACTTTCCTGATAGGCCCGCCGCCCGGTGTCAAAATTACATGTCTGAATATCTTAGCCTCACGTGATCCGTGGCAAGGTGGCCTACTGGGGGTGCCCTTGAGTTTGAAGCCATCACCGAGGTTATTGGTACATTATTGGTACATGTTGAGGTCGAAGCCCCCTTGCAGCGGCACGCAAAAAAGGATGTGTGCTCCTTAAATGTTCCCACAGTTTGAGAAAAACACTTATTTGCCAACTTCCGCAGAGTCAGACAGGAAGATTGACACCAGTTTCATCTCTGCGTGTCGAGTAGCCCCAGAGAGAGGTCCAGGTCAGGCCTGGACTGGCCGTCGGGAGCACCAGGAGTTTTCCCGGTGGCCTGGCCTACTAAGTGGCCTGCATGCCCCCCATGTAGCAACTTTCAGCTACAGTAGGTCAGTGGCTTGAAGCCCGTTACAGAGGAAAGATGCAGTGAGTATGAAGAGCTTTGATATGGACCTAAGTTACTCCTCCCAGTTCCTTGAGTTTAAATCCCTTTTACTGAGGTGATGTTTCAGGGGGTCGTTAGGTCGAAGCCCCTTTCATAGGTCAGAGGTTTGGTAGTACAAGGAAAGCGCCCTCTGTACTGTTGCAGATATGGGTGGCGTGTTACCCATCAAATATGTCCTGAGTTTGAAGCCCTCTGTTGGTGATGTCCTGTCAGTGGGTCTTTAGTTTGAAGCCCTCTGATAGGGTGTTCCTCTCAGTAGGTCCTGAGTTTCAACCCCTCTGATAGGGTGTTCCTCTCAGTAGGTCCTGAGATTGAACTCCTCTGATACACTTTGATGAACATTGTTACTCAGCTGATAGAGTTGTGCCCTTCCTGATGGCTTGTCGTACAGAACTTGTAAGTCGCTTTGGATAAAAGCGTCAGCTAAATGACTAAATGTAAATGTAAATGTAAATGATAGGGTGTTCCCATCAGTGGGTTTTTAGTTTGAAGCCCTCTGATAGGGTGTTCCTGCCAGTAGGTCCTGAGTTTGAACTCCTCTGATAGGGTGTTCCTGCAAGTAGGTCCTGAGTTTGAACTCCTCTGATAGGGTGTTCCTCTCAGTAGGTCCTGAGTTTGAACTCTGATAGGGTGTTCCCATCAGTAGGTCATTAGTGTGAAACCCTCTGATAGGGTGTTCCTGTCAGTAGGTCTGTAGTTTGAAGCCCTCTGATAGGGTGTTCCTGCCAGTAGGTCCTGAGTTTGAACTCCTCTGATAGGGTGTTCCTGCCAGTAGGTCCTGAGTTTGAACTCCTCTGATAGGGTGTTCCTGAAAGTAGGTCCTGAGTTTGAACTCCTCTGATAGGGTGTTCCTCTCAGTAGGTCCTGAGTTTGAACTCTGATAGGGTGTTCCCATCAGTAGGTCATTAGTGTGAAGCCCTCTGATAGGGTGTTCCTGTCAGTAGGTCATTAGTTTGAAGCCCTCTGATACTGTAGGCTGTTGATGTTTTAGGTCTTTCATTCGAAGCCCTCTGATAGGCTGATCCTCTCAGTAGGTCTTCAGTCTGAAGACCTTGCTGAGTCTGGAGGTGGCGCTGGAGTAGATGAGGAAGGAGCCCTCTGTGGTGTTGAAAAACTCCCAATCTCTGCAGCCGAACGTGGTCAGACTGTGAACCGGAACGAAGCCCTCAGAACCCTGCCATCTGGAATATATATATAGAGAGAGAGAGAGAGAGAGAGAGAGAGAGAGAGAGAGAGAGAGAGAGAGAGAGAGAGAGAGAGAGAGAGAGAGAGAGAGAGAGAGAGAGAGAGAGAGAGAGAGAGAGAGAGAGAGAGAGAGAGAGAGAGAGAGAGAGACAGACAGAGACAGACAGCGACAGACAGAGAGAGACAGACAGACAGACAGACAGACAGACAGACAGACATACAGACAGACAGACAGACAGACAGACAGACAGACAGACAGACAGACAGACAGACAGACAGACAGACAGACAGACAGACAGACAGACAGACAGACATACAGACAGACAGACAGACAGACATACAGACAGACAGACAGACAGACAGACAGACAGACAGACAGACAGACAGACAGACAGACAGACAGACAGACAGACAGACAGGCAGGCAGGCAGACAGACAGACAGACAGACAGACAGACATACAGACAGACAGACAGACAGACAGACAGACAGACAGACAGACAGACAGACAGACAGACAGACAGACAGACAGACAGACAGACAGACAGACAGACAGACAGACAGACAGACAGACAGACAGACAGACAGAGACAGAGAGAGAGGAAGAGACAGACAGAGACATAGACATAGAGAATCAAGAATCAAGAGGTTTATTTGTCACATACATACCAGGGCATACAGTGAAATGCGGGTGGTAGAGAAAGAGAGAGTGAGAGAAGGGACATAGCGAGAGAAAGAAACATAGAGAAAGACAGATAGAGCGACAGAGACAGACAGACAGACCGACAGTATTTTACAATGGCTTTGAACAGCTTTTTTACTAAGCTAACTAACTGTTTCTAAATAAATAATCAGACACAATGCTTGACATCCAAGAAGAAAAAAGAAGAAGCTAGAATGGTGTCATTGACCCTGGGGTTTTCCTACGAAAACATGCAGCTACCAACACTATTACCTCATAAATACCAACACATTCAGCAGATAACCAGGTGTCGGAGGTCAGCCTGACATGGTATCTCTTTATAGCTATACCTGTAGACAACACTGTTGAGAGAGTAGGAGGTTCCGTCGTGAGAGTTGGCCACCACCAGGTACCTCTCCTCTCCCACCGTGAAGAACTCCCAGTCTACTGCACTACAACGGAAACACACACAAACCACAGACCAATGACTCTCAACGTGGGGCCCGGAGACCCCGCTGGGGTCCTTGAGGGGGTTCCAGGGGGATAACCAAGAGGAATAGGTTGAATTTACTAGCAGTTAGAGAAGAGAATATAGTGATATTCTGATCATAGGTTTCAAAATATTATCAAATGGGGTCCACAGCCTAATGTTTCAGATTCAGATTCAGATTCAGATTATTGTATTGTCACAGCTTAATTTGATTTTTTACATACATTCAGAAAAACGTGAGATGTTTGTTTTTCCTCCTATGGGCTCCTCGACCATAATAAATAATAATAATATATTGGAACAAATCTCAAAGTGCTACAGTGTAAAATAACAAAAAAGAGAGTAAAGAAATTATATAAAATAAGCAAGGCTAAAATTAGTAAGGAGCAAAAATAACATGGAATGTGAAGGGTAAAAGACTAAAGAACATAAAATAAGAAGGGTAAAACTTTACAGCAGATAAATAAATAAATAATTCAACAGTGTAAGTAGCAGCAGTGTGTGCTATAAGTGTGCTTGTGTGGTGTATCAACCTTGTGTGTATCAACCTTGTTTGTATCAACCTTGACATGAAAATGGTTGAGATTGAGAACCACCGCCACAGACCATATAGAAGCATATAACTGGGCAACTTAGTAAGAGCCAAGCCAGTGGACTTCATAATTATTTTGTATACTTTTTCATATATTACAGTATTATCGTGTGTTTGATGTTTACATATCTGTTAATAGGGTATTTCTATTTCATTCTAATACTGCCTTTATCTTGAAATTTATCTTGCACACCACTCAGCTAGGTACTGGACCTCTTCTCTGTATGCCGACTCGTCGTTGTTGCTGACGAGTCCCACCGCGGTGGTGTCGTCTGCAAACTTTACAATGGTGTTTGAGCCATGCGCCGGTTTGCAGTCGTGGGTGAAGAGGGAGTAGAGAAGAGGGCTCAGCACGCAGCTATGGTTGGGCACCGAGAACCGGTTCTAATAGGAACCGGTTCCTAACTTCCGGTTCTGAAACCGGAAGTAACATATTTGCATTTCGATTCTTAATTTTGATTAAAAAAAATAAATAAATTGATTTAAATTTTTTTTTTACTTTGTTAATTAATACCCTAGTTACAGTACAGCAACCAAATTAAACTGTATCAAGTCAACTGACAATGTGAATAGTATGAAAAAAAATTAAAGACTTTTCAAAAAAAAAAAAAACTCCTGCGAAATAAGCTGTGACCTGTTTTGACCTGCACCTCAAAGAATCAGAATCGAGAATCGCTTAGAACAGGAATCGAAATGGAGAATCGGAACCGGAACCGGAATCGTTCAAATCCAAACGATGCCCTGCAGGATGAGAGTGGAGGACTTGAGGCTGTCCAGTCTGACATGCTGAGGTCTGTCGGTCAGGAAGTTCAGTATCCAGTTGTAGAGGGAGGGGTCGATGCCAAGGTCGTGGAGCTTGGTGATCAGCTTGGAGGGGATGATGGTGTTAAATGCAGAGCTGAAATCAACGAACAGTAGTCGCACATACGTGTCCTTCTGGTCCAGATGGAGAAGGGCAGGGTATAGTGCTGCGGAGATGGCGTCGTCCGTACTCCTGTTCTGGTAGAGGTCAAGTTAGGGTGGTAGGCAGGATTTGAGGTGAGCCAGGACTAGCCTCTCGAAGCACTTCATGATGGTGGAGGTGAGTGCTACGGGTCGGTAGTCATTGAGGCTCTCTGTTTAGGGACAGTAATGATGCAGGTGACTTTGAAGCATGTAGGAACTTTTGCCTGGGCCAGGGACAGATTGAAGGACCCCCTAAACAGGTACCTTTGATTATAATAGCCAGTGTGTAGAATATTTTTTATTTTATTAGGAAAACCACAGTATCATACACTACATTGTAGTATCAGGACCCTGCACTCCAGAGGATTGCACTTAAAAGCATTACTTAAAACACTTATTTCCAAAGTGGTCCTCGATGGAAAACATAAAAACACAGTAAAAAAACAAACACAATAAAAACACAATAAACCAAGACATAAAATATGTTTTGTATCCTGCACTACACTAAGAGAAGATGGAATTTTGTTTTATCTCAAACCTACACTTCTTCCCAAAGAAGCGCCTTTACCTTTGTTTTAAAAAACGCTTTAGTCTGGCTTTGCTTGGCAAGGCTGTTCCATATGGAGATACCAGTGTAAAAGAATGAATTTCTGGCCATCTTACTTGTTGACAGAGTCACCTGGGGAGCAAACAATAACTGTTCATGACGACAAGGTCCTCTTTAGCCTTAACCGGTGTGGTTTATTTTCTTATGCACCACGAGACCTACTCTCCGTGAGAGTTAGAGTGAAAGAGATAGAGGGGGAGGGAACATTCCTTTTTATACCTTCTACCTGACGTCAGCTACAATAGCTGCGTCTCCTTACGCCTATAGCGCCCTCTTGTGGAACAGTTAAAGTGCAGTTACATACAATCATATTAACACTTACACTTAACATTACTCTTTACATCAGGGCCCCGTTCCCCGTACCTGGATAACTGAGTTAGCCGGATAACTTTCGGTCAAGCCTGACTTAAGCCGGACCTTCCCATTCCCCGAAGCTCGATTGTCTAAATCACCATGACAACAGATCAAAAAGTTTGAGCCTGGTCGGGAGCAGGGTTAACTTCAGTTAGCCGGATGAACCATGGCCACGCCCCCGCAAAGAAGTGACAGCTCGTTTCCTGAAATGATTCTCACGGTCTAGGATCTGCATTATACCATTCTGAATTACGTTTCTGTGCTTCGTTTTCCTAGAGGGGGCTTTTGAAATGTATAATAATAGAACTAAATGCTGATAATAAATCATATTGAGCCTATAGATTTACTTTGTCCTAAATAAAATAATGCACGTCATATACGGCGCTCGGAGTCGCGATACACGCTGCATGTGGTTATTTTAATAACGGCTCATTGCAAATGTGAATCCCGCGGGGATATTTTTAATGAATGAAACCTATCGGCCGTTTGGCTCTGATTAGTTTCATATATTAATCTCCGCTGTAGATTTGCTTAACGGAGCGCCGGATTGTGTTTCATTCAAGCATAAAATTGAAGTGTCTATGCAGGGATTGTGGTTTTTGTGTGATATTGTAACTGGGATTAAAATGTCTGATGAGATGCGCTGTTTGACGGATTTGAGAAATTGAATGAGCCGTTGACGTCACATTAATGCATTTGAGAATAAAGAGATAAAACTTAATTTTTTGGTAAGAAAAATATTCTAAACACGGGTCTCTCGTCCATTAATGCATAAACAATGAGTATATCACGTCTGGCACAGTGGCGCAGCGGCTAGTGCTGAATCCTGGAAACCGGGCGACCGGTGTTCGAAACCCAGCGTTTCCAATATACTTTTTTTGGAATATAATATTAATGATTATACGCAAAAGTAGCCTAGTTTTAAGTTAAAATATTATAAATCTACATGCATTGAGGATGTCATTCTTTATATAGCTCTCAACGTGCACCAAATTGAATTATTCCTACATTGCAAAAAGAAGGAAAAGACTAGGAGACGTGGGATTCGAACCCGGGCCGCCTGTGTGAAAGTCAAAAGCAGAAACCGTTACACCACAGTGTAGACAAGTAAAAGATCCACCATACATCAATCAATGGGTAAGAGAGCCGTATCCTTGTTCTGTATAACAGTTTAACTAATTATTTTCGCTAGCAAGATCTCATTTGATTATCCATTCCATAAACCTACTGCCAGCAGGCAAGTTTAAAGAAATATAATCTGATTGATTGGGGTAATGAGGGACTTAAAATTAGCCTATAGATAACGCATTTAACTTGTCGGCGAGGCGATTGAGCCGTACTGCAATATGTTAATAAAGTTTTAAATCAATTAATCAATCAATGCCGTTAGAAAATCAGGATCTCTGCTATCGATACGTGATGGCTTTTCAACTGAAGCGGCCGCGCGCACTTATCCTGGGTCTCAAGTCTGGTTCGAGTTAACGAGACTGAATCCACCTTCGAGGAACAGGAAAATCCCGGCTTCAAACATCGGGTTAACTGAATCTGGATAATGGGACTCTTGATCGACTTAGTTGAACCAGGTACGGGGAATAGGGCCCAGGAACACAGCAGGACATAATGCTGGCTCTTGTGTTACGGTGGTGTTTATTTCTTACCATGTCCACATTTGAGGACATGTACTGTGGGGCTCTACCATTAACATTATCATACATGTGGTTTAGTTTTAATATAATAAATAAAATAAATAAATGAGGCTACCTACAGCTTCTCTGTACATTTTTACATCTGTCCATTTCTGAGCATCCTCTTGGTAGTCTAGCTTTTGATCACATGGTGTTTCCCTGGTTCTACATTCTTGCATGTCAAAACAATTCAGGATCTTTTCCACATATCTCTTCTGGGATATTTTTACACAACTGGCAGACTGTTCGAAGTCCATGCCTAGAAAATGTTTTAACCTACCTAGGTATTTCATTTTGAATCTCGTGGAGAGCATACTTTTCACCTGCATAGGTTTCTAGTGTTGTCTGCTGCGATGATTAAATCATCCACCCAAATCACAAGTATCACTTTTCCTGACTCTTTTGACTCCTTTGTGTAAACACAGGGGTCTACTGGGTTCTGTATGAAGTGATCTTCAATTCAATGTATGAAGCATCTCGTTCCAATTTCGCCCAGACTGTTTCAGGCCGTAAATGGATTTTTCTAGCTTACACACTAGCTTCTCTCCTTTCTTCTCATAACCTTCAGGTTGTTCCATTATATCTCCTTATCAATGGGTGCGTGCAGGTAGGCTGTCTTCACATCCATCTAAAATAAAATCAAACTGTCTTCAGCTGCCTTCTGCATCACTACCCGTACACTGGTCAGATTGGCTGTAGGGGAGAATGTCTCACCGTCGTGTATTCCTTCCCTCTGACTGTAGCCTTTAGCTACAAACCTGTCTGTTTACCCTCTGGTAACTTTGTTAGAGTAAAAGTATGATTGTCCTCTAGGGATCTCATCTCCTCATCCATTGCTCTCTCCCATTTTCCTGACTCAGGGGATATCATGGCCTCCTTAAAGGTCTGAGGTACACCACGCACTACTCTGTAGCAGTAATCTATGCTGGTAAGTGTACTGTCATCCTCGTCACTTTCTCTTTGGGCATAGTCTTTCAGATACTTTGGGGGTTTATGCTCCCGGGAGGGATATCTCCCACTGCATGAGGCATGTGACGTCACCCTAGGGTGCTTCCCGTCATCATCCTCTGGGGGTTGTTGACTGTCTGTCTGCATGTCTGTGCTCAGTACACTAAGCTGTGGTGTCTCTCTTTCCTCACACCCTACTCTGGAGTCCAGCTCTGGCTCCTGTGTCTGTGTCTCGTTCTCACATGAAGCACTTCCGGCTTCAACATGGATGGTCGCATTTGACCCAGCTCCCGTAATCAACGCAACCAACGAAACAGAACATCAACAACAAAGTACTTTGCGCATTTTCTACTTTCCCTCCTGTGGATTATGGACTTATACCTGAATTCACAACTCAAGCAACAACTCCAGACAGAAGTGGAGGGTAGCGAAAATGCAAAACAGCAGTCCCATTGCGACTTCTACTTGTTAACGGGCACAGAGGGGAAACATCCATCCTTCGGAGCCACGACGATCCACACAGTACTTACTGCGAATCCGGAACGAAAGAAATTACCCCCGACTGGCAAGTGTAATAAGAAATCAATGTTTTTATTATATCTGCTCATGTCGGGTGACATACACCAGAACCCTGGACTCGTAATGACATGGAACCAGAGACGACAGTTTGGTCTACTGACCCAAGAAGCGGCGGCGAGCTTCGCCAGCACAACAGAACAACTGCTACCCACACAGATGGCGGCTAACGACACGATCAACGGCAACATTCCTCCTCTACCACCTCTGCAAAAGAACCCACGAGAGGCCACAGCGAGAGGGAATGAACCAGGGTTCATAATCGAGGCGCCCAGCACGTCGCAGGGCCAAAACAGCGAGGCATCACTCCTCACACCGGTGCCGGCCATCGAGATCAACAACATCCACGCAACAGCCAGCAGTTGCACCAGCCGACCAGCAAGCAGCGACATCCCCTCACCGAAGCAACCCACAACCAAGGGACACAGAACGCCGCAGGAAGACGAGATCACCAAGGACCCGCCGGTTAGCTCCGTTGGCCCAGCCAGGCTGCGTGAACACTTAAGGCAACTAACATGTGCTTCCGCATTGCTCTGATTGGCCAACTGACCCCACGTGACGCTACGGCTCGTTTTCCCCCTACGCCGGTAACGCGTGCATGTGCATTTTCGTTTTGACGGCACTCAAACGCCAAGCGAGGCTGCTCGCGGAAATAGGCTGCTCGTGGAAATGTAATGTTATGTTCGAATCCGTAGAATACATATTTATCAAAACAACATATTTATCAAAACAACTACCAGATTCACTCATAATGTTATTTTGCGTGACAACACAGCCCAGCTGTCAGAAACTGTACATTGTAACGTTATATAACGCAATGTTATATAATGTTATTTCGCGTTTTATTCATAACGTTATTTTGTGCGACAACGCAGCCCAGCTGTCAGAAACTGTACATTGAGGGGGTTTGAATCACTGTACATTGAGGGGGTGCGAATCACTGTTTACACTCCCCACAACTGTACATTGTAACGTTATATAACGCAACGTTATATGCTGTTATTTCGCGTTTTATTCATAACGTTATTTCGCGTGACAACACAGCACAGCTGTCAGAAACTGCACATTGAGGGGGTTTGAATCACTGTACATTGAGGGGGTGCGAATCACTGTTTACACTACACACGCCTTACTGTACCATGTTCTACATATAGAACCTCATCTCATGCACCGGTTTAAATCAAAGCCCTATCGAACATACGCAAGCTCTACTGTCTTTAACTATAAGCGTTTACACTCCCCACTTACTGTACCATGTTCTACATATAGAACCTCATCTCATGCACCGGTTTGAATCAAAGCCCTATCGAACGTACGCAAGCTCTACTGTCTTTAACTATAAGCGTTTACACTCCCCACTTACTGTACCATGTTCTACATATAGAACCTCATCTCATGCACCGGTTTGAATCAAAGCCCTATCGAACGTATGCAAGCTCTACTGTCTTTAACTATAAATGCTTACACTCCCGCCTTACTGTACCATGTTCTACATATAGAACCTCATCTCATACACCGGTTTGAATCAAAGCCCTATCGAACGTATGCAAGCTCTACTGTCTTTAACTATAAGCGTTTACACTCCCCACTTACTGTACCATGTTCTACATACACTGTGTGTTGTTGTAGCCACCGGGTAAATCGCGATTTTTTTATTAGTTTGTCATGACAAACCAATTACATAATCCAACATATGTGTAAAGGCACAACATATTCAAGTTAACGGTATATTTTTTTAATGATTCGTTACGGCGCAATCAATACTTCCATGCGTTCGGGACCTCCATGTTTTGGGGGTATTCATCAGAAAAATCGGATCCGGGATTCGGCTCCCATCAGTCGGGCAAGAACTGCGGGTTTTCAGCCTCTCTCCTCTCTCCTGGGCCCTCATTCATCAATAGTGTGCGTAGAACATTTCTATTTCCACACGTAAGCACGGAATGTAGAACTAGTGTACGCACAGGGAAGTCGGGATTCATCACACGGTGCGTACGCAGGCTCTATGCTCCGCCGTGTTGATGAATACCACTTTGTTCTACCGTCAATGCTCGTGCATGATTATCCATATATGGTCATGAAAATGAGGAAACACCCCCCATGGGATGTGAAATAATGGACCGACCCGAGCGGGACTCTGAGAAACTCCACGAAGATTATTCACTGCTGTCGAACCAAGAAGACACTATCGCGTATTATGGGATAAATAAAAGGCGGACTCGTAAACGGTGATGTCAGATATCAACGGCTCCCTAAGACCATTGCTGCAATTCTGCCTGGACAGCTCAAAATACTAATAAAGACCGTTCGTTGACCACTGTTTGGCGTTGGTTGTGTGTCATTATAACCGTGCTGTAATATGAATGCCTTTATTAGTTGTGTTCGATTGGCTATATGATTTTTAGAGGCATCTATTTTGTTGTCGGCTAATAAAGACCGCGCTGGAATATGACTGCCTTTTCCCGTGTTGTTTGATTAATACCCAGGGATTAAAGTTCTCCTCAATTTTATTCCAAATCGCGATGGATCTCCCGTCAATTTTCTACCTGCTGCATATGATTTCTAGAGGCATACTACAATCTATTTTGATGTCAGTATTGGGTAGCCTATATAAACAATAATAGAGAGCATATACAAGAACAATGAATCTCACTGCATGTACGATGTAGCCTGCCTTTCAATACATGAACTTGAATTCCATCATGTTTGTGTGTGGGACTCACAAGGCTGTTGTCACAATGGGTGGTACCGGTACAGTAATAATTACGGTCCACACAATATCACGATCCATGCCATAGCCTATGTTCTATTAGGACATGATCTGTGACGACAAATGTTCTAGAATGTTTGAAGATATCATACTCTGACAGCATGCCTATGATCAACAAAAACGCGAACTTGAATCCCATCATATACATAGTCTGTCCACTATAGTGTCATTGCAATGCGTTTTCTATTCTTTCTTATACAGTAAAAAGGGGGAAGAACACTATATTCATATGACTTGTATTCTGCTTACAGCTTCGAAATTCCACTTGTTTCGTTTAACGTAAAGCCTTTTAAATATAATCAAAGCGTTCCCGTGTTTCTGCGGTCTGCGCAAAGTAATAACGAGTTGAGCTTTATGATTTATGATGAATTGAAAATGGGGGACCCTGATGTAAACAAGACGAAAGTTGGTCTGCATCCCCAATTAACAATTGTATGTACTGAGCTGTACTGTACTGTACCCATTCTGCAATCTGTTAATAAACTTTTCAATCAATCAATCAATCAAGCTACGCGGAGCGCAGTCAGTCAGTAGCCTACACCCCGTATATTCCGATAACGCTATATAAACCATGCTGCATTCATTCTGAGAGAAAGATCTATTATTCCAAATGCTATTTATAGGGTTTTGACCATAATTACACTACTGTTGCTATTTTACAATGAACTATAATGAATTACGGTTCATATAGAACATCCAGTGTTATTATGCACAGAAGCTCATTTCCTTGTTGTAATAATATATTCTACCACTGGGCGCCAGGTACGCATGGTCCGAGCTGTGCGTAAATATAAGCACGAAGTCAAGTTCAAGTTGAAATTGATGAATCCCACTCTTTGCTTAGAAATGATCGTACGCACAGGGTAAGCACAAATCTGTGCGTAGAACACGTTGATGAATGAGGGCCCTGGAGCTTAAGGGGGAGCCG
Organism: Notolepis coatsorum; assembly: GCF_963971535.1. Classification (NCBI taxonomy): domain Eukaryota; kingdom Metazoa; phylum Chordata; class Actinopteri; order Aulopiformes; family Paralepididae; genus Notolepis; species Notolepis coatsorum. The sequence goes on along the minus strand of NC_140169.1, from coordinate 30,524,758 downwards.
CGCTCGGCCAATCAGAGAAACGCGGAAGGCGCTCGGCCAATCAGAAGAGAGACGCGTCACTCGTTGGAGGCTCATGTCTCCGGCGTAGGGAACGAGCGTAGAGCGGCTGGTATTCACGAAGGAGAGCGCTGGCCAATCAGAGAAACGCGGAAGTGCATGTTAGTTGCCTTAAGTGTTCACGCAGCCAGGCTAGCTAGGCTACCCGGGCCAGGACAAAAGGCAGACAATGGAGGACCTCCAGACACATCTGTAAACAACCAGCCCCCCCCCCCCCCCCCCATCGCGGGCCTCCACACCGAGGAATTCAGACGCCAGCAGTGGACAAAGGATCACCCCCCTCCCCCTCCCCCCTCCCCACTCACGGCACAAACACCAACAACGCCCCCCCTCCCCCCACCAAAGGACAGGACACAAATGAACAGAGTTACCTCCAGTGTGACGACATCAATCAGATTACCAACACAAATGGACTTCATATATTCCACCTAAATACAAACAGCCTGAGACCCAAACTGGCTGAAATCAGACATTTGTTTATAAACGGTAAGGCTAACATATTGTGTTTCACAGAAACCAAACTAGACGCATCTGTTCAGGATCCAGAGATTGAAATCGAGAACTATTCAATTGTCAGGAGGGATAGAAACCAGTATGGAGGTGGCGTCTGTGTGTATATTTACAAAGATACCAAATTCATCAACCGTACTGACCTTAACCATGACGAGATTGAAACTGTATGAATTGAAATCTTATTTGAAAGGGCGAAATCAGTACTAATAGGCACAATCTATAGACCGCCAGAACACAGTGGCTTCTATGACACACTCGATGGGTGTTTAGCTGGGGTGGAGGGAGTAGAAAAGATCCTTATTGGGGACTGGAACACGGACATGCTAAGTAAAGCAGCACCCGTCTTCAAGGCCTTCAGTAGGGTTTGTGATCTGCACGGCCTCAGCCAGCTAATCACCCAACCCACAAGGGTATGTGAATCAACTCAGACTACCATTGACCTCATCCTGACCTCTGACAAGTCCAAGATCTCCAATAAAGGGGTTATAGCATGCGGGTTAAGTGATCATTATATGATATTCTGTACCCGCAAAAAGCTAAAGCAAAAGGCTGGCTGTCACAAAACAGTCACATCTAGAGACCTCAAAACCTACTCTAGCGAGGCCTTTAACTGGAGAGCCTGGACTGGTCACATGAGCTCAATGGTACACTGGTTGAAGAAACCTGGCTTGGCTTCAAAACCAAACAACATGGCCCCCCTAAGAACCACCAGGGTAAAAAATCGCGCTGAGCTGTGGATGCACACTGAAATACTGACCGCTATGAAAGCCAGAGACAAAAAATGCTGTGAGTTTCGTAAAAGTCAGTCAAAGCTTACCAAAAGCACAAGCAGTGAACTCCAAGACCACGTGACTGAACTCAAACTAGAAAGAAACAGACTAAGAAATGACGTAAACTCCATGATCAAAACTGCTAAAATAAATTTCATCAATGACAAAACTGAGGAAAACAAAAATAAACCATGTGAACTTTGGAAATTACTCAATAATCAACTAGGCTGCAGTAAAAAACTTAAAACCAGGTTCTCAAACATAAACATACAGACGGACAACACGCTCATTGTTGTGAAGGGCCAGATTAAACCGAATATATATATTTATTTATATATATATATTTAATTGTATTTGTATATTCTCTAATATTCCCTGATATCCCTTGTATATTCCTTGTACAATATGCATTGAATATCCATTCTAGCCTACTGAACATCCCATAATAGTCTCCATTCTACTATTGGTCGAGACCTTGGTGCCAGGCTGCCATACCCCTCAGACCCAGTTCAAACGTACCGCTCCACATGTACGAACAAGTCCTAGTTCCGCGTAGGAATTTGGCTACCGCACCACTAATGGGACTATTTGTTCATAGTGCGTATATATACTGCGCTACTAAAGTAGGACTTTCTTTTCAGTCCAGTTTCTTACCCTCCAATAGAGTCACAGACGTAAAGCCTCCCCGCGACGCCACGTGTGGGAGTAAGGCCAAGTTCGGCCTACCATCGGTATTGAGACATCGTGTATATTAATATTTGAATAGTCATATTTGGCACTATATCGTCGAGTTGGACGTAGTCTATTAAGCTAATAATAGTCTGTTAATATATAGTGCTTCGTGCGGTGAGAATACTACCGTAGTCAGTACCCCATCGTTTCGGGCAGAGAACTGGCTGCTTACCCAGGGTGGTTGACCCTATGTGAAGCTGCACCCGAGGAGCCCCAGAGCCGACGAGCGAGTGGACCTGTATACCGGATTATTCTACCCACGACAGCCCGCCTTCCCAGGCACGGATTATGCTTTGGATACTTTGATTATTCCATGGATAAAGACCCCCGACACTGCCGTGTGTTGGAACCCCCCCCCCCTGGAGAGGACGCAAGGTGAGGAGACGCTCTGCAAGACGAGGTCTCTTCACGTCTCTCCCCCGTGGACCGGAGAGAGCCGGCCCACAAAGAGTCCACCTGCTTTCATCTGTGGTCCAAGGATCGCCGGCGCATTGAACGGCACTACAGTGGGTTCACCTGGGATACCCTTGGCCGGACGAGGCAGCTGGATTCTACCCCCCCCCCCCCCCTCCTACTCCTGTCGGCTTACAAGCGACCGGATTAACCCCCTCTAGTGTATCCAGCCTATAATCATTAAAGTATCATTGCTGTTATTCCTTAACTATTCCAGGTCGTATATTTACCACCTGCGCCTTCAGAGACTGGACATTCTCTATTGATATACCGACGAATACTCCTTGCCATAAAAGTGCATACTATTTCAATTCATAAATGTAATTAAGTGATTAAGTGCTTATTCTACACACCATCGCTGTGTAGGAAATAAAGACCTGTTTCTAATTCGTACATTTGTGTTGGATCCGTTTCATCTACGTGAGAGTGTTCATGATAATATATTTATGCCGTGTACTGGGTGGCCGAATATTAAGTACAAAGGTAGTGGTAGTAAGTATCATATCTAGTAATACAGTCAGGGAATTGTACCCCTCAGTTACAATTGGTCCTTCGAGCCGGAGGGTAATTAGTGTAATATTAATATAGTGTTATTAATATTGAAATGGCCTATGATGAACACTCCACGAAACGATCCTCCTAACCAACGCCCGCAGCGCGAACGACGGCTCCCTCAGTACTTAGAGGCTTACGCTGTCAGTCAACAACCTAGTCTTCTACTAACAGTAAACGCGGTAAAACTAGAAAGTAAAAGTATGTCTAACCCCAACGCCCAGACTACCCCGACCATAGAGGCCCCTACGGGCTCTAATGTAACTGACCAAGTTCACGGTGGGGACCAGTGGGAACCAGACATGACTTCACATCCCGCCAGTACTGAAGAAGTAGTCCCCGATGAGTCCCGGGAGGAATACAACGCTACCGAGAGAGAACTCGGCACGGAAGAAGACGGGGAGAGCACCGTGGAGATAGAGCTCCAAGGCTCCGCAAGGAGTACCCCGAGGGAAGGCTCCCCTATACAACCGCCTTCTCCCAGCGAGGCAGAGAGGACCCTACAGCAGGCCTTCCTCATCAGCCTGAACGCCGCTGCTGAACGCGACCGACTGCAGATCCAGCAGCGAAGCGAACACGAGCAGATACGTCTAGAAATAAGACGCATTCAGATGGAAGAGAATGTGGCCCGAGAACGAGCCGGTGCTCAACGGGACGCAGCGCACGACAGACAGCAGTCGCAACTAATAGAACAGCTGATCAGACGGACAACACCCTCTCCCTCCGCCAGAGGCTCCAGGAACTCGTCTAGACACACCTCCAGGGCGGCATCCCCTAGCCGAGTAAACAACCCTGAACTTGACCAACAGACGAGGTCTATACCCCCCACAGACCACCTCCCCCCACCGGTCCAAGCGAGACCTAGCAACCGGGAAGGAGCAGCATATCCTGTGGAGAGGCTAAACCAGAGACTACAAGCACTGGATGACCTAACTGAAGACGAAGAGGAAGAGGAGGAGAACCACGCCCGAAGACAGCACAGTACTCTACCGGACCAGGAGGTCCGGTACAGCCCAGGCTATACTCCCGCGGAGCTGCGCTACAGACCCCCGACTCTATACACGGGTGAGCACGACGCACGACCCGCACCGAGGAACAGCACCTGGACAAGCGGGCCATGGTACACTGCCGGTACCAGCCCATACCAAGGAGCGGGAGGAGACTCGCCTAGGAGGCCTCTCCCCCAACGCTCGCCGATGTATCCACAGTCAGCGTCATACATTGGCACGCCTATGGTACCCGACTTCACCCAAGAGAACCGGGCCCAGTATACAGAACTCTGCATGTGTCTGGAGACCATGTTGGTGGATGTATTGGATGAACGCCACAAATACGCCATCCTACTGAAGCACTTAAAGGTGCCCCGCGCACATAATATAGCGCTCGCCTACGCGACTTCCACCACCCCATACACAGCAGCGCTGGTAGCATTGGACCAGAGGTATGGGCGCATATGGGATTACGTGATCCAGGAGATCCGACACATCGACCGCTTACCCCCAGCAATAGACAATCGAGCACTGGACGACCTGTCCATCAGAGTGCAGTCCCTGGTAGGGATGTTGGGAGCGCAAAGAGAGAAGGGGAGGCATGAACTTTACGCCAACTCAAATGTGGAAAGGATCCTGGAGAAGCTGCCGCCCGCTCGTCAGGAGCGCTTTAGGCGGCAGAGGGACCACAGAGACCCGAATGGCCCCGAACCGAACCTCCTCGATCTAGCAGACTTCCTGGCGAGAGAAGTCAGCAGCCTACGGCTAGATACATTCGGACGGAGCACCCCTGGCTCCAGAGAAGGAACCAGACGACTAAATGATGGAAGAAGATCGGTGACTGTGATGCACCAATCGGAGTCAGTACCGAGCAGCAGGAGCCACAGTACCCCCTCCAGAACGGAGAAGTGGAAGATAGTGTGCCCCTACTGTGAGAAAGAACACTGGCTAGCGCAATGTGACTCCTTCCCCAAGCTGAACGCGGAGGAAGCAGGTCAATGGATAAAGTCCAACAAGCGCTGTTTTCGCTGTGCGCGCTCACACATGGCAGCCGAATGCCGCTTAAAGAAAAGGTGCACCAAGTGCGATGGAGCCCATCTGGACATACTTCACGACAGTAACAGACGGCGCCCTTCACCTGCACCATCCAGCCGCAAAGCGAGCGTCATGTACATCGATCCCGCCAGCAGCAGTGGAGCCCGAGTACTCCTAAAAGTAGTGCGTGTGACACTAAGCTACCAGAATAAAGTCCTGGACACTTACGCCGTCCTCGATGACGGGTCAGAGAAGACCCTGCTGCTCGCCTCCGCTGCGGCCCAGCTAGGGCTGCGGGGAAGCGAAACCCAAATGACAATTCGGACAATAAGACGAGATTTGAAGACGATAAAGGGCGAGAATGTCTCATTCTCTATCGCAGCAAGCGGCCAGCCTGAGCGACGGTACCAGATTGCAGACGCTTTCACCAGCCAAGAAATAGGACTGTCGCGGTACACATACCCCGTCGCCAAGCTGATGGAGAAATATGCACATCTGCGCAAGTTACCGATCCCGCTCATAGACAATGCTATGCCGACCCTGTTGATAGGCTCCGACCATGCAGACCTCATTGTCCCGATAGACCGGGTTCATACCGGACCCCGAGGCTGCCCTGCAGCAGTCGAGACCCGTTTGGGATGGACTCTCCAAGGCCCGCTCGCCAAATCTCTCAACCGAAGTACAGCCACTAGATGTCTCCACTCCCGAGTCACAGAGGGAGAAACCGCACTCCTGCAACACGTAGAGCGGCTATGGACCTTAGAACAAATGCCCTTTAAGAATGGAAAGAAAGACATTCGCTCTAAAGATGACATTTACGCAATTCACCTCCTCGAGACAGGGACCAAGAGAGTCCCGGTCAACGGCGTGTTGAGATACGCCACGCCACTCCTGCGGCGAGAAGGAATGCCTACTTTCCACGCCAAGACAGACGCCACCTGCTGAACACGGAGCGGCGCTTAGCCAAGAACCCCGCCCAAGAGAGTGTATACCGCGCTGAGATTGAGAAGCTCATCACAGCGGGACACGTCACAAAGATGGACATTAAAGAGGCTGACCAGACCACTGAATCGTGGTACGTGCCCCACCACAAGGTCCATCACAACGGTAAAGACCGCATAGTATTTAACTGCAGCTACCAGATCGGATCCCAAAATCTGAATAAAGAGTTACTGCCCGGTCCCACACTCGGCCCCTCCCTACTCGGCGTTCTACTCCGCTTCCGCCAGGAAAAGGTGGCCATCAGCGGGGACATTAAAGGAATGTTCCTGCAGGTGAGATTAGTAGAGGCGGACAAGCCCCTGTTACGGTTCCTATGGAGAGAGAAGCCAGGAGATGAGCACCCAGCCATCTACCAATGGGAAGTCCTCCCCTTCGGAACGACGTGCAGCCCCTGCTGTGCGACATTTGCACTACAGAAACATGTAGCAGAGGACCCAGCAGCGGACGAAGAGGTCCGACACAGCGTAAAGAACAGCTTCTACGTAGACAACTGTCTACAAAGCCTTTCAACCCAGGAAGAAGCCGAGGCTCTCCTGATTAAACTCCGCGCCTCATTGATCAAAGGCGGCTTTGATCTCAGGCAGTGGGCCAGCAGCGATCCGCAAGTACTGCGCAGCCTCTCCTCCGAGGACAAGGCAGCCAGCAGCGAGACCTGGATGGCTACAATCCCGGGAGAAGCCCAGGAGATGACCCTGGGATTGGTGTGGCGATTCAAAACAGATTCGCTTCACTACAGACACAAGCCCCTGACTACGGAGCAGGGAAGGCCGGCGGCGGCGCCGACCACCAGACGGAGTGTGTACACAACACTCGCCCGACAATATGACCCGCTAGGATGTATTCTACCGTACACCACCAGGGCAAAAATGATTGTACGAGCATTGTGGGACAAGGACCAGGGCTCGGACGACCCCATTCCCGCACACCTTGCATCCACCTGGAGAGAGTGGGAGATGGAGCTCCACTCACTCCCAGGCGTTAATATGCGCCGAAGCTACTTCCCACCCACGGTGAGGCCAGAGACATGTAAAATGGACTTACACGTCTTCAGTGACGCCTCAGAGGTCGCATACGGATCAGTAGCCTACTTGCGGGCCCAAGACCAGGGGGGAGAGATCTACACAGCATTTGTCCTCGCCCGCTCGAGAATAGCCCCACGCAAGCAACAATCTATCCCACGTCTAGAGCTCTGCGCAGCCCTAGCCGGAGCGCACCTAGCCACGCTCATCCAACGTGAGCTCACCATACCGGTGTCTAGAACAATCCTGTGGTCAGATTCCACGACGGTACTCGCCTGGATCAAATCGGACTCATGCAAGTACAAAGTCTTCGTGGGAGTCAGAGTCACCGAGATTCAAGACTTAACCGAAGAGTTAACCGGAGAAACAGAGTGGCGCTACGTTGATACAAAACAGAACCCAGCTGACGTCATCACCCGGGGGATGCCCCTGGATGACCTCACCCGTCGCAATGTCTACAGTGACGGCCCCGCATTCCTAAGACTCCCGGAAGGACAGTGGCCCATGCCTATCCCGAGGGAAGCAAGTCCAGAGGAGGTGGAAATTAAGAAGTCTGTGTTCTGTGGATTGAGCACCGTAGCCTCCACCGACCCTAACATAGACGATTGCACGTCCATAGAGAGTGCACAACAAAGAACATTCCTGCGGTACCACCCGGAGTGCAAGTCCCCCGCTGATATGTCAGCGGCTGGCTACGAGGAAGCAGAATTGCTTCTACTGCAGCGAGCCCAGAGAGACAATTTGACAGAAGGAACAGTCGTCATGATTATTGATCAATCACTGCCCAGAGCTATGTGGCCGGCCGGCCGCGTAAGCAAAGTGATCACCGGTGCCGACGGCAAGGTCCGAGCAGCTGAAGTGCTCGTCCAGGGTCGCACTTACACCCGCCCCGTGGCGAGGCTCATAGAACTGCCTCGACTCCCAGACACAATCGATGATGACCATGACCCTACAACCCTATGACTTTGTGAAGTTGACTGACCCCTACAGCAAACCCTTATGTGTAAATAGACAACGCGATTAATCTGTCTCTGTTTAACTGATTAGGTCTGGGACCTATTCAGGGGGTGGCTGTTGTGAAGGGCCAGATTAAACCGAATATATATATTTATTTATATATATATATTTAATTGTATTTGTATATTCTCTAATATTCCCTGATATCCCTTGTATATTCCTTGTACAATATGCATTGAATATCCATTCTAGCCTACTGAACATCCCATAATAGTCTCCATTCTACTATTGGTCGAGACCTTGGTGCCAGGCTGCCATACCCCTCAGACCCAGTTCAAACGTACCGCTCCACATGTACGAACAAGTCCTAGTTCCGCGTAGGAATTTGGCTACCGCACCACTAATGGGACTATTTGTTCATAGTGCGTATATATACTGCGCTACTAAAGTAGGACTTTCTTTTCAGTCCAGTTTCTTACCCTCCAATAGAGTCACAGACGTAAAGCCTCCCCGCGACGCCACGTGTGGGAGTAAGGCCAAGTTCGGCCTACCATCGGTATTGAGACATCATGTATATTAATATTTGAATAGTCATATATATATCGTCGAGTTGGACGTAGTCTATTAAGCTAATAATAGTCTGTTAATATATAGTGCTTCGTGCGGTGAGAATACTACCGTAGTCAGTACCCCATCGTTTCGGGCAGAGAACTGGCTGCTTACCCAGGGTGGTTGACCCTATGTGAAGCTGCACCCGAGGAGCCCCAGAGCCGACGAGCGAGTGGACCTGTATACCGGATTATTCTACCGACGACAGCCCGCCTTCCCAGGCACGGATTATGCTTTGGATACTTTGATTATTCCATGGATAAAGACCCCCGACACTGCCGTGTGTTGGAACCCCCCCCCCCCTGGAGAGGACGCAAGGTGAGGAGACGCTCTGCAAGACGAGGTCTCTTCACGTCTCTCCCCCGTGGACCGGAGAGAGCCGGCCCACAAAGAGTCCACCTGCTTTCATCTGTGGTCCAAGGATCGCCGGCGCATTGAACGGCACTACAGTGGGTTCACCTGGGATACCCTTGGCCGGACGAGGCAGCTGGATTCTACCCCCCCCCCCTCCTACTCCTGTCGGCTTACAAGCGACCGGATTAACCCCCTCTAGTGTATCCAGCCTATAATCATTAAAGTATCATTGCTGTTATTCCTTAACTATTCCAGGTCGTATATTTACCACCTGCGCCTTCAGAGACTGGACATTCTCTATTGATATACCGACGAATACTCCTTGCCATAAAAGTGCATACTATTTCAATTCATAAATGTAATTAAGTGATTAAGTGCTTATTCTACACACCATCGCTGTGTAGGAAATAAAGACCTGTTTCTAATTCGTACATTTGTGTTGGATCCGTTTCATCTACGTGAGAGTGTTCATGATAATATATTTATGCCGTGTACTGGGTGGCCGAATATTAAGTACAAAGGTAGTGGTAGTAAGTATCATATCTAGTAATACAGTCAGGGAATTGTACCCCTCAGTTACACTCATCACAGACAAGCTGGATGTAGCCAATTACTTAAACACTTTCTTCACAAACATAGCCACAACACTGGTAAACAAACTACCCTCCCACTCAGGGCAGTATGGGGTAGAACACATAGTAGCATACTACAAGAACCTAGGCGTCCACAAAGACGACTTCAAACTAGAAATGGTAACCACAGATGAGGTACTCAAAAAACTGAGCGCCCTCCAACCGAACAAGGCCACTGGCCATAACAACATCACCTCCAAATTCCTCAGAGACTCAGCAGCCGCGATCACCCCAGTCATCACACACATAATAAACCTCTCCATAAAACAGGGACACGTCACCAAGGACTTCAAAATTGCGAAAGTAACACCCCTGCACAAAAAGGGCAGCAAATTAGACCCAGGCAACTACCGCCTGTTTCTATCCTTACATCCATCTCGAAAGTCATGGAAAAAATAGTATACGAACAGGTCGAAAAGTACCTTGTGGAAAAAAATCTAATCTATGAATTCCAATCTGGTTTCAGAACATCCCACTCCACTGACCACATCAAACAAGAGGTGGACGCGGGCAAATACTGCGGCATGGTCATGCTGGACCTACAAAAGGCCTTCGACACTGTCAATCACACCATTCTGATTGACAAGCTAAAAGCAATTGGTTTTGATAGTCTATCAGTGAGCTGGATACAATCCTACCTGGAGGGGAGAGAACAGATGGTGGAGGTAAACGGTACCCTATCCCGCCCCCCTCACAGTGAGCTGTGGTGTTCCACAAGGAAGCATACTAGGACCACTACTATTCCTAATTCATGCAAATGACATGTCGTCAGTTTGTGACTGCAACTTGTTCCTGTTTGCGGACGACTCGGCCCTGCTGGTCTCTGACAAGAACAAGTTACAGGTTGAAAAAGCCCTCAGCTCGGAACGAGGCAAAATCTGCATATGGCTTGCCGACAACAATCTATCATTACACATGGGCAAAACAGAGTCCATTCTCTTCGGTTCAAATAACAAACTCAGCAAGACCGACAGCTTCTCAGTTGCAGTGGGTGACAATATTGTCACAAAGAAAGATGAAATTACCTACCTGGGTTCCATCCTAGAGGCTAATCTTTCATGTGACAAAATGGCATCCAATGTAATAAAAAAAGTCAACCAATGAACTCGATTCTTGTACCGGATCTCCTCTCTGGTAAACAAGAATACCCTGAAGACTCTGGCAGGAGCACTCATTCAAGGGTACTACGACTATGCTATGCTCATGGTACCAAAGCACCTCAAAGGCACTAAAAAACAAATTACAAACATCTCAAAACAAACTAGTCAGACTACTGCTTGACCTGACTCCTAGAACCCACCTCACCCCTGCCCACTTTGACAACCTAGGATGGCTTAGAGTAGACAACAGAGTACAGCAACTTGCAATGGGCCTGGTCTACAAGATACACTACACGACCAAGGTACCCATGTACATGTCAAATACTTCCCAAAGGTCAGTGAATACCACGATCACAACACCAGAGGGAGCTCCACAAATCATGTTAAACCCAGATTCGGCTCAAACAAGGGACTAAACACGTTTCGCAATTATGCCACATCAATGTGGAACGCCCTACCAAAAGCTGTAAAGGAATGTGAATCACTACCGACCTTCAAAAACACTCTAAAAAAACACCTACGGGAGACTGCAATTCGAAACTAGCCCCTACAAATGTCCTAACCCAGTTGTACAGTAAATGACCAAGTATGGCTTTGTCAGAATTCCAATGTACAGTGTACAGTGTCCCCTACCCAACCCCCCCCCCCCCCCCACCTCCAATGTACAGCCCCCCACCCACCCACCCACCCAACCCCACCCCACCTACCCAACCTCCTCCAATGTACAGTTTCTACGTCAAATGTATATACACTCTTTTTCTGGACACTTTTGTATCACAAACTACTGTATTTGCAAATCTGGTATGTCATAAATGTATAGATGTAGCAGTACTGTCTATCTGTATGTTGTGTATGTCATATATGTTATGATGAATTGAAAATGGGGGACCCTGATGTAAACAAGACGAAAGTCTTTCTCTGGTCTGCATCCCCTTAACAATTGTATGTATTGAGCTGTACTGTACTGTACCCATTCTGCAATCTGTTAATAAACTTTTCAATCAATCAATCAATCAGTCTTTGTGACAAATTTTACTAACCTGTGCTTTTGCACTTTCTCATTACCGGGATAGTAGACTAGAAAAGCGGGGCTGCCCTTGTCATGCCCTACAAAGAGTCCTTTTTCACACCTGGACCTCTGTTCCTTGTTTGAGTGAACTTTCCCTTTATACACACATCACATTCTTTGTTAGGTCTATGCTTTTGACCGTTAATGTGCATGCCTACTGTCACTGCTTGCAGCTTCAGTATATCCTCGTAATTACAATGACCCATGATCTCATGCCATGTCTGAATATCATGACTGACATTACACATATCATTTTCATTACATTCTGTTTGTAGATAATACATTCTCTTGTACACCTCAATGTTAAATCTCGTACCGTCAGGCTCTACAAGAACATCTTTACCTTCATTGAAGAACACTTTGGCACCGTTTGAGGTAGCAGATTTGACGGAGAATAGTTATTGTGGGAACGAGGGTATGTAGAGGGCGTTCTTCAACGTCACTGTACACCGGCGCCCCTCACTGTCTCTGAGGCATACCTGTGCGTCTCCTCTCCCCTGCGCCAACCCGAATGTGCGCTTCCCGTCTGTCAGCTCCATGCTGTGTCTCTCCGGCTCGAAGGTGCTGTCAAAGTTCTTGAATCGGTTCCTGTCGTTGATGATGTGGGATGATGCACTTGTGTCCACGATCAGTCCCTTCCTTTGGACCTGCTGCTGCTGCGTTGACTGGGTGACGTATGCTGTCTGCGCCCCGAAAGTGAAGTCCTTTCTTCCCGCTGCTCTCCAGGCGTCCACCGCTGCCGCCATCTTGTACACAGCCGCCATCTTGCACGTGCACGTACCGAGCGCTCTGTTCACACTTCTTTCTACACACTCTGTCCGCGTGTCCCGAAGTTCCACAGAAACTACACCAGACTGTTTTTGTGCATTTATCTTTTCGGTGACCCTTTTCTCCACATCGCTAACACGCCATCTCCGTCAGGGGTCCGGTCTTTCTCTTTGGCGTTGCCCGGGCCTTCATTACCCTTTCTCCTGCCTTTTTGGCGACCGGGTCTGTGTCTTCTGAGGCCTCGAAGTTCCGCAGCTTGGCCTTGAACTCCCCCAGCGACATGTCCGCTGAACTGTGTGTCACCAACAGTGTGAATGGTTTATACATCTCCGGTAGTCCCCTCATAACCATCGCCATCATTAGTCCATCGCTCGGTGCTTCTCCTGCACTCTTGAGCGCCGTGATGATTTGTTCCGCCCTGATGACGTATTCAGTCACAGTCTCTGTGTTAGCTTTCTTCAGTGCGGTCAACGTTATATACAGGGATACAATCCGGGGCCTACCTCTGCCGATGTAGTGTTCTCTTAACACTATTAGACTCTCTCTGCTTTTGTCCTTTGTGTCCCGGAATATCAGCCCCAAGCTCGTGTTGTCTAGGAGTGGTGCTAGCTCGCAGTATGCGTCAGCATTCAGCTTTGTATCCAGGGCTTGCGCGGCCGCCGTTATTTCTCCGGTGAGGCCTGTCAAGATGGTTTTCTTCAGCCCCACTCCGTGCATACAGCACAACATTCGCTCTTCCCAGAGCTCGTATTCTTCTGCCCTTCCGTTAAACGTGGGCCACTTGCTCTTTCCTCTTGTCGCCATCTTTTGATGGTAGCGTAGCTTAGCTGCCCGTTAGCTCAGCTTTAGCGTTGTGCGGTTCTCCCGCTGCTAAACTAGCCTATACTTTCAGCTAACTAGCTATCCTTATTTTTTGCTCTTCCGTGATCTGGGCCCATAACCTGTTGACAGAGTCACCTGGGGAGCAAACAATAACTGTTCATGACGACAAGGTCCTCTTTAGTCTTAACCGGCGTGGTTTATTTTCTTATGCACATTTGTACCACGAGACCTACTCTCCGTGAGAGTTAGAGTGAAAGAGATAGAGGGGGAGGGAACATTCCCTTTTATACCTTCTACCTGACGTCAGCTACAATAGCTGCGTCTCCTTACGCCTATAGCGCCCTCTTGTGGAACAGTTAAAGTGCAGTTACATGAGTCATTCCACCAATCCGGTCCGATTTGAGTTTTCTGATGTTTTTAAGTGTCTTTTATCTAATCAGTTACCAAAATGTGCTTTGAAATGCTATTTATTTCAGTTGAGATGTCCTCTTTAATAAAGTGTAAAAACATTGCATGAATGTAATTTTTTTTATTATGCATTATGTTGTTATTTCAGTTGACACCATGTATTTTGACATGTCCCTTGTGGCATTTCATGAAAATGTATTTGGGATATGACCAAGAAAATTTGTAAAAAGTCCATACTTTTTTCCATGAACATACACATCCATCTGTGCTGTTAATGCTGGTAATGATTTATTTCAAAATAAATGAATAATTATTCATTAAAATAACATTATTCAGTCTGTCCCTCAGTAACCCTCAACCCCGTTACACTGAGCATTCTCCCCCCCCCCCCCACAAAAATAATGGTTATATAATAATCCATAGAAGCATGTGAAACAGGAAGTGACAACTTTGAAGTCTTTTGGAGAACACAACACCAGAAACAGGCAAGTAGCTACCTCATTGTACTATGTTTTCAGTCATTTATCATGTAATATTATGGTAGTCAAGCATAATAACTCAACATCGTTATTTGAAAAAAATATAGCAAACTATTACTTGTGAATATGATCTTTGTTATAAAACATTTTTAGATGCTTTCTTAATATCATGCATGTCATGTGCTCTCCTGGTATTCACCACATGTGGAGTAGCAACCATTTTGTGCAAAAAATCACAACCCCGTTACGTTTGAATGTAATGTTTGAATGTAACAGGGTTGTGAGATTGTAACAGGGATGTGATTTTAACACTGATTTTGAAGTTATACAATAATAGTTAAATTAATTATTGAGCTTTTTCAACATGCTTATGCCACATACATATTAATTGTAATGTGCATGTTGCTGTGTGTGTGCTCACATGTTACCCTAGACTCAACCCTGTTACAGCTACATGTTTATTAATTATTTCTTTAAGTTTATGAAAAACAAATTCAACTTTTGAATAATTTTGTCTGAAACTTTTTAGTTCAAAATCTGAGGTCAAATAAAATTTCTGATGAAAAAGCTTGCGGCCGCTGTCAAAAAAAGGCAAATTTCAGGGTTCAGAATAGCAAAAGTGTAGGATTTTACGTAATTTTTAGTCGAGCAATTATAGAAATGGTGTGAAGGACATCTAATTATTATAGAAATGTTGACTTTAGCACAAATACATGTTTTAATCTTATTCAGAGAGCTTCCAGAGTGTCCGTAACAGGGTTGAAGAATAATGGTGTCCATATCATACAATAATGACCAAAAATAATAGAGATTTCATGCCTGAGATGGGAAAATATATTTTTCTGGATGTTAAATATGTCATTCATCTTGAGGGGTGTTCAGCAAAGTAATACCTCTTGGTAAAAAAAAAACCCAAAGTCCAAATCGGACTGGATTGGTGGAATGACTCACATACAATCATATTAACACTTACACTTAACATTACTCTTTACATCAGGAACACAGCAGGACATAATGCTGGCTCTTGTGTTACGGTGGTGTTTATTTCTTACCATGTCCACATTTGAGGACATGTACTGTGGGGCTCTACCATTAACATTATCATATGGATAATGGATGGATGTTGATTTCCACATTGACGGGTATGAACTATATCATATAAACAGAACAAGTAAGAAAGCAGGAGGTGTGGCACTTTTTGTGGATGGAGATTTTAAATGTAAACCAGTTGGAATTATGACAATGGCTATTGATGACATAATGGAATGTTTAACGGTGGAAATCGAAATGGAAAAAATAAGCAATATAATTGTTACTTGTATATACAGGAGACCTGCGTCAAAGATAGAAACATTTATAGATACATTGGATGATTTGTTGAGTAGGGTAAACGGAAATAAGACATTTATTATTTGTGGAGATTATAATATTGACCTACTAAAGGTTTCTAAGCACAAGGCTTCAGCAGATTTTCTTGAATTATTGTATGGAAGAGGGTTATATGATATCCACTGATCAGCAAGCCAAGTAGAATAACAGAAACCTCTGCTACATTAATAGATAATATTTTTATTAATAGCTTTAAGGATAACATCATAAGTGGATTAGTCATAAATGATATAAGTGACCACTTACCTGTTTTTGTTACTTTTGATTGTCAATTGAAGAGAACAAAGGAGGAGGATGGGTACAGATATAAAAGGTTAAGAAGGGATGATGCTGTAAACATGTTCAGGAATGATCTTTTGAATGAGAAATGGAAGGGGGTCTATGTAGAAGACGTCAATGCTGCTTACAATACTTTTTTGGATATCTATCGGACACTTTACGATAGGCACTGCCCAATGGTTCAACATAAACAAAGAAGTAATGACAATAGAAAACCATGGATAACAAAGGGGTTAGAGAATGCATGTAAAAAGAAAAACAAACTGTATAGAGATTTTATCAAATGTAGAAAAAAGGCTGCTGAAACTAAATACAAAGTGTATAAGAATAAGTTAGTATTCATTATGAGACGGGCCAAGAAAGATTATTACAATAGATTGTTAGGCGAAAATAAAAATAATATAAAGGGCACATGGGACATTCTAAATAAGGTAATGGGAAATAAATCAGCGTCCATAAAAATGCCTAGCCATTTCATTAGTAATAGTAAGACTATAAAAAACATTAATGAGGTGGTTAATGAATTCAACTATTTTTTTGTGAATGTGGGGCCAAATTTGGCAGATGCCATTCAAAAACACGATGAACCATTACAGGAAGGATGGAGAGGAGATAGTAAAGTACTGCAGTCTATGTTTTTAGGAAATGTCAGTGAAGCAGAAATCATGTCCATTGTATTAAAGTCAAAGAATAAGACATCCATTGACAGTGATGGGATAGATATGATTATAGTGAAGAAGACAATTGATTGTATAATCAAACCTCTCTGTTATATTTGTAATCTTTCTTTTCAGACAGGTATTTTTCCAGACAGGATGAAGGTAGCAAAAGTGATCCCACTTTACAAAGTAGGAGATAAGCACAGCTTCACTAACGTTAGGTTATGACTATAACCAAGTTCTGTTAGTTAGGGGCGATGCTTGGCATCGCTACTGCACTATCTCGCGTACGTGCACGCGTACTGAATAAACCACAAATGTACCTCTAATACCAGTATTAGTCTGACCACACCCCTCATCAGCTTACCTTCATAAGCAGGTGTGTGGTCACCTGCTCTCCTCCTTCCCAAGCTTTCACCACAAGGTGAGGACAAGGGCTGCAGCGGCGTCCGATGCCAAGCATCGCCCCTAACTAACAGAACTTGGTTATAGTCATAACCTAACGTTCTGTATCGTTAGTGGCTTAGCTTGGCATCGCTACTGCACAAGGGAGGCCAAGCGGAGCCACTTGGCTGACAAATACACCCCGCTGACAGCCCCCCAAAACCATCAGAACAGGGAGGGCCGAGCCCCCCCGACCCCCCCTAATGGAGGGTAGCCCCCCTATTAGGGACGTCACGGGAGGGCGACGGACCCGACCGTGCGAAGAGGCACTCAAGCAACTCAACGCACAGGGTGAGCAGACCGTGGCTTGACCCCACGACTACACACACGCACAACCCGCATGCCACCCGGGAACGAACGGAGGAACAACCTCGTTACTGCCCCCAGAATCACGGGGTCAAGGGCAAACCCAACCCCGTGGCAAGGCCGTAGCAGCGGAGCACGAAGGAAGACCCAGACCCACCAAAAGGACTGGACTCCCTGGAATGGGGGCCCGGAGAAGTCCATGATGCCAGCATCAAGACCCCACCAGGTGGGCACGCAGTGCCCCGCCCCCCACATCGCCAGCGTATTCGGACAAAGGCCCCTCAGTTACCGCACCTGGTATTCCCAGGCGGAACCAACCAGGCCAGAACCTGCCCAGCTTCCGAGATCGGACGAGACCGGGCGTGTTCAGGTCGGTATGGCCGTAAGCCGAGCGGGCCCCGTCCCCCCAATAGTACACCGCCTGGCACACTGACCCTGCAGAATAGGCAGTCAGCATGGCCGTAAGCACACAAAAAAGGTTAACCAACGGAAGCAGGCAGCGCACCGGGGAAAAACCAGGCAACAGGCTGTTAACCCTAGCCTGGAGACTGCGGACGAGACAGGCGCCAGAGGGGACAGCTGAACACAGCCGCCCCGGCGGAAGGAGCGTAAGCTGGCGGTGTTGCATGACCAAGCCTCCATTTAACAACCCCCACCCAGAGGGGTCGAGGCAGAGAAGGCTGACACGATTGGCAGACGTCATGAACGTGCAGGGGCACCCTCAAACGGTGAACCCGGGAGTTGACACTGCTCCAACACACCAGGGAATCAACCACCTCGGTGTTACCCAATGCGGTGGTTGTTCCTATAACCCCTCAAGAAAAAACTCCAAAACACACCTGCGGGTATACACCGGCTATACCGCAGTACAAGTGTTTCAGTTTCCAAAAAGGGTTAACCCAGGCCTACGGGTCGCAAACATCACTTCGGACCGGGCCTGGCGGTACGGGAAGCACAGGGTCACCAGAGGAGGTCAAAAAACCACCCCCACAGGCCCCTCTTCGCCATGCGTGAGAGAGGAGCGAAAAATAATGGAGAACCAGCCCCTAAGCACACCGTACCTGGTATTCCCCGGCGGTCTCCCAACCAAGTACTAACCAGGACCAACCTGTGTAGCGGCCGAGATCCGACGAGATCGAGCGCGTACAGAATGGCATGGCTGTAAGCCATGACGACAGTGCTGAGTAAAAACATACCCAACCAGGGTCTCCATAGCGCTTAACCCTGTGACACCCAGACCGACCTGGCATTTTTCCCCCTGAAAAAAGCCCAAGTCCCTCAGGGTACCAGAACAGCAGATCTGCATCCCCGGCGGACAACGGGTTCAACTGATCTGGACCAGCGTGACCAGAACCAGTCCCGTGCCCTAACCACGCCGACATGCCTACTCCAGGAGAAGGGCAGATATGCGTGTTGATCTTAACATGAAAAGAAGGCGCCACCCAGACGTCGGGACGAACCGCGCCTGGTGGCCCACCCCAAGGGCGTGAGACCCCACTACATATGTTCAGATCCATCCCGTCATCATCCCCCAGACATGAACGAGAATCCGTCGACAACCCACCCAGGTCATGGGATGTGGTCGCCGGAAGAGGAAAAACCCCCATCTCAGTTGCTTTATAAAAACGCTGTTTCAACCACAAGCAACTAAGGCGTGCCAGTCAATCGCCTGTTTACAGCGAGCTAGCACTATACGTGCGTCGGGACACACCCCCATCAATGAACAGGCTATTTAGACCTGTCATTGAATCCCCAAGGCGCCCAGGGGAACGACAAGAGGGGTGTGACACTCCCTAACTCCAACACTTCTGGAATAGAAAGAAGGAAGCATCAACAGTATGTATCCCAGTCTACACAGCCGGGGTAAAAAATGTTCACATTTTTACATCCCACCACCCTCCCATAGGAAAGAGACGGGGATCCCCAGAGAGACTTCCCACGCGAGCTGTACAGATTGAAAAGAATATATTGCACCTTGAGCCATGTAAAAAACTGGTTTTAGGGCCTCCGGGGAAGAGGCACCGAACCCATACACACTCAATAAACGAATTGAATCGAATATACATACAATAGAAAAGGACCCTTCTAGAGGGTCCACTCACTTTGACAATCTGAGGAGGAAGGCTCTGTACTCTGATGGAGGCTTCCTCACATGGAAGAAGGAGTCCGAACTCACAGAAGGCCTGAGTAGGCGCTTGGTGAGGAGGAGCCCTGACCACCCCCCCTGAAAACAGATCCATCACATGGACCTGAACAGCACACGGAAGTCCTACCAACAGAGACGCGCACGGTGACGTACTCTATGGCGGGGGAATTCCTGCGGTGCACACGCCCAATATACCAGGCCGTGGGACCAGGAACTCCCTCCCCCCCCCCCCCCCCCCCCCCCGTAACGTGCCGAACCGCCACGTGACGGGAACCTTGAAGGACAGGGGGCGTACCCCTGACCGACAGAACAATGGGGAGAGGAAAGGTTACCAGTTCACCCCTTTACGACCCCACACCCATGATACGACGTAACGACAAAAAGAGAATATGACACAGTCATAGTCAGCTCTATGAAGCGTTTCACAGCTCCACACAGCGCACGAGCTAACCTGCTATCTGATTTTTACTAAGGAAAAACACAGAATAGAGAGGGCTCTAAGAACCCCGGTCCAACATACACATGTGCTTCTGTGGCCAGTACAACCCAGTTGTAGGTCACATGACACACACAACCCATCATCACCTACAAAAAATGGCAAAAACACTCAACAGAGGAACGCCGTTTTTTTCACAATGAGAGAATACATCATTCTTGATTAGTATCGACCACAGGCCTTGCTAAGCACACATGACAGCAACCAAACCAATTTCCCTTTAGGAAATAAGTTTCTCCAGCAGATTTAGCACAACCTCAGCAATCAAGCTGAGAGTTACATCGTATCCCTACCACACAAAAGACACAATCAATGCACAACATGTCTGATAGGAGGTGATAAAGTCCCCAGGGAACCGGGGGGGGAAACACAATCCTCCTATTTTACCCTCAATACGGCCAGTTAAAACAGGAAAACCTGTTAATGTGTGAACTCACTGTTCATTGTCATTACAGTCTGAGAAAGAACATTCTTTTACTCACTCGTCACCAAGCATAGCTTCATAGGTTAGTTGCCTTAGTAGTGAGTACACGGTACACATAAACACCATGATGTTTCTCACACAACAACCAGATCAATACATCACGACCTGCACGGAGAAGCTAACTGCCAGTGACAAAAACAGCTCACACACAACCCGCAACGTATCTCAAAATGCATTGCAACAACACACGTTTTGGGAAAAAACACCGTTATTCACAATACATTTAGCAAGGTAAAACCAGAAGACGTGTTATGAGGTCTGGCCAACCCCGTACCTGCCCGGAACGCAGATCAGCGAAGTGCAGTCACAAGCCACCGTAGAACACAGCCGTCCCGTGTTGTTCGATCCGGGCAGCGTCGCCGCTCCACCAGTCGCTACAGTCCTCTTTGTTGACGCAATCCCCGTCTAGGCTCAGGCAGGGTCGACGAACATCCCCTGTCAAGGATGACGTCGTGGTCAAGAGTGTAAAACATGTTAAAAATCAAAGCACGTTCAACAGAATAGCATCAAGCTAACGGCTGCTCCAACCGTTCGGGTGCTATTGCTTCCGCTCGCGAGACGCCGATCCACGACGCACGCGATCAGGAGCGAGCTCCCGGCGGCGCGCGAGAAGCCAAGCTACCCCGCGCCAGGCCACCGACCGGCTAACCGTAAGCTATGAACATGTAAACAATGACATAACACTCACCCAGACAGGCCGCCGTTCTGAACCCTCCTCACTTTTTAAGAGAAAAGAGAAAACAAGACGTCAACACCGCTTCACAACGGTGACATTAACACGTCCGACGGAATCAGCACAGTACCAACTGGCCTGTATAGCTGACTTTGAACATGAATCTGCCGCTATCGCACATTACATGCACATATCCCCTCGTGAAGGAATACTCTCATTTGGATATGAAAGATGGGGTCTTAACACGGTGACAGAGAGAATCCACTCGTCCAGAACACACAGGGATCACCAGTGTCAATGGTCGCGGCCCACTAGTTAAAACTATAATGGTCGCCAGACCAAGGCCTTCTGTCGCCTAGACGGCTAAACAAAGGACCCTAGCCTGGGGCCGGTTTCCATAAACTTTGTCAAGTAGCCCCCATAGCACTAACAGACAAGTGGAGCCCGCCAGCAAACACTACTCACCCAACCTGGAACGCACCGCTCCTCACAACAGCGGCATGTCCGACAGTTCAGCTGTGGCCTGACAGGTTTCACCCCAACAAACACAGCAAGGAACTGCAGTTGAGAAGCATGCAGCGGCGTGCTCCCAATACGAAAACCGGTGGAGGGTTTGTAGAATGATCATCATCTTCTAGACACTCCAGTACGAAGACAATATCGCCGTATTTTCTCGAAAATAGTGAGAGAGAAAATAAAGATATGATGTCAACGTATCCTTGTTTCCCAAGCTGTTCCTAATCCAATTTCTTCCATCATGGTGTCAAGTGTGGGGATCTACCGAGGCACCTCTTCCTTGTGGTGAAAGCGAGAAGGAGGAGAGCAGGTGACCACACACCTGCTTATGAAGGTAAGCTGATGAGGGGTGTGGTCAGACTAATACTGGTATTAGAGGTACATTTGTGGTTTATTCAGTACGCGTGCACGTACGCGAGATAGTGCAGTAGCGATGCCAAGCTAAGCCACTAACGATACAGAACTATAGACCAGTGTCATTGCTCTCACAGTTCTCGAAAGTGCTTGAAAAACTGTTTTCGCATAAGTTAGATGGTTTTGTGGAAAAGAATAAACTGCTGAGCGAAAGCCAGTATGGCTTTAGGAAAAACAGATCAACAGCGACTGCCTTAATGAATATTATTGAAGAAATAACAACAGCAACAGATAAAAGGAAATTAACAATAGGGGTGTTTATTGATTTAAAAAAGGCATTTGATACCTTAGATCATAATATTCTAATGTCTAAATTACGTTCATATGGTGTGAGAGGAATGGTTCTTGAATGGTTGAGTAGTTATCTCCACAATAGGCAACAATATGTGCAGTTGGCAGATGTCAAATCTGAGCTCATGAAGATTGAATGTGGGGTACCGCAAGGTTCGGTTTTGGGGCCCAAACTCTTTCTTTTATATATTAATGATATTTGTGATGTTTCAAAACTATTACAGTTTGTCTTGTTTGCTGATGATAAAAAAAAATTTTGTTCTGGAAATAATTTAAAGGAACTAGCTGAATATATTGTGTATGAAATGACAAAGCTAAAGAAATGGTTTGATGTAAATAAGCTATCACTGAATCTGAAAAAAACTAAATTTATGATTTTTGGCAATCGAAAACTAGATGAAAATATAGTACTGACCATAGATGGAGCTGATATAGAGAGAGTTAATGAATTTCGTTTTCTTGGTGTGATTATGGATGATAAATTAACATGGAAATCGCACATAGCACACGTTAAAAAAAAGATGTCCAAGAGTATTTTTGTTATGAATAAAGTAAAGGATGTGTTAGAGTATGAGGCAATGAGAACACTCTACTGCTCACTCATCTCACCTTATATCAGTTATTGTGTTGAAGTATGGGGGAATACTTATGGGACAAATATAAAACCATTATATATACTACAGAAGAGGGCTGTACGAATCACACATAAAGTGAGTTATCGAGAACACACAAATATATTATTTATTAAATCTAGAATAATTAAACTTGAAGACATGGTTAAGTTTCAAACAATGTTAATTATGTTTAGGGCAAGAAATAATACACTGCCAGAAAAACTACAAAATCTTTTTCATTTAGAAAGTGAGTTTAGTAGGAGAAAATACAATTTTAAACATCAGTTTGCACGTACCACACTTAAACAGATGTGTCCTTCAGTTATTGGTGTAAAGTTATGGAATCCTCTCCATAGCGAGCTTAAGGGATGTAACAGTGTTTATCAATTCAAAAAAATGTATAAAAAATAAATATTTAGTCAGTATGAAAATCAAAATGTGATCTGAATAGTGAGATCTTTTTTTTTCTCTTCTCTTTCTTTTCTTCTTTATTCTTTATCATTATTATTATTATTTAAATTTTTCTTGTTTAACTGTGGATTGTGTTTCTTTTATAATGGTATAAATGATTATTTGTGTAAATAAGGTTATACGCCGACCATTAAGAAAATACATGTTCGTTTAGGAATAAGGGACAGGTAATTATAAGATTTATTTGTGCCAAATAGGATGGATTCTGTCTTACCTAGATGTAGTGACAGCTTGTTGTCGATCAACCAGTCTCTAACTAGAGACAGTTCACTACTGAGAGTTTCCTCAATAATCTTGAGTACCCCACATGTGACCTCTCTAACTGTGGACAGAGCCTCTCCCACTTTGCACACCTGTTCTCTGTTTGTGAGGTAGGATCCAATCCAATTTACTGCAACATCTTTTAGGCCTATACATTTTAGTTTCATGAGTAAAATTTGATGGTCAACTGTATCAAACGCTTTCTGAAGATCTAGCATGACCATACCGGTGTAGTTCCCTTCCTCTATCTCCATTTTTATGTGATCCAAAAGATCAATCAGACATGTGTCCATGGAGTGAGCAGTTCTGAATCCTGACTGATACTTCAACAGTTGTGTTTGAGTAGGTATTCCTCTCTAACTGATTATGTACCAGTCTCTCAAAGACTTTGGATATATTATTAAGATTGACACAGGCCTATGGTTACTTACTAGCCTGGCTTTTACTGCCCTTTTTATACAGGGGAACCACTCCTTAGCTGTTACACTGTTGCTGTCCTTTAGAAATCTTGCTGGCATATTGTCTAGTCCTGTCGCTTTAGCCGTATTCATTTTATTTAGAACATTTAGAACATCGCTTTCCGTTACCTTGCTGAGCTGGAAACCATCTTTAGCTATGTTCAGGCATTGATAAAAGTTTTGTACAAAAGAAAAACCATAGTGTCCCTTACTTGCTTCTAACTTATCTACCAAGGAGGAGGCTACAGTGGTGAAAAAGTCATTAAAGTGATTTGCAACTTGTGTTTTGTCCTGACATATAGCTCCATCTATTTCTAGACTAATGTTTTGAGCCTAACTTTGTTAGTACATGAGGCTTTTTCAGATTTTTGTTTACAGCGGTTATATAGTAATTTGACTTTGCTTTGTTTATTTTGTATTTTACTTGGTTCCTTAGTCTGACATAATCGTCATAGTCTTGTTGCTGATTTGTTCTTTTGAACCTGATAAGGGCTCTGTCTCTACTCCTGATGGACTCCAATATCTCCTGAGTAATCCATTTGGCAGTGTTCTGCTTTACCTGAATGTGCTTAATTGGGGCCAGTAAATCCAGCACTGATAAAAATGTCTCTTTAAAAAGATTCCATGCCTCATCTATGTCTTTACTGCTCAGTATGTCCGTCCACTTTATATCACTCAGTGATTCGATAAAGTGGTCTTTTGAATAGTGTTTCATTGACCTTGTTTTTACATAATCCCTTTGAGCGTGGGGAGCTTTAGTGTATTTGCGGGTACAATATGTTACCATATGGTCACTCCTGACTGGCTAATTTTCTCTGAATCAGATACCAGGATCAGATATAAAGTTGTTCTACTGCTGACACAAATATGCGTTGGTTCTTTTATCAGTTATTTTGTGGTAACCTTGACTTCATAATTTCATAATTTCATAATCAAATTGTTAGACTAACCCTGAAAACTGAAAATATCTATGGTAAATAATTCATCACATGGACTCTCAAGAGTGATGGAACAAGCTGTAGCAGGCAGCAGGGTTGTATGACATTCTGGGGAGCATTCAGGTCAACCCCCCATGTTGAGACGACTAACTCAGCGGCAATTAGAAGAAAACAGTTGGAGACACCGGGGCAGGTCATAAAAGCCTCATGCTAAAACTGTTTGTGACACATACAAGGAGTCCTAAGGACAGTTGGGGAACTGTGAAACAAAACCACACACCCAAAAGGAGGGGGCCACAGTCCAACCCCCTCTCTGTCCAAAAAGGAGGGGGCCACAGTCCAACCCCCCCTCTGTCCAAAAAGGAGGGGGCCACCCCTGGCTGCTACACTACAGGCACACACACACGACCAGACGACACCAAATGAGGACTGCCTGTTTTTAAGATACTTGTGATTGGTGGAATTAGGTTAAGAATAGTGAGGTCATGAAATCTATAAGTATTGGAACAGTAAGGATAGAGGGGCAGGCCAGCCAGACCCGCCACACCACACCCAGGGGGTCTGAGTCTGGTCTCCACCACCACCACAGACCATGGTCCGACTTTGCACTACGTGAGTAAAACTGTATATGGAATAATCACTGTTTGTGATAACTAGAGAAAGATGCCTATCTTAGACCCAGGTTTTAATCATGTAGGTGACAGGGAGTACTATGGTCTTATTTGTTAACATAACATGACTAATATTTATGTACAGTACTGTCTTTGATGAAAAGAGCCAACGTGTGAGGGCTATTGTGATTTACCTCATCAAATCCTTTTGTACAATCATGTATTATGCTTGAAGTGTCCTGTGTGTAACCAATGCATTATTCCACTCGGCCCACGCTGCAATTAAATGAATATTGGACCATAGCTGCTGGTTGTCTGGTTGTACACACTTATTCTCTACTGGCTAATTTTGGGAGCCCAGATGAGGACCATGTTTTCTATCACACTGTGATCTTTTCCCTTCCTCTAGTTAGCAACCTCACTGTGCTGTAATTAATGGATATTCATATAGGAATATACAACAATTGGTGCCGTTTTTAAGACCCGTTCTGATTTGTTCACATAATGAGCATGCAGAAAAAGAGCCGGGAAGTTGGGGATTGCAGTACACAGTGGTTGGTGGCTGTCTAGAGGATGAGGGAAACGTGGGGTGAATAGGAATGTTAGGAATGGTCGTGTATCGCCACAGTAGGACCCAGGGTGGATATGTGTATTATTTGCTTACAGGACTGGTGGTGATAGATAGATTTAGGATGTCCAAAATTAACGGCGGCGCGTTTGTTGTTCAGTGAAGGGGCAATCATGAGCTTTTTGATGGTTGTGTTGTTATTAGAAACAGGAGGCCGCTGTCGACCTGCTTGCTTGGGGTTTTATTGCAGGAAATACGACCAGCGTATTTGTGCAGTGCCAGGGTAAACAGGAGGATGAAACTTGCGAATTTTTTTTGATTATATAAGAGCGGCAGCCGACGAAGAGTTATTAGTCATATTGTAGGGACAAGTTAGGGCTGATGTTAGGAGGCGCTGAGGAAGATGATTGACAAGATGTCGAGTTAGGAGGCTACGTGCAAGAGCAGGCCTAAGTGAGGGAAAGTATACGAATCTGTATGTCTGTCTGGTGAAAGCAAGGGTTTAGTTTAGGTAAAATATTTGAGGAAGATGGCGTCGGGTGGTAGAAAATGGAAAGTCACAGATATGCGGGAAGGAGAGACTGTGAGGTGGCTAAGTGGTTAAGGCGGGGTAGCCAGACATAATGAAAAGAATGTAGTGTAGAATTAGAGAAAAGGGGTGATGAGTGTGTGATAGTGGGAATACTATACCCTGTTAGTGGGTCGAAAATTGGTATTATTAAGTATATGACTGGGCTTGCCGCTCGGAGGAACTGTGTATGACGTGGGAGGTTAGGAAAATATGGGGTATTTAGGTAAGGGACACTAGTGGATGTTCAGTGATAAATTTTTAGATGGAAAGTCGGCTTACACAAGAATCCAAGGTTGATAGCGTTGCGCCATGTAATCGATGTCTCGTACGGGGGGTCGGTTTGTTTGTATTTGTGTATTTATGTATTTGTGTAAAGTGTATGTGATCAGTAGCAAGCTTGACGAAGGTTGTTATGTTGTGACGTGGATCAGATCAATACTAGTCTGTGAATCATATTGGAGGTTGGGGCTAACTAGGTTAGCTCTGGGGAGGAGATGCGGTATTCTAGAGATGTTAGAGCGACGATGTGAAAACATTTACGAAACGCTGTGGGAGCAATTGTTGTTAGGAAGCGAGTCGAGGCGTTCGTTGATGTGATTGGGGTCGTTTTAGTGGTTAAATATGATGCGGTAACAATTGTGTACAAGAGTATCGTGAATGGAAGAAGTCGCATGATGATGACGTCATGGTGTTGAATGGGGAGTGTGTAACGTTCGCGGCGCGTGGGGCCAGGCGGAGAGAAGGGTAGGAGAAATGATTAATGTTGATCTGTGTAACGGCGTTGGTGTATGAGAATGTTTTTAAATTCTTTTACAATAGTTTGTTCTTTTAAAGTGGGTATTTAGACATGTGTAAATTGTTTAGGGTTGGATTGGTACTGGGCGGATTGAATGAATGTGCGGATCTTGAACGTGGCATAACTTGGGGCTTCCGGGAAGGCATGGAACCTCGCATTGAGGCGGGCTAGGCTATTAGCTTGCATGCGGCTGTTTTGTGAGTTTGCGGGCGACATATGGGATGATTAGAGTATGAGGAATGGTGTTTGGGGAGTAGTAGTGGACGCGGTAGGATGTCGGGGCATGTTTGGAAATGTCGTGGCATTTTTGGGAATGTCGTGGCATGTTTAGGATGTCGTGGCAGATTTTGGTTGTCGTAGCAACGTTATAACAGTCGCATCGGTTGCTGCTGCGCATGTGCGGATCGGTGTTTCGTTTATTTTCGCTCAGGGGACGGTGGTAAGTGTGGATATTTTTGCTTTATGTTATATGAGTGATCTGGAAGTGGTTCTGTTTATGGTTGTTGTTGCTACGGGTATGTGTATGCGGGAGTAGAGAGATAACATTTTCAGTGGTTGGTTTAAGGGAGGGAGTTGAGAATAGGTTGCAGACGTTGTCAGAGTGTAGATGATTTAATATACATGCCCATAATTAAGCTGGGATTCATAAAACCGGCTGAACTGGGTAGGTTGTATTATTGTCTTTGATACATAGGGGTATATTTTTAACCAGGGGGGAATGAGAGTTGATTGATTAGAAATAGTACAGTGGAAAACATGGAATTGTTAAGGGGATGCAGACCAGAGACGGAGTCACCCGTTTTAAATACATCATAACTTTTATTGCATACATGATACACAGATAAACGGTAGTTTGGGAGTAATAATAGGCTGAAATGGGAAAAATTTTCTACAAAGTAGAATGCAGTAGGATCGGTTTGTCACGTGTGTATGGTATGAGGAAGAAGAGAACTAACCACTATAATGTTTTTATGAAATGAGTGATGCTTACATGATGATTAGATTTGATGGACGTTGCCGGTAATAGGTTAAGATTTCACAAAACTAACCTTATCAGTGACTATTGTTTAGGAAGGGAAATACTGTGTGCACTGCAAAAAACGTTTGAGACCACTTCTGGGAATGTTGTTTTGTTGGAAATAAAATGCTTAGGTTGTAATTTCATTACTTAAATGATGTTGTGTTAAAATGGTAGTTTTTTAATCTGTGTGACATGTACAATTGTAAGCTTAGAAATAATGATGTTGTGTTTGACTGGAGTTAAAATGTACCTTGAATTAAAATGTATAGGATACATTGATGTTAGGATGTCAGAGTTTGGTACACGGTTGGATTAATGTTGCTGCAAGTCCTTAGGTCATGGGAAACCCACAAGAGTGACCCGGGCTATCTTTACTAAGCAATTTAGGAACGGCCAAAGGGGGGTCAAAAGGGGAGTGGGACTGGACGCAACAGGAGAGAGGTCACAGAGGTGAAGATAGGAGTGTACAGTTGTACAGCTGCAAACAGGGGCGGTTATACGACAGGGAGACGGAGTGGAGCTAGGCAGTTAGAAGCAGGGGATGTAGAGGTCAGAGGTGAAGATGCAGAAGACAGTTGTAAAGTGAGATAACAGTTGGCAGTTATTTTTACGACGGGGGAGATGTTGAGACAGTAAGCAGCTAATTTAAGAAAAGAGGGTAGGAGACGGTTGAATAGGAGCCAAATCAGATGAGGTTATTTACATTTGATTAGGGCGGCCTGTTTGATTGAAGGAATAACCGGGAGTGTCACAGTTCTAGCGGGCTGGGGTGACTTCAGGTTGAAAAAGGGGTTCCGCTAGACCTTTTGAGTGTAGAGGTTGAGTATAGATGGTATTAGCCTGAAAAGAGTGTAGACTGAGGTAGAAGTAGGAGAGGGAGAAGCAAACTAACCTTTGTTTGTCAAAGATGTGGAGTGATTAACGAGTGTGTTGAAAGTATATGTTTATAATATGAAGGATGTGTGATCGAAAGGACAAGGGAGATGATCTGTGTGGCTGAGAATGATGGAGAGTGTTGGTTATTTTGTGTGGTTGAGAGATTATGTTGTATAAAAGGGATTTTGATGCAGGAGTGAATGTTTTTTTCTTGGTGGGGATTTCGATGGAGTTGAACGGTGGCTGATTGAGATGCTGTTGGAGGAAGCATGGATGTCATTTTGATTTCAGTTCATATCATTTGAATGAAAGAGTTTTGTTTTGTTTAAGGTAACAGCCACTGTGGGGTGCTCAGGAGGTGTGGAGGATGTTGAATTGTGATGTTTGATTGGTTTTTGCTTTTATTTCTTTTCTAAGAACTCTAAGGTTCAGGATTGAATGTGTTGTGACACTGAGAAGTTGGATGGAAGCGTTTATTTTATGTCATATTATTTGGTTGAGTGTCAAGGTTTAAAGTTTTATTTTGGAAGCAGTGGTGGGTTCGGTACAGATACACTGCTTTCAGTTTAAGTTTGATTTTTGTATGTATGAGTGAGCGTGAATGTACATTTTTAAATTTATTTTCTAAATGTTTTGATCTGTGGTTGTGTGGACTGTAAGAGGGTTGAATAGGTCACGAGTCAAGGGACAGGATGCTGTTCCGTTTGAGGGTGTGTGTGAGAATTGATGATAGAGGGTAGATGGATGGTTTTGGAAAACGTGATTTTTTATTTTCTTTCATGTTTTAAAAATTCGTGGATTTTTTTCATGTTTTTGGGTGTGCATGGTTGTTACATAGACTGGGGCCACAACAGACTGGAGGTGTTTGTTTATTGAAGTGTGTGGCTTTGTTTGATTTTTTTCTCTTTTTCTTCCCATATGTTTTTTTTTATATGATCTGGGGAGAGGACTGTTGAAGGCTGGGATGCGTTGGAACAGATCGAGGCTGGGATGCATTGGATCAGATCGATGACAGTTAAGTAGTGCCACCACGATTTGCATATGGAATTAATGGCTTCCCTTATTAAGTATGTTGACATATTGTGTAAAAAGTTTGCTCTGTGCTTGTTTCTTCACCAGCTCAGTAAGAGGAGGGGAAGGCAGATCAACGCTGGGAGAGACATGAATACATTACATTAAGAGCGGTAACGTAGGATTTCATTTTTCCCTGTTACTCTGCAGTCCAATGGTGGTCAATTACAAATTGTGGTGAGAGAATTCTTGTACACAGAGACCCCTGCCTATACAAACCCCATGCGGGTGGGGCCAGGTTGTAAAAACTGAACAGATGTAGTTTGGAGGACATTCCACGCTAAAAGAATCATCTGACGACGGGTTGTCATGAGATAAATAGATGACTAGACCTGGGATGACCTGGCCTGGGGGGGCGGAGCCAGTCTGAAGGCTGAGCGGAAAATGTGTGAACAAGGTTCTCTGGGGAGTTGTGGAGTTGTGGTTGGACTGTAGGGGACAGGGACAAGACTGAATAGGTACTGATGGGCTTTGTCTTGTGCACATTGATGTGGTAGGGCGCGCAAGCAAAGGGCGGATAAATTACACAACGCAGGGTCAGATAAAGATGCATTCACATAAGTGAGGAGATGGCCAGAGTGAGGAGAATGGGTGAAAGAAAATTTTCGTTGAAATTCTGCTTTCCTCTGCCAAAACTGAGCTGTGGAAACAAGAAGTGACAAGGTTATGACCAATATATGTGTCATAAAAGGGGGGAGGATAGGTGGGAAGTAATTGATTGATTATGCAGATGTGATTGTACTATCTTAAGGAATAAATTAGCAGAAAGAAGAGATTATTTCAGAGAATGAATGTAAAATGAAAAAATTGTGATACTAATGGATCTTGTCTCCCCAGATCATGTAAACGGATACTGTAATTAAAAAAAAAAAAAATGTGATTGATTATACTTTAAATTTGTGATGTTTAGATTAAAATTATTTTTAATTGTTGTTAGCATATTCAAAGTTTTTGTTTAAAAGGAAAAAGTAGGCCTCTGGCTGTGAGCCCAGAGGAACAAAGCCCAATGATAGTAGGTGGTAAACACTGGATCATGAGGGCAGAGTAGGTTAATTGGGGATCTGGATGAATGGGTCATTTGGATTCCCCGGGAGGGGGCCATAGTCAGGGGAAATGTGGGAAAGAAAAGAAGAAGACAAGAAGGCCAAAATTGATGAGATGTACCAAAGAAGAATGGAAAAAATTGAGAAGAAAAATTGAGAAAAATTCAAATTTTTATGATTTTTGTTATTATGTTAAATTGTATGGCTAGTATGTATAGAAATTAAGTCAAGATAATTGTAATATGACATTAGTAAAATGTCAAAGGGAGGAGCTGTGGTAACCTTGACTTCATAATTTCATAATTTCATAATCAAATTGTTAGACTAACCCTGAAAACTGAAAATATCTATGGTAAATAATTCATCACATGGACTCTCAAGAGTGATGGAACAAGCTGTAGCAGGCAGCAGGGTTGTATGACATTCTGGGGAGCATTCAGGTCAACCCCCCATGTTGAGACGACTAACTCAGCGGCAATTAGAAGAAAACAGTTGGAGACACCGGGGCAGGTCATAAAAGCCTCATGCTAAAACAGTTTGTGACACATACAAGGAGTCCTAAGGACAGTTGGGGAACTGTGAAACAAAACCACACACCCAAAAGGAGGGGGCCACAGTCCAACCCCCCCTCTGTCGAAAAAGGAGGGGGCCACAGTCCAACCCCCCCTCTGTCCAAAAAGGAGGGGGCCACCCCTGGCTGCTACACTACAGGCACACACACACGACCAGACAACACCAAATGAGGACTGCCTGTTTTTAAGATACTTGTGATTGGTGGAATTAGGTTAAGAATAGTGAGGTCATGAAATCTATAAGTATTGGAACAGTAAGGATAGAGGGGCAGGCCAGCCAGACCCGCCACACCACACCCAGGGGGTCTGAGTCTGGTCTCCACCACCACCACAGACCATGGTCCGACTTTGCACTACGTGAGTAAAACTGTATATGGAATAATCACTGTTTGTGATAACTAGAGAAAGATGCCTATCTTAGACCCAGGTTTTAATCATGTAGGTGACAGGGAGTACTATGGTCTTATTTGTTAACATAACATGACTAATATGTATGTACAGTACTGTCTTTGATGAAAAGAGCCAACGTGTGAGGGCTATTGTGATTTACCTCATCAAATCCTTTTGTACAATCATGTATTATGCTTGAAGTGTCCTGTGTGTAACCAATGCATTATTCCACTCGGCCCACGCTGCAATTAAATGAATATTGGACCATAGCTGCTGGTTGTCTGGTTGTACACACTTATTCTCTACTGGCTAATTTTGGGAGCCCAGATGAGGACCATGTTTTCTATCACACTGTGATCTTTTCCCTTCCTCTAGTTAGCAACCTCACTGTGCTGTAATTAATGGATATTCATATAGGAATATACAACACTTTCAAACTATATAGTTGTGTAAGTTTATAAAGTTTGTCTAACAAACCAGTCTTTTTGGATGATACCTCCATATTCGTATTGAAGTCCCCTAGAAAGATACATACATTGGCCACATTTATCTCATTACAAACTGATTCAAAAGTCTCATAGAAGTTGTGTTGCTTCGGGGGCCTATAGCAAACTCCGATTAAAATAGGACGACTTTTGGGTACGAGTATATCTACACTGACCATCTCGAATTCTTCCCGCTCCAGCTATGCCCGGTGTACATATTGTAGGTTCTCCCTTACATATAGGCAGACACCTCGCCCATTACGATTTCGGTCGTGTCTAATAATATTATAGCCTGGAATGGTTACTTCATTATTCTCTACAGTGTCATCTAACCATGTTTCTGTTACTGCCAATGCTGCAGGTCTAGTCTTTAATACAAGTAGTTTCACTTCTTACATTTTCAGTAATAGACTCCGCGCATTGAAGTGAACTAAGTGCAACCCTCTTCTATTAAAACATGAAAGATCGACTTGATCCAAACATGCGTGTTCTTCTTTCTGATCTTCCCTTAGTAGTGCAAACATCCTCATCCTCGACCGCAATACTTGGGATCGCTTGTAGACAACATGCATTACACACAAGTGGAATATCAGAGTGTAATCTGATTGCTTTGGTATATGCATAGTCCGATATCTGTCCGCATTTTATGTGTACAAATTTATCACAAATGTCACAAGCTATGTTTGTTGCTAGGCACATTGGACCCTGTTGATGTCAGTAATCAAATGTATTTTCTAAACCATTTGGAGCTGGGCTTGTCAGCTGGGAGGCCACCAGAGTGTGATTTCGACGGCGCTGTGGAGGAGGGATGGGTGGGGGGCATAGCGCTTTCTGGGGCAGCATTGGTGGCTGCGGGGCCTTGCGTATGATAAGGGGGGTGAGTTTAATTCCGGCGCTTATCAAGTCACCTTCACTGTCCTCCTCCCCATTGTCATTTATGGCCCTCTCTAAACCTAACATCCTCTATTTCTATTTCTATTCCTATATTTTGAAATACTCTAAATATATACTAAATATACTAAAGAGAACCATAATGTAACATTACATAACATTCCTGTACATATAAACACAACATAAGGTTATGTATATAACCAAGTTCTGTGAGTTATGGTGCGCTCAGCACCAGATGCACTGTACCTCACTTCGTGCACGAGCACTGAATAAAAAATTCCACCATGTACCTTTACATCCCCATATTCATCTGACCACACCCCCTTCCGCTTACCTTCATAAGCAGGTGTGTGGTCACCTACTCGCCTCCTTCCCAAACTTTCACCACAAGGCAAGATCAAGGGCAGCAGCGGCGTCCTGGTGCTGAGCGCACCATAACTCACAGAACTTGGTTATATACATAACCTTACGTTCTGTTTCGTTAAGGCTTCGCTCAGCACCAGATGCACAACAGGGGCTGAGCGGGAGCCTGAGCCCGACAAATACACCCCGCTGAGGCCCCCCACAACCATCAGACCGGGGAGGACCGAGCCCCCCAGACCCTCCCTAATGGAGGATACCCTCCCTATTGGAGGCTTACGGGAGGGAGACGGATCCGACCAGGCGAAGAGGAACTCAAGCAACTCAACGCACAGGGTGAGCAGACCGTGGCTTGACCCCACGACTACACACACGCACAACCCGCATGCCACCAGGGAACGAACGGAAGGAACAACCTCGTTACTGCCCCCAAAAATCACGGGGTCAAGAGCAACCCTAACCCCGTGGCAAGGCCGTAGCAGCGGAGCACGAAGGAAGACCCAGTCCCACTGAAGAGACTGGATCCCCTGGAAAAAGGGGGCCTGGAGAGGTCAATGACGCCAGGCATCAAGACCCCACCAGGTGGTCACTTAGTGACACTGCCCCCCACATTGCCAGCGTATTCGGATAGGGCCCCTCCAAGAGCGGGCCCTTTCCCCCCAATAGCACACCGCCTGGCACACTGACTCTGAACACAGGCAGTCAGCATGGCCGTAAGCACTCAAAAGGCTAACCAACGGAAGCAGGCAGCGCACCGGGGAAACCAGGCAGCATGCTGTAACCTGAGCCTGGAGCACTGCGGACGAGACAGGCGCCAAAGGAGTCAGCTGAAAACAGCCCCCCCCGGCGGAAGGGGCGTATGCTGGCGTTGTTGATCACCATGACAAAGCCTCCATTAAAAAAAACCCACCCAGAGGGGTTTGAGGCAGAGAAGGCTGACATGATTGGCAGACGTCATGAACGTGCAGGGGCACACTCAACCGGGTAACCCGGGAGTTGACTCTGCTCCAACACACCAGGGAATCAACCACCCTTGTGGCACAGACGGTGGTTGTTCCTATAACCCCTCAAGAAAAAAGGGTTATCCCAGGCCTACGGTATCAACAAAACTTTACTTCGGACCGGGCCCGGCGGCACGGGAAGCACAGGGTTACCAGAGGAGGTCCAAGACCACCCCAACAGCCCCCTCTTCGCCACGCGTGAGAGAGGAGCGAAAAGAATGGAGAACCAGCCCTAAGCACACCGCACTTGGTATTCCCAGGCGGTCTCCCAACCAAGTACTAACCAGGACCGAACCTGCTTAGCTTCCAAGATCGGGCGTGTACAGGTTGGTATGGCCGTAAGCCATTACGATAGTGCAGAGTACAACATGTACCCAACAAAGGGTCTCCATAACTAACCCTGTGACATCCGGACCGACCCGGCATTTTTCCCCCCGAAAAAAGCACAAGTCCCTCAGGGTACCAGAACAGCAGATCTGCATCCCCGGCGGACAACGGGTTAACTAACCTGGACCAGCGTGACCAGACCAGTCCCGTGTCCTAACCACGCTGACATGCCCACTCCAGGAGAGGGGGTAGGTATGCGTGTCGATCTAGAACATGAAAAGAGGGCGCCACCCAGACTGTCCCATTTGGACCCTGCTCAGTGGCCCACCCCAAGGGCGTGAGACCCCTCTACCTATGTTCTGATCTATTCCGTTAACATCCCCCAGATATGAACGAGAATTCATCGAGACAACCTAGTAAACTGGCGCTCGGAAGAGACAAAACTCCATCCCAGTTGCCCTATAAAAACGCTGTTTTAACAAGCAACCAAGGCGCACTTAGCCCCTGCGTGATTCTTTAACAGAAACACACCGAGCCAGCACTATGTATGCGTCGAGACCCAAACACATCAATGGATAGTCTAGCAAGACACCAAACATTGGAGCCGTCGTGCTTCATCTACCTTCCTCATTTTATTCAAAAAAGAAAGAAACACAGACTGACATGAATCCCACGTGACGCAGCTAAGGGTAATTTTTTTTTACATTTTTACATCCCACCACCCTCGCCATAGGGAGGAGATGGAAATCCCCAGAGAGACTTCCCATGCGAGCTGTATAGATTGAAAAGAATATATTGCAACATTGAGCTATGTAATATTTGAGTTAGGGCTCTCCGAGGAGGAGGCACTGAACCAATACACACTCAATAATCGAATTGAATCGAATACACACACAATAGAGCAGAACTCCTTTTTGAAGTTCTACTCACCTTGACAATCTGAGGAGGAGGCTCTGAACTCTGAGAAGGCTCCCTCACAGGGAAGGAGAGTCCGAACTCACAGAAGGCCCGAGGAGGAGCTTTGTGAGGAGGAGCTCTGACAACTCCCTGAAACAGATCCATAACATGGACCTGAACAACTCACGGAAGTCTTACCAACAGAGACGCGCACAGTGACGTACTCTATGGTGGGGGAATTTCTGCGGTGCACACGCCCAATCTTCCAGGGCGTGGGACCAGGAAACCCCCCCCCCCCCCCCCCCCTCTTACCTTGTAACGTGCCGAACAGCAACGTGACAGGAACCTTGAAGGACAGGAGGTTTTAACCCCTGACCAATCAGAAAAGGGGAGGAAAGGATTACCAGTTCACCCCTTTACGACCCCACACCCATGATACGATGTAATGACAAATAGAGCATGACACAGTCATATTCTACTACATGAAGTATCTAACAGCTTCACATAGCTCATGTGCTAACCTGCTATCTGATTTTTACTAAGGAAAAAACACAGAATAGAGAGGGCCCCCTTTAAGCCCCGGTACCAGACTTACACATGTGCTTCTGTGGCCAACCTAACCCAGTTGTAGATCACAAGACACACACAACCCTTTATCACAACAAAAAATGGCAAAGTACACTCTCTACAGAGGAACGCCGTTTTTCATAACAAGAGAATACAGAATCCTCGATTATGTATTGGCCACAGGCCTTGCTAAGCACACACGATAAGTAACCAAACAATCTTTTCTTTAGGAAAATATAGTTTCTCAAGCGGTTAGCACAACCCCAGCAATCAAGCTGAGGGTTACATCGTATCCCCACAAACACAGTGACACAATGTATTGTAAACAACATGTCTGAGAGGAGGGTGGGGAAGCCCCAGGGAACCGGGGGGATCACCCCTCCTTCCTTACCCTTGATACGACCAAGTTGAACAGGTAACCCTGTTAATATGTGAACACACTGTTCATTGTCATTACAGGCTGAGAAAGTAATTCATTCCACAATCATATGTCACTAAGCATAGCTTTATAGGTTAATTAACCCCCTTAGTTGTGAGTTCACGTTATATGAACACACATGTTCTCATCACAACTAACCAGATCATTTTTACACATGTAAAACAACAACAACAAGAGAGGACGCGACCCCGAGTCAGTCGCCTCTGGTTTAGCTCCGCAACGATGTACACATTTTTAGTTATTATGTTTGTTTTTTCTACTTTTTTATTTAAAGCAACACTGGCGGGTACGTCATACGACCGTCAGACACTTATGGACCTAAACCCCGGGCTCAAAGAGGAGTTTGGAGACACTTTAGACCTAGAATGGCCAGCAGAAATCAGACGGGAGAATGGCGGCAAGGAAAAGAACAAAGGGTACGGCAGGAAGAGACACAGAGGGAGACGTGGAGGTATTAGGCTGAGACTAAAAAGAGCTGCTTACCGCCCAGCAATTCCATCCATCTTTCTGGCGAATGCCCGTGCGTTGGAGGGTAGGATGGATGACCTTAGGGCGAGGGTCCGGTTCCAACGGGAGATGAGAGACATCAACATCATGTGTCTCACGGAGACATGGCTCACGCCGGCGACTCCGGACCACAGCGTCTGTCCCTCGGACTCCTTCACCGTCCTACGTGCAGATCGTACGGCTGCCTCAGGAAAGAGCATCGGCGGCGGGGTCTGCCTCCTCACGAACAATTCCTGGGTTAATCCTGAAGGGGTGCATGTTCTCTCGAACTCGTGTTCCCCGGACATGGAACACCTTTCTATCCTGTGCCGTCCGTTTCACCTCCCCAGGGAGTTCACCGCGGTCATCATGACCGCCGTATATATTCCCCCACACGCGAATACGGGCAAAGCTCTGGGAGAACTACACGATCACCTCAACAGACACCAGATCAAACATCCAGACGCAGCGATGGTAGTGGCCGGCGATTTCAACCAGGCAAACCTGAAGAAAGTGATGCCGTCCTTTTTTCAGCACATCGCTTGCTCCACCAGAGGGAAGAACACACTCGACCACTGTTATTCCCCGTTCAGAGCCGGCTACAAGGCAGTAGCCGCTCCGCCATTAACGGGGTCCTCAAGCTCGAGCAACCACGACTCCATCTTGCTATTTCCGGCATATCAACAAAGATCACGTGATGCCGTCGTGTTACGTGAGACAAAGAAGTGGACCGACGAATCAGAGGCCAGGCTCCAGGACGTGTTTACAGACACGGATTGGGATAAGTTCAAAGGAAGTGCCAGTGACATCAGCGAGCTCGCAGACACAGTGGTGAGCTACATAACAACAATAGCTGATGGTATTGTCCCCAGGAAAATGGTGCAGGTTTTCCCAAACCAGAAACCGTGGGTGGACAGCACTATTAGAGCAGCTCTGAACTCTCGCACCACCGCCTACAACCTGGGTAGAGAGTCAGGAAACATTGAGGAGTATAAGGCTTCAGTCTATACTCTACGCAAGGCTGTTAAACTTGCTAAGAGGACATATGCTGACAAACTGGAGACACAAATGGCACAAAACGACACAAGAGGATTATGGCAGGGACTGAAGACAATAACTGACTATAAAGTCAGCGCCCCCTCAATGGGGAGCGACGACGCCTCCCTCGCGGACAAGCTCAACACCTTTTACGCTCGGTTTGGTGTAGACAGTGGCGCTGCTGGCTCTCCGGCTAGTGACGTCACTGGCGCGCCGGCTGTTGTGGAGGGGGGGCGGGGGGGCGGGGACGCTCTCTCGTTGTCGGAACACAGTGTGAGAAGAGCATTTATGCAGGTGAACACCAGGAAGGCTGCTGGCCCAGATGGCATAACAGGACGCATACTCAAGTCCTGTGCCAACCAGCTGGCCCCAGTGTTCACCGCCATATTTAATCAATCCCTGGCGGAGTCAGTGGTCCCTGCCTGCTTCAAGATGTCTACCATCATCCCTGTACCGAAGAAACCCTCCCCAACATGTCCAAATGACTACAGACCGGTGGCACTCACCTCTGTGGTCATGAAATGTTTCGAGAGGCTGGTCAAGGACCACATTTGTGCCTCCCTCCCCAGTGATATGGACCCTATGCAATTTGCATACAGGACAAACAGGTCCACCGACGACGCGGTCTCCCAGGTACTGCACAGCACCCTCTCGCACCTTGACCGTCAGAAGGGGGGCTATGTGAGACTGTTGTTCATTGACTACAGCTCAGCGTTCAACACCATAGTCCCCACCAGACTGGTGGACAAGCTGATCGAGCTAGGTCTGGGCTCCGCCCTGAGCGCCTGGGTACTGGACTTTCTGAGCGAAAGACCCCAGGCGGTCAGGGTGGGGGGTCAGACCTCCAACACCATCACCCTGAGCATCGGGTCCCCCCAGGGCTGTGTTCTGAGCCCCCTGCTGTACTCACTCTACACACACGCGTCCGTGATGAAGACGGGCAGGAGCACTTGGATGGTCCCCGGGTGTGGCTCACGCCACAGCCCTCGTCTGCTCCCGGCTGCCCTTGGGGGGGAAGGACGACGGGATGGGTTAAGCGCAGAGGAGTATCGCATCGGCGATCCTACAAAAACACAGTGGTGTAGTGGTTAACACTGTCGCCTCACAACAAGAATGTCCAGGGTTCGATTCCCGCTTGGGGACCAGGTTTCCGCGTTGCCAGGTACCCAGGTGGGGTATCTCCCAGTTTTGTACTGTCTCTGTCTGTCTTGGTCTGGTATACCCTGTTTGTTTGTGCCCATATGCCTCTTTCTTTTTGAATGGACGAGAGAGCGCATCCACCTCTCTTCTCTCCTCCGTGTGGAGCCCCACCACGCATCACAGTCTGTTGCTGCTTCACCGTTTCCTGCTGTTTCACTTGACTGATGGCCTTGCTTAATGTCAAGTCTAGCTGCAGTTTCTCTGAAAGGGCCAGGTCTTTTATCTCAACAATAATCCGATCCCGGATTAACTCCTCCCGCAACACCCCAAAGTTACAGTGTTCTGCGAGTTTATGCACCGCCGTTATGAAGCTATCCGCGGCTTCCCCGGGCTCTTGTTTACGTACGTTAAACTGCGCCCGCTCGAATATGACGTTATGTCGCCCTACGAAATGTTCTTCCAAACACTTAACTACAGTCGCATATACAAGCCTCCCATCCGCACTCAGCTGAGTAGCATTTAGAATGTCCTCCGCTTCATCTCCCATGAAGTATATCAGCGTATTGACTTGGAAAGCCTCTCCTTTCTTATCCAGTCCCGATGCGACACGATACCTGTCAAATCTCCGGATCCATCTTGGCCAGTTATTGCTGTCTGTGCAGTCAAACTTCTGCGCTGACATGGACACTGTCCGTTTGCGTGCAAACTGGTGCTGGTGGTGGTGCGTCTTAGCCGCTCTGTGACATTGTTAGCTAATGTTAGCTGGTTTGTGCTAACTCACTCGGCAAAAAAAAAACTCTCTCTCTCTCCGCTTGACAAGTCTCTTCTCTTCGTTTCCTAGATAAAGGGTTAACCCTTCTGACATGGGTTGAACACTTCTGACACCATGTGGTAAAGCTTAGGTGGTGTATTATATATGGACTCGGACACCATGGCCATTTCAAGTAACGTCTTTATTATCTGCCTACAACTGCGCATCTCTCATGCCTTACAGCAACAGCTATGGATGCCCATAAGGGACATCCACTACAATTTACAGCTGCGTCACCCACAATCAGAAACTCAGGCAATTCAGGCACAGACATTTGCCTTTCTGAGATGGTTCTCTTACCATTCTGGGTGAGATGGTGGAGAGACTTCTGGGGTCTTCTAGCAGCTGCACTGTTAACCAGCTCGGTGAGATGCTGTCTCTGTCATCTAGCAGTGGGGTATATGTATCTGTGTGTATCTGCACACATGGTATTTGGGGGGATTTGTCTGCATTTTCCCCTTTGGCAGTTGTCCATTGTTGAAGGGGGGTGGAAGAAGCGCTGCATCGGAGTGGTAGTGCAGGCCAGCCAGTCATATCGGTAATGTCAGGGCTCAGAGTTCTGCCTGTTGTTCTTTCTTTCATCTCCTTTGGCTTTGCACCAAGAAGGTTCCAGGCGGGTGGGTTGTCCAGTACACGGCTCTAGTGTTTCTTTGGAGCCATGTTGGAGCCTTTTCCGTTGCTTTGAGTATGTGGTATAGTGGTGTCGTTCGCCCCATATTGTTGATTCATTTCCACACTCACTTTTAATCAGAATATTTCCATTTCCAACACTGCAATCTTCTGAAGCAGTTTTTGATAATCCCCTGTAGAAATGGTATAGGGAACATCTTGGTGCTAGTTAGCTTAAGCTTTAGCTAGGTGCCACGTATCCAGTATGTGCCACGTAGTCTGTATCAAGCTGCAGGGCGGCACGTTGGTGTAGTGGTTAACACTGTTGCCTCACAGCAAGAAGGTCCAGGGTTCGATTCCCGCCTGGGGACCAGATTTCCGCGTTGCCAGGTACCCAGGTGGGGTATCTCCCAGGCCTTTCTGTGTGGAGTTTGCATGTTCTCCCCGTGCTCGCCATGGTTTCCCCCCCGATAAGAGAAACCGAATGGAAAAACATCGATAAAAACAGATCACTAACGCCCTGACGAAGACGGGCAGGAGCACTTGGATTGGTCCCCGGGGCGCGGTACCTCGCCGACGCCCTATCTGCTCCCGGCTGCCCTTGGGGGGAAGGACGACGGGATGGGTCAAGTGCAGAGACTCAATCGCATCGGCGACACAAATAATTGCATGTGTGTGTGTTCCTGTGTGTGTGTGCTGCCCATCGCATGCGTGTGTCGTTTGCATGCCACATAAATACTTCTCTAAAGTCCTGCATTATTATAGGGCTGGTGGAGGCTAGCTGCTGCAGGGCTAGAGGAGGCTAGCTGCTGCAGGGCTGGTGGAGGCTAGCTGCTGGAGGAGGCTAGCTGCTGCAGGGCTGGTGGAGGCTAGCTGCTGGAGGAGGCTATAGCTGCTGCAGGGCTGGTGGAGGCTAGCTGCAGTAGAGCTAGATGAGGCTAGCTGCTGCAGGGCTGGTGGAGGCTATAGCTGCAGAAGGAGGCTAGCTGATGCAGGGCTGGTGGAGGCTAGCTGCAGTAGGGCTAGATGAGGCTACCTGCTGCAGGGCAGGTGGAGGCTAGCTGCTGCAGGGCTGGTGGAGGCTAGCTGCTGTAGGGCTGGTGGAGGCTAGCTGCTGTAGGGCTAGTAGAGGCTAGCTGCTGCAGGGCTGGTGGAGCTTGCTGCTGTAGGGCTGGTGGAGGCTAGCTGCTGCAGGGCTAGAGGAGGCTAGCTGCTGCAGGGCTGGATGAGGCTAGCTGCTGCAGGGCTAGAGGAGGCTAGCTGCTGCAGGGCTGGTGGAGGCTAGCTGCTGCAGGGCTGGTGGAGGCTAGCTGCTGCAGGGCTGGAGGAGGTTAGCTGCTGCAGGGCTGGTGGATGTGCATGTAAATATCTCGCTATGTCTGCTGGCCTTCTATTACGTGTATGATCATACAAGGAGTTCTGGGATCTTCTCAAACAATCCTAACATAATAAAGGTTACGTTTTTTACATGCTGACCTGTGTGTGAGTATATCCTGGAAGCGTAGGAATGTCTGAGTGATCCTGCTGAGTTCATAGATGGTGGAGTTGATGGTATAGAGGCTGGGGCCTCGCTCCACAATCTTCTGACTGTTGGCCACCACCAGGAAGAACCTGTCTCCTATCTGGAACATCTCCCAGTCTGTCGCTCCTACTGTCTGGATGGAGAGAGGAGACGAGACGAGAAGAGAGGAGATTAGATGTGAGGAGAGGAGAGGAAAAGAGAGGAGTGGAAATGTGAGGAGAGGGAAGAAGAGGAGATG
Organism: Notolepis coatsorum; assembly: GCF_963971535.1. Classification (NCBI taxonomy): domain Eukaryota; kingdom Metazoa; phylum Chordata; class Actinopteri; order Aulopiformes; family Paralepididae; genus Notolepis; species Notolepis coatsorum. The sequence goes on along the minus strand of NC_140169.1, from coordinate 30,481,269 downwards.
AGAAGAGAGGAGATGAGAGGTGAGCAGAGAAGAGGTGAGGAGAGGAGATGTGAGGAGAGGAGATGTGAGGAGAAGAGAGTAGATGTGAAGAGAGGAGAGGATAAGAATGTGAGGAGATGAGAGGAGATGTGAGGAGATGAGAAGAGTGGAGATGTGAGGATAGGAGATGTGAGCAGAGGAGAGGAGAGGAGAGGAGAATAAATGTGAGGAGAGGAGATGTGAGGAGATGAGAAGAGTGGAGATGAGAGGAGATGTGAGGAGAGGACAGTAGATGTGAGGAGAGGAGAGGAGAGTAGATGCGAGGAGAGGAGATGTGAGGAGATGAGAAGAGTGGAGATGTGAGGAGAGGAAAGTAGATGTGAGGAGAGGAAAGTAGATGTGAGGAGAAGAGAGGAGAGTAGAATGACATTGTAATGTGGAAGATCTGGTCTGTAGCCCCTACTGTGTGATTATGGGAGCAGAGGCATTACAGGAGAATAAAGTGTTGAATAATTACTGTACCTGCCAATATCTGCTATCAGTCTGGACATGATCTAGTCTCTGATTGATTCATGGTTAAACACATTGGACCTCATGATCGACCGGTCTTACGAAAAAGTTACGAACACATTTTGTTGAAGTCAGAGGTTCTGTGTAGGATTGTTAGTAACTGTCTAACTGTATATATGGCTGTTTACACTAGTACTGACTGACTTGGAACTTCCTTATTATTCCAAGATGGCGGCAAGCACACTTCCCCATTTGTTTGGTGTCTGAGAAACTGTGTTTCATTTGCTTTAATTGAGCTTAGGTTCTTAAAAGCTTGATGGTTCTACGTTTGTTTGGGTTATACTTTAAAAAAGCTTTTGAAGTTATACTTTAAAAAAATATATATATATTTTTTTCCTTTAAGCTATACTTTAAAAAGTTATATCCAGATGCCTCCTAAGAAGAAAGAGATGGATCCGGAGAAGGAAGACATATCGGCTGTCATGAATAGACTGGAAGAGATGGAAATAAACATCAGTGCAAACATGGATGAAAAAATGTGTCTGATGCAGAACAAGATTGCAGACCAAATTGACGCACTTCGTAAGTCAATAGATGGCAAGATTGACAAAAAGATTTACGCACTACGTGTGTCCATAGATGGCAAGATTGACGAAATGCGTGTGTCTTTGGAGGCGAAAATAACGGCGGAAATAACGCAGAAGATTAAGGACACAAAGAAGGATATGACTGGCTACGTTGACCAGAATGTGGGTGTTATGGTACAGAGAATGACCGACATCGAGAGGAGTGTGAAGGAAAGAACCCCGCAACTCAGTCCATTTGACCCGGACGTCTCCTTGATAATTGTTGGATTCCCCCAGGAGAGTGATGAGAGCAACGAGGACCTGAAAACCAATATAGGGGCACTGCTGCGTGATGGCCTTGGATGTGAACCAGTACCTGACGTAGTCGCGGTGGAGCGTCTCCAAGCCAGGGGAGCTAAACCGGGGCTCGTGAAATTGGAGCTGCGGTCGCTACGTGAGAAGATAGCAGTGCTTCGCTTGAAACGCAACCTTAAGGAAAATGAAAAGTACCAGCGTGTTTACGTGTCTACAGCGAAGTCACACACAGAACGGCTGGTTGACCTCAACTTCAGAACGCTTCTTAAAGGAATCCCAACGGGGAAGGATTACTTTCTGACGGGGAATGGACGCCTAATGAAACGGTCCCCACCTGAAGAGGACAGTTGAGAAGGGCAAGCCCAGCCCCTGGTATCTGTGAGTAAAGAATTTCGACTAGTACACTGGAATGTTAATGGATGGACACTATCAAACCGTGAACTTAGAACTGTACTGCTAAACTCCTTAAAACCAGATTTTATTTCCTTGAATGAGACTCATCTTTCCACAGACTTGCTTGAGCTCAATGGCTTCACCTGGTTTGGTTATAATCGGGTTGCTCACAGAAGAGCGGTTAAAGCCTCTGGCGGCGTTGGTATTTGTGTAAAGAACACTATTTTTGATACATTCTCAGTTATTATTGTGGACAAAGCCTACGATGGAATTCTCGCTCTACGTTTTGAACACCGGGAGACAAAGTATTCTTTCATTATCATTTCTTGTTATCTGTCACCGGAAACCTCACATTGGGGACGTAATGCAGACTTTTTCTTTAACCATTTACTGACGTTACTGTATACAGTTAATGCAGATGCTATTTATTTGTGTGGTGATTTAAATAGTCGCATTGCAGATCTGAAAGATTATGTGGAGGCAGATGACATCCCGCCTAGATCCGCTTTAGATCTGACTGTAAATAAACATGGACAATCCTTCATTGAATTTTTAAAAGACTCAAAATGCTGTGTAGTAAATGGGAGATTAAACGCTGACAAAGATAATTTCACTTCAATTTCTATAAAGGGGAAAGCTGTTGTGGACTACATTGTAACTCCTCACGTTGACTTGAAATCATGCATTGAATTTAGTGTTTATACACCATCTGAACTTGTTGGCTCTGAAGGTGCAAATCTTATTGATATCCATAGTAGATTACCTGATCATTCAGTACTATGCCTACACTTTCGGGCCGGTGACTCAGTTAATATCCAGAGCATGGTTGAACCCCTGCAGCAAATCAAACCATGTAATAGACACCTGCCAGCTAATTTTCTTTCCTCTGAGATTTGCCGGGGGGCGCTACTAGATGTCATGTAGCTCTTGAATAACGGTCCGAAAAACCAGGAGAATATTGATCTCTGTTACAATAACTTATGTAGTTTTCTGCATAAAGAAATTGGTCGACACTGTGCTATAAAGAAAGGCGGTTCGCCCAAAAAGAATTTTAAGACCAAACAACCTTATTGGAATAATGAATTAAATGGGCTATGGCTTAATTCAAGGGCAGCCGAAAGTGTGAGAAGAGACTTACTGAATGAATTTAAAGCTTGTCAAACTAAATTTGATAAGAAACTTCAAACGACGTTTCAAGAGAGGACAAGCCCTCCATATAGAACAACTACAAGTCAGTAATCCCCAGCAATTCTGGAAATAAATAAATAAACTAGGCCCCAAAAAAAACCAGACAGTCCCAATGGAGATTGTATTGGATAACGGTGAATCATGTTTTGAAACTGAGCAGATTCTGAAAAAGTGGGAAACCGACTATAGTAGTCTGTATGCTTGTAGTAGTCACCCTTTATTTGATGATGGTTTCCTGACAGAAATATGTAAGGTCGCTTTCACATATAGTTTTGGTGGACTCTGTGCGGTTCTGGTGGTGAAGTTGCAACATTGTTGCATTCTTCATTTGGTTTGCCTGCGTTCACATAGAAATCTGTGAGGCGGACCGGACCTTCTGAACAATGTCACGCGGTCGAAAAGGGCGCTTGTCTATTGGACAGTGGAAATGTGTGTGTGGCTGCGAGCCCGTGTGTGCGCGCGCGCGTGTGTGTCTGTGTGTGGACTGTCTGCGAGCCCTCCGCGGAGGCGAGTTTTGACATGGCATTGATCCATTGTTCTATTGAAGCACATTACCACCATCCTCTCGCTAAACAACTTGTAGACCACAGTGTTTTTATGAGTGCCCACAAGTAGCTGTTTTATTAATAATATAATAAGCCGCGTTTTTTCTTCCTTGTTCCCAAGATGCACAGATATATAGATAGATAGATAGATAGATAGATAGATAGATAGATAGATAGATAGATAGATAGATAGATAGATAGCTAGATAGATAGATAGATAGATAGATAGATAGATAGATAGATAGATAGATAGATAGATAGATAGATAGATAGATAGATAGATAGATAGATAGATAGATAGATAGATAGATAGATAGATAGATAGATAGATAGATAGATAGATAGATAGATAGATAGATAGATAGATAGATAGATAGATAGATAGATAGATAGATAGATAGATAGATAGATAGATAGATAGATAGATAGATAGATAGATAGATAGATAGAGAGATAGATGCAGTGTGCTTGTTTTGCAGTGAATGAATGCTGCAAGCAGTGGTAAGGTAATAATAGTATTGACGTGGCATTGATCCATTGATCCAATGCCGTGCGCCTCGGTAATAATAATAAGCCGTGTTTTTTCTTCCTTCTTCCCAAGATGCACAGTTAGATATATAGATAGATAGATAGATAGATAGATAGATAGATAGATAGATAGATAGATAGATAGATAGATAGATAGATAGATAGATAGATAGATAGATAGATAGATAGATAGATAGATAGATAGATAGATAGATAGATAGATAGATAGATAGATGGATGGATGGATGGATGGATGGATGGATGGATGGATGGATGGATGGATGGATGGATGGATGGATGGATGGATGGATGGATGGATGGATGGATGGATGGATGGATGGATGGATGGATGGATGGATGGATGGATGGATGGATGGATGGATGGATGGATGGATGGATGGATGGATGGATGGATGGATGGATGGATGGATGGATGGATGGATGGATGGATGGATGGATGGATGGATGGATGGATGGATAGATAGATAGATAGATAGATAGATAGATAGATAGATAGATAGATAGATAGATAGATAGATAGATAGATAGATAGATAGATAGATAGATAGATAGATAGATAGATAGATAGATAGATAGATAGATAGATAGATAGATAGATAGATAGATAGATAGATAGATAGATAGATAGATAGATAGATAGATAGATAGATAGATAGATAGCTAGATAGATAGATAGATAGATAGATAGATAGATAGCTAGATAGATAGATAGATAGATAGATAGATAGAGAGATAGAGAGATAGATAGAGAGATAGATAGAGAGATAGATGCAGTGTGCTTGTTTTGCAGTGAGTGCTGCGAGCAGTGGTAATAATAATCACTTCCTATATTTGGTTCGCGTTTGGTCCGATGAAGCCGAACCGAGACCGACGTTTTCAGGCGGACCAGAGTTCGCCTGTTTGGTCCGCGAACCGAGTTCGACACGCATTCACACAAACCCGAAAAACCGGACTATCGAATTCTGGTCCGAAAGTCCGGACCAAACAGCCCCTGTGTGAAAGCGACCTAAGTTAAAATGTGAGGCCGAACTTGGGATGAGCAATAGCCCTACAGGTTGTGAATGATTAAATAGTGACATTACGTTAGACGAGGTACAGAGTGTAGTGGACAGAGCGAAACTGAAGAAAGCTATGGGTATTGAGGAGTTGCCGAACGAGGTCCTTAAAACTCCCTATCTGCTGAATGTATTACACTGTTTATATCAAACTTGTTTTAACACAGGCACCATCCCCTCAATATGGAACAAGTCCATTATTAAGCCCATCCCCAAATCTGCAAATGCTGACCCTAGAGTCCCACTAAATTACAGAGGTATTAGTTTGATCAGTACAGTTTATAAATTATACTCAAGTGTTCTTAATAATAGATTAAATAAATACTTAGAATATAATGAAATGTTGGTGGATGAGCAGAATGGGTTTAGGGCTAAGAGAGCTTGTATTGATCATGTTTTTGTTTTATCATCGGTGGTGAGAGCCAGATTGGACGAGGGCAAGAATACATTTGTTTGTTTTGTTGACTTTAAAAAAGCCTTTGACTGGATTAATAGAGAGCTTTTGGACTATAAATTAATCTGTTCTGGTATTGATGGTCTATTTTATAAGGCTATCAAAAGCCTGTATAAGGCCCCATCTGCCTGTCTGCAGCTGAATGAGGTTAGGACCGGCTGGTTCCCCACCCCATTCGGTGTAAAACAGGGAGATGTGCTTTCTCCTACTTTATTCGCCCTTTATGTTAATGACCTGGCGCACGAAATCAAGCAAGCCAATCTTGGTATTCCAATAGATAATATAATCCTAAGTATTTTATTGTACGCTGATGATATTGTTTTGTTTGCAGAAAATTAAGCAAATTTACAAAACATGTTGAATATTATGAGTTCTTGGTGCATGAAATGGAGACTTGCGATTAACAGTGAAAAAACACAGATTATGCACTTCAGGAAAAAACACGAACAGCAGAGTAGCCATAAGTTTCAATTTGGACCAACGCCCCTGATTTACACACATTCTTATAAATATCTTGGTTTCACCTTTAATGAGTACATGTGCTTCATAGAAGGAAGGAAAATAATGTCTGAGTCAGCAGGAAGGGCGCTAGGGGGCGTGTTGAGTAAAATGAAAGTGTGCACTGACCTTGGGTTTTCAACATTTACACAATTATTTGATTCAATGGTGGGTTCTGTTTTATTTTATGCTGCTGGAGTATGGGGTTTTGATGATGCACCTGAATGTAATGCGATCCAGAACCGGGCCATAAGATACTTTTTAGGAGTCCATAAATACACACCAAAAGGGGCTATAGAAGGGGACATGGGGTGGGACTCTTGCTTGGTCAAACAAAAAGGTGAAATGGTGTGGTTATGGAACCGCCTGGTCCAGCTGCCAAATGGCAGGGTGACAAAGAAGATTTTTAATTGGGACAGAGCACACGGTCATCCCTGGTCAAGAGAGATGTCCATGATTTTTTCTTCTACTGACTTGAGTATGATTTTTATGAACAATTTGCAGTGTAAGGTTCACATAATTAAAACAAAATTATCAACAATCCATCAGGATAAGTGGAAGGTGGAGATTTGGAAAAAACCTAAACTTAGAAAATATGTTGCAATTAAAAATGAGTATTTTACTGAACCTTATGTAATGTTAAACTTAAAGAGAAGACGGAGGTCTCTGTGTGCCCAGTTGAGGTCTGGCACCCTGCCATTGGCGGTGGAAGTGGGTAGATTCCAGGGTAAACCTGAGGAGGAGCGGTTGTGTGTTCTGTGTGATCTGGGAGTGGTGGAGGATGAATATCATTTTGTTTTTTATTGCCATTTGTACACCACTTTGAGGAGGGCTTTATTTGAGAAGATTTGTTTTGGCAGTCTGAGAGTTGTATGTTGAGTTGTTTTTTTGTGGAGGACATCTTCGGTTTTGCAGGATTTTTGGAGATGGCATGGCACCTGAGACAAAACACACTGTATCCTATATAATTGTATTTGAATTCACCTTGTTTTTCTGTTTATTTACATTGAGTACAGCTTGTGTTATATTACGTTTTATTGTATTTTCTTGTATTTTTTTATGGCCATCTTGGTCTATGTCATTTGTTAAGTAATTGGTAAAGTATATTATTATATACTTATTGTTATGTGTCTTGTAAGCCCATATGGGCTGGGCATACATCTGTATGTAAGACACGAAAATAAAAAATATCAAATCAAATCAAATCAGTAACTGTTTACCTGCATATATAACTGTCTCCACCAGTAACGTTAGGTTATGACTATAACCAAGTTCTGTTAGTATAGCGACGCTCGGCATCGCTCTCTGCACTATCTCGCATATGTGCACGCGCACTGAATAAAGACCACAAATGTACCTTTAATCCCAATATTCGTCTGACCACACCCCTATCAGCTTACCCATATAAGCAGGGGTGGGGCCACCCACTCGCCTCCTTCCCAAGCTTTCGCCACAAGGCGAGGTCAAAGGCTGCAGCGGCGTCGGATGCCGAGCCTCGCTATACTAACAGAACTTGGTTATAGTCATAACCTAACGTTCTGTTCCGTATACGCTCTTGCTCGGCATCGCTCTCTGCACAAGGGAGGCCGAGCGAGAGCCAACGGCCGACAAATACACCCCGCTGACAGCCCCCCACAACCATCAGAACAGGGAGGGCCGAGCCCCCCCGACCCACCCTAATGGAGGGCACCCCCCCTATTAGGGGCTTCACGGGAGGGCGACGGACCCGACTGTGCGAAGAGGCACTCAAGCAACTCAACGCACAGGGTGAGCAGACCGTGGCTTGACCCCACGACTACACACACGCACAACCCGCATGCCACCCGGGAACGAACGGAGGAACAACCTCGTTACTGCCCCCAGAATCACGGGGTCAAGGGCAAACCCAACCCCGTGGCAAGGCCGTAGCAGCGGAGCGCGAAGGAAGACCCAGACCCACCAAAAGGGCTGGACTCCCTGGAATGGGGGCCCGGAGAAGTCCATGATGCCAGCATCAAGACCCCACCAGGTGGGCACGTAGTGCCCCGCCCCCCACATCGCCAGCGTATTCGGACAAAGGCCCCTCAGCCGAGCGGGCCCCGTCCCCCCAATAGTACACCGCCTGGCACACTGACCCTGCAACAGGCAGTCAGCATGGCCGTAAGCACACAAAAAAGGTTAACCAACGGAAGCAGGCAGCGCACCGGGGAAAAACCAGGCAACAGGCTATTAACCCTAGCCTGGAGACTGCGGACGAGACAGGCGCCAGAGGGGACAGCTGAACACAGCCGCCCCAGCGGAAGGAGCGTAAGCTGGCGGTGTTGCATGACCAAGCCTCCATATAAAAAACCCCACCCAGAGGGGTCGAGGCAGAGAAGGCTGACACGATTGGCAGACGTCATGAACGTGCAGGGGCACCCTCAAACGGTGAACCCGGGAGTTGACACTGCTCCAACACACCAGGGAATCAACCACCTCAGTGTTACCCATTGCGGTGGTTGTTCCTATAACCCCTCAAGAAAAAACTCCAAAACACACCTGCGGGTATACACCGGCTATACCGCAGTACAAGTGTTTCAGTTTTCAAAAAAGGGTTAACCCAGGCCTACGGGTCGACGAAACATTACTTCGGACCGGGCCTGGCGGTACGGGAAGCACAGGGTCACCAGAGGAGGTCAAAAACCACCCCCACAGGCCCCTCTGTGCCATGCGTGAGAGAGGAGCGAAAAAGAATGGAGAACCAGCCCCTAAGCACACCGTACTTGGTATTCCCAGGCGGTCTCCCAACCAAGTACTAACCAGGACCAACCTGTGTAGCGGCCGAGATCCGACGAGATCGAGCGTGTACAGGATGGCATGGCCGTAAGCCATTACGACAGTGCTGAGTAAAAACGTACCCAACCAGGGTCTCCATAGCGCTTAACCCTGTGACACCCGGACCGACCTGGCATTTTTCCCCCTGAAAAAAGCCCAAGTCCCTCAGGGTACCAGAACAGCAGATCTGCATCCCCGGCGGACAACGGGTTCAACTGATCCGGACCAGCGTGACCAGAACCAGTCCCGTGCCCTAACCACGCCGACATGCCTACTCCAGGAGAAAGGGCAGATATGCGTGTCGATCTTAACATGAAAAGAAGGCGCCACCCAGACGTTCGGGCGAACCGCGCCTGGTGGCCCACCCCAAGGGCGTGAGACCCCTCTACATATGTTCAGATCCATTCCGTCATCATCCCCCAGACATGAACGAGAATCCGTCGAAAACCAACCCAGGTCGCGGGATTTGGTCGTCGGAAGAGGAAAAACCCCCATCTCAGTTGCTTTATAAAAACGCCGTTTTAACCACAAGCAACCAAGGCGCGCCAGTCAGTCGCCTGTTTACAGCAAGCTAGCACTATACGTGCGTCGGGACACACCCCCATCAATGAACAGGCTATTTAGACCCGTCATTGAATCCCCAAGGCGCCCAGGGGAACGACAAGAGGGGTGTGACACTCCCTAACTCCAAACATTTTTGAATAGAAAAGAAGGAAGCATCAACAGTATGTATCCCAGTCTACACAGCCGGGGGTAAAACATTTTCACATTTTTACATCCCACCACCCTCCCATAGGAAGGAGACAGGGATCCCCAGAGAGACTTCCCACGCGAGCTGTACAGATTGAAAAGAATATATTTCACCTTGAGCCATGTAAAAAATTGGTTTTAGGGCTCTCCGGGGAAGAGGCACTGAACCCATACACACTCAATAATCGAATTGAATCGAATACATATACAATAGAATAGGACCCTTCTAGAGGGTCCACTCACTTTGACAATCTGAGGAGGAAGGCTCTGTACTCTGATGGAGGCTCCCTCACATGGAAGAAGGAGTCCGAACTCACAGAAGGCCCGAATAGGCGCTTGGTGAGGAGGAGCCCTGACCACCCCCCTGAAACAGATCCATCACATGGACCTGAACAGCACACGGAAGTCCTACCAACAGAGACGCGCACGGTGACGTACTCTATGGCGGGGGAATTCCTGCGGTGCACACGCCCAATATACCAGGCCGTGGGACCAGGAAACTCCCCCCCCCCCCCCCCCCCCTGTAACGTGCCGAACCGCCACGTGACGGGAACCTTGAAGGACAGGGGGTGTACCCCTGACCGACAGAAACGAGGAGGAGAGGAAAGGTTACCAGTTCACCCCTTTACGACCCCACACCCATGATACGATGTAATGACAAAAAGAGAATATGACACAGTCATAGTCAGCTCTATGAAGCGTTTGACAGCTCCACACAGCGCATGAGCTAACCTGCTATCTGATTTTTACTAAGGAAAAAACACAGAATAGAGAGGGCTCTAAGAGCCCGGGTCCAACATACACATGTGCTTCTGTGGCCAGTCCAACCCAGTTGTAGGTCACATGACACACACAACCCATCATCACCTAAATGGCAAAAACACTCTACAGAGGAACGCCGTTTTTCATAATGAGAGACTACATAATTCTCGATTAGTATCGGCCACAGGCCTTGCTAAGCACACACGAGAGCGACCAAACAATCTTTTCTTCTAGGAAAAGAAAGTTTCTCCAGCAGTTTTAGCACAACCTCAGCAATCAAGCTAAGGGTTACATCGCATCCCTACCACACAAAAGACACAATTTAGTGCACAACATGTCTGATAGGAGGATGAAAAAGTCCCCAGGGAACCGGGGGGAAACACAATCCTCTTATTTTACCCTTAATACGGCCAGTTAAAACAGGAAAACCTGTTAATATGTGAACACACTGTTCATTGTCATCACAGGCTGAGAAAAGAACATTCTTTTACTCACTTGTCACTAAGCATAGCTTCATAGGTTAGTTACCTTAGTTGTGAGTACACGGTACATATAAACACCATGATGTTTCTCACACAACAACCAGATCATTGTCACATCTGTAACAACAACCCGATTTGCACGGAGAAGCTAACTGCCAGTGACAAAAACAGTTCACACAACTCGCGTCGTATCCTAAATGCACTGCAGCAACACACGTTTTGGGAAAACATCGTTATTCACAAAACATTTAGAAAAGTAAAACCAGAAGACGTGTTATAAGGTCTGGTCAAACCTTGTCCTACCCGGAACGTAGATCAGCGAAGTGCAGCAGACTCAAGACCCCGTAGACAACACAGCCGATCCTGTGTTGCTCGAACTGGGCAGCGACGTCGCTACAACCAGTCGCTACAGTCCTCTTTGTTGACGCAATCCCCGTCCAGGCTCAGGGCAGGGTCGACGAACATCCCCTGTCAAGGATGACGTCGTAGTCAAGAGTGTAAAACATGTTATAATCAAAGCACGTTCAACAGAGTAGCATTAAGCTAACGGCCGCTCCAACCGTTCGGGCGCTACTGCCCCTGCTCGCGAGACGCCGAGCTAACGGCGCACGCGACCAGAAGCGAGCTCGCGTCGGCGCGCAAGGAGCTAAAGCTACCCCGCGCCAGGCCTTGGCCTATAGCAGCAAGCTAACGTTACCTAGTGATCGCGACATGCTAGTGCCGCAGCTAACAGCTGACTGGCTAACAGTAGGCCCGACCTAAGTAGGCCATGCAGCGATCCCAGCAGGCTAACGCAGCAGCTAACAGCTGACTGGCTAACCGTAAGCTAAGCAGCTATCACCTGAACATGTATACAATGACATAACACTCACCCAGACAGGCCGCCGTTCTGAACCTCTCCTCACTTTTGAAGAGAAAAGAGAAACAAGATGTCAACACTGCTTTACAACGGTGATTTTACCAACACCCGACGGAATCAGCACAATACCAAACTGGCCTGTGTAGCTGACTTGAACATGGATCTGCCGCTATCGCACATCCATGCACATATCTCCTCGTGAAGGAATACTCTCATTTGGATATGAAAGAAGGGGCTTAAACACGCGACAGAGAGATATCCACTCGTCCAGAACACACAGGGATCACCAGTGTTAATGGTCGCGGCCCACTAGTTAAAACTACAATGGTCTTCAGACCAAGGCCTTCTGTCGCCTAGGTGGCTGAACAAAGGACCCTAGCCTGGGGCCGGTTTCCATAAACATTGTCAAGTAGCCCCCATAGCACTAACAGACAAGTGAAGCCCGCCAGCAACAGTACTCACCCAACCTGAAACCCACCGCTTCTCACAACAGCGGCGCGTCCGACAGTTCAGCTGTGGCCTGACAGGTTTCACCCCAACAAACACAGCAAGGAACTGCAGTTGAGAAGCATGCAGCGGCGTGCTCCCAATACGAAAACCGGTGGAGGGTTTTTAGAATGATCATCATCTTCCAGACACTCCAGTACGAAGACAATATTGCCGTATTTTCTCGAAAATAGTGAGAGAGAAAATAAAGATATGATGTCAACGTATCCTTGTTTCCCAAAGCTGCTCCTAATCCTTTCTTCCATCATGGTGTCAAGTGTGGGGATCTACCGAGGCACTTCTTCCTTGTGGTGAAAGCGAGAAGGAGGCGAGTGGGTGGCCCCACCCCTGCTTATATGGGTAAGCTGATAGGGGTGTGGTCAGACGAATATTGGGATTAAAGGTACATTTGTGGTCTTTATTCAGTGCGCGTGCACATATGCGAGATAGTGCAGAGAGCGATGCCGAGCGAGAGCGTATACGGAACAGAACTGTCTAGCTGCATATATATCTGTTTCCACTAGAAGGCGCTCTAGGCGGAGCCACTCAGGTACACCACCATGTGGCGAGTATAAAAGTAGATGTATCCTCCCACTTCTTTCTCTCCCCCCATGTCTCTCAGTGAGAGAAGACCTGTGTTACTGCTCTTTCCATGTGAATAAAAGAAACCACGGCAGTTAAGGCTCAAGATAGAAACCATGCCTCTTGACCACATTATTGTCGCCCTATAGCCGAATTCTGTTAACAGGTTATGGGCCCAGATAACACCGGGGCAAAATAATAAGGGTACTGTAGCAAGCTTAGCTGAAGTATAGGCTAGGTTAGCGTCGGGAGCACCGCGTGGCTAGACGCTAGGCCAACAAGAGCAAAAGCTAAGCATACCACTAACGAAGAGGATGGAAAACAAGAGCAGGGGCAAATGGCCGACATTCAATGGAAAAGCAGAGAACTATGAGCTCTGGGAAGAGCGCATGCTGTGCTGCATGCACGGGGCGGGGCTGAAGGAGACGATCCTGGCGGCCCCCACGGGAGAACTGACGGCGGAAGAGCAAGCCCTGGACGACCAGCATAACGCAAGCGCGTACTGTGAGTTAGCGCCGATGCTCGACGACACCAGCCTGGGGCACTAAAGACCGAGGCCGAGAAAGCCTGGCGGTATTGAGAGAGCATTTCATCGGGCGAGGAAGACCCAGAGTCGTGGCCCTCTATATAGCACTAACGGGCCTGAGGAAGGGGACCACCGAGACCGTGACCGAATACGTCAACAGAGCGGAGCAGATTACGACGCCACTGAGGAGTGCCGGAGAAGCACCAAGCGATGGGCTAATGATGGCGATGATAATGAGAGGACTACCGGAGCTGTACAAACCGTTCACACTCCTGGTAACACACGGTTCAATGGACATGACGTTGGGACAGTTCAAGGCTAAGTTAAGGAACTTCGAGGCCTCAGAAGACACCCACCCAGCCGCCGCGGAGGAGGGGGAGAGGGCGCTAAAGGCCCGAGCAACGCCAAGAGAGAGAACCAGGACCACGACGGAACTGGCGTGTTGGCGATGCGGAGATAAAGGCCATCGGAGAAGCGACTGCACAAAGACTGTCTGGTGTAGCTTCTGCAAATCCACGGGGCACACAGACAGAGCGTGCATGAAGAAAGACAACCAGAGCGAGCGATACGCGCATGGACAAGATGGCGGCTATGGACGAGATGACGGCCATGGACAAGACGGAGGCCACGGACAAAATGGCGGCTACAGACAAAATGGCGGCTACGGACAAGATGACGGCTGTGGACGGGGTGACGACAGCGGACACGATGGCGGCGACGATCGACGTGAGATGAATCGAGACGACGCCCGGAGAATCGATGGCGGCGACGATCGACGTGAGACGAGTGGAGACGACGCCCGGAGAATAACGGGACATGAAGACTGCGCTTTTGGGGCACGGACGGCGGGCATCGCCGGACCGGCCCAGCTGCAGCGGGCCCTGAGAAGGGGACTGATCGTGGACACAGGTGCATCGTCCCATGTCATCAACGACAGGAGTCGGTTCAAGAACTTTGACGACACTTTCCGCCCGGAGAGGCACAGGATGGAGCTGGCGGAAGGGAGACGCACCTACAGATTGGCGCAAGAGAGGGGAGACGCACAGGTATGCCTCACGGACAGTAAGGGGCGCCGGCATACTGTGCCGCTAAAGAACGCTCTATACGTACCATCGTTCCCACAAGGACTATTCTCTGTAATAGCTGCTACTGCAAGCCGTGCCAAGGTATTCTTTGATAAAGGTAAACATTTTCTTGTAGAACCTGACGGTACCCGGTTTGACATAAAGATGTACCAGAGAATATATAATCTGAAAACGGAGTATAATGACAACGACCAGTGTAATGATAATAATGATATGTGTAGCGGGACGGCCAGTCACGATATTCAGACATGGCACGAGATTATGGGCAGGGCCGCCTCAGGGGGTGTGCGAGCAGTACGGTCGCACAGGGCCTCGCGGGAAGGGGGGCCTCGCGAGAAGGCAAAAAAAAAGAAAAAAAAAAAAAAAAAAAAAAATTTGCGAGGCCCTATGGGGTCTCGCGCGAGGCCCTATGGGGTCTCGCGCGAGGCCCTTTTTATTTTTTTTTATATAAAAATGTAAATAAATATAACGTTATTTAACAATCACTTTCCATCACAGAACGAAAATCTAGTTTTGCTTACAGCAGCAGGTGTCTAAAATCTTTTTTTTTCGTTTTTTTTTCGAGGCCCTATGGCTAGGGTCGTGGAAATTAAAATAAATATAAAGTTATTTAACAATCACTTTCGATCACAGAACGAAAATCTAGTTTTGCTTACAGCAGGTGTGACTTACATCATCATGATCCATCATGTTTATATAAACATCACTGTTTATTTTATATATCAAGACAAAAATGACATATGTGAAGTGTCAAAACTATTGAAATGTGTATTATGCTGTATTACTGTATACTGCTGTCTCACCTTAAAACATTTTTCAATCAATCAATCAATCAATCAATCAATCAATCAATCAATCAAATACTACCTCTCAAAGAATGCTCAGTCAACTCAGAGTGTGCACGCTGCACCGTCCACCACCCCTCCCCCCTGCTCACAGCAGGTGGTTGGAAAAATGTATCATTTTGATTGAACTTGCAGACAATGTGTAGCCAGTGGGGGAGGGGTGCGCGACTGTGTGGCGCTGAGTTCACCTCATTTACTGCATGGGGACTGGTGAGGACGGCCCGGGCCGTTTTGATTGATTGATTGATTGAAAAGTTTATTAACAGATTGCAGAGTACAGCTCAAAACATACAATTGTTAAGGGGATGCAGACCAGAGAAAGACTTTCGTCTTGTTTACATCAGGGTCCCCCCGTAACACCGTGACCTAACAACATAATAAAGTTATTTAACAATCACTTTCCATCACAGAACGAAAATCTAGTTTTGCTTACAGCAGGTGTGTGCAGCTGACTTACAAACATGATCCATTATGTTTATAAATATCAGTCACTGTTTATTTTATATATCAAGACAATGTGAAGTGTCAAAACTATTGAAATGTGTATTATGCTGTATACTGCTGTCTCACCTTAAAACATTTTTCAATCAATCAATCAATCAATCAATCAATCAAATACTACCTCTCAAGAATGCTCAGTCAACTCAGAGTGTGCACGCTGCACCGTCCACCACCCCTCCCCCCTGCTCACAGCAGGTGGTTGGAAAAATGTATCATTTTGATTGAACTTGCAGACAATGTGTAGCCAGTGGGGGAGGGGTGCGCGACTGTGTGGCGCTGAGTTCACCTCATTTACTGCATGGGGACTGGTGAGGACGGCCCGGGCCGTTTTGATTGATTGATTGATTGATTGAAAAGTTTATTAACAGATTGCAGAGTACAGCTCAAAACATACAATTGTTAAGGGGATGCAGACCAGAGAAAGACTTTCGTCTTGTTTACATCAGGGTCCCCCGTAACACATATTTCTCTGTATTTGATTTGATTTATTTTTAGTTTTTTTTCTCTTTTCCATGGCAGGTTTTTTGTTTGTTTATTGGTAGGCTGGTAGCTATCCTATAGCAATATTGTTATTATTATTATTATTACCGTTATTATTGTTATTATTAATATTATTATTATTATTATTATTATTATTATTATTATTATTATTATTATTATTATTATTATTATTATTATTATTATTATTATTATTATTATTAGTGTGGGTGACCTGGCGAAGCCAGGTTGCCACCCACACTATACATATCCATACTCTTTTTATTCTTTATTCTTTATTCCACCGATTTTGCAAACACTTTGCAACACGTAAGCGTTCGCGCCCCATACACGTGAAAGGTATCAAAACGAGCGGCTTGCCTATGGCAACACCGGTCTCCGAACTCGTAAAGTTTCACCGCACCGTCTGGCTACGAATCGACTTTAAACGGTAAAATTTCAGAAATGCATGCAATTTAGAGTGCGAGATCCACCGATTTTCCAAACAACACTTGTGCCAGAGCGTTCGCGCCCCATACACGTGAAAGGTATCAAAACGACCGGCTTGCCTATGGCAACACCGGTCTCCGAACTCGTAAAGTTTCACCGCACCGTCTGGCTACGAATCGACTTTAAACGGTAAAATTTCGGAAATACAGTGCAATTTAGAGTTTCAAACACTTTGCAACACGTAAGCGTTCGCGCACCATACACGTGAAAGGTATCAAAACGAGAAGCTTGCCTATGGCAACTGCGGTCTCCGAACCCGTAAAAGTTTCACCGCACCGTCTGGCTACGAATCGACTTTAAACGGTAAAATATCGGTCCCATTGGGAATGCATTGCATTTTAGAGTGTAGCAGCTGAAATAATCTTTTTCCCCCTACCTTGGGTGAATTGCGAGTGTGATCTCAATTTTGGACGTAGAAATAAAACAAACACATCAAAACGATGACACGGCTGTCAACCCGCTCACAAAAGAAAAATAAATGGAATTGGACATTTCTATCTCAACTGACGACCATTTGTTTGAAGGTTCTCCTCCCCATTGACCGCCATGCAATCGCACTCTAGAAATCACATTTTTCACACTATTTTTTAGCCTTCTGTTCCGATCGCCGAAGGAGTGCCACAATATCGCACGAATGTCACAATATCGCGCACAACCCTTCGCCTACTCGTTGTAGTGCTCATGTGCGCGTCACAACGCTTCATCTCTTATAGTTTTCTTTTAATCAATGTGACAATGCAGTCATGCATCTGCCTCCATAGAAATGCATTGGATAGAAAATATGCAAGTCATAGTGATTGCTTCACCTGTGTGGCTCATGGCTCACTCATGATTGGTTCAGCTGTGTGGCTCGTGGCTGAGCTGCCAATGACATCATCCACTTAACCCATCATTGGCCATCACTGTGTTGCAGTACTGAATTGCTGACAGCGCCCTCTGTCTTGTGGGTTGTGTCATTGTACTCAGTAGGGATATCCTCTTTCATTTTTCATTGGTCCATGTTGACCACCTTTCATTGGTCGATGTTGACCACTCCCCCGATCCTTAGACCACGCCCCCTTAGGCCACACCCCCTCAGTGTATCTCTTGAACCGTTTGTCGTAGAGACTTGCGGATTGTGCCATTGGTCGATGTTGACCACCTTTCATTGGTCGATGTTGACCACTCCCCCTGTTGACCACCTTTCATTGGTCGATGTTGACCACTCCCCCGATCCTTAGACCACGCCCCCTTAGGCCACACCCCCTCAGTGTATCTCTTGAACCGTTTGTCGTAGAGACTTGGGGATTGTGCCATTGGTCGATGTTGACCACCTTTCATTGGTCGATGTTGACCACTCCCCCGATCCTTAGACCACGCCCCCTTAGGCCACACCCCCTCAGTGTATCTCTTGAACCGTTTGTCGTAGAGACTTGCGGATTGTGCCATTGTACTCGGTGTAATAGTGTAATAGTGTGTAATAGTGTAATAGTGTGTAATAGTGTAATACTGTAATAGTGTGTAATAGTGTAATAGTGTGTAATAGTGTAATAGTGTGTAATAGTGTAATAGTGTAATAGTGTGTAATAGTGTAATATTGTGTAATAGTGTAATAGTGTAATAGTGTGTAATAGTGTAATAGTGTGTAATAGTGTAATAGTGTAATAGTGTGTAATAGTGTAATAGTGTGTAATAGTGTGTAATAGTGTAATAGTGTAATAGTGTGTAATAGTGTAATAGTGTCTAATAGTGTAATAGTGTGTAATAGTGTAATAGTGTAATAGTGTGTAATAGTGTAATAGTGTAATAGTGTGTAATAGTGTAATAGTGTAATAGTGTGTAATAGTGTACTAGTGTAATAGTGTGTAATAGTGTAATAGTGTGTAATAGTGTAATAGTGTGTAATAGTGTGTAATAGTGTAATAGTGTAATAGTGTGTAATAGTGTAATAGTGTAATAGTGTGTAATAGTGTAATAGTGTGTAATAGTGTGTAATAGTGTAATAGTGTGTAATAGTGTAATAGTGTGTAATAGTGTAATAGTGTAATAGTGTGTAATAGTGTAATAGTGTAATAGTGTGTAATAGTGTAATAGTGTGTAATAGTGTAATAGTGTAATAGTGTGTAATAGTGTAATAGTGTAATAGTGTAATAGTGTGTAATAGTGTAATAGTGTAATAGTGTGTAATAGTGTAATAGTGTGTAATAGTGTAATAGTGTAATAGTGTGTAATAGTGTAATAGTTTGTAATAGTGTGTAATAGTGTAATAGTGTAATAGTGTGTAATAGTGTAATAGTGTGTAATAGTGTAATAGTGTAATAGTGTAATAGTGTGTAATAGTGTAATAGTGTAATAGTGTGTAATAGTGTAATAGTGTGTAATAGTGTAATAGTGTAATAGTGTGTAATAGTGTAATAGTGTAATAGTGTGTAATAGTGTAATAGTGTGTAATAGTGTGTAATAGTGTAATAGTGTAATAGTGTGTAATAGTGTGTAATAGTGTAATAGTGTGTAATAGTGTGTAATAGTGTGTAATAGTGTAATAGTGTAATAGTGTAATAGTGTGTAATAGTGTAATAGTGTGTAATAGTGTAATAGTGTGTAATAGTGTAATAGTGTGTAATAGTGTAATAGTGTAATAGTGTAATAGTGTGTAATAATGTAATAGTGTGTAATAGTGTAATAGTGTAATAGTGTGTAATAGTGTAATAGTGTGTAATAGTGTAATAGTGTGTAATAGTGTGTAATAGTGCGTAATAGTGTAATAGTGTGTAATAGTGTAATAGTGTGTAATAGTGTAATAGTGTGTAATAGTGTAATAGTGTAATAGTGTGTAATAGTGTAATAGTGTGTAATAGTGTAATAGTGTAATAGTGTGTAATAGTGTAATAGTGTAATAGTGTGTAATAGTGTGTAATAGTGTGTAATAGTGTAATAGTGTAATAGTGTAATAGTGTGTAATAGTGTGTAATAGTGTAATAGTGTAATAGTGTGTAATAGTGTAATAGTGTGCAATAGTGTAATAGTGTAATAGTGTAATAGTGTGTAATAGTGTAATAGTGTAATAGTGTGTAATAGTGTAATAGTGTAATAGTGTGTAATAGTGTAATAGTGTAATAGTGTGTAATAGTGTAATAGTGTGTAATAGTGTAATAGTGTAATAGTGCAATAGTGTGTAATAGTGTAATAGTGTGTAATAGTGTAATAGTGTTATAGTGTGTAATAGTGTAATAGTGTAATAGTGTGTAATAGTGTAATAGTGTGTAATAGTGTAATAGTGTGTAATAGTGTAATAGTGTGTAATAGTGTGTAATAGTGTGTAATAGTGTAATAGTGTGTAATAGTGTAATAGTGTGTAATAGTGTAATAGTGTAATAGTGTGTAATAGTGTAATAGTGTGTAATAGTGTGTAATAGTGTAATAGTGTAATAGTGTAATAGTGTAATAGTGTGTAATAGTGTAATAGTGTGTAATAGTGTGTAATAGTGTAATAGTGTGTAATAGTGTAATAGTGTGTAATAGTGTGTAATAGTGTAATAGTGTGTAATAGTGTAATAGTGTGTAATAGTGTGTAATAGTGTAATAGTGTGTAATAGTGTGTAATAGTGTGTAATAGTGTAATAATGTGTAATAGTGTGTAATAGTGTGTAATAGTGTAATAGTGTGTAATAGTGTAATAGTGTGTAATAGTGTAATAGTGTAATAGTGTGTAATAGTGTGTAATAGTGTAATAGTGTGTAATAGTGTGTAATAGTGTGTAATAGTGTGTAATAGTGTAATAGTGTGTAATAGTGTAATAGTGTGTAATAGTGTAATAGTGTGTAATAGTGTGTAATAGTGTGTAATAGTGTAATATTGTGTAATAGTGTAATAGTGTAATAGTGTTGCGGGTCGTGTCATTGCACTCAGTAGGGATATCCTCTTTGATTGGTCTATGTTGACCACTCCCCCGATCCTTAGGCCGCGCCCCCTTTTTGTATCCTTTGAACCGTTTGTCATAGAGACTCGCGAGAGACCCTCTCCCCCGTTGGCCGGCGGTGCACAGGCGTCACCCACACTTTCACAATTTCCCCCGCGCGGAATTGTCTAGTTATTATTATTATTATTAAATCATCATGGTCATATTATCATTATTATTTATTATTGTTATCATAGTTATGGTAATGATTATTATTATATTATATATGGTGAAGTAAGGTGCCGTGCACTTGAGCTGACCATTTCTATTAAAATAATTATGAAGTTTGGAAGAGGGCAGGAAACGTATGTTTTCTTCATCCTGTTTCCTGCAGCGTGATCTATCTATCTGCGCATATAAAAAGCTGCCATTACACATGTGGTGGTGGTCACTCACAGCAGGTGTGTCAGTGTCAGGTGTGGATGACTCAAGACAAGTGATAAACATTTTTAACACAATGTCGACGACGAGAGAACGAGATAAAGGACGGAAATTTGTCTCTGGGTATTTACAGCGAAACAAAGCAAAAAAAAAACTAATGTTCACAAATTCTCAGAAAGGATCATTTGACAAATTTATTACAAAAAACAAGGAAGCAATATCCCCAGGCCCCGCTGCTGCAGGGCCTCGCACAGGCGGGGGGAAGAAGCGCCCGAGCCAATGCACCAGCCGGGCTCTTCACCAGCCTCCGATGAATAGCAGTGAAGATGACGAGGATGATGGGATTGGCATTGGCGACAACGACGCATTGGCATGCAGCATGGACATGGTAGGTAGCCACTATAGCCAGGTAGCCTGCAGCCGCATAGGGCTGTCTGCGTCACTCACATCTATCTAATTATCTAGCCATTGAGCCAATAAGCCCTGGCACGTGGAGTGGTGTGTATTTCATTGAGCTTGTAATTTGTCAGGTCACAGGCCTAATATGACTGAGTTAATCTATTTTCAGTATAGCCAATATTTGGTGAAGCATTCGTTCGTTTATTTGACGAATGACTGATGATTTATCATGCAGGCAGGCGGCACTGCAGCATGGTACATATGTCGCAGACAGGCAGCCCTAGCCGGCCATGCGGCTAGGCCTACCTCATTAGCCAACATTTGGGGAAGCATTCGTTCGTTTATTTGACGAATGACTGATGATTTATCATGCAGGCAGGCGGCACTGCAGCATGGTACATATGTCGCAGACAGGCAGCCCTAGCCGGCCATGCGGCTAGGCCTACCTCATTAGTCAACATTTGGGGAAGCAATCGAAGCATTCGTTCGTTTATTTGACGATGATGATAATAAATAATAATAACAATTTAGTAATATGATTGCCAATAATAATAATAATAGATTAATAATAACGAATAATTCGTATGCGTCACATCATCTATCTAGCAGCCATTAAGCGCTGGCACGTGGGGAGTGGTGGCGTGGTTGGTGGTATTTAATTTCGCTTGTAATATGCTCCATTTTATTTTGGAGACCATTTTGGGAAATTCTGCCTTTGCAACTAGTCTTTATTACCACAAACGAGAGACGGGCCTAATATGAGTTAAGCTATTTTCAGAATATCAGTATTATAGACAACATTTGGGGAAACATTCGTTCGTTTATTTGATGATAATAATAACAATTATTATGCCAATAATAATAAAATAATTCGTTAGGCCTAATACTTCATTTTTTCTAAGGCCTTTAATTAATTTACCACAACTGCTACTATTTTCAATAAATATGCTGGCTGCTTGAATATAATTAAGAACACATCTGAATATTGTTGAATAATTGTGTTTTACGTTTTGTTTTTGGAAAAACATGAAAGCCCCTTATATGCAAATAATTAAGCAGGGTTTGAGCAAGCCCCCCTATAAATCATTACGTGACGTCTATTGATTGATTGATTGACACTGTACATTGGAATACTGACAAAGCCATACTTGGTAATTTACTGTACAACTGGGTTAAAGGGGAACTCCAACATTTTGGGAAATTAGCTTATTTAACATCTTCCCTGGAGTTAGACAAGAAGATACATACCTTTTTTGTCTCTGTGTGTGCATTTAGCTTTGGGAATAGACGCTCCGTTAGCATAGCTTAGCTTCATCACTGGAAGTGAGGCAGATCTGTAGCCTTACAGTGTATTGCAAGGTCTGACATTGACCAAACTTGATATGCATGACCTTGGTGGGTTCTAGGTCAACTCCTGAAAAGGGGGTCAATGTCAGACTTTGCAATCAAAAGTTAGGGGGCTAATAACCCTTGCCATAATTTCAGTGCGCCCCCTAACCGCCCCCTAACTTTTGATTGCAAGGTCTGACATTGACCCCCTTTTTCAGGAGTTGACCTAGAGCCCACCAAGGTCATGCATATCAAATTCTGTCAATGTCAGACCTTGCAATACACTGTAAGGCACTGTAAGGCTACGGATCTGCCTCACTTCCAGTGATGAAGCTAAGCTATGCTAACTGAGCGTCTATTCCCAAAGCTAAATGCACACACAGAGACAAAAAAGGTATGTATCTTCTTGTCTAACTCCAGGGAAGATGTTAAATAAGCTAATTTCCCAAAATGTTGGAGTTCCCCTTTAATGTGCACTGTCCCTGGGTAAAAATGTTGAATAACATAACTTACTTAACCCCTCAGGAGGACGATTCAATTAATAGCAGCGCTGCCCAGCAGCACAAGCGGGTGCCAGCGATGGTCACAGCGAGCGCTGACGATGAGGAGCCAGGGAGGAGCCAGTCCACGGTAAGCAGCCAGGGACTACAGATAAACTAGCTAATTGATGTGGAAACTGACTTTGTTAATGTGCACTGTCCCTGGGTAAACATGTTGAATAACATAACTTACTTAACCCCTCAGGAGGAAGATGCATTGACGACCAGTGACGAAGAGGATGCGGAGCGCAAGGCCCCTATTCATAGCAGCAGCAGAGCGGAGAGTGAAATGGTGGATGCCACTATGATGCAGTATGACGATGTGGGTAATTGGCCAGTGAACTTGAATAGAGAGAGAGATCTGATCATTCGAAGAGGTCCCCAAAAGCTGAAGCCAGGATTTTGTTATCCGAAAAACAAAGAAAACAAAAGACAATTTAGCGAGGCTTTCTTAATCCGAAAATTAGCAAATGGGGAAACGAATGAAAGAAAGTGGCTTACCTATTCTAAGAAATTAGACAAAGCATTTTGTTTTTGCTGCAAACTCTTCAGCTTGAACAGTGCAACACAACTATCTGATAAAGGCACCAATGATTGGATTCATATAACTGCTGTACTGAAATCACACGAAACATCCCCAGATCATATCTCAAATGCATTAAAATGGAGAGAGGCAACAACACGATTGGAAACTAATACGGGCATAGATGCGTTGCAACAAAGGGAAATGAACAGAGAGAAAGCGCATTGGCAGGCCGTGCTAACCCGTATTGTTGCAGCTGTTCAATATCTGGCAGAACATAATTTGGCATTTAGAGGAACTAATAAGAAGCTTTATGATGAAAGCAATGGTAACTTTTTAGGCCTCATAGAAATGCTTGCCAAATTTGACCCAACTATGCAAGAGCATGTCAGACGAATTAAAAACAAAGAAACCCATCAGCATTATTTGGGATCTGAAATTCAAAATGAAATCATTCGTATCATGGCTGCAAACGTGAAAAATGTCATACTTAATGACACAAAGACTGCAAAATATTTTTCCATGATTCTAGACTGCACTCCAGATATGAGCCATCAAGAGCAGATGTCTCTTGTGTTGCGCTTTGTAAATATGAACTCCACTGAAGTGAGTGTGGAGGAACATTTTGTTGATTTTTTCGTGACAACTGACCAAACTGGGAAAGGACTGACGGCTTCTATCCTGGCTAAACTGGAGCAGCTTGGTCTCAATATTGCAGACTGCAGAGGACAAGGGTATGATAACGGTGCTAATATGAAAGGTCAGAATAACGGCGTCCAGGCTCACATACTCCGTCTCAATCCCCGTGCCTATTTCATGCCATGTGGTTGTCACAGCCTGAATTTGATGCTAGGAGACATGGCAAAATGTTGCCCAAAAGCAATGACATTCTTTGGTGTTATACAGCGTATATACACAATATTTGCCGCATCGGTTAAACGTTGGGAAATATTGAAAGCGCATGTTTCTGTCAATGTTAAACAGTTATCCGAAACAAGGTGGGAATGTCGGGTAGACAGTGTAAAAGCAGTACGCTACCAACTTAATAATATTAAGGATGCTTTGCTTGAAGTGGCAGAGAGCACTAATGACCCTAAAATTAAAAGTGAAGCCCAGTCTCTGGTCAACTATGAGCTTGAAAAATTTGAATTCATTCTGGCTATGATTATATGGTATGACATGTTGTTTGCTGTGAACACTGTGAGTAAGTCTATGCAGTCTAAAGATATGCAGCTGGACGTGGCTTTGTCTGACATTAAGGGACTGATAGATTTTTTCGTTAAATACAAAGAAACTGGATTTATCTCTGCAAAAATAACAGCTAAAGACATTGCTAAAGAGATGGATGTTGAGGTAGTATTCAGGGAGTCACGCGTCAGGAAAAGAGACTCGCACAATATCCCACTATCCGCAGAGCGGGTATTCGAAACGGAATATTTCCTCAAAATAGTGGATCAGGGCCTTGCAGCATTAAACTCCAGATTCAAGCAACTGCAACAGTTCGAGGACACATTTGGATTTCTTTTTAACCTATCTAAACTGAAAGACATAGATGACACTGAACTTAAGAGAAAGTGTGAGGCTTTGAGCGCATCTCTGACAGATGGAGAGTCTAACGACATAAACGGAGAGGACATGTTCACTGAGCTGCGCCTATTGTGCGTAACGGTGCCAGAGGAAGCC
This sequence comes from Notolepis coatsorum, assembly GCF_963971535.1. Lineage (NCBI taxonomy): Eukaryota > Metazoa > Chordata > Actinopteri > Aulopiformes > Paralepididae > Notolepis > Notolepis coatsorum. The sequence goes on along the minus strand of NC_140169.1, from coordinate 30,455,768 downwards.
AAGACTGCTCTGGAAACACTAAGGTTTCTGAGCAATAGGAACGGGACCTTCCCTAACTGCGAAGTTGCCCTTCGGATTTTACTGACAATCCCCGTCACAGTTGCATCTGGGGAGCGCAGCTTCTCCAAATTAAAATTGATTAAGAACTATTTGCGCACTACAATGTCCCAGGAGAGACTGTGTGGACTTTCCATCCTCGCGATAGAAAAGGACGTTGTATCTACTCTGGATTATCAAGACATTATTTCAGAATTTGCTGCAAGGAAAGCCAGCAGGAAACTCCTCGCATAATTATCTGCGGTTTGTGACATCTGAGTGCTTATTGTTATTGTTGTCAATTATTCCGAGTCTGTAGTAGGTCTTATAGCTTATAGGCTATGTATATACGTCACTGGGGTTTCCCCGCCTTTATTTCCGCCCAGAGGAATTTCTATTCTACCTTGGATGGTTAATACAGCATAAAATGTCTTACCAGCGTTATTAGCTGCAGTGTGAGGAACAGGGGAGGGTCAGTTACTTAACCCCTCAGCCTCAGGAGCAAGATGCAATTAATAGCTGCACAAGCAGGCGACAACGATGGCGTCGATGGTCACAACGAGCCGTGAAGATGGGGATTAGGCCGTGCTAACCCGTATTGTCGCAGGCTCGCCGGAGTCACAGGCAGCCATTCAATATCTGGCAGAACATAATTTGGCATTTAGAGGAACCAATTCTAAGCTTTATGATGAAAGCAATGGTAACTGTGTACAGAGCCTAGAACTCTCTGCTGTGTACAGAGCCTGGAACTATGCTGTGTACAGAGTGTTAAGAACCAATAAGAAGCTTTATGATGAAAGCAATGGTAACTGTGTACAGAGCCTAGAACTCTCTGCTGTGTACAGAGCCTGGAACACTGCTGTGTACAGAGTGTTAAGAACCAATAAGAAGCTTTATGATGAAAGCAATGGTAACTTTTTAGGCCTCATAGAAATGCTTGCCAAATTTGACCCAACTATGCAAGAGCATGTCAGACTAATTAAAAACAAAGAAACCCATCAGCATTATTTGGGATCTGAAATTCAAAATGAAATCATTCGTATCATGGCTGCAAACGTGAAATGTCATACTTCACTGCTGTGAACAGAGCCTGGAACTCTGCTGTGAACAGAGCCTGGAACTCTTCTGTGAACAGAGCCTGGAACTCTGCTGTGAACAGAGCCTGGAACTCTCTGCTGTGAACAGAGCCTGGAACTCTGCTGTGAACAGAGCCTGGAACTCTGCTGTGAACAGAGCCTGGAACTCTGCTGTGAACAGAGCCTGGAACTCTGCTGTGAACAGAGCCTAGAACTCTGCTGAGCTACTTTCCTGGCATATACATAAAATATAGCCAACGCTATCCACCACACGTGAAAAAAAGCCTATTTGCCGAGAATGACTCAAGACAAGTGATAAACATTTTTAACACAATGTCGACGATGAGAGAACGCGATAAAGGACGGAAATTTGTCTCTGGGTATTTACAGCGAAACAAGGCAAAAAAAACTAATGTTCACTCATTCTCAGAGGGTCATTTGACAAATTTATTACAAAAAACACGGAAGCATCCCCTGCTGCTGCAGCCTGCAGGGCCTCGTGTACAGAGCCTAGAACTCTCTGCTGTGTACAGAGCCTGGAACACTCTGTGTACAGAGCCTAGAACTTAAAATCCGTTTTATTATTTGATAGTAATAGTATTGAACAGCGCAAGGCCCCTATTCATAGCAGCAGCAGAGCGGAGAGTGAAATGGTGGATGCCACTATGATGCAGTATGACGATGTGGGTAATTGGCCAGTGAACTTGAATAGAGAGAGAGATCTGATCATTCGAAGAGGTCCCCAAAAGCTGAAACCAGGATTTTGTTATCCGAAAAACAAAGAAAACAAAAGACACTTTAGCGAGGCTTTCTTAATCCGAAAATTAGCAAATGGGTAAACGAATGAAAGAAAGTGGCTTACCTATTCTAAGAAATTAGACAAAGCATTTTGTTTTTGCTGCAAACTCTTCAGCTTGAACAGTGCAACACAACTATCTGATAAAATGAAATCATTCGTATCATGGCTGCAAACGTGAAATGTCATACTTCACTGCTGTGAACAGAGCCTGGAACTCTGCTGTGAACAGAGCCTGGAACTCTCTTCTGTGAACAGAGCCTGGAACTCTGCTGTGAACAGAGCCTGGAACTCTCTTCTGTGAACAGAGCCTGGAACTCTGCTGTGAACAGAGCCTGGAACTCTCTGCTGTGAACAGAGCCTGGAACTCTGCTGTGAACAGAGCCTGGAACTCTCTGCTGTGAACAGAGCCTGGAACTCTGCTGTGAACAGAGCCTAGAACTCTGCTGAGCTACTTTCCTGGCATATACATAAAATATAGCCAACGCTATCCACCACACACGTGAAAAAAAGCCTATTTGCCGCGAATTCGGACAACGTTGACTGGAGGATGGTTAATACAGCATAAAATGTCTTACCAGCGTTATTAGCTGCAGTGTGAGGAACAGGGGAGGGTCAGTTACTTAACCCCTCAGCCTCAGGAGCCAGATTCAATTAATAGCAGCACAAGCAGGCGACAACGATGGCGTCGATGGTCACAACGAGCCGTGAAGATGGGGATTAGGCCGTGCTAACCCATATTGTCGCAGGAGTCGCAGGCAGCCATTCAATATCTGGCGGAACATAATTTGGCATTTAGAGGAACCAATTCTAAGCTTTATGATGAAAGCAATGGTAACTGTGTACAGAGCCTAGAACTCTCTGCTGTGTACAGAGCCTGGAACACTGCTGTGTACAGAGTGTTAAGAACCAATAAGAAGCTTTATGATTAAAGCAATGGTAACTTTTTAGGCCTCATAGAAATGCTTGCCAAATTTGACCCAACTATGCAAGAGTATGTCAGACTAATTAAAAACAAAGAAACCCATCAGCATTATTTGGGATCTGAAATTCAAAATGAAATCATTCTGCTGTGAACAGAGCCTGGAACTCTGCTGTGAACAGAGCCTGGAACTCTGCTGTGAACAGAGCCTGGAACTCTGCTGTGAACAGAGCCTGGAACTCTGCTGTGAACAGAGCCTGGAACTCTGCTGTGAACAGAGCCTGGAACTCTGCTGTGAACAGAGCCTGGAACTCTCTGCTGTGAACAGAGCCTGGAACTCTGCTGTGAACAGAGCCTGGAACTCTGCTGTGAACAGAGCCTGGAACTCTGCTGTGAACAGAGCCTGGAACTCTGCTGTGAACAGAGCCTGGAACTCTGCTGTGAACAGAGCCTGGAACTCTGCTGTGAACAGAGCCTAGAACTCTGCTGAGCTACTTTCCTGGCATATACATAAAATATAGCCAACGCTATCCACCACACGTGAAAAAAAGCCTATTTGCCGAGAATGACTCAAGACAAGTGATAAACATTTTTAACACAATGTCGACGACGAGAGAACGCGATAAAGGACGGAAATTTGTCTCTGGGTATTTACAGCGAAACAAGGCAAAAAAAACTAATGTTCACTCATTCTCAGGGTCATTTGACAAATTTATTACAAAAAACACGGAAGCATCCCCTGCTGCTGCAGCCTGCAGGGCCTCGTGTACAGAGCCTAGAACTCTCTGCTGTGTACAGAGCCTGGAACACTCTGTGTACAGAGCCTAGAACTTAAAATCCGTTTTATTATTTGATAGTAATAGTATTGAACAGCGCAAGGCCCCTATTCATAGCAGCAGCAGAGCGGAGAGTGAAATGGTGGATGCCACTATGATGCAGTATGACGATGTGGGTAATTGGCCAGTGAACTTGAATAGAGAGAGAGATCTGATCATTCGAAGAGGTCCCCAAAAGCTGAAACCAGGATTTTGTTATCCGAAAAACAAAGAAAACAAAAGACACTTTAGCGAGGCTTTCTTAATCCGAAAATTAGCAAATGGGTAAACGAATGAAAGAAAGTGGCTTACCTATTCTAAGAAATTAGACAAAGCATTTTGTTTTTGCTGCAAACTCTTCAGCTTGAACAGTGCAACACAACTATCTGATAAAGGCACCAATGATTGGATTCATACAACTGCTGTACTGAAATCACACGAAACATCCCCAGATCATATCTCATGCATTAAAATGGAGAGAGGCAACAACACGATTGGAAACTAATACGGGCATAGATGCGTTGCAACAAAGGGAAATGAACAGAGAGAAAGCGCATTGGCAGGCCGTGCTAACCCGTATTGTTGCAGCTGTTCAATATCTGGCAGAACATAATTTGGCATTTAGAGGAACTAATAAGAAGCTTTATGATGAAAGCAATGGTAACTTTTTAGGCCTCATAGAAATGCTTGCCAAATTTGACCCAACTATGCAAGAGCATGTCAGACGAATTAAAAACAAAGAAACCCATCAGCATTATTTGGGATCTGAAATTCAAAATGAAATCATTCGTATCATGGCTGCAAACGTGAGACATTTCATACTTCACTGCTGTGAACGGAGCCTGGAACTCTGTGGAACTATTTTTTTTCCTGTTCCTTCCTTTATATATTTAATTTATATTATAACTTTTTCATTTAAATTATTAAGAGTCTTGTCATTATTATTATTGCTGTATCTGTCCTGTGATGTCTTGTTTTATTGTTGTGTTAACTATTGTGCTGTGTCTTGAGTTTCATGTAAAAAAAGGAAAATTAAAAAAGGATTTGATTGAAGAAAAACAAAACCCAGTGTCAAGGCTTCATTATAATAATCAAACATGTAACATGTGTGTACAGTTTTTCTCAATTGCTTTGGTGCATTTTTCTGATCAGGATTAAAGTTCTCATAACTGTTACATAGTTCAACCTCCACAACATCATAGTAGCAGTTTCTCATTCCTCCGAACAAATTGCAAATGCTTTTGGACATGCATCAATTGCTTTCATATAATTCTCTGCTGTTATATAACATTATCATTTGCTTATGTCATGTCAGTCAAAATGAACTATACTTAGTTATGAGTTATGACTGCTGAATAGCCATTCCCTATAAAACTAATGGTCCTCTTGAGTCATTACCTACAAAAATGTTGAACTAGTTGTCAAAATCTGTCAATTGTGGTTGAGGGAGCAATACAAAGCGCTGTTATAGAGGATGACTATCTTTAATATGAGTGCTCAGGGGAAATTAAATATGCATGAAACAATTGTACAATGTGCCATTTGACCGGAACAGCGACAAGAGTGAAGGACACCTGGCTGTCACCAGTATAATGTACAGGTAAAACATGTATGTGCGAGTGTTCTATCCTCTAATGTTCAGTGCTGTAAACTACATGAACTGTGCTATTATTTAAGAATACGTTGACTATGCAAAAATATATATATATATATTTTATAAAAAAAAAAAAAAAAAAAAAAAAATTATAGGGGGGGGGGGGGGCCTCGCGCTTAAATCTCGCACAGGGCCTCGCATTTCTCCCAGGCGGCCCTGATTATGGGTCATTGTAATTACGAGGATTTACTGAAACTGCAAGTAGTGTCAGAGGGCATGCACATTGAAGGGGAAAAGCGTAGACCTGATAAAAATTGTGCAATGTGCAAAACGGGGAAGTTTACCCAACCGAGATACAGAAATCCCACAGACAGAGTAAGGGTAGCAGGCCCAGTAAGCAACGAGTCCATAGGAGGTTTTAGGTATGTACAGTCTTTTACAGACATGTGTACAGGGGCAGTGTTTGTTTACTTCCTCAAAGAAAAGAGTGACACACTCCAGGCCACAGAGAAATTCCTGGCAGACGTAGCCCCTTATGGCACAGTAAGATGTCTGAGATCCGACCACGAAACCGAGTTCGCAAACAGAGAGTTCCAATCACTGTTGAGAAGGTATAAGATAAGATACGAGACGTCACGTCCATATCCCCCAGACCAGAGCGGGGTGGCAGAGAGGGAATGGCACACCCTTTTCGAAATGGCTAGGTGTAAGCTAGCAGATAGTAACTTACCTAAGAGCCTGTGGCATTATGCGGTGCAAGAAGCCGCTTACATCAGAAACAATGCGCCGATTTGGATCAGTGTGTTATGCGTAACTGCAGGACAGGGGAAAACCCAAGTCCAAGGGTGTAAAAGGATTTTTCGTAGGACATGACAAAGGAAGCCCTGCTTTCCTAGTTTATCATCCCGGTAATGGGAGAGTGCAGAAACACATGCTAGTCAAGTTTGTCACGAAGACAACCTGTGAGAGCGAGACACAGACAGAGGAGCCAGAGCTGGGCTCCAGAGCAAGGTGTGTAGAGACAGAAACACACCAACCCAGTGTACCTAGTACAGTCGTACAGACAGTCAGCAACCCCCAGAGGGCGATGACGAGGAGCACCCGAGGGTGACGTCAAGTGCCCCAAGCAGTGGGAGGTATCCCCCAAGGGAACACAAACCCCCAAAATATCTGACAGACTATGCCAGGAAAGGGAGTGACGAGGAGAACAATACACCTACCCCCGTTGAGTACTACTACAGGGTAGTCAGTGGGGTAAACCCGACCTTTAAAGAGGCCACATTGTTCCCCGAAGAGGGCAGACATACATTGGGAGGAAAATGGGTGTATTCAACCAAGTTACCAGAGGGCAGACAGACAGTGGGAGGGAAATGGTTGTATTCAAGCCAGGAGGGTATTGAAGACCACGGTAAATACAAAGTATAGTTCGTAGAAAATTGCTTAAATGCTGAAAGAGGGTACCCCATGTTTAAATAATAAAGAAGGGTGACTAATTGCTTAAATGCTGAGGGAGGATACTCCAGGTTTAAATACAGGAGTAGAATCCAGGTTTGAATGTCTGTCTAGAGACCATGTTTGAATACTGAAATGAGTCCTATGTTTGGTTCCACGTTTAGATACAGAAATGGGTCCCATGTTTAAGTACAGAGGTGGATGAGTTACCATGTTTAAAATACTGAAATTAATCTTATGTTTAATCCCATGTTTAAGTACAGAGGTGGGTGATTTACAATGTTTAAATACAAAAGAGGATCTATGTTTAAAATACAGAAGTGGAGGATTTGATCATCGCACCAGACAACAATAGAAAGACCTAGGCAGGTTAAACCATTTTATAGGTATGGACTTCGAACAGTCTGCCAATTGTGTAAAAATATCCCAGAAGAGATATGTGGGAAAGGTCTTGAGATGTTTTGATTGAAGTAAGAGATGTATAGATAAACTGTGGGTAGCTTCATTTTGTTAGACAACCTGTACTCGCCCTGACCTATGTTCTGTAGTGAGTAAGAGTGTCATAGTATTTTTATTGACCCTACAGAGAAGCATTGAACTACGTCAAAAATATGTTTTTCGTTATCCCAGAGGTGCAGCAGACGGACAGCGGTGTTTCAGAAAAGACAACAAAGGTTTAAGGCTTAAAGCCTACAGTGATACTATCAACCTGCGAAGCTGAGTATATGTTTCTAGCTATGACAATGCAAAATGTGTTTATCTTCTAGAGCAACTGCTCGAAGTGATGAAGATAAGGTTATGAATATATTGCTCAAAATGCAGTAGGTAATTGAAATGTATTCTCTATACCGAATATGGTGTTTTTGAAGAATGGGCGTTCTGTCAAAACCGTTTAAAATGATGGACATTGTGTATATATGGAGACTGTTGTTTATGAGGACAATCAGGGGACCATTGTGATTGCTAGGAACCCAATGTGTCAATATAGATGTAAATGTTATGGTTTGTAACCGACCCCAATCGCACAACACAAGACAGGTATGAGAGTAAGCCAAAACAGGGCATTTATTCAACACAAACAAAAAGCGGCACTGTCCCTTTAAGGGAGAACACAAAAACACTGGAACAAAGAAATAGGGAAAAATGTGGCACTGTGCCTTTAAGAGGCGAGCAGGCTAAGGGGAAGGCTAAGGGACAGGGCCAGGGCAAAAGGACAGGGCAGGAACAGGGGCACAGGAGGGGGAACAGGGACAGAGGCCCGGGGAGGCGGGCTGGAGACAGGGACAGAGAAACAGGGTTAAGGCCTTGGACAGGGCGAGGGTCAGAGCTGCTTACAGGGAAGGCAGGGTTCAGACGACGGAGGCCTGGCAAAGAGAACCGCCTCGGAAGTGAAGAGACGCATCCTCCCGTAGAGGATTAGGAAGCGATGCGCGTCTGGAGTAGGAGCGCGCCGGCTAGAAGAGCGCGCCGGCTCGGGTCTGGAGTGGAGCGCGTCTGGGGTAGGAGCGCGCCGGCTAGAAAAGCGCGCCGGCTCGGAGAGACGCATCCTCCCATAGAGGATTAGGAAGCGATGCGCGTCTGGAGTAGTAGCGCGCCGGCTAGAAGAGCGCGCCGGCTCGGAGTCTGGAGTGGGGCGCGTCGGCTTGAAGAGCGCGCCGGCTCGGGGTCTGGAGTGGGGCGCGTCGGCTTGAAGAGCGCGCCGGCTCGGGGTCTGGAATGGGGCGCGTCGGCTTGAAGAGCGCGCCGGCTCGGGGTCTGGAGTGGGGCGCGTCGGCTTGAAGAGCGCGCCGGCTAGAAGAGCGCGCCGGCTCGGGGTCTGGAGTGGAGCTCGTCTGGGGTAGGAGCGCGCCGGCTAGAAGAGCGCGCCGGCTCGGAGAGACGCATCCTCCCGTAGAGGATTAGGAAGTGATGCGCGTCTGGAGTAGGAGCGCGCCGGCTCGGGGTCTGGAGTGGGGCGGGTCGGCTTGAAGAGCGCGCATCCTCCCGTAGGATAGGAAGCGATGTGCGCCGGCTTGGAGAGCGCGCCGGCTCGGGGGCTGGAGTGGGGCGCGTCGGCTTGAAGAGCGCGCATCCTCCCGTAGGATAGGAAGCGATGTGCGCCGGCTTGGGCGCAGAACTGTGTCCCACTCCAGGCAAACGGCGACAGGTGGCGATGGTGATGACTCACCAGGAGCGCGGCGGTAGAACGGTAGCATAAGATACAGATAAGAAACTGTTATAGAACGACCCGACGAGGACTGGAGGGGAAGTCCAGGTATTTAAAGCCCTCTGGGGCGCTAATCATAACTTAACACAGCTGTGAAAGGTAGTCCAAGGGTGTGGGCTGCTGAAGAGCAGAGGAGAGTAAACGAACGTGAGGGTGGGGGCTGGAGAGGTGAGGAGACAGGGAATTAAAGGTCCAGGGAACAGGCGAACCTCACAGTACCCCCCCCTCCACGGGAGCCACCGGGCGACCCAAAAATACAGACAGAGGGGCAGGGGACATGACAAGGCAACAAACAAAAAAATTGGGCCATGCTAGCAGGGGAAGCTACACCAAAAGTGGGGCTAGCAGAGGGACAGGGAAGCTGCCAGGGCACTGCTAGCTACAGGGCCTATGCTAGCTGTACTGCTACATTAACATAGAGGCTGCGCTAGCTGCCGGAGCTAGGCTAGCAGACAGGGCTGGACCAGCATGAGAGAACAAGCTAGCTGGAAGGACAGTCCTAGCTGTGGGGAAACTGACCTTGCTAGCTGAAGGGGCAGTCCTAGCAGTGGGGAAAACTGACCTTGCTAGCTGAAGGGGCAGTCCTAGCAGTGGGGAAGCTGACCTTGCTAGCTGAAGGGGCAGTCCTAGCAGTGGGGAAACTGACCTTGCTAGCTGAAGGGGCAGTCCTAGCAGTGGGGAAACTGACCTTGCTAGCTGAAGGGGCAGTCCTAGCAGTGGGGAAGCAGACCTTGCTAGCTGAAGGGGCAGTCCTAGCAGTGGGAAAGCTACACAAAAAGTGGAGGCCACGCAGAGGGACCGGGTTAGCTGCCTGGGCATGGCTAGCTACAGGGCCTATGCTAGCTGCAAGGGCTGCATTAACATAGAGGCTGTGCTAGCAGCCGGGGCTAAGCTAGCAGACTGGGGCCATGCTGGTAGTAGAGGCCTGGCAAGCTGCAGGGGAGCTAACAAGGCAACAGGGAAGTTAACAAGGCTAACAGGGAAGCTAACAGGGGAGTCAACAGGGGAACTAACAAGGCTAACAGGGGAGCTAACAGGGAAGCTAACAGGGGAGCTAACAAAGGCTAACAGGGGAGCTAACAGGGGAGACTAACAGGCTAACAGGGGAGCTAACAGGGAAGCTAACAGGGGAGCTAACAAAGGGCAAACTCAACATACACTGTCTGTGCTGGCTGGGGTCGTCGACTGGTCGGGTCGTACTGTTATGGTTTGTAACCGACCCCAATCGCACAACACAAGACAGGTATGAGAGTAAGCCAAAACAGGGCATTTATTCAACACAAACAAAAAGCGGCACTGTCCCTTTAAGGGAGAACACAAAAACACTGGAACAAAGAAATAGGGAAAAATGTGGCACTGTGCCTTTAAGAGGCGAGCAGGCTAAGGGGAAGGCTAAGGGACAGGGCCAGGGCAAAAGGACAGGGCAGGAACAGGGGCACAGGAGGGGGAACAGGGACAGAGGCCCGGGGAGGCGGGCTGGAGACAGGGACAGAGAAAACAGGGTTAAGGCCTTGGACAGGGCGAGGGCCAGAGCTGCTTACAGGGAAGGCATGGTTCAGACGACGGAGGCCTGGCAAAGAGAACCGCCTCGGAAGTGAAGAGACACATCCTCCCGTAGAGGATTAGGAAGCGATGCGCGTCTGGAGTAGGAGCGCGCCGGCTAGAAGAGCGCGCCGGCTCGGGGTCTGGAGTGGAGCGCGTCTGGGGTAGGAGCGCGCCGCCTAGAAGAGCGCGCCGGCTCGGAGAGACGCATCCTCCCGTAGAGGATTAGGAAGCGATGCGCGTCGGCCCGGGGTCTGGAATGGGGCGCGTCGGCTTGAAGAGCGCGCCGGTTCGGGGTCTGGAGTGGGGCGCGTCGGCTTGAAGAGCGCGCCGGCTAGAAGAGCGCGCCGGCTCGGGGTCTGGAGTGGAGCGCGTCTGGGGTAGGAGCGTGCCGGCTAGAAGAGCGCGCCGGCTCGGAGAGACGCATCCTCCCGGCGCGTCTGGAGTAGGAGCGCGCCGGCTCAGGGTCTGGAGTGGGGCGCGTCGGCTTGAAGAGCGCGCATCCTCCCGTAGGATAGGAAGCGATGTGCGCCGGCTTGGAGAGCGCGCCGGCTCGGGGGCTGGAGTGGGGCGCGTCGGCTTGAAGAGCGCGCATCCTCCCGTAGGATAGGAAGCGATGTGCGCCGGCTTGGGCGCAGAACTGTGTCCCACTCCAGGCAAACGGCGACAGGTGGCGATGGTGATGACTCACCAGGAGCGCGGCGGTAGAACGGTAGCATAAGATACAGATAAGAAACTGTTATAGAACGACCCGACGAGGACTGGAGGGGAAGTCCAGGTATTTAAAGCCCTCTGGGGCGCTAATCATAACTTAACACAGCTGTGAAAGGTAGTCCAAGGGTGTGGGCTGATGAAGAGCAGAGGAGAGTAAACGAACGCGAGGGTGGGGGCTGGAGAGGTGAGGAGACAGGGAATTAAAGGTCCAGGGAACAGGCGAACCTCACAGTAAACATGTCATTATAGATAATATCATCTCATCAGGTATGTCATCAGATAAGAAAGAATGACACCGGTTTACTGTCCAATGGACGACAGAGTAGTAGACACTATGAGGAAACCTGTTTCAAATTAAAATTGAAGGAATTTGCAAGGGTCATGTTTAATGTGAAGATATTGACTGTCATACCCTGTTGATGTTTTTGGGATTATATTATTTCCTTTGTAAAATGTTTTTCCAAGAAGTCAGCCATTATGCTAATGCGAACCTAAGTGGGAGTGTTGAAGTCAGAGGTTCTGTGTAGGATTGTTAGTAACTGTCTAACTGTATATTTGGTGTTTACACTAGTAACTGTTTACCTGCATATATAACTGTCTCCACCAGTAACTGTCTAGCTGCATATATATCTGTTTCCACTAGAGGGCGCTCTAGGCGGAGCCACTCAGGTACACCACCATGTGGCGAGTATAAAAGTAGATGTCTCCTCCCACTTCTTTCTCTCCCCCCATGTCTCTCAGTGAGAGAAGACCTGTGTTACTGCTCTTTCCATGTGAATAAAAGAAACCACGCCAGTTAAGGCTCAAGATAGAAACCATGCCTCTTGACCACATTATTGTCGCCCTATAGCCGAATTCTGTTAACACATTTCTTCGTAACTCCACTTCTCTGGTCGATTTTGGCATGATCGAACGGTTTCTTTTCGGTGATTCGTTTGTAGCTGAGAACAGGATTTACGAATGCGGAAAGGCAGTCGTAGATAGGACAGACTGGTGTGTGCCCGTGTTCTTAACTCATTGAACTGTATTTTTTATGTCCGTTCTATTTTATAATTTTTTGACTATTTTTAAACTGAATCATTTTAATTTTACTATTTGTGTTACTGAAAACTGTAAGTGGAGAGCCTATTGGGATGCTAGATCCTAATGTGAAACACTGTGATTTGCCATACCTTGCTACCTGTCTATCTTTTTATGCCCGCTTATGCCTGTATTTTTTACTGTTGTGAAGCACTTTGAACTGCAACCTCTGTATGAAAAGTTATTATTATATTATTATTATTGATTGCCACACTGTTTTCCCGTCTTTACTCAATGGCGCCAGCGTTATTGACCATTTTCGCAATGTTTGCGGACCCATTGTGTGTTCTGTATTATAGCTATGGAGACAATAGTATGGCTCATTTGACAGGCATTGTTTATAGTCCAACATTGACAAACCAGTCCATTTCTTTGAATTATCTTTTTCCTCCTTTTTTTCCGTTTTTCATTAGTCGTTATGCCAATTCCCAATCCCCTTCCTGGTCGTTGCGCACTCTACCCCCTACCGTCGATCTGGGAGGGTGGAGACTATCACATGCTTCCTCCCACACATGTGTACCCAGCCCACCGCTTCTTTTCACCTGGCAGCACGGACTCTCACTGGGAGAGTGTAATGTGTGGAAGGTCACACTACCTCTCCTAGATCCTTCCCTTGCTGTGCAGGCGCCCCGACCGAACTGTAGGAGTCGCTGTTTACAACGACCAGGACCCACCCTCGCCGGGTTTCCCACCCGCTAACACTGCCAATTGTGTTAGTATGGACTGTCGGCCAACCCGGAAGCACCACAGCTGGATTCGATCCCACTGTCTCTGTGGTGGTAGACAGATGCTTTGTCCGCTGCGCTACCCGGCCGCCCAACCAGTTAATTTCTATATACTTTAGTTTGTGCGCTATTACACTCTAAACATCGCCCCTTTCCAAAATAATCCAGTATTTTTTTTCTGGATCACGAGATATGACGTCTTATATGCATATGTCCAAATATTTCCAAATCAAAAGGTATATACCATATATATTATGTTTCTTCACAAAATCATCAAGATGGGGGGGTCGTTTTACCTCGAAATTGCAATCGTTACCAAAAGCATGTTTTAGGTTCGGTAAAATAGACATAGAAATAGACCTTACCTTAGCCAGAAGGTACTCCAAAAAGAATAATCCCAGTGATCCCATCGCGATCGCAATTACTTGTGTATATTGGGCATGGCTATCATACGGGAAACAAGGTTTGAGGTGATAAAATCTCAGAGCGATTGCTCTGTCCTGATTCCCTCTGAGGGGGAGGAGTTCCTGCAGACACTCCCCACACTAAAGTGGCCCCACACTAAACTATCCCAGTTCAAAAGGTAGGCGATACTGCCACCTGGCTGGATTCGATCGTCATTGCAATTTTAACGTAGCCAGTGGTGCAAGGGAGATACAGGGAGGTCCGCGCGAGTGTTTAGAATGGGGATCAAAGAAAGAAGATCAAAGCGTTGGCGAGGAAACACAAGTATACTCATTTTTGACACCCAATGAGTTAAGGGCTTTATTTTGGAGAAATCATTGGTTGTTCCGTTCACATCGATTCTACAGACATCCTCGCAATTAAATAATTATAATAATAATAATAATAAATATTACAATATTTGTACCATTAACAATTATGTTATACATTTTATAGTCATTGGCCTTGTTGAGTCATGAATAAATAAATAAATAAAAGCACTACACAAACACTGCAAATGACAGTGAATAAATAAATAAATAAATAAATAAGAACTAAACTCATTCGCGCAGATATAGCTATAGTGGAATAGACTGTATTAATATTCCATATACCATCTATTGTTATTATTTATTGTTGGTTTTATTTTTAATTTTTATTCATTTTTTGGTTTTATTTAGTGTGCACATTGTAAGAGCCAGTGTAGAAACTGCTCAGTGGAAACACTGCTCATCTTACTGTTCACGAGTTGAATCCAAACAAATTACAACAGACAGATGCAAGCGGCTTGGGGAGGATGCACATGGAGCTGCACGCTCCTGGGCTTAGAGTACACACACACACACACACACAATGGCATATTATCTACTGCTGCTGGAAGATATAGCTGATCGTGCACTGAGGAGGGAGCGCCAGTACTGCGACCATACAGACGTATTCGCAGAGAGCGATGAGTATCTAGTAGGGGTGGAACGGTTCACAAAATCTACGGTTCGGTTCGTATCACGGTTTTGGTGTCATTGTTTTCGGTTCGGTTCGGTATACATTGTTTATTATTATTTTTTTTAAATGAACAGTCCAAAAATACCATACATCAGCATAAGATATATAGTAGGGTGACCAAACGTCCTCTTTTGCCCTGACATGTCCTCTTTTCACGCCCTGTCCGGGCCGTCCGGCGGGGGTTTATAAATTCATGATAATGTCCGGCTTTCACGGAATGTTTGCATATACTTAAATTGACTGGCGCATTGCACAGAATACTACGGTAATCTGTTGCGTGTGTGACGTAATCCCTGAGAAGCTTTGTGGGCGGCTCTACAACTACGCTCACAAACAGAGGAAGAGAAAGGATACACGCAGAGGGGACAGAGCGCACCACAGCTCACGTTCACAATGCCAAAGAATGTACTGGAAAACAGAGGATGCTGTAAAGTAAATGCAGCGGAGGGAGGGTGCGTTTGCATTTCATACTCTGAAACATCACAATCTATGGATTGCACAAGTGCCTTGCTAAAAAAGGCATTTCCAGACTCTGACACTGCCAAAAAGTTCAGTAGTGCGCACACTAAATCCAATTGTTATAGCGCCCCATTCGACTGATTGATGTCGCACATGAAGCACTCAAATCAAACCACGGAGCAGTGAAAATATTCCCAATCATAATACAGTACTTTGACTGGAAGAGGGGTGGCCATGCAAACAAAATGAATCGAGGTTAAATACATCAAATGAGACAGCAGAAACCATTGCACAATATCTCATTGAAACATGGCAAGAAAAAAACGATTTGTCTGAAAAATATATTTCTTAACTGGATTTTCTATTTTCTATTATTTCATATATTTTGTTATTTATTTTTGTCCAGTAAGACTTGAAAAGAGAGCTATTATTTTGTTACAGGTTGATTTTTAAGTTATTATTGTGCCATTGAGATTTGTCTAGGCATAATCAAGCATGCTGGCTGATGAGTAACTTTGGTTTGGTGTGTCTTTGGTTATAGAGAGATATTGTTGTGTTATATACAGTAAAATAATACTTGTATATCCATAGAGAGGACTCCGGAGGCATACTTTAAATATATTAAAACAATAATGCATCTTTGAGTAAACGTTGAGTATCATCAGGCATGCGTTGCTCATGGGACGGGGGTTGCACACCGTGCAACCAGTCTGTGAGCAGAAGCACGCACATGCACGGATGTGCACACGCGTGCACACAGGAATGTGCTGCACTCGACTGATGAGCCAACTCGCTAAGTACTACTTTGCATAACAATATGGCCGGTCGTCAGGTGTGTTCAAATACGTTCTCAGATACATTCACACAAAACTTGTGAATGAAATGTGTTACATTCCATTCGTAGAGGCAATTAGGCACTGTCTTTAGTCTGTGCGCATGCGAGGGAACATCTATGCGCATGCGCGGGAGTGTGTGCACGCAGCATCATTAAAACATAGTGCAACCAGTCGTCCCATGACCAACGCATGCCTGAGTATCATTAAGTATCTCGAGGCTGGGGGGACATGTCCTCTTTTTTGGAAATCTAAATATGGTCACCCTATATATAGTCTAAAAAGAATATACCTCTTGTATACCCCCAATTCGGTTAAACCTGTACGTATATATCACCTTAGGTTTCCAACTAACTATATTGACTGAAAGAACCACAATGCCACCGAAGAAAACAAGCGAGACAAAGAGAGATGACGCTTCCACCGATATGGATTCCATTACTAAGCTAATCGGAGAGCTAACGCAATCCCAGATCAGACAAGAGCAATCCCAGATCAAGCTCACAAATGCCCATCTTAAACTCGAACAATCCCATCTTAAGCTCGAACACTCCATAACGATAATAGAGAGCACCATAACGGAAGGTATACGCTCCCTAACCAACCAGGTTGCCTCTAGCAAAGAATCTATCGAATCCAAAATCGAAAAGCTATGGGCAACAGTTGGTGTACAGACCGATCGTCTAGACGAAATGGAAACCGGCTTGAGTACTTGCACTGCTAGATGCGAGGATATAGAAGGAATCAACGATAAGCTAATGGCTAAGATAGCCGACTTCGAATACCGACTCCGCCGTCCTAATATTCGTATTATAGGACTGGATGAATCCGTGAGTTGTGACCAACCCAATGTCTTGTTTGCAAAAGTGCTGGTTGAAATTCTGGGACCGGAGATCCTCACTACGACACCCGAAGTGGATCAGTGTTACAGAATTGGTGCTAAAGCTGTAAATAACTCCAAGCCTAGAGTAGTTATTGCTAGCTTACGTCAAGTTGGAATAAAAGAAAGAATTGTTCGAGAGGCACGGAAGAAGAGTGGTAAACTGGCATACGGAGGGCACAGTCTATTTCTATGAAGATTACTGTCCCGAAGTTGTGGAGCAGCGTTCCCGTTACAAGACCGTCATGCCCTTACTTTACGGTCAAGGTTTCAGACCGACCCTCCGGTACCCTGCGAGGCTGCTCATCATCACCAAAGACGGATTGAGGACGCATGTTTCCTCGCCTGAGGAAGCCCAAACCTTCTTGAAGTGCAAGGAGGACACCACGTCTACATAGGCTACAGTATACTGTTTTTGTGCAGAGCACTTCGTTATGGCTTAAACGCCAAACGGCGTCATATAAATTTTGATAACTTTGTTTTTATAAATAGGTTAACTATGTGACGCTGGTTATCGTCTAGATACTTTATTTTAATGTTTCGCTACATCTGATATAAGGGGGGTTTGGTCGGTTTTATTTTGATAAACCATTAAACGTCCACTAAGGCTGGGGAGATTAACGTTAGCTCTGTTTAAATGATCTATGACTTGTATGCAAGTCATCGTGTCGAGCCATGACTTGGCTTAATATCTACAGAGTTTCGTGACGTTTTTTTTTAAATTATTATTTTGATGTTTTCTCCGTGTGTGTACATGTTTTTATTGGACTTCGAGATCCATTGACGTTTCGGGCACGTTCTGCCGGCCACTCACTCGACATATAGTGATTCCACCGCTGGCTTCGTCATTTGCTGTTGCTGTTGTTGACATATTGGAGGCTTTGGCCAGACATAATGGAACAGTACAGAAGATGCTAGAAGCTCAGACGAGCTGTTGCACAGCGCCCTCTCCTGACACGATGGACTAAGTGCACTTTTACTTTTACTAAAATAAAATGGAATGTTCTGTAACTTTTACATGCGTTGGATATATATCAATTATGAAATTCTACTCCAGACGAATTACACACAGGAATACTGCAACCTGTTTAGACTATGGCTAATTTAAATATCTTGATTTGGAATACAGGGGGTCTTAATATACATCATAAACGCAAAAGCATGTTTACATGGATGAAAAGACAACAGGTTGATGTGGATCTTTTAAGTGAAACGCATCTTTTATTGGCTGACAATGTAAAGCTGGCGGATAAAGTATATCAAAACATAAGCTACTCCTCCTTTGGCACTAAATCCCGTGGTGTAGCTATAGTAGTGAAACGGAAGTTGAATATTAAATTGTTGGACGTATGGTCTGATGCAGATGGTCGAGTAACTATTGCTCAAATAGATTACTGTAACAGGAAAAATGCTTATGCCCCTAATGTTTATGACGCTAACTTCTACGATTCACTCACTAGAGCGATGTTAGATCTCCCTGAGTATTCATTTATAATTGGTGCAGATTTTAATGCCATCTGGGATCCCTCGATTGATAAATCTAGTCTCACCACATCCCATGACCAGAGACAGGCCTCTATGGCACTACAGGCCTGGTCCAAGGATACAGGAGTAAATGATTTGTGGCAATCGCTCAATCCAACGGCGCGAGAGTATTCCTTTTTCTCAGCAAGACACAGGACATTTTCTAGAATAGATTATGTTTTTGCATCCCCTAGACTATTTGATAGCTTTGACGTTGAATTGGGGCCCATTGCACTGTCAGACCACAATTATTTACTCCTAAAAGGGCTCATTCAGTAGAATGACATCCCGAGCCCCAAGATGGCGCTTTAACTCGACACTGTTGAAAAACAATGAATTCAACCTACAATTCAAAAAATAAACTCATTGAATTCCTGCAGTTTAATGCGGGTTCGGTACAAGACCCCAGAACTTTATGGATATCGGTAAAGGGTTTTATCAAGAATAACACTACTATCTTTGCCTCCAACCTCCGCAAGAAATGTCTATCCAAATTGGTGGAACTGGAAGTGCTTCACTCTTCGTTGTTCTCCTGTTTACAACGCAACTACTCGTGTCAACTGGAGTCTCAAATTAAAGTGTTGAAAAAGGAGATTGACTCCATCTTAAGACAACAATCTGAATTTCAAATACGCAGAACAAGACAACATTATTACTTTCATGGCTCTGAACCTAGTCACCTACTAGCTATGAAGATACGATCCAGTGAACAATTTGCTGATATCCCTGCCATTAAGGACCAACAGGGAATTGTTATTACAGACCCCAAAAAAATCAACAAGACTTTTCGTACGTTTTACTCAAACCTGTACAAGTCAGAAGTGATCTTCGATCATAATAAACTGGATAAATTCCTTTATCAAATTAACATACCTCAACTTTCAAAGGAAGACGCTAAACGGTTAGATGCACCTATTACACTAGAGGAACTTAGGGAGGCTATATCTGACTTGCAAAGTGGTAAGGCCCCTGGCTGGGATGGCATTCCACCCGAACTGTACCTCTCATGTTGGGATGTAATTGGACCCCTATTACTTGATATGATTCTATACTCAGTCAAAAAGGGGAACTTCTCCAGGGAGATCAATATGGCACTCATATCTGTCCTACTTAAGAAAGATAAAGACCCCACCAAATGCGGTAGTTATAGACCCTTAAGCCTCCTCGGAACCGATCTCAAGCTGTACGCTAAGGTACTAGCCATCCAACTTCAAAAGCATATGACATCTTTAGTTCACCCTGATCAGACAGGCTTCATAAGAGGCCGCCTGATCACGGATAATATTAGACGGTTACTGCATGTGATAGATTCCAGCAAGGATGCCGCGCCTCCTACAGCTGTATTGTCCTTAGATGCGATGAAGGCCTTTGACAGGTTGGAATGGTCTTATTTATGGGCAGTACTTAGAAGGATGGGGTTAGGAGATGGGTTCATTCATATGATCAAAGTACTATATACAGATCCATCGGCCATGATTTTAACAGGTAAATTCTGCTCCCCACACTTCCCTGAGTCGTGCTCGTCCAGACAGGGTTGTCCTCTTAGTCCCGGACTATTTTCTCTATCCCTAGAACCTTTAGCACAGTACATAAGACAATCCCAGTCCATAGCGCCGATCTCAATTAAGGGCACACAGCATCACATTAGCTTATATGCAGACGATGTAATATTGTTCATGCATAACCATACCACCTCCCTACCTCATCTTCTCAAAGTAATAGATGATTTTGACAATCTATCAGGATTTAAGATAAACTGGCCAAAATCGGCCTTCCTTCCACTTAATGTGACTGCGAAGGCTACCACCCTCCCAGCAAATATACCCATGGTAGAACAATTTAGATGTCTTGGAGTTGAAATATTCCCCACTATAAGCCAAACGGTGAAGTATAATTATTCCGGATTGCTAGATAGGATCACAAATAACTTCGGCAGGTGGTCAAAAAAAAAAAAAACTCATTACAGGCCCGATCGTCAATAGTTAAGATGAATGTTTTACCCAGAATTAACTTCTTCAGTTCGATGTTGCCGTTAGCCACCCCCCCCCCCCCCCCCCACCCCCCCGCCCCCGTTGGTTACTGGCAAAAATGACACTCAGCTGCATATACATTTATTTGGAACAACAAACGTCCACAAATAAAAAGATCCACTGCACAGAGAAATAAAGCCGACGGGGGTTTAGCCTTTCCAGACTTCAACTATTACTTTAAAGCGTTATCTTTAAGACCACTGATCACCTGGTTTGATTCTCAAGCATCGGTATCCTGGAGACCATTAGAGGAGAACATAGTGGCACCACATAGACTGCAGGATATAGTGTACACCAACTTATCAATTAAAGGGGACATGTACTGCTATTCCTAGCACTATTTGGGCAACTTTACACAATTCCTGTTAGTCTATTGAAGACATCTGTAAGGTTTTTTTTCAAAAAAATGCATTGTTTTATATTTCTAATCAAGTACTCAAAACCATTATTTTTCAGCTCCAAGATTTCAGGCTGTTATGGCCTGGCTCCGCCCATAAGCACTTTGAGTGACAGTCAGTCCACACAGTCTGCGACTGGTAGACAGAGAGAGATAGAGAGAGAGAGAGAGAGAGAGAGAGAGAGAGAGAGAGAGAGAGAGAGAGAGAGAGAGAGAGAGAGAGAGAGAGAGAGAGGGGGGGGGGTGCGAGAGAGAGAGAGAGAGAGAGAGAGAGAGAGAGAGAGAGAGAGAGAGAGAGAGAGAGAGAGAGAGAGAGAGAAAGAGAGAAAGAGAGAAAGAGAGAGAGAGAGAGAGAGAGAGAGAGAGAGAGAGAGAGAGAGAGAGAGTGAAAAGACAGGCCGTCTCTTCCTTTCGTTTTTTCTCTCCCTGCGGCAGCTTGTGTGGGGGGGGGGGGCCTCCCTTCCTCCCCTATCCCGTGTGGCGTGGCAGGTCCCCCCCCCCCCCCCAAGTGCTCCCTCCCTCTCTCTCTCTGTCTCCCTCTCTCTCTCTCTCTGTCTCTCCCTCTCTCTCCCTCTCTCTCTCCCTCTCTATCTCTCTCTCTCCCTCCAGAGTATGCAGAGGTGTCGGGTTTCAATCTGCCTCGCAGTATGAGGAAGTGGGCGGGCATTAGCTACAACCACAGAGCCAATCACATCACTGTCTTCTACCCAGAGCCTGAATGACGTGACTCAGGCCTTCAAATCAGGATGGACTAATTTACTGGAGCAGGAAATTATCTGAGCTGAATCAGAGCAATCCGCCAATATGGTATTTAGAGACTAAAACATATTGATACTAACTCCTATTACTATAATACAATGCTAGAGACTGAAAAATGACATTTATAGTACATGTCCCCTTTAAGCAATGCAACTTGAGATTTGGCCCTCTTATTACACATGTGATCCGGATATGGCGTGACACACAGAAAAAGTGTACTAACCTCCATAAATGGCACAGGCATTCTCCCCTATTTAATAACGATTTACTCCTTATTGCACAACAACCATCAGATTTCCTAGATGGGAAAAGAAAGGCATACACACATTGGGGGATATCTTCGATGACCATGGTTTCCGCAGTTATCAAGATATATTTAACAAATTTAACCTCACCAGTTCCACTTATTTTTTCTATCTACAAATAAGAGCAGCTTTGAGGGCTCACGGAGTCCCATTAAAAATTCCACTTGAGCACCACAGATTTCACAAATTATTATATGACAAGGAGGCATCGAGAGGCTTCGTCTCTGACTTTTATCGCCACTTACTTACGTCCTCATATGAGGTCCTTCCCCTAGACTCGGATTGGAGGAAGGATATCCCAAACTTGGAAGTAGATTTTGATTGGGATGCAGTCTGGGCAAACGTTCGGCTATCATCACGCAACCCAGATCACCAACAGATTAATCTCAATTTTGTTCATAGGACTTACCTGACTCCAAAACGTTTGCACCTAATGGGTCTCAGACAAGACTCTCGATGCTCCTTGTGTTCAAACGGTGCTATTGGTACATATATATGCATATGTATTGGGAATGCCCTCCTGTTAAGATTTTCTGGGAAAAAGTAACCACTCAATTATCAGAATTTTTATCTCTGACCATACCTACACTGCCTTCTGTATTGTTGTTGAATGATGTTTCTCAGTTATCGACCTCTGTACATGTAAAGAGACAAATTTTGGCCGGTCTTACGGCTGCCAAAAAGTTGATAGCGTCACGCTGGATTCAACCGGATAAAATGTGCTGGAAGGTATGGGTTCTTACCTATCTCGATGTGATTTATCTAGAGATATCCACTGTTTGAGTGGATAATTTGTTGTCTCCCTTGTTCATCTTCCATGTTTCACATCCATACAGTAGGACTGGCACAACCAGTGTTTTGTACAATCTCAGCTTTGTTCTTCTTGAGATGCTGTTGGAGTGCCAGATCTTTTTGAGTTTGATGAATGCACCTCTTGCTTTGGAGAGTCTGTTCTTTAGGTCTTTCATACCTCCTCCCTCTTTACAGATGGTGGCTCCCAAGTATGTGAATTGGTCTACATCCTCAATCTCTTGGTCGTTGATGTTGATTTTGTCATGGTTTCTTGCATTAATTCTCATGGTTTTTGTCTTTCCGGTGTTAATCTCGAGTCCCACTCGTCTGGCTTCTCTCTCCATTCTTGTCGGTTTTTCCTGGATTTGGTGTTTGGTAGAGGAGAGTAATGCTACATCATCTGCAAAATCCAGAGCGTCGAGTTTTGATGTCAACTTCCATCTGATTCCATTCTCGCCTTGTCCAACTGTTCTTCTCATTATCCAATCGATGACATGTTGCATCCTTGTTTGACACCGCTGTTGATGTTAAACCACTCGCATATTTCTCCTTGGTCTTCTACTGCACACTGGAAGTCTTCATAGAATATTTTCACTATCTGGACAATCTTCTCTGGGATTCCATATTTCTTCATAATTAGCCATAGGCTCTCATGGTGGACTGAGTCGAAAGCCTTTTCAAAATCCACAAAGTTCAGGTGGAGTGTTGCTTGCCACTCGTTTACTTGCTCAATGATGTTCCGCAGTATGAAGACTTGTTCTGTTGTTCCTCTTCCTCTTCTGTAACCAGCTTGTTCTTTTCTTAGCCGTGAGTCGATTCCAATTCTGATTTGGTCAATGATGATCCTGCCAAGTATCTTCCCTAATGACTGGAAGTAGGGTGATGCCTCTTGAGTTTTTGTATTCTTTGAGGTTTCCTTTCTTTGCTAGTTTGATGATAAGCCCCCTCTTCCAGTTCTTCGGGATCTTCTCCTGCCTCCATATTATTTCCAACAATTGATGTACCTTCTTTGCTGAAAATTCGATGTCTGCTTTTAATAACTTGGCTGTGATGTTGTCGATTCCTGGTGCTTTCCCATTCTGCAGTCCTTTAATCACTTCCTTTACTTCACTTAGTGTTGATTCATGTACAGGAATCTCTTCAATTATGTTAGTGAGTTCACATTATTCCTCATCAGTTATTGGGTTTTCTGGTGGTTCCTTATTCAGTACTTCCTTGAAGTGTTCTGTCCACCTTGCCTGCACTGCATCTTTTCCGCTGATGAGGTTGCCATTCTTGTCCAGTACTGCTATGCTCTGTCTCTCGTTGCACAGTGCCTTCGTAATACCGTACAGTGTCTTCATTTGTTGTTTCCTTGCAGCTTCTTGTGCTTCACTTGCAATGTTCTCCATCCATTTATTTTTGTCTTTCTTGTCGTGTGGCAATAAAAGGAACTTGAACTTGAACTTGATAGCTAAAGTACGGCCATTTATAAATCAAAAGTAAGCTGAAAACCAGATCCATGCCTTTATCTCAAGCCGACTCAACTACTGTAATGCACTCCTTACCGGCCTCCCGGAAAAATACGATGATAACTATTTTATTGCAATACACTATTGCATTATTTTATTCTATTTCTTTCAAATGTTGAGATTTATTTATCAAAACACGAAAACCTTATAGAACAAGGCAGGTGGAGCATGACTAAAACAAAAATTACAATTTTGGTCACTTTTGGTCCTGGCGCTCAACGTTTGGCAAGTTAACCCTAGATCTTAGATCCTAATATGAAAAACAATGTGATTTAATGTTCTAATCTATGTCTTACCTTGACTTTGTCTATTTTGCTGCTATCTATTTTATGCTTTATGTCTGCACTTTATACATTGCTCTTGATCTGCCAATGTTGTGCTCATTTTATGTCTGTCTTTTTTTACTGCTGTGAAGCACTTTGAGTTGCAATTCTTGTATGAAAGGTGCTATACAAATACAGTGTATTATTATTATTATTATTATTATTATTATTATTATTATTATTATTATTATTATTATTATTATTATTATTATTATTATTATTATTATTATTATTATTATTATTATTATTATTATTATTATTATTATTATTATTATTATTAATTATTATTATTGTTTGCTTCATTAATTAAAGGGTGTGAATTTAAGTGTTCTCTAGTGCCTTTTGTCTGCTTTAAGGTGGTGGTATAAGTTAAAGGTTGTGGTATCGAAGTAAAAAAATTCACCTATCTGGGCTAAGCCCCGGATCTCCTACAATCCTAAATCCGCCCCTGCACTGCACCCAGGCAGCGCAGCCGAGTGAAACCTTGTTGGCTGGGTCACAGTCACGAAAGGGGCTACTTAATTAATTAATCCAATCCACTTTATTTATAGAGCACATTTAAAAACAACAAAGTTTACCAAAGTGCTGTACAAGTCCCACAACATAAGATAAAAAAAAATTATAATAAAATAAAATAAATATTATAATTAATAATAAAAAAAAATAAAAAAAATCTGAGCTTCGAATTAAAATCGAAGCTCGGCCCCAAAGCTTGGATTGCCAAAAAAAGCTTCGAAGGTCAGCCCTACTTAGATGACATCCTGATTTTTTCTCGCGGTATGGTGCAACACCAAATGCACGTTTGTGAGGTGCTAGAACGTCTCCTCAAGCATCAACTATTTGTTAAGGCAGAGAAGTGTGTGTTTCACACTGACACCATTTCCTTCCTGGGTGTTGTGTTGACGAAGGGTGATCTTCGCATGGATCCAGCCAAGGTGAGTGCAGTCTTGGACTGGCCACAGCCTTCGTCGCTCAAGGAGTTACAACGTTTTTTGGGCTTTGCAAATTTTTACAGGCGTTTTATTCACAATTTTAGCGCCTTAGCCAATCTGTTAACAGCTCTCACTAAGTCCTCTCTCCCTGGCTTTGAATGGTCGCCTAGGGCAGAGTCGGCCTTCTGCGACCTCAAACGTCGATTTACCTCCGCCCCGGTACTGATTCGCCACGATGCAGAGACTCCGTTCATTGTGGAGGTGGATGCCTCTGACATTGTGGTGGGGGGGGGGGGTGATCTCTCAGAGATATTTAAAGGAAGGTAAAGTGCATCCTTGCGCTGTTTTTCCCTCGCCGGCTGTCTTCGGCCGAGCGTAACTACGACATGGGTAATCTGGAGTTATTGGCAATCAAATTGGCACTGGAGGAATGGAGACATTGGTTGGAGGGTGCAGCACATCCCTTCATTGTTTGTACTGATCATAAAAACGTGTCTTACATCCAAGGGGCTAAACGCCTTAATGCTCGCCAGGCCAGGTGGGCGTTATTCTTCACACGATTTTGATTTTCCATCTCCTATCGGCCCGGCTCCAAGAACGTCAAACCGGACGCGTTGTCATGCCAGTTTGATCTTCCGGGTCGGGAGGAGAAGCCCCATCCTATTATTCCACAGGCCTTGATTTTGGCACCCGTGTCTTTGGGCATAGAGAAGGTGATAAGATCAGCGCTGACACGGGAGCCCGATCCCGGTGGGGGTCCTCCGGGGCGGTTGTGTGTGCCCAAGGCTGCACGCTCACGCCTGCTGCAGTGGGCACATACCTCTTCACTCACTGGCCACCCTGGGGCCGCCAGGACTCTGGAGTTTATCCGTAGGAGGTTCTGGTGGTCGACAGAGGAGGGGGATACGCGCTCCTTTGTGGCGGCCTGCCCGGTGTGTGCACGCAGTAAGACCTCTCGCCGTGCACCAGCGGGTCTCCTCAGGCCGCTTCCTATTCCTAAACGCCCCTGGTCGCACATATCCCTGGATTTTATTTCTGGCCTTCCCCTGTCAGATGGGTTCACTACCATTTTGGTGATAGTGGACCGTTTCTGATGACAACAGCAGAGAGGGTAGGATCTTTTAACTGAATAATACTGTGTACATCATTTTGAAGTGTGTGACTAAATTGTGTTGTGGAAATTGTTTGTAATTAGTTTCACCCAGCTGACAGAAACTGGAGGTGTGGCCTTTGTGCATGTGGCTTTTGTAGTTAAGTGGGCACTTGTGACAGTTTTTTTTTTGTTAAATACCAGCTTTTTCTCTGTTGGAATCATTCTGATGACAACAGCAGAGAGGGTAGGATCTTTTAACTGAATAATACTGTGTACATCATTTTGAAGTGTGTGACTAAATTGTGTTGTGGAAATTGTTTGTAATTCGTTTCACCCAGCTGACAGAAACTGGAGGTGTGGCCTTTGTGCATGTGGCCTTTTGCTGCAGGTGTCACTCATCAGTAATTAGTGATAGTGATTTAAAGACTTGCTGGCTTAGCGCCAGCGAAGCGGCGAGAAACGAAGAGGGACAAAGAGGAGGAGTTTTCCTGGAGTTCTCTGCCGAGGGATCCACCGATACACCCAGTGCTAAGTACACCATAATCCTATATTTCCCTATATTTCCCTCCCACTCTGCTATTTCCCTACTATCTCGCTTCCTCCCTACAACCTTCTCCCTGCCACTCTTGACACCACAATGTGCCTCATACCTATATCCACAATATGCTCCTCCAGAACAGATTCAACCCATCCACGCCAGTTTGCTAGCAACCCGGCTAATCTCTCCTACCCTCCTACAGCCACTAATACACCTGTCACAGTACGGGGAGGCTTATGGAATTGTCAATCAGCAGTCAAGAAAGCTGACTTCATTACTGCCTACGCCCATAGTCAAAATCTGCAGCTCCTGGCTCTAACTGAGACCTGGATAACCCCCAATAACTCATCAACACCTGCAGCACTATCTACAAACTATAACTTAACTCACACACCTCGACCCTCCAGACGGGGTGGAGGCACTGTCCTCATGACATCTCCTTCATGGGCTACAAACCTAACACAACTCCCAGAACTGTCACTCTCCTCCCTCGAATATCATGCAGTATCTGTCTCTAATCCATCTCACCATTGTTACACTCTATCGCCCTCCAGGTCCCCTCGATCACTTCACAGATGAGCTGGACATGCTTCTAAGCTCCTTACCGGAAGATGGTACCCCTCTCCTTCTATTGGGCGACTTCAACCTGCCTGACTCATCTCAGTCGGTCCCAGTGGTCTCCCTCCTACAACAATTTGACCTGACTCCCACTGCCATGCCTCCCACCCACAAAGCAGGCAACTCCTTGGATCTCATATTTTCCCGTAACTCCAGCATCATTAACACCACGGTAACTCCCCTACATGTATCTGACCATTCCTTCATATCCTTCTCACTAACTCTCATGCTTAACTGAAAGGTCTTCACCCCAACTCAAACCGTCTCACTCAGACGCAACCTGCCCTCCCTATCCCCCTCCACCCTCTCCTCTGATATAATATCCACTCTACCTTTGAGTGACACCTTCTCTGCTCTCCCCACAGAGATGGCAACCTCCACCCTCCTCTCAGCCCTTGCAACCTCCTTCGACAAGCTCTGTCCCCTCATTGAGAAACTTGCCCGCCGTTCCCCACCCAGTCCATGGCTGACGGATGCAGTGAGAGAACAAAGACAGGTCCTGAGAGCGGCTGAGAGGAAGTATAGAAAGTCACGCCTCACTGCTGACATCGACACATATCACAACCTCTTGTTAACATTCTCCAAAACCATTACTAATGCCAAAGCTTCTTTCTTTCACCATAGGATCGAGGCCTCTGCCAAGAATCTTTGCAAACTGCATGCTACCATGTCCTCCCTCCTCACTCCCCCCCACCCCCTCCTCCTTCATCTTTTTCTGCCGAAGACTTTGCGATCTTCTTTGAGGAAAAAGTGGAGAACATCCGCAGCTCCTTCTCCCAACCCCCACCCATTCCAAACACTGAATCGAGAACCTCATCCTTCACTCTGTCATCTTTCTCTCCCATTACAGAAGCCGAGACCCTGACACTGGTAATGTCGAACGGTCCGACTACATGCCAGCTGGACCAGCTACCCTCCCCACTCCTCCAGACCATAGCACCGGACATCCTCCCATTCCTAACTGCAACCATCAACTCCTCACTCAACCTGGGGGTGGTCCCCACCTCCCTAAAACAAGCCAGAGTCACGCCCCTCATAAAAAAACCAACCCTGAACCCCACCGTCATAGGCAACTATCGTCCTGTCTCTCTTCTCTCCTTCCTTTCTAAAACACTTGAACGTGCTGTATCCAACCAACTTACTGCTTATCTCTTACAGAATGACCTCCTAGACCCCAATCAGTCTGGCTTCCAGACTGGCCACTCCACAGAAACGGCCCTCATTGCGGTCACAGAGGCACTTCACTTAGCAAAAGCGAAAGGCCTCTCCTCTGTCCTGATTCTCCTAGATCTATCTGCAGCCTTCGACACAGTCAACCATCAGATCCTCCTCGCGGCCCTCGCAGGAATGGGAGTGGCTGGATCTGCGCTGACATGGCTGACATCATACCTCAACGACCACTCCTACCAAGTGTCATGGAGAGGGACTCTGTCGGCCACCCGCCCCCTGCGGACGGGTGTCCCCCAGGGCTCGGTCCTAGGACCCCTTCTCTTCTCCCTCTACACTAAATCACTGGGTAACATTATCATGTCTCATGGCTTCTCATATCATTGTTATGCCGATGATACTCAACTCTTCCTCTCCTTCCCTCCCTCAGATATCCACGTCTCTGAGCGGATCTCGGCCTGTCTGTCCGACATCTCCGCCTGGATGATGACCAACCACCTCAAACTGAACCTAAGCTAAACAGAATTGCTCCACCTGCCGGCACAGTCGAGAATGCAGCTGTGACCGCGTCCCAGACCGTCAAGAACCTTGGTGTTGTCCTAGACGACCAGTTGAACTTCTCTGCTCACATCGCAGCGACAACCAGAACCTGCAGATTCCTCCTGAGCAACGTCAAAAGGATACGCCCCTTCCTGACAAAAGAAGCCACCCAACTCCTCGTCCAATCAACAGTCATCTCCCGCCTCGACTACTGCAACGCACTGCTAGCTGGCCTCCCGGCCACTGCCACCAAGCCTCTTCAACTCATTCAAAACGCAGCGGCCCGCCTGATCTCAAACCTACCGAAGTCGGCCCATGTCACCCCACTTCTTAGGGACCTGCACTGGCTCCCCATTGCTGCACGTATCCGCTTCAAGGCCCTCGACCTAGTATACCATGCGGCAAAGGGAACCGCTCCCGCCTACCTCCGGTCAATGGTCTCTAACTACACACCCTCAAGACCCCTACGCTCTGCATCTTCTGGCCGCCTCAGACCTACTCCTATCCAAGCTCCCGGAGGGTCATCAAAGAGAAGCCGCCTATTCTCAGTCCTTGCCCCACAATGGTGGAATGAACTACCCATCCCAGTTAGGACAGCCGAATCCCGTCCAATCTTTCGCTGTCGACTAAAGACTCACTTATTCAACCATTATCTGAAATGATAAAAAAAAAAAAAAAACAAATCTAACCGTGACCAACCTTACTGTCATGCACTTGTCCTAATGAACTAACCTACACTGTAACACGCAACACTTTGATAAACATTGTTACTCAGCTGATAGAGTTGTAACCTTCTTGCTGTCTTGTCTTACAGAACTTGTAAGTCGCTTTGGATAAAAGCGTCAGCTAAATGACTAAATGTAAATGTAAATGTTTCTCTAAGGCGGCCCACTTCATCCCCCTTCCCAAGCTTCCCTCGGCCCGAGAGACGGCTGACCTGGTGGTACAGCACGTCTTTCGGGTCCACGGGCTCCCAGTGGATATCGTGTCTGACCGGGGTCCTCAGTTCGACTCCAGGTTCTGGAAGGCATTTGCCGCCGGCCTCTGCGCCTCTGTCAGCCTGTCGTCAGGGTTCCATCCGCAGTCGAACGGGCAGACGGAGTACGTCAACCAGG
Organism: Notolepis coatsorum; assembly: GCF_963971535.1. Lineage (NCBI taxonomy): Eukaryota > Metazoa > Chordata > Actinopteri > Aulopiformes > Paralepididae > Notolepis > Notolepis coatsorum. The sequence continues at coordinate 30,425,548 of NC_140169.1, read as the reverse complement.
ATCTGGAGGGGGTCCTGAAGTGTTACGTTGCTGGTTGTCCGGCAACATGGAGTTGGAGGTTGGCCTGGGCACAGTACGCACATAATACCCTTCTCTCCTCCTCTACCGGCATGTCTCCTTTTCAGTGTCAATATGGTTTTCAACCTCCTCTGTTTCCCGAGCAGGAGCAGGAGGCTGAGGTGCCATCGGCCCATGTACATGTGGCTCGCTGTCGCAGGACGTGGATCCGGGTTAGAACGACGCTGCAGAAGGCTTCGGTTAAGGCTCAGCGGCAGGCTAACCGCAAGCACCGTCCGGCTCCGGTTTTCCGTCCTGGGCAGCGGGTTTGGCTTTCCACCCGTGATCTCCCGCTCCGGGTGGAATCCAGGAAGCTGGCTCCTCGCTTCATAGGACCCTTTAGAGTGGTTTGTCGGGTGAACCCTGTGGCTTACAGGCTGCGGCTTCCGAGTTCTATGAGGGTTTGTCATGTACGAAGGTCTAAGGACCACACAGAATAATAACTGGAGCTGGCTACACATGAGCAAAAGCAGCCTCTCTCAGTAAATGCTTTCAAAACAGTCCCGGGCAGGTAGGTAATAATAAACACAAGACGTTGTTCCAAAAATAGTAAATTATATTTATTATGCCGGGTAGGGATTTAAACCTCCACTGATATTTAAATAGGCAACAAAGGGAAAAAACAACCCACAAACAATTAACAAACAGGGAGAGGGATAAAGGGAGAACACACAAGGTAAGTATAATACAAAGTAAACTAGATAAGCGCCCACAGACACTCATCAACCAGCCAGAGGTTGGTACTGGGAAAACCCCCAGCAAAGGTACCAAAGGTACAATTCCACACTCAGTGGGATTAGGCCTAAAGCCAACAAGAGAATACTTACTCCAATGGAGGAGTGGCGCAGAGGCCAACAATATCTATATACATATACCAGTACTTTAGTCCACCCGAAGCAGTAGATAAGCACAGTATCAATTCCACCACAGTGGCAAACAATGGTAACCTCACTCTACTCTGGTCACTGGCAATTGACAGAATGAGGTGCCCAGACGTGTGTGTGCTGTCAGGTATTTGGCTACCCATCCCTCTCGAGGTGATTGCCATCAGCTGTCATTCATTAGGCAATCAGCACTCTTCAGTGTAGGGACGGGCAGCACCTGACAGGGGGAGAAAAGAGACAGTATTAGCTCTCATGTTCACACACACACATCACATACAAAACAACACATTAAATATACTAACCTGATGTTCAGATGGTGTCATAAATACAGTAATAATGGTAATGACCAACCCACGTACCCAGGTACGTCACACCTCCCCCCATAAGAGCGAACCTGTAGGGTTAGCAAAACATTATTACTTATTACCCAACATCCGATTAGTACCACATACCAGGGAAAACAGAAACAACAACCTCTACTTTGACAGGCCGCTCCACCGATACCGTCCTGTCAACAGGAGACAACAAACTGGAAACCTTTCCTGGGAAAAAAATAAATAAAGCACAAAAAATCATCTCATCGCGCTTAACAGGACAGCACACAGGGAAACAAAAATCAGCACATTTCCCTGGCACCATCACAGCGCCCATCTCCTTTCAAAATAGCGTCACAAAAATAACATGGTCAGGATCCAAAATGGTGTCACTCAAATTAGACTCACATTACTACCAGCATACCTGGCCGCTGCCACTCGTGCCAACCAGCTTGGTAGGGAGGAATCATTGGGGTGATTATTAATCAACTCACAACACAAGTCAGTCACTGGAGCGTTTTCAACCTCCACTACAGGGATCACACTCTCCCCAGCGATATCGCTCCCCATGATAAAATCAACCCCCACACCTCTTGGTTTCTGGGCTGACCCTCTTTTCTCCTGTCGCTTCCTCAGCGTATGACATCTTTTTACCACATGGCCAGTCTCTTTACAATAATTACACACCACCGGTCTCTTAGACGGCGGTGAGCGTGGCTGGAACGCTGACTCACGAGGAGTGAATGAGCCACCTTCACCACATACATTAGGACGTACAGAAACACGTTTGCGTGACCATTCAAACTCGTCTGCCGAAATCGCAGCCTGTCGGAGTGTTGACACCCCCTGCCCATGTAAATAGAGCACAGCTTCGACCGGCAGGGTGGCTTTGAACTGCTCCACAAGTACCAATTCACTCAATGACGCAAAGTCCTTTACCTCACATGCAGAACACCACCGATCAAAATTAAGTCTCTCCTCCCGGGAGAACTCAACATGGGTTTGGGAAGGAGACTTACGGCGGTTGCGAAAATGCTGCCTGTATGCTTCTGGTACCTCTTCGTACACGCGCAAGACAGCACTTTTCACTTTCTCATATACCACGCTGTCTTCATTCGATAATGACCCGCACGCCACCTGAGCCCTACCAGTGAGTCTGTATTTCAATAAAGTCGCCCACTGGTCCTTTGGCCAATGCAAAGCCCACGCCATCTGCTCAAAAGCAGAGAAAAATGATTCCACCTCAGACTCCTGAAAGACGGGAACTAAAGAAATATGCTGCCCAATATTAAAAAGGCCCTGGGAGACTTCAGTTGAGGAAGAGGAAGAGCCACCACTCTCCAATTCCATCCTTCTTATGAGCACTCTATCCATCTCCTCCTTTTCCCTCAGCAGCGCCCTTTCTTCCCTTCTCTCTTCCCTGTCTCTCTCTTCCTTCCTCTCTTCTCTCTTCTCCTCCCTGACTCGCATAGCCTCTCTTTCCTCCATCTGGAGATGGGCCAAACGTCTACTTGATTTACGAGTGGGAGAAGAAACAGAGGCACGCCCTGAGTGTACAGAGTCATCACTATCATTCTCCTGAAAGGGGGGAACCAAGGACATATGCTGGCTAATATCAAAGGGTGCCTGGGGGTCGGAAAGTACTGGAGAGGAAATGGTGCTACGTTTAGCGTCACCACACTCCAACTTCAGTTTCCTCATCGCCAATTGAAATTCCCTATCAGCCACCTCCTTTCTATCCAGCCTGTCTCCCTCCTCCTTACTTTCCAGCCTGTCTCTCTCTCTGTCTCTCTCCTCCTTCCTCTCTGCTCTATCCTCCCTGCGCAAAGCCGCCCTCTCTTCTAGACAGGCTAAACGCAGCTCAGCGCTCAGTGCGCTCAACTCACCAGCAGAAGTAGTAGAACCATGGTCTGAACCTAATGCAGAGTCAAAACTCCCAGGATCCGACACACCAACATCCTGATCACAAACCTCCATAGCTCTACTCATGAAAAAATCTATACTCTGCACTCTGCACTCTGAATTCTGTACTCTGTACTCTGCACTCTGCACTCTGTACTCTGTACTCTGCACTCTGCACTCTGCACTCTGCACTCTGCACTCTGTACTCTGTACTCTGCACTCTGTACTCTGTACTCTGCACTCTGCACTCTGCACTCTGTACTCTGTACTCTGTACTCTGTACTCTGTACTCTGCACTCTGCACTCTGTATACAGTTTATGAAAGAAAGTATACTGCCGTAGCAACACACAATACTACCCACAATACTACAACAAATCAGACTTCAATAAGCCCCACAAAATAGCCACTCACCTATAGTACTCAATAATGTCCCTGTGCAACACTCAACAGCCACATTATGCAGTATGACAACCTGACCAATTCGATTTAATATCCACATCTAACATTCATGAAAACAATAAATGTCGGTTCTAATCACCTAACTAGGATCACACTGGGTAACACTAACTACCCCGTCTAAACTACTTCCCTAGCGGAATGAGGACTACACATATCTTCAGTCGCTTACCGATTTCATTGCGCACTCCACCGGAATAGACGACGCGTGCCCCCCTCCCCCTAACCAAGCAGGTGATCCACCCTTTACCTATGTGGAAAAAAATAGAATGGTTAAGAGCATAACTTACAACAATGGTTTACAACAGTCAAGTGTGCAGCACGGAAAAATGGATATATAATAATATAACTTACCAAATGAAAAAACGCAACCTACCTGACACGCTCCAATCGACAAGTCCACATGTCGCATAACAACAAGGAACTATACAATTGTGCAAACTAACGAGCCCCCATGTCATGTACGAAGGTCTAAGGACCACACAGAATAATAACTGGAGCTGGCTACACATGAGCAAAAGCAGCCTCTCTCAGTAAATGCTTTCAAAACAGTCCCGGCAGGTAGGTAATAATGAACACAAGACGTTGTTCCAAAAATAGTAAATTATATTTATTATGCCGGGTAGGGATTTAAACCTCCACTGATATTTAAATAGGCAACAAAGGGAAAAAAACAACCCACAAACAATTAACAAACAGGGAGAGGGATAAAGGGAGAATGTTACGAAGGATCAGATTAAACCGAATATATATATTTATTGATTGATATATATTGCATAATATTTGTATATCGTCTGATATCCCTTGTGTATTCTTTGTACATATACACGGAATATCCCTTTAACCTAGTACAGACCATAATATTTTGTTCTCCTATTGGACAGCGGTCCCCTAGGCACCACTGCCATACCCCCAAGGCCTAGTTCAAAGTCACCGCCAAAGACATGCCTGTACATGAACGGCTCTGCGCAAGAATACGAGACAGGAATAAGGCTGGTACTAGTTTGTTCGCCTAACGTATAAATATGGTGCAGGTGAATACAGAAGTAGTTCGAGTTACCCAAGTGAAGCCTCACCCACGATACAACGTGCGGTGAAGTAGGGCCCGTTTGGCCCCAAATAGAGCATTGAGACCGCGTGCGAATTGATAGCTGAAGTATCAGAGTTTAACGCTGTACCGTCGAGTTCGACCTATTCTATTAATTCAGTAATAGTCTATTTATGTATAGTGTATCGTGCGGCTACCGTTCTACAGTGACCAGCATCACCAACGTTTCCTCGTACCAGCTAGTGTGCTTATCCAGGCTGGGCAGCTTAACCTGGCGCCTTCACCCGAGGAGCCCTAGACGAGGACCGTGTGGACATGTACACTGGATAACCTACCCGACGACTGCATAGCCCTTTTCGGCTGGATTATATTTGCTTTGGTCCTGTATCTGATGGAGCGGAGAATCGTCTACACCCACAATTGTGTGGGATTTACCCTGTGAGGAGCATCGTCGAGCCCGCCTCTAGGACGCCCGAGGCTGGCTAGCTTTCTTCAATGCGGAGCTGCATACCGGAGAATAGCTGCTGCTTTCGTCTGTCGATCAAGGGAGTAATGTACCGTCTCCCGTAGCAGGAGCTTATTGAGTCCCCGTTGATCCAGACTTTGCTACCGACAAATCCTCTCCCCTTGCTGGCCTACAACCGGAGGGACCCTACTATTATCTCCCGCTGCCTTACTAGTGTACCATAGATATAATTCCTATTGATACAGGTGGTATTCATTACCCCCTGCGTAATATTATAATGGACTTACGCTCTTGATTTACTCACGCACATTATTTCGCCTTATAAGCGCGACCCTATGTAAAGTATTGTTATATACTATCATTGCTGCTAATAAATATTATTATAACCCAATATTGTTGTGGAACCGTGTCATTGTGGAGGTGTTCATATCATATACCTGTGTACTGTATGGCCAGTAGTAATGTACATAAGACAGTAGTGGTTTAATGATACCATACTTATTAATACAGTCAGGGAATTGTACCCCTCAGTTACAATTGGTCCTTCGAGCCGGAGGGTAATTAGCGTAATATTAAAATAATATTAATATTAACATGGCCGATGATGAACACTCCACAAACGGTTCTCCCGAGCTAGAACGCCCGCAGCGCAGACGGCAGCCACATCCCTATCTAGAGGCATACACTGTCAGTCCAATACCTAGCTTTAAAAAGAAGGTAAATGCGGATAAAATAACTAAAGCGGATAGTAAAAGTATGTCAAACACTACCGAACAGGCGACCCCGCCAGTAGAGACCCTAGTGGGTTCTAACGTAATTGACCAAGCTCACGGGGGGGACCAGGAGGGACATGACATGACTTTACCCCCCGCCGACGCCAACGAGGTAGTCCCCGGAGAGCTCCAGGATAAAGAAAGCCCTCCAGGGACGGAACCCGACCCACTACCAGAAGAGACGCACACCCAGGAGATGGATCTCCTCGGAGCGCGACAGGATAACGGATCTCCAACGAGCACTGCCAGAAGCTGATCACCTCCGCTTGTGTCTTCCCCCAGCGAAGCGGACAAGATGCTGGCGCAGGCACTCATCGCCACCCTGGCAGCCTCCACCGAACGCGATCGACTTCAGGGTGAACGCGATCGACTTCAAGCGCAACAGACGAGCGAGCGCGAACAAGCTGCAGACCAACGAGAGCGCCTTCACGCGCAACTCCAAGCGCAAGCCCTCAGTGAACGCGAACATTCTGCAACCGAGCGAGATCGCTTCCAGGCGCAACAAAGGAGTGAAGACGACCGCATAAGACTGGAGACCAGACGCCTTCAGACGGAAGAGAACATTGAAAGAAGCCGCGCCGATGCACAGTGCGCCGCCGCCAATGCGCAGCGCGACGCCGCCAATGCGCAGCGCGACGCCGTCAATGCCCAGCGCGAAGCAGTGCGCGAAGCCGCCCATGCCCAGCGCGAGGCAGAGCGTGACCGGCTGCAGGCGCAGCTGATGGACAAATTGATTGCCATGGCGACACCCCCTCACTCCGCACGGAGCTCCCGGAGATCGTCACGACAAGGGTCTAGGGCACATTCCCCTACCCGACCAAGCGACCCGGGACCCCGCCAACAGGAGGATCCTGTCCACGTCTCCGAACCCCCTCCCCGGCCGGTCCATACGAGACCCAGCAACCGGGAAGAACCGGACCACGCCGAGAGACTGAACAGAAGACTCCAGGACCTAGCAGAGGAAGAGGAGGAGGAAGAGGAGGAATGTCAAGCCGACCAGCAGCAACGTACTCTGGACCAGGAGGCCCAGTACAGCCCCGACCAGCAGCAACGTACTCTGGACCAGGAGGCCCAGTACAGCCCCGACCAGCAGCAACGTACTCTGGACCAGGAGGTCCAGTACAGCCCAGACGTCAGCCCCGAGGCACTGCGCTACAAACCCCCGACTCAACTCACGGGTGAGTTTGACGCACCGCCAGCCCCGAGGAACAGCACCTGGGTACCCGGGCTTCGGTACCCACCAAGTACCAGCCCAAGACGACACGCACGGGGAGACTCGCCCAGGAGGCCTCTCCCCCAATGCTCACCGATGTGCCAGCCATCCATGGCATCGTACCTTGGCACACCGACGTTCCCGGACTTCACACACGAGAACCGAGCACAGTACACCGAGCTACGAATGTGCTTAGAGACAATGATGTCCGATGTACCAGATGAAACGTACAAGTATGCTATCCTACTCAAGCACCTGAAGGTGCCCAGAGCGCACAATATAGCGCTGGCATATTCCAACTATACTACCCCATACACCGCGGCTCTAGTAGCCCTCGACCAACGTTATGGACGCATATGGGACTACGTGATACAGGAGATAAGAGACATTGACCGTCTCCCCCCAGCCAGAGACAACAGAGCATTGGATGACCTCTCTATCAAGGTACAGTCCCTGGTAGGGATGCTGGGGTCCCAAAAGGAAACGGGGATATACAGTACGAACTGTACGCTAACCCTAATGTAGAGAGGATATTAGAGAAGCTCCCTCCCGCCCGACAAGAGCGTTTTCGGCGGCAGAGAGACCACCGTGACCCCAACGGCCCAGAGGCATCCCTCCTAGACCTGTCTGAGTTCCTCGCCAGGGAGGTCAGCAGCTTACGACTAGACACGTTCGTATGGAGTGGACCAAGCCCAAGACTAGGACCTCGGGGATCAAACGATAACCGCCGGTCGGTGACCGTTATGCACTAAGCCGAATCAGTACCGCAGCACAAGAACCACAACACCCCCTCGACGAAAGAGGAGTGGAAGATTGAATGCCAGTACTGTGAAGGAGAACATCGGCTGTATCAATGCGACACTTTCGGGAAGCTGACCACGGATGAGGTGAGTCAGTGGATCAAGGACCACCGCCGCTGCTTCCGCTGCGCGCGCAGCCACATGGCAGCTGAGTGCCGCTTGAAGAAGAAGTGTAGCAGGTGCGGCGGCGCCCACTTGGAGGTCCTGCATGACATCAACAGGCGTCCGCCAGGACAACAAAGTGGGCCCGTCACGGTAATGTACCAGGCCGAGGCGGTGGCACCAGTACCAAAGATCCACCAGACCGCTCCCTACTGTACCGACTGCTACAGCAGACACTGGGAGTCAAGGTGCTACTCGGACGACCGCGAGTCGGCACCACCCCAGACGATCCAAAGCAACCGACCAACAGGAGTGCTCCACATTGACCAGCATAGCGGGACCCCCCGAGTGCTCATCAAAGTGGTCAGAGTGCTCCTGAGCTACGAGGACAAGGTCCTGGACACTTACGCCGTCCTGGACGACGGGTCTGAAAAGACTCTCCTCATCGCTTCCGCAGCAACCCAGTTGGGCCTGCGGGGTGCCAAAGGTACCATGACAATACGCACCATCAGAAGGGACCAGACGACCATAAAAGGTGAGAAGGTCTCCTTCAAGATAGCAGCGGTGGACCAGCCCGAGAAGCAGTATAGTATAACCAACGTCTTCACCAGCCACGACATAGGCCTATCACAGTACACCTACCCCATCCCACAGCTGATGGCGAAGTATGTGCACCTACGTCAACTACCTATACCGCTTATCGACGGCGCCACACCGACCCTGCTCATCGGCTCCGACCACGCGGACCTCATTCTCCCAATTGAGGCGGCCCACATCGGACCCAAAGGATGCCCAGTCGCGGTTCAGACCCGACTGGGGTGGACGCTCCAGGGCCCCCTCTACGGACTTGACAGTCAACCCACGTCTACACGCTGCCTACACACAAAGGCGAGCGACACCGGCCACTCCCTCGTACAGCCCGTTGAGAGGCTATTGACATTTAGCGAGAGGCCTGTGAGAGAACCGTGGGCACAAGAGGGAGTTCCGAACTCCACCCCCCTCAGCTGCGCTCCAGACGTAGCTGACCTCGAACCCAGCACCCCAGGCGACTCCTTGATGGGGCGGCCGGAACCGGCCCCTCCTCAGACGGGGTACAGAGCGAACAAGAGAAACAGACGGAGGAGGTGGAGGCGCAGCCAAGCACAGATCAAAGCAGTCTCAGGCCCGCTTCCTCCTAACCCCCCTACCATCCCTTCCAGCCCGTCAGAAGCGGGTCAAGGACGGGGACAACTTAAAAGTGGACACAGTCGTCGTGATCATAGACCAGTCACTACCCCGAGCTGCGTGGCCGGCCGGCCGCGTAAGCAAAGTGATCACTGGTGCCGACGGAAAGGTCAGAGCGGCAGAAGTGCTCGTCCAGGGGCGGACATACACCCGACCCGTGGCGAGGCTGATAGAGTTGCCAAGGCTCCCCGACTCGCTTAATGACGACCATGACCCCTGACTTTGTGAACTGCCCTACCCTCACAACGGACATTGAGTAGTGGACAGTGTGGTTAATCTGTCTCTGCTTATCTAATTAGGTGGGACTAATTAGGAGGCGGCTGTTACGAAGGATCAGATTAAACCGAATATATATATTTATTGATTGATATATATTGCATAATATTTGTATATCGTCTGATATCCCTTGTGTATTCTTTGTACATATACACGGAATATCCCTTTAACCTAGTACAGACCATAATATTTCGTTCTCCTATTGGACAGCGGTCCCCTAGGCGCCACTGCCATACCCCCAAGGCCTAGTTCAAAGTCACCGCCAAAGACATGCCTGCACATGAACGGCTCTGCGCAAGAATACGAGACAGGAATAAGGCTGGTACTAGTTTGTTCGCCTAACGTATAAATATGGCGCAGGTGAATACAGAAGTAGTTCGAGTTACCCAAGTGAAGCCTCACCCACGATACAACGTGCGGTGAAGTAGGGCCCGTTTGGCCCCAAATAGAGCATTGAGACCGCGTGCGAATTGATAGCTGAAGTATCAGAGTTTAACGCTGTACCGTCGAGTTCGACCTATTCTATTAATTCAGTAATAGTCTATTTATGTATAGTGTATCGTGCGGCTACCGTTCTACAGTGACCAGCATCACCAACGTTTCCTCGTACCAGCTAGTGTGCTTATCCAGGCTGGGCAGCTTAACCTGGCGCCTTCACCCGAGGAGCCCTAGACGAGGACCGTGTGGACATGTACACTGGATAACCTACCCGACGACTGCATAGCCCTTTTCGGCTGGATTATATTTGCTTTGGTCCTGTATCTGATGGAGCGGAGAATCGTCTACACCCACAATTGTGTGGGATTTACCCTGTGAGGAGCATCGTCGAGCCCGCCTCTAGGACGCCCGAGGCTGGCTAGCTTTCTTCAATGCGGAGCTGCATACCGGAGAATAGCTGCTGCTTTCGTCTGTCGATCAAGGGAGTAATGTACCGTCTCCCGTAGCAGGAGCTTATTGAGTCCCCGTTGATCCAGACTTTGCTACCGACAAATCCTCTCCCCTTGCTGGCCTACAACCGGAGGGACCCTACTATTATCTCCCGCTGCCTTACTAGTGTACCATAGATATAATTCCTATTGATACAGGTGGTATTCATTACCCCCTGCGTAATATTATAATGGACTTACGCTCTTGATTTACTCACGCACATTCTTTCGCCTTATAAGCGCGACCCTACGTAAAGTATTGTTATATACTATCATTGCTGCTAATAAATATTATTATAACCCAATATTGTTGTGGAACCGTGTCATTGTGGAGGTGTTCATATCATATACCTGTGTACTGTATGGCCAGTAGTAATGTACATAAGACAGTAGTGGTTTAATGATACCATACTTATTAATACAGTCAGGGAATTGTACCCCTCAGTTACAGAGAACACACAAGGTAAGTATAATACAAAGTAAACTAGATAAGCGCCCACAGACACTCATCAACCAGCCAGAGGTTGGTACTGGGAAAACCCCCAGCAAAGGTACCAAAGGTACAATTCCACACTCAGTGGGATTAGGCCTAAAGCCAACAAGAGAATACTTACTCCAATGGAGGAGTGGCACAGAGGCCAACAATATCTATATACATATACCAGTACTTTAGTCCACCCGAAGCAGTAGATAAGCACAGTATCAATTCCACCACAGTGGCAAACAATGGCAACCTCACTCTACTCTGGTCACTGGCAATTGACAGAATGAGGCCCCCAGACGTGTGTGTGCTGTCAGGTATTTGGCTACCCATCCCTCTCGAGGTGATTGCCATCAACTGTCATTCATTAGGCAATCAGCACTCTTCAGTGTAGGGACGGGCAGCACCTGACAGGGAGAGAAAAGAGACAGTATTAGCTCTCATGTTCACACACACACATCACATACAAAACAACACATTAAATATACTAACCTGATGGTCAGATGGTGTCATAAATACTGTAATAATGGTAATGACCAACCCACGTACCCAGGTACGTCACAGGGTTCATCCGACGTTTCATGTGTCCCTGTTGAAGCCATTCCTCTCATCGCCCTTGGCCCCGCCACTTCCTGCGGTTCCTCCGCCTCGTTTTATTGATGGTCAGCCTATCTACACGGTGCGGAGAATCCTGGGTTGTAGGCGGAGGGGTAGGGGGTTTCAGTTCTTGGAGGATTGGGAGGGGTACGGGGTAGAAGAGCGTTCTTGGGTGCCTCAAAGGGATATCTTAGATCCCAGCCTGATCGTTGATTACCGGCGGCTGCATCCCGAGGCCCCTAGGTGAACGTCTGGTGCCGTTCGTCGGGGGGAGGTACTGTGACGTTCTGGTTCTCTAGCTGCTGCCTGAGAACCACTCACCATTCTGTCACCTGTCACTTGTCTCCCCTGTCACTTGTCCCTCTGTCACTTATTGTCTGGGTTCCCTGATTGGCTGTCACTGTGGTGCGTGTGGTATGTTTGGTATGTGGACGTATTTAACCCCTGTCTCTCTGTGTTTTAGTCCGTCGGTCCTTCACTTTCCCAACCTCACGGTACACGGCGGTACCACGGGACATTGCAGTGCTTCCAGTTACCTTTTTTACTTACTAGACGCTCGGCGTCAGTCTGTTCCTTGTTTGCTCCAGGTGTACTGTTCTGCATTAAAAAGAGAACCACTGTTTAAGAGCAACAAAACCTCTCTGCCTCTGTTATTCTCCACAACTGGGACCTTACCTGCTCTGCCGTAACACCAATCGACTACTGGCGCAAAATACAATCTACAATATCTAAATTAATTTGGAACAACAAGCGACCGTGAATCAAAATAACCACCACTCAGTGTAGGAAACAGGACGGGGGTCTAGCAATCCCGGATTTTTTATTATATTTCTGGTCCTTCTCACTGAGGCCACTGATTAACTGGTTTGATCCTGAGATTGCTGTGTCGAGGTGCGCCTTGGAGGGAGTAACAGTCTCTCCACTAAGACTACAGGATATAATATATTCCAACACCTTGATTAGAAAATGCCAATTACGATTTGGTCCCATCATCTCCCATGTGATTCACAGAGATCTTGTACCATCAAATGCCCATGGCACCTCGACTCCCCAATATTTCATAACCAACAATCCATACTCTGGGGGATGTTTACGATAAAACCGGCCTTCACGCGTTTCAAAACTTGAGAGTTTTATGACCTTCTCGGCTCCTCCTTCTTCTTCTATTTACAGCTGAGGGCGATGCTCAGGGAGCATGGGGTTCCGTAGGCTCAGCCACTACATCCACACCCTTTTTTTAGACTCATCAGAGACAGAAAAAACTCAAGGGGCTTTGTTTCAGATTCATATACACTCTTACTCAGGTCCACATGCAAGAACCCCCCATTATATTCAAGATTCAAGAGTTTTATTCATCACATACATACCAGGGCAGTGAAATGTGGTTGGCCATGCCCGCTTCGATTGTGCAATAAAAACAATAGTAATAGTAATAATAATTAAAAAAAAGATAACTAGATTAGACATGGTAAATAGACATGTTAATAAATCGCTTAAAGGCACTGGATCCTATGTACATACTGTGACAGATCTCCTCCCCCCTCCTTTGGATATGTGAAGGACTGGAGATATGTCCGTCACGGAAGGAGTAGAGTCAATTAGGTAGCTGATTAGTACTGATAGAGCACACCTGCACATCATTAGTCCAGCCACATGCACACACCCAGTCCCACACACTACATTAACACTAGGTTAATTAGAGAGGGTTGAGTTGAGCGAAGTAAGGAGTTGGAGTTGTGGTATAGAGAGAGAGAGATTGAGATTCAGAGTTGCGATGGTGAGAGGTAGTGAAAGGTGAGGAGAAAGTGAGATAGGTATTCTTTGTGTACTGGACCCTGGACTGGCTGAGATTCCCCCTTGTGTACTGACCCTGGACTGGACGACTACCCTGAATTGTGAACAATCCCCTTTTCTGTCTGCAAGCCTGTTTTGTGTTTTGGAGCCCCAGACCGGATCACAACCATTTTTTTTTTTTTTTTTTTTTTGGATCACGACCATTCTATTGCTTTTCCCCTCTGGATTCTACCCTGAATTCAATAAATACTTGTATTGATTGATATTGCTCTTGTGTGGACATTCAAATTTGTTTGTATTTGAACCGTGGCAAGCCTGTACGCCTATATTCGAATACCAACCGGTTTATGCGTCCGCGTTCGCGTTTTGCGCTCTGATTGGCCACTGATGTTTCTGGTCGCACCAATCGTGTGACGGCAAGTTCTTTCGCCGGTTAAGCTTAGGCACTCTTTCGAAGTTGGTTAAGGTTAGAGTTTGTCTTAGAGCAGGGCGATATCGTGTGACGGCAAGTTCTTTCGCCGGTTAAGCTTAGGCAATCTTTCGAAGTTGGTTAAGGTTAGAGTGTGGATTGTAGGCGTTAGGTAGTTTGCTGCTGGTCGAGGCGGAAATGGGCGCACATGTCACATGATCAGATCGCACCAGAAACGTCAGTGGCCAATCAGATTCGCAAAACGCGAATGCGGAAGCATGAACCGGTTGGTATTCGACGCAGCCTGTACCCTACCAGGTTCGTCACAGTACCTATACAATGTGCAGTTTTTCTTCTATGTCCCTATGCTATACTTGCTGTTACTAACTATACTATACAACAATCACAACAAGTTATTTTCTTAAAGTGTCCTTTTCCTTCCTTTAAAGTGACCTTTTCTTGTGTTAACCTGAAAGTCAACCTCCTTCGACAAGCTCTGTCCCCTCGTTGAGAAACCTGCCCGCCGTTCCCCACCCAGTCCATGGCTGACGGATGCAGTGAGAGAACAAAGACAGGTCCTGAGAGCGGCTGAGAGGAAGTATAGAAAGTCACGCCTCACTGCTGACATCGACACATATCACAACCTCTTGTTAACATTCTCCAAAACCATTACTAATGCCAAAGCTTCTTTCTTTCACCATAGGATCGAGGCCTCTGCCAAGAATCTTCGCAAACTGCATGCTACCATGTCCTCCCTCCTCACTCCCCCCCCACCTCCTCCTCCCTCATCTTTTTCTGCCGAAGACTTTGCGATCTTCTTTGAGGAAAAAGTGGAGAACATCCGCAGCTCCTTCTCCCAACCCCCACCCATTCCAAACGCTGAATCGAGAACCTCATCCTTCACTCTGTCATCTTTCTCTCCCATTACAGAAGCCGAGACCCTGACACTGGTAACGTCGAACCGTCCAACTACATGCCAGCTGGACCAGCTACCCTCCCCACTCCTCCAGACCATAGCACCGGACATCCTCCCATTCCTAACTGCAACCATCAACTCCTCACTCAACTCGGGGGTGGTCCCCACCTCCCTAAAACAAGCCAGAGTCACGCCCCTCATAAAAAAACCAACCCTGAACCCCACCGTCATAGCCAACTATCGTCCTGTCTCTCTTCTCTCCTTCCTTTCTAAAACACTTGAACGTGCTGTATCCAACCAACTTACTGCTTATCTCTTACAGAATGACCTCCTAGACCCCAATCAGTCTGGCTTCCGGACTGGCCACTCCACAGAAACGGCCCTCATTGCGGTCACAGAGGCACTTCACTTAGCAAAAGCGAAAGGCCTCTCCTCTGTCCTGATTCTCCTAGATCTATCTGCAGCCTTCGACACAGTCAACCATCAGATCCTCCTCGCGGCCCTCGCAGGAATGGGAGTGGCTGGATCTGCGCTGACATGGCTGACATCATACCTCAATGACCGCTCCTACCAAGTGTCATGGAGAGGGACTCTGTCGGCCACCCGCCCCCTCCGGACGGGTGTCCCCCAGGGCTCGGTCCTAGGACCCCTTCTATTCTCCCTCTACACTAAATCACTGGGTAACATTATCACGTCTCATGGCTTCTGGAGGTCGGGGGTCAAGGACTACAGCCCCCTCAGCATCGACGGGGCACCGGTTGAGAGAGTCAACAGCTTTAAGTACCTCGGAGCCTACATATCCGAGGACTTGACATGGACCACACACATTAACAGTGTTGTGAAGAAGGCACGACAACGCCTCTACTTCCTCAGGCGCCTAAGGAAGTTCCAAGTCAGCCAGAAGATCCTTAAGAACTTCTACTCATGTACAATAGAGAGCATCTTGACCGGCAACATCACCTCCTGGTTTGGGAATAGCACTGCACAAGACCAAAGCAGACTACAAAGAGTGACACGTTCAGCCGAACGCACAATTGGAGGGGGGCTCCCCACCCTCCAGAACATTTACTACAAGCGTTGCAAGGGCAAGGCTAAGAGAATCATTAAAGACTCCAGTCACCCGAACAACTGCCTCTTTGAACTGCTGCGGTCAGGCAAGCGATACAGGAGTCTCAAGGCGAGCACAGAAAGACTCAGAAGAAGCTTCTATCCCTAGGCCATCAGGCTGCTAAACGAACAATGAATGAACACTACACAACAACAACCACCAAACGCACATAGCACACACATCCACACGCACACACTCACTTTAAACAAACACACTGTAGCACCCACTCCACACACTTATAGCACACACCCACTTTAAACAAACACACTGTAGCACCCACTCCCCACACTTTATATTTATGGATGAAGGATTGCACTACAACTCGTACACCTTACTGTAAATTGTACCTAAAATTGTACCTCATCCCATTTCTGCTTTGCACTAGATAGTACTGTACATTAGTACACTGCATAGTATTGTATATTGTATATTATATGGTAACTCAGAACATTGTACATATGTCTATACCGAACACTGTGACCTCATTTTCTTCTTCTAAATTCATGCTATATTATGTTATTATGTTATTTGATACTATCTTGTCTAGCACAGTCTCTGGAGCGTAACAGTAAGAAGCATTTTGTATGAAAGTATTCTGTACTTCTGTATGACAACTATTAAAGAACTTGAACTTGAACTTGAACTTGAACTTCTCATATCATTGTTATGCCGATGATACTCAACTCTTCCTCTCCTTCCCTCCCTCAGATATCCACGTCTCTGAGCGGATCTCGGCCTGTCTGTCTGACATCTCCGCCTGGATGACGACCAACCACCTCAAACTGAACCTAAGCAAAACAGAATTGCTCCACCTGCCGGCCAAATCCTCCCCCCTGACCGACCTCTCCATCACAGTCGAGAATGCAGCTGTGACCGCGTCCCCGACCGCCAAGAACCTTGGTGTTGTCCTCGACGACCAGTTGAACTTCTCTGCTCACATCGCAGCGACAACCAGAACCTGCAGATTCCTCCTGAGCAACGTCAGAAGGATACGCCCATTCCTGACAAAAGAAGCCACCCAACTCCTCGTCCAATCAACAGTCATCTCCCGCCTCGACTACTGCAACGCACTGCTAGCTGGCCTCCCGGCCACTGCCACCAAGCCTCTTCAACTCATTCAAAACGCAGCGGCCCGCCTGATCTCAAACCTACCGAAGTCGGCCCATGTCACCCCACTTCTTAGGGACCTGCACTGGCTCCCCATTGCTGCACGTATCCGCTTCAAGGCCCTCGACCTAGCATACCGTGCGGCAAAGGGAACCGCTCCCGCCTACCTCCGGTCAATGGTCTCTAACTACACACCATCAAGACCCCTACGCTCTGCATCTTCTGGCCGCCTCAGATCTACTCCTATCCAAGTTCCCGGAGGGTCATCAAAGAGAAGCCGCCTATTCTCAGTCCTTGCCCCACAATGGTGGAATGAACTACCCATCCCAGTTAGGACAGCCGAATCCCGTCCAATCTTTCGCCGTCGACTAAAGACTCACTTCTTCAACCATTATCTGAAATGATAAAAAAAAAAAAAAAAAAAAAGAAAAAAAATCTAACCCCGACTAACCTTACTGTCATGCACTTGTCCTAATAAACTAACCTACACTGTAACACGCAACACTTTGATGAACATTGTTACTCAGCTGATAGAGTTATACCCTTCTTGCTGTCTTGTCGCACAGAACTTGTAAGTCGCTTTGGATAAAAGCGTCAGCTAAATGACTAAATGTAAATGTAAATGTAAAGTCTCCTGGCCATTTTCGTTTTCGTTTTTGAGGACTGCATACTTTTTTTGCAAACCAAAACAACATACTTTATACTTATAGCACATGCATGAGCCTGGTCTCTTTTAAAAGATGACATTCTGAAGTTTCTGTTTCCAGAAGGAAAATGCACTTTTAATGCTAACGTAATAGAGTAACATAGGTCTGAACTTGAGTTGTAAAAAATAAAACGTGTTACTCAAGTTTTTCTGTAGTAGTTAGTAGTCCAGAGGTAGTATTTCCCCAGAAGGTGGTATGGCTTACAAATCCAGACGGAGCCATAGCCTGAAGCCTTATGTAGTACATATCCAAATTTCATAAAGATCCATTAAGAAATTAGTGATTAGGAGTGATTCTGGTAAACTGTGTACAAAGAAAAACTCAGTTTTCTCATAGACTTCAATTAATTCGGCTGTTTTGCTCTTCCTGTTTTCGTGTTTTTTCGTGTTTTTTGTTTTTTTATTTAGATCCCCATGTGGGGTATTGGAAAGCCACACTCATTGGCTACAACCCTCCACAATCATTTTCGAGATCGGATCTAGATTGACGGAACTACTGCAGCCTGAGTCGGGAGTGGTATTTTGCGCAATACCGTGTACTTTGCACAAGCCTCAAATACCGGCATGTAACTCGAGAACCGCTGAACGGATTTTGTCGGATTTTGTCGCTATCGACAGGCAACAAATAAGCCTTCAATTCGATATATTGTATTACAAAGTATGCACACCCAAGCCACTAGGGGTCGCCAAAGTGCCGGTTGCAAAAAGTCCGATAAACATCCCATATGAGGGACTTTGCAGCTTAAGAGGTAGAATCCAACAGAGTAAAATCCATGATCTAGCAAGGAAGCAGGGTCGGGATGTTGGTCCTGAGGGGTCCTGAGGTAGGGGCGGAAGTGGGGGAAGAAATGTCTTTTGTAATGTCTGTGGCAATATAATTAAATTTTTATATTCTGTTTTTATTATTTTTATTATTTCTATTTTATCTTTATATGGGATGGGTTGTTTTGGGCCCTTATGAGTTTGGTGGTTTGCGGTCTCACGCTTGTGGGGGCCCCTGGTTCGGGGTCTCAGGGGGTCTGCATATTAAAGAGGCATGATGCTCTGACTCACTGGGGCACTGGACTCGGGACAGGGTGGGGACCGTAGAGGTCGGGACAGGGGTGGATGGGGGCTCGGGATATTTCACTGTTCTTCCTTTTATATGATTTATACTGCATTATTGATTAATTAAAAAAAAAATTATCTACTTTTCTACTCCTTTTTTCTGTATTTTTCTCTCATCCCAATTTTAGTCGTTATGCCCACCCCACCAGCTTCCCACCCGCTGACACTCCCAATTGTGTCAGTATGGACGACCAACCAAGCCGGAGGCACCGCTGGCAGCTGGATTCGATCCCACTGTCTCTGCGGTGGTAGGCAGATGCTTAGTCCGCTGCGCTACCCGGCCGCCTTTGATTCATTTAATTTGATTGAATTTAATTGTCTTGTCATTATTGTTATTATTATTGTTGAAGTACTGTCCTGTGATGTCTTGTGTATTATTATTATTACTGTATTGTGTTGTCTCTTGTTATATGTGGAAATTAAAACATGAAAATACAATTTGTAACACAAAAAAACATATATATATGAGTATATCCTGTTAAACTGTAAGGTCCCCCAATTGGGGGACCCTGGTTTTATTTATCATAAATCGATCAATAGAGACTCTATTAGATCCCCAATTATCATATCATGGGGTATCATTGGAAAGGCACGCTCATTGGCTACAACCCTGTCCAATCATTTTCGAGATTGCCATGATTGACGGAACTAGAGCCCCAAGAGTCGGGAGTAGTATTTGCGCAATATCGTGTACTTTGCGCAAGCCTCAAATATTGGCATGTAACTCGAGAACCGCTGAACGGGTTTTTATTATTTATTATTAATTCTATTATTTTTTTTTTAGCCAAGAGTAAATACCTTAACCCTATCAAAACAGCAGTCAACGTGTATATTTACATTTTTACCGATGTTTTATAAGATTTACCGAAAATAAGAATTTATCAGAAAAATGCTAATTATATCTATTTTATCGTAAAACCTAACAAACTAAATCCAGATGTAACCCTGCCATTGGAAAGAGGAGCCGTTTCCCTATCCATAGATGTATGATTTGGCCATAATAAGGTCAAGGTCAAGTTCAAGGTAAAATATAATTTTTTTATTAAAATGGATTATCATTTATTACTGTATCTACAAATCCTTCTGTTTAACACATTGACCGCCAGCACCAGGGGGCGCTGATATCCCATTCATCGCCAGGTCTTTATTGAATGGATATAGTTTTAGACTGTGACATTTGCGAGTGCTTAAAATATATCTTATATCTATGGGTCTAATAACGCCGTCGGGTCTCAGTGAGTTGCTTCTAGTCAACATGCCCAAGACAGATTGTTTTTTCATAGGTACATTTCCGTTTTATACCGTGGTTTGGGTGTTTTTCAGTCATTCCAGGAAAAAGGCAAGAAAAGGCGTTTTACTGTAATCCAGTCATCACATTCAAATTTTTCGGCTGATTATCTAATCATCCTGAAATCAAGGCTAGATTATCATTAGTATGTCTCCTCGTCCATACATGAAATTACCGTCGTAGCGGGGCGCTCCCCCCCCACCCCCACCGCAGCCAACGGTAAACAGCCATACATGGTCTACACATATAGCTGTGATTGTGGTAGAAATACATGTCATATCAACAATCAAATTTATATATAATCTTCTTACCTTGTATTGTATCTGATGTAATGCTTAAAGAGATAATCCAAATATCTGATTGCAATTCCTAATGCTCATGGAGGTCCGCACCACACTACCGACCGGTTCACAATGACGGGCGGCGGAGTTACTGCTTGATGCCACCGTTATATAGAATTGGTTCGCCCCAGAGTATTTAAACCCTGCCCGCCCGGCTCAGATCACCTCATAAAACACACCAACCCATTTTCAATGAGATGCAATAGCTCCGCCTGGTAGTAGAGGGCGGTGTTGACTGTCTGCCAGCTCAGACAGGCTCTGAAGAGGATACCAGAGGCTGCAGCTATGAATTATGAATAGATATAGCGAATAAATGAAATAACGATCCCAAAAACTAGTTAACTCGTTTCTGGCGCAGCATGTGTTAATCATCTGCCCATTATTCATTTGCTTAGATTCTTTGTACACTTGATCTCAAGAAGGTGGTGAATGCCAGCTCTCCGCATTGCTATCAGCTTGGCTGGTCGTTCATACTAATACAATAGACCTGTCGCTAAACCACGCCCCAAAATATAATTTGTCCAATCATATCACAGGAAAAACTTCGCTGCAGAAAACTCGGTCAACACCAGAAAAGCCATTTGTGGGCTGCATCAAACCAGACGGCTGTGATCAAAACCACTGTGTAAGAGTTCAGTTTATATGTTATTATCTACCTAATATCTGATGGTGAAACGCTGTGCGTGGGGTACCTGTAATTCGGACACCAGGTACCCTGAAAGACTGGATGGAGGAGTATATTTCATACCTTTCCTGAAGCCCAAACGAAAACTAGAGAAATGCAAGCGATGGATTATGTTGTGTCGTCGACCACATACACAAGTGAATGTGAAGACCATTACCAAGGACACTTATGTTTGCTCAAAGGTAAGGTCAATTCATAAAGACATAATATTTGACGGCATGTATTAGAAACGTAGACCAAACTATTAGTTTGCTAACGTTTGACTTTGACTGCGAACTAGCTCTCGTATATCCAGCCCAGTTAGCTAACGTTAGCAGCTAGCTAACGTTAGCTGCCAACATGTAACGATACCGCAGATATTTCTGCATCATAACGTGAGCCTTCTGTATCATAAGGTTAGCTTTCTGCATCATAACGTGAGCCTTCTGTATAGCTTTCTGCATCATAACGTCAGCAACGTTACCGCAAGCCGGGTGCATAACAATGGAAATTATGACCAAGAAGGACAGTTATAGATGTAATGTAGTGACCACCATTGATAGTAGCTATAAAGAACTGGCTAACAGACAACAGAATACTAATAACATGAATACTACTACATGCACTAAGAATGCTCGATGCACTTCAGATGCCATAGTGCCACTTGAAACCAGTAACAACAGGGACAACGATGTAAACAGTAAATAAGTCCTGGACTTTTTGTTTTATCCCTGACAAGGCAAACACAAATGTTGATCTGTCAAAGTTGTTATGTTTGTTGTCAATAAAATCCACTTTGAGCTGCATTTTATGTATGAGAGATGCTCCATAAATGAACTATTATTATTATCTATGCTTAGTGTTACAAAGGGTCAGATTAAACCGAATATATATATTTATTGCTTGAGATCCCTTGTATAATATTTGTATATCGTTTTGATATCCCTTGTATATTATTTGTATATATACACGGAATATCCCTTTACCTGGGTACAGACCAGAGTAATATGCGCTCTCCTATTGGACAGCGACCCCTAGGCGCCAGCGACCAAGCCCCCAACGGCAAGTTCAAAGGCAACTCCAGGCATGTCTCAACATGTCCAGAGTCTGCGCAGTAATACGAGACAGAACTGAGGTTGGCACTAGATAATTCACCTTACGTATAAATATGGCGCAGGTGTACACAGCAGCGCTTGTCTTCTAAACCTTGATGCCTTCACCACGAGACAACGTGCAGTGAAGTGAGCAACTTTGCCTCTGAATAGAGCCTTGAGAACCGCGTGCGAATAGATTGCTAAAGTGTCAGAGTTTAACGCAGTACCGTTGAGTTCGACTTATTCTAATGTGAAGTAATAGTCTATCATTTATAGTGTATCGTGCGGCTACCGTTCTTCAGTGACCAGCATTACCACCGGTTCGTCGTGTATATAGCTAGTGCACTTATCCAGGCTGGGCGGCCTAAACTCGTGCCCCCAGCCGAGGAGTCCTAGACGAGAACCGTTGGATATGTACACCGGAGAACCTACACCGGCGACTGCAGAACCTTTTCTGGTTGGATTATATTGCTTTGGTACCGTGACTGCTGGAGCAGAGAACCATCGACCCCACTATCGTTTGGGATCTACCCCCTGTGAGGATCATCACTCGAGCCCGCCTCTAGGAAGAGGCTGGCTAGCTGTCTTCCATGCTGTCGAGCATACTGGATTATAGCTGTTGCTTTGTCTACTGATCAAGGGAGTACTGCACTGGCTCCTGTATCTGGAACCTCGTTATTCCTCGTTGACCCAGACTTTGTACCCGAACATTCCTCTACCCGGCCGGCCTTACACCCGGAGGGAACCCCCCAGTGTCTCCAGCTGGTACTAGTGTGCCCTATGTAATTGCTATGCCACAGGTGGCGTCAGTTTAGACCCATCTTAGTATTCATACTATTCTCATTGACTTACGCTCTTGACTTACTTTACGTGTGTTCTTCGCCATACAAGCGCAAGTATAATTCTCAATCTGTAACCTAACGTTGCTTTGATAATAATAAATACCCTCTAAATAGTACTTTATGTGTCATTGCCGTATTTTTGTGTGGGTGTTCACCATATATATCCATGTACTGTATGGCCAGTAATTAAAGTACATAACTAGTAGTGGTTTAATATACCATACTCTTCAATACAGTCAGGGAATTGTACCCCTCAGATACAATTGGTCCTTCGAGCCGGAGGGTATCAGTGTAATATTTAATATAATATTGATATTAACCATGGCCAGCGGTGAACACTCCCCAAGCGGCTCTCCCAAGCTAGAACGCCCGCAGCGCAAACGTCAGCCACCTCCCTATCTGGAGGAATACGCTGTCAGTCTAATACCTAGCTTTAAACAGACGTTAAATGCGGATAAAGCGGATAGTCAAAGCATGTCAAATCCTACCGACCAGGCGACCCTGCCAGTAGAGACCCCAGTGGGTTCTAACGAAACTGACCAAGCTCACGGGGGGGACCAGGGGGGACATGACATGACTATACCCCCAGACAACGTCAACGGGATAGTTCCCGGAGAGCTCCAGGATAAAGAAAGCGCTCCAGGGACAGAACCCGACACACCACGCCAAGAGAAGAGCGCCCGGGAGATGGTCCTCGGGGCGCGCCCAGAGAACAGATCTCCAACGAGCACTGTCAGAAGCCGATCACCTCCGTCAGTGTCATCCCCCAGCGAAGTGGACCAGATGCTGGCGCAGGCATTCATCGACTGCGGTCAAGTGAGCCGTCTTTTGCTTTTGCGTGGTCAAGTGAGCCGCTCTTGTTTTTCGAGTGCGCGATTAGTTCCAGGTCTACGGTAATGCATTAAAACAAGCCTGGGACGCTGTTGTAATGAACCGACGTGACTTTTGAACACAATCTCACAAGTAGATCTTACAGAAATACTTAATATGACATTGAATGCGCATCGAATCAATAGGACGTTCAGTCTAATCAATAGGACGTTTCGTATGTGCAGTATTATTGAACATCGAATCAATAGGACGCGCAGTATATTCGATCACTAAACTAAAGCTACAGACAATTCCACAGAGGAACACTTCCGGTGAGGATTTCAAAGTAAAGGATGGCATGTGGTTCATTTCTATTATTTCATAAGTAGTTTATTACACTGCCATGTTTGTACTTAATACTTCTCAAGACTACTTGCACAAATAATATTAACTACTTTTACTGTGTACTTTGAGTAATTTGAGTTTCAAAGTCCTTTTTATAGAACAATGAGTATTTTCGACTAACTTTGATGTGGGATAAAAAAAGATTTTCCCATAAGCACTTTATGAAACTGCCATGGTTGTACTTAGTACCTCTTAGACTACTTGTACAAATTATATGAAATATTTTTACTGTGTACTTTTTGAGTAATTTGAGTTTCAAAGTCCTCAGAATCAGCATTTTCGACTAACTTTGATGTGGTATAAAAAAAGATTTTCCCATAAGCACTTTATGAAACTGCCATGGTTGTACTTAGTACCTCTTAGACTACTTGTACAAATTATATGAAATATTTTTACTGTGTACTTTTTGAGTAATTTGAGTTTCAAAGTCCTTTTTATAGAACAATGAGTATTTTCGACTAACTTTGATGTGGGATAAAAAAAGATTTTCCCATAAGCACTTTATGAAACTGCCATGGTTGTACTTAGTACCTCTTAGACTACTTGTACAAATTATATGAAATATTTTTACTGTGTACTTTTTGAGTAATTTGAGTTTCAAAGTCCTCAGAATCAGCATTTTCGACTAACTTTGATGTGGTATAAAAAAAGATTTTCCCATAAGCACTTTATGAAACTGCCATGGTTGTACTTAGTACCTCTTAGACTACTTGTACAAATTATATGAAATATTTTTACTGTGTACTTTTTGAGTAATTTGAGTTTCAAAGTCCTCAGAATCAGCATTTTCGACTAACTTTGATGTGGTATAAAAAAAGATTTTCCCATAAGCACCTTATGAAACTGCCATGGTTGTACTTAGTACCTCTTAGACTACTTGTACAAATTATATGAAATATTTTTACTGTGTACTTTTTGAGTAATTTGAGTTTCAAAGTCCTCAGAATCAGCATTTTCGACTAACTTTGATGTTGGATAAAAACAATTCTTCCCATAAGCACCTTATGAAACTGCCATGGTTGTACTTAGTACCTCTTAGACTACTTGTACAAATTATATGAAATATTTTTACTGTGTACTTTTTGAGTAATTTGAGTTTCAAAGTCCTCAGAATCAGCATTTTCGACTAACTTTGATGTGGTATAAAAAAAGATTTTCCCATAAGCACCTTATGAAACTGCCATGGTTGTACTTAGTACCTCTTAGACTACTTGTACAAATTATATGAAATATTTTTACTGTGTACTTTTTGAGTAATTTGAGTTTCAAAGTCCTCAGAATCAGCATTTTCGACTAACTTTGATGTTGGATAAAAACAATTCTTCCCATAAGCACCTTATGAAACTGCCATGGTTGTACTTAGTACCTCTTAGACTACTTGTACAAATTATATGAAATATTTTTACTGTGTACTTTTTGAGTAATTTGAGTTTCAAAGTCCTCAGAATCAGCATTTTCGACTAACTTTGATGTTGGATAAAAACAATTCTTCCCATAAGCACCTTATGAAACTGCCATGGTTGTACTTAGTACCTCTTAGACTACTTGTACAAATTATATGAAATATTTTTACTGTGTACTTTTTGAGTAATTTGAGTTTCAAAGTCCTCAGAATCAGCATTTTCGACTAACTTTGATGTGGTATAAAAAAAGATTTTCCCATAAGCACCTTATGAAACTGCCATGGTTGTACTTAGTACCTCTTAGACTACTTGTACAAATTATATGAAATATTTTTACTGTGTACTTTTTGAGTAATTTGAGTTTCAAAGTCCTCAGAATCAGCATTTTCGACTAACTTTGATGTTGGATAAAAACAATTCTTCCCATAAGCACCTTATGAAACTGCCATGGTTGTACTTAGTACCTCTTAGACTACTTGTACAAATTATATGAAATATTTTTACTGTGTACTTTTTGAGTAATTTGAGTTTCAAAGTCCTCAGAATCAGCATTTTCGACTAACTTTGATGTTGGATAAAAACAATTCTTCCCATAAGCACCTTATGAAACTGCCATGGTTGTACTTAGTACCTCTTAGACTACTTGTACAAATTATATGAAATATTTTTACTGTGTACTTTTTGAGTAATTTCAGTTTCAAAGTCCTCAGAATCAGCATTTTCGACTAACTTTGATGTGGTATAAAAAAAGATTTTCCCATAAGCACCTTATGAAACTGCCATGGTTGTACTTAGTACCTCTTAGACTACCTGTACAAATTATATGAAATATTTTTACTGTGTACTTTTTGAGTAATTTCAGTTTCAAAGTCCCCAGAATCAGCATTTTCGACTAACTTTGATGTGGGATAAAAAAAGATTTTCCCATAAGCACCTTATGAAACTGCCATGGTTGTACTTAGTACCTCTTAGACTACTTGTACAAATTATATGAAATATTTTTACTGTGTACTTTTTGAGTAATTTCAGTTTCAAAGTCCTCAGAATCAGCATTTTCGACTAACTTTGATGTTGGATAAAAACAATTCTTCCCATAAGCACCTTATGAAACTGCCATGGTTGTACTTAGTACCTCTTAGACTACTTGTACAAATTATATGAAATATTTTTACTGTGTACTTTTTGAGTAATTTCAGTTTCAAAGTCCTCAGAATCAGCATTTTCGACTAACTTTGATGTTGGATAAAAACAATTCTTCCCATAAGCACCTTATGAAACTGCCATGGTTGTACTTAGTACCTCTTAGACTACTTGTACAAATTATATGAAATATTTTTACTGTGTACTTTTTGAGTAATTTCAGTTTCAAAGTCCTCAGAATCAGCATTTTTGACTAACTTTGATGTGGTATAAAAAAAGATTTTCCCATAAGCACCTTATGAAACTGCCATGGTTGTACTTAGTACCTCTTAGACTACCTGTACAAATTATATGAAATATTTTTACTGTGTACTTTTTGAGTAATTTCAGTTTCAAAGTCCCCAGAATCAGCATTTTCGACTAACTTTGATGTGGGATAAAAAAAGATTTTCCCATAAGCACCTTATGAAACTGCCATGGTTGTACTTAGTACCTCTTAGACTACATGTACAAATTATATGAAATATTTTTACTGTGTACTTTTTGAGTAATTTGAGTTTCAAAGTCCTCAGAATCAGCATTTTCGACTAACTTTGATGTTGGATAAAAACAATTCTTCCCATAAGCACCTTATGAAACTGCCATGGTTGTACTTAGTACCTCTTAGACTACTTGTACAAATTATATGAAATATTTTTACTGTGTACTTTTTGAGTAATTTGAGTTTCAAAGTCCTCAGAATCAGCATTTTCGACTAACTTTGATGTGGTATAAAAAAAGATTTTCCCATAAGCACCTTATGAAACTGCCATGGTTGTACTTAGTACCTCTTAGACTACTTGTACAAATTATATGAAATATTTTTACTGTGTACTTTTTGAGTAATTTGAGTTTCAAAGTCCTCAGAATCAGCATTTTCGACTAACTTTGATGTTGGATAAAAACAATTCTTCCCATAAGCACCTTATGAAACTGGCATGGTTGTACTTAGTACCTCTTAGACTACTTGTACAAATTATATGAAATATTTTTACTGTGTACTTTTTGAGTAATTTGAGTTTCAAAGTCCTCAGAATCAGCATTTTCGACTAACTTTGATGTTGGATAAAAACAATTCTTCCCATAAGCACCTTATGAAACTGCCATGGTTGTACTTAGTACCTCTTAGACTACTTGTACAAATTATATGAAATATTTTTACTGTGTACTTTTTGAGTAATTTCAGTTTCAAAGTCCTCAGAATCAGCATTTTCGACTAACTTTGATGTGGTATAAAAAAAGATTTTCCTATAAGCACCTTATGAAACTGCCATGGTTGTACTTAGTACCTCTTAGACTACTTGTACAAATTATATGAAATATTTTTACTGTGTACTTTTTGAGTAATTTGAGTTTCAAAGTCCTCAGAATCAGCATTTTCGACTAACTTTGATGTGGTATAAAAAAAGATTTTCCCATAAGCAGTGCACCTTATGAAACTGCCATGGTTGTACTTAGTACCTCTTAGACTACTTGTACAAATTATATGAAATATTTTTACTGTGTACTTTTTGAGTAATTTGAGTTTCAAAGTCCTCAGAATCAGCATTTTCGACTAACTTTGATGTTGGATAAAAACAATTCTTCCCATAAGCACCTTATGAAACTGCCATGGTTGTACTTAGTACCTCTTAGACTACTTGTACAAATTATATGAAATATTTTTACTGTGTACTTTTTGAGTAATTTCAGTTTCAAAGTCCTCAGAATCAGCATTTTCGACTAACTTTGATGTGGTATAAAAAAAGATTTTCCCATAAGCACCTTATGAAACTGCCATGGTTGTACTTAGTACCTCTTAGACTACCTGTACAAATTATATGAAATATTTTTACTGTGTACTTTTTGAGTAATTTGAGTTTCAAAGTCCTCAGAATCAGCATTTTCGACTAACTTTGATGTTGGATAAAAACAATTCTTCCCATAAGCACCTTATGAAACTGCCATGGTTGTACTTAGTACCTCTTAGACTACTTGTACAAATTATATGAAATATTTTTACTGTGTACTTTTTGAGTAATTTGAGTTTCAAAGTCCTCAGAATCAGCATTTTCGACTAACTTTGATGTGGTATAAAAAACAATTCTTCCCATAAGCACCTTATGAAACTGCCATGGTTGTACTTAGTACCTCTTAGACTACTTGTACAAATTATATGAAATATTTTTACTGTGTACTTTTTGAGTAATTTGAGTTTCAAAGTCCTCAGAATCAGCATTTTCGACTAACTTTGATGTGGTATAAAAAAAGATTTTCCCATAAGCACCTTATGAAACTGCCATGGTTGTACTTAGTACCTCTTAGACTACTTGTACAAATTATATGAAATATTTTTACTGTGTACTTTTTGAGTAATTTGAGTTTCAAAGTCCTCAGAATCAGCATTTTCGACTAACTTTGATGTTGGATAAAAACAATTCTTCCCATAAGCACCTTATGAAACTGCCATGGTTGTACTTAGTACCTCTTAGACTACTTGTACAAATTATATGAAATATTTTTACTGTGTACTTTTTGAGTAATTTGAGTTTCAAAGTCCTCAGAATCAGCATTTTCGACTAACTTTGATGTGGTATAAAAAAAGATTTTCCCATAAGCAGTGCACCTTATGAAACTGCCATGGTTGTACTTAGTACCTCTTAGACTACTTGTACAAATTATATGAAATATTTTTACTGTGTACTTTTTGAGTAATTTGAGTTTCAAAGTCCTCAGAATCAGCATTTTCGACTAACTTTGATGTTGGATAAAAACAATTCTTCCCATAAGCACCTTATGAAACTGCCATGGTTGTACTTAGTACCTCTTAGACTACTTGTACAAATTATATGAAATATTTTTACTGTGTACTTTTTGAGTAATTTGAGTTTCAAAGTCCTCAGAATCAGCATTTTCGACTAACTTTGATGTGGTATAAAAAAAGATTTTCCCATAAGCACCTTATGAAACTGCCATGGTTGTACTTAGTACCTCTTAGACTACTTGTACAAATTATATGAAATATTTTTACTGTGTACTTTTTGAGTAATTTGAGTTTCAAAGTCCTCAGAATCAGCATTTTCGACTAACTTTGATGTGGTATAAAAAAAGATTTTCCCATAAGCACTTTATGAAACTGCCATGGTTGTACTTAGTACCTCTTAGACTACTTGTACAAATTATATGAAATATTTTTACTGTGTACTTTTTGAGTAATTTGAGTTTCAAAGTCCTCAGAATCAGCATTTTCGACTAACTTTGATGTGGTATAAAAAAAGATTTTCCCATAAGCACCTTATGAAACTGCCATGGTTGTACTTAGTACCTCTTAGACTACTTGTACAAATTATATGAAATATTTTTACTGTGTACTTTTTGAGTAATTTGAGTTTCAAAGTCCTCAGAATCAGCATTTTCGACTAACTTTGATGTTGGATAAAAACAATTCTTCCCATAAGCACCTTATGAAACTGCCATGGTTGTACTTAGTACCTCTTAGACTACTTGTACAAATTATATGAAATATTTTTACTGTGTACTTTTTGAGTAATTTGAGTTTCAAAGTCCTCAGAATCAGCATTTTCGACTAACTTTGATGTGGTATAAAAAAAGATTTTCCCATAAGCACCTTATGAAACTGCCATGGTTGTACTTAGTACCTCTTAGACTACTTGTACAAATTATATGAAATATTTTTACTGTGTACTTTTTGAGTAATTTGAGTTTCAAAGTCCTCAGAATCAGCATTTTCGACTAACTTTGATGTTGGATAAAAACAATTCTTCCCATAAGCACCTTATGAAACTGCCATGGTTGTACTTAGTACCTCTTAGACTACTTGTACAAATTATATGAAATATTTTTACTGTGTACTTTTTGAGTAATTTGAGTTTCAAAGTCCTCAGAATCAGCATTTTCGACTAACTTTGATGTTGGATAAAAACAATTCTTCCCATAAGCACCTTATGAAACTGCCATGCTTGTACTTAGTACCTCTTAGACTACTTGTACAAATTATATGAAATATTTTTACTGTGTACTTTTTGAGTAATTTGAGTTTCAAAGTCCTCAGAATCAGCATTTTCGACTAACTTTGATGTGGTATAAAAAAAGATTTTCCCATAAGCACCTTATGAAACTGCCATGGTTGTACTTAGTACCTCTTAGACTACTTGTACAAATTATATGAAATATTTTTACTGTGTACTTTTTGAGTAATTTGAGTTTCAAAGTCCTCAGAATCAGCATTTTCGACTAACTTTGATGTTGGATAAAAACAATTCTTCCCATAAGCACCTTATGAAACTGCCATGGTTGTACTTAGTACCTCTTAGACTACTTGTACAAATTATATGAAATATTTTTACTGTGTACTTTTTGAGTAATTTGAGTTTCAAAGTCCTCAGAATCAGCATTTTCGACTAACTTTGATGTTGGATAAAAACAATTCTTCCCATAAGCACCTTATGAAACTGCCATGGTTGTACTTAGTACCTCTTAGACTACTTGTACAAATTATATGAAATATTTTTACTGTGTACTTTTTGAGTAATTTCAGTTTCAAAGTCCTCAGAATCAGCATTTTCGACTAACTTTGATGTGGTATAAAAAAAGATTTTCCCATAAGCACCTTATGAAGCTGCCATGGTTGTACTTAGTACCTCTTAGACTACCTGTACAAATTATATGAAATATTTTTACTGTGTACTTTTTGAGTAATTTCAGTTTCAAAGTCCCCAGAATCAGCATTTTCGACTAACTTTGATGTGGGATAAAAAAAGATTTTCCCATAAGCACCTTATGAAACTGCCATGGTTGTACTTAGTACCTCTTAGACTACTTGTACAAATTATATGAAATATTTTTACTGTGTACTTTTTGAGTAATTTCAGTTTCAAAGTCCTCAGAATCAGCATTTTCGACTAACTTTGATGTTGGATAAAAACAATTCTTCCCATAAGCACCTTATGAAACTGCCATGGTTGTACTTAGTACCTCTTAGACTACTTGTACAAATTATATGAAATATTTTTACTGTGTACTTTTTGAGTAATTTGAGTTTCAAAGTCCTCAGAATC
The DNA here is from genome assembly GCF_963971535.1 of Notolepis coatsorum. NCBI lineage: Eukaryota > Metazoa > Chordata > Actinopteri > Aulopiformes > Paralepididae > Notolepis > Notolepis coatsorum. Next base: position 30,393,798 of record NC_140169.1, on the reverse strand, counting down.
AGCATTTTCGACTAACTTTGATGTGGTATAAAAAAAGATTTTCCCATAAGCACCTTATGAAACTGCCATGGTTGTACTTAGTACCTCTTAGACTACTTGTACAAATTATATGAAATATTTTTACTGTGTACTTTTTGAGTAATTTGAGTTTCAAAGTCCTCAGAATCAGCATTTTCGACTAACTTTGATGTTGGATAAAAACAATTCTTCCCATAAGCACCTTATGAAACTGCCATGGTTGTACTTAGTACCTCTTAGACTACTTGTACAAATTATATGAAATATTTTTACTGTGTACTTTTTGAGTAATTTGAGTTTCAAAGTCCTCAGAATCAGCATTTTCGACTAACTTTGATGTGGTATAAAAAAAGATTTTCCCATAAGCAGTGCACCTTATGAAACTGCCATGGTTGTACTTAGTACCTCTTAGACTACTTGTACAAATTATATGAAATATTTTTACTGTGTACTTTTTGAGTAATTTGAGTTTCAAAGTCCTCAGAATCAGCATTTTCGACTAACTTTGATGTGGTATAAAAAAAGATTTTCCCATAAGCACCTTATGAAACTGCCATGGTTGTACTTAGTACCTCTTAGACTACTTGTACAAATTATATGAAATATTTTTACTGTGTACTTTTTGAGTAATTTCAGTTTCAAAGTCCTCAGAATCAGCATTTTCGACTAACTTTGATGTGGTATAAAAAAAGATTTTCCCATAAGCACCTTATGAAACTGCCATGGTTGTACTTAGTACCTCTTAGACTACCTGTACAAATTATATGAAATATTTTTACTGTGTACTTTTTGAGTAATTTCAGTTTCAAAGTCCCCAGAATCAGCATTTTCGACTAACTTTGATGTGGGATAAAAAAAGATTTTCCCATAAGCACCTTATGAAACTGCCATGGTTGTACTTAGTACCTCTTAGACTACCTGTACAAATTATATGAAATATTTTTACTGTGTACTTTTTGAGTAATTTGAGTTTCAAAGTCCTCAGAATCAGCATTTTCGACTAACTTTGATGTGGTATAAAAAAAGATTTTCCCATAAGCACCTTATGAAACTGCCATGGTTGTACTTAGTACCTCTTAGACTACTTGTACAAATTATATGAAATATTTTTACTGTGTACTTTTTGAGTAATTTGAGTTTCAAAGTCCTCAGAATCAGCATTTTCGACTAACTTTGATGTTGGATAAAAACAATTCTTCCCATAAGCACCTTATGAAACTGCCATGGTTGTACTTAGTACCTCTTAGACTACTTGTACAAATTATATGAAATATTTTTACTGTGTACTTTTTGAGTAATTTGAGTTTCAAAGTCCTCAGAATCAGCATTTTCGACTAACTTTGATGTGGTATAAAAAAAGATTTTCCCATAAGCACCGTATGAAACTGCCATGGTTGTACTTAGTACCTCTTAGACTACTTGTACAAATTATATGAAATATTTTTACTGTGTACTTTTTGAGTAATTTGAGTTTCAAAGTCCTCAGAATCAGCATTTTCGACTAACTTTGATGTGGTATAAAAAAAGATTTTCCCATAAGCACTTTATGAAACTGCCATGGTTGTACTTAGTACCTCTTAGACTACTTGTACAAATTATATGAAATATTTTTACTGTGTACTTTTTGAGTAATTTGAGTTTCAAAGTCCTCAGAATCAGCATTTTCGACTAACTTTGATGTGGTATAAAAAAAGATTTTCCCATAAGCACCTTATGAAACTGCCATGGTTGTACTTAGTACCTCTTAGACTACTTGTACAAATTATATGAAATATTTTTACTGTGTACTTTTTGAGTAATTTGAGTTTCAAAGTTAGTCGAAAATGCTGATTCTGGGGACTTTGAAACTGAAATTACTCAAAAAGTACACAGTAAAAATATTTCATATAATTTGTACAGGTAGTCTAAGATGTACTAAGTACAACCATGGCAGTTTCATCAAGTGCTTATGGGAAAATCTTTTTTTATCCCACATCAAAGTTAGTCGAAAATGCTGATTCTGGGGACTTTGAAACTGAAATTACTCAAAAAGTACACAGTAAAAATATTTCATATAATTTGTACAAGTAGTCTAAGAGGTACTAAGTACAACCATGGCAGTTTCATAAGGTGCTTATGGGAAAATCTTTTTTTATACCACATCAAAGTTAGTCGAAAATGCTGATTCTGAGGACTTTGAAACTCAAATTACTCAAAAAGTACACAGTAAAAATATTTCATATAATTTGTACAAGTAGTCTAAGAGGTACTAAGTACAACCATGGCAGTTTCATAAGGTGCTTATGGGAAGAATTGTTTTTATCCAACATCAAAGTTAGTCGAAAATGCTGATTCTGAGGACTTTGAAACTGAAATTACTCAAAAAGTACACAGTAAAAATATTTCATATAATTTGTACAAGTAGTCTAAGAGGTACTAAGTACAACCATGGCAGTTTCATAAGGTGCTTATGGGAAAATCTTTTTTTATCCCACATCAAAGTTAGTCGAAAATGCTGATTCTGGGGACTTTGAAACTGAAATTACTCAAAAAGTACACAGTAAAAATATTTCATATAATTTGTACAGGTAGTCTAAGAGGTACTAAGTACAACCATGGCAGTTTCATAAGGTGCTTATGGGAAAATCTTTTTTTATCCCACATCAAAGTTAGTCGAAAATGCTGATTCTGGGGACTTTGAAACTCAAATTACTCAAAAAGTAAACAGTAAAAATATTTCATATAATTTGTACAAGTAGTCTAAGAGGTACTAAGTACAACCATGGCAGTTTCATAAGGTGCTTATGGGAAAATCTTTTTTTATCCCACATCAAAGTTAGTCGAAAATGCTGATTCTGGGGACTTTGAAACTGAAATTACTCAAAAAGTACACAGTAAAAATATTTCATATAATTTGTACAGGTAGTCTAAGAGGTACTAAGTACAACCATGGCAGTTTCATAAGGTGCTTATGGGAAAATCTTTTTTTATCCCACATCAAAGTTAGTCGAAAATGCTGATTCTGGGGACTTTGAAACTGAAATTACTCAAAAAGTACACAGTAAAAATATTTCATATAATTTGTACAGGTAGTCTAAGAGGTACTAAGTACAACCATGGCAGTTTCATAAGGTGCTTATGGGAAAATCTTTTTTTATACCACATCAAAGTTAGTCGAAAATGCTGATTCTGAGGACTTTGAAACTCAAATTACTCAAAAAGTACACAGTAAAAATATTTCATATAATTTGTACAAGTAGTCTAAGAGGTACTAAGTACAACCATGGCAGTTTCATAAGGTGCTTATGGGAAAATCTTTTTTTATACCACATCAAAGTTAGTCGAAAATGCTGATTCTGAGGACTTTGAAACTCAAATTACTCAAAAAGTACACAGTAAAAATATTTCATATAATTTGTACAAGTAGTCTAAGAGGTACTAAGTACAACCATGGCAGTTTCATAAGGTGCTTATGGGAAAATCTTTTTTTATCCCACATCAAAGTTAGTCGAAAATGCTGATTCTGGGGACTTTGAAACTGAAATTACTCAAAAAGTACACAGTAAAAATATTTCATATAATTTGTACAGGTAGTCTAAGAGGTACTAAGTACAACCATGGCAGTTTCATAAGGTGCTTATGGGAAAATCTTTTTTTATCCCACATCAAAGTTAGTCGAAAATGCTGATTCTGGGGACTTTGAAACTGAAATTACTCAAAAAGTACACAGTAAAAATATTTCATATAATTTGTACAGGTAGTCTAAGAGGTACTAAGTACAACCATGGCAGTTTCATAAGGTGCTTATGGGAAAATCTTTTTTTATACCACATCAAAGTTAGTCGAAAATGCTGATTCTGAGGACTTTGAAACTGAAATTACTCAAAAAGTACACAGTAAAAATATTTCATATAATTTGTACAAGTAGTCTAAGAGGTACTAAGTACAACCATGGCAGTTTCATAAGGTGCTTATGGGAAGAATTGTTTTTATCCAACATCAAAGTTAGTCGAAAATGCTGATTCTGAGGACTTTGAAACTCAAATTACTCAAAAAGTACACAGTAAAAATATTTCATATAATTTGTACAAGTAGTCTAAGAGGTACTAAGTACAACCATGGCAGTTTCATAAGGTGCTTATGGGAAAATCTTTTTTTATACCACATCAAAGTTAGTCGAAAATGCTGATTCTGAGGACTTTGAAACTCAAATTACTCAAAAAGTACACAGTAAAAATATTTCATATAATTTGTACAAGTAGTCTAAGAGGTACTAAGTACAACCATGGCAGTTTCATAAGGTGCTTATGGGAAAATCTTTTTTTATACCACATCAAAGTTAGTCGAAAATGCTGATTCTGAGGACTTTGAAACTCAAATTACTCAAAAAGTACACAGTAAAAATATTTCATATAATTTGTACAAGTAGTCTAAGAGGTACTAAGTACAACCATGGCAGTTTCATAAGGTGCTTATGGGAAAATCTTTTTTTATACCACATCAAAGTTAGTCGAAAATGCTGATTCTGAGGACTTTGAAACTCAAATTACTCAAAAAGTACACAGTAAAAATATTTCATATAATTTGTACAAGTAGTCTAAGAGGTACTAAGTACAACCATGGCAGTTTCATAAGGTGCTTATGGGAAGAATTGTTTTTATCCAACATCAAAGTTAGTCGAAAATGCTGATTCTGAGGACTTTGAAACTCAAATTACTCAAAAAGTACACAGTAAAAATATTTCATATAATTTGTACAAGTAGTCTAAGAGGTACTAAGTACAACCATGGCAGTTTCATAAGGTGCTTATGGGAAGAATTGTTTTTATCCAACATCAAAGTTAGTCGAAAATGCTGATTCTGAGGACTTTGAAACTCAAATTACTCAAAAAGTACACAGTAAAAATATTTCATATAATTTGTACAAGTAGTCTAAGAGGTACTAAGTACAACCATGGCAGTTTCATAAGGTGCTTATGGGAAAATCTTTTTTTATACCACATCAAAGTTAGTCGAAAATGCTGATTCTGAGGACTTTGAAACTCAAATTACTCAAAAAGTACACAGTAAAAATATTTCATATAATTTGTACAAGTAGTCTAAGAGGTACTAAGTACAACCATGGCAGTTTCATAAGGTGCTTATGGGAAAATCTTTTTTTATACCACATCAAAGTTAGTCGAAAATGCTGATTCTGAGGACTTTGAAACTCAAATTACTCAAAAAGTACACAGTAAAAATATTTCATATAATTTGTACAAGTAGTCTAAGAGGTACTAAGTACAACCATGGCAGTTTCATAAGGTGCTTATGGGAAGAATTGTTTTTATCCAACATCAAAGTTAGTCGAAAATGCTGATTCTGAGGACTTTGAAACTCAAATTACTCAAAAAGTACACAGTAAAAATATTTCATATAATTTGTACAAGTAGTCTAAGAGGTACTAAGTACAACCATGGCAGTTTCATAAGGTGCTTATGGGAAGAATTGTTTTTATCCAACATCAAAGTTAGTCGAAAATGCTGATTCTGAGGACTTTGAAACTCAAATTACTCAAAAAGTACACAGTAAAAATATTTCATATAATTTGTACAAGTAGTCTAAGAGGTACTAAGTACAACCATGGCAGTTTCATAAGGTGCTTATGGGAAAATCTTTTTTTATACCACATCAAAGTTAGTCGAAAATGCTGATTCTGAGGACTTTGAAACTCAAATTACTCAAAAAGTACACAGTAAAAATATTTCATATAATTTGTACAAGTAGTCTAAGAGGTACTAAGTACAACCATGGCAGTTTCATAAGGTGCTTATGGGAAAATCTTTTTTTATACCACATCAAAGTTAGTCGAAAATGCTGATTCTGAGGACTTTGAAACTCAAATTACTCAAAAAGTACACAGTAAAAATATTTCATATAATTTGTACAAGTAGTCTAAGAGGTACTAAGTACAACCATGGCAGTTTCATAAGGTGCTTATGGGAAGAATTGTTTTTATCCAACATCAAAGTTAGTCGAAAATGCTGATTCTGAGGACTTTGAAACTCAAATTACTCAAAAAGTACACAGTAAAAATATTTCATATAATTTGTACAAGTAGTCTAAGAGGTACTAAGTACAACCATGGCAGTTTCATAAGGTGCTTATGGGAAAATCTTTTTTTATACCACATCAAAGTTAGTCGAAAATGCTGATTCTGAGGACTTTGAAACTCAAATTACTCAAAAAGTACACAGTAAAAATATTTCATATAATTTGTACAAGTAGTCTAAGAGGTACTAAGTACAACCATGGCAGTTTCATAAGGTGCTTATGGGAAGAATTGTTTTTATCCAACATCAAAGTTAGTCGAAAATGCTGATTCTGAGGACTTTGAAACTCAAATTACTCAAAAAGTACACAGTAAAAATATTTCATATAATTTGTACAAGTAGTCTAAGAGGTACTAAGTACAACCATGGCAGTTTCATAAGGTGCTTATGGGAAAATCTTTTTTTATCCCACATCAAAGTTAGTCGAAAATGCTGATTCTGGGGACTTTGAAACTGAAATTACTCAGAAAGTACACAGTAAAAATATTTCATATAATTTGTACAGGTAGTCTAAGAGGTACTAAGTACAACCATGGCAGTTTCATAAGGTGCTTATGGGAAAATCTTTTTTTATACCACATCAAAGTTAGTCGAAAATGCTGATTCTGAGGACTTTGAAACTGAAATTACTCAAAAAGTACACAGTAAAAATATTTCATATAATTTGTACAGGTAGTCTAAGAGGTACTAAGTACAACCATGGCAGTTTCATAAGGTGCTTATGGGAAAATCTTTTTTTATACCACATCAAAGTTAGTCGAAAATGCTGATTCTGAGGACTTTGAAACTGAAATTACTCAAAAAGTACACAGTAAAAATATTTCATATAATTTGTACAAGTAGTCTAAGAGGTACTAAGTACAACCATGGCAGTTTCATAAGGTGCTTATGGGAAGAATTGTTTTTATCCAACATCAAAGTTAGTCGAAAATGCTGATTCTGAGGACTTTGAAACTGAAATTACTCAAAAAGTACACAGTAAAAATATTTCATATAATTTGTACAAGTAGTCTAAGAGGTACTAAGTACAACCATGGCAGTTTCATAAGGTGCTTATGGGAAGAATTGTTTTTATCCAACATCAAAGTTAGTCGAAAATGCTGATTCTGAGGACTTTGAAACTGAAATTACTCAAAAAGTACACAGTAAAAATATTTCATATAATTTGTACAAGTAGTCTAAGAGGTACTAAGTACAACCATGGCAGTTTCATAAGGTGCTTATGGGAAAATCTTTTTTTATCCCACATCAAAGTTAGTCGAAAATGCTGATTCTGGGGACTTTGAAACTGAAATTACTCAAAAAGTACACAGTAAAAATATTTCATATAATTTGTACAGGTAGTCTAAGAGGTACTAAGTACAACCATGGCAGTTTCATAAGGTGCTTATGGGAAAATCTTTTTTTATACCACATCAAAGTTAGTCGAAAATGCTGATTCTGAGGACTTTGAAACTGAAATTACTCAAAAAGTACACAGTAAAAATATTTCATATAATTTGTACAAGTAGTCTAAGAGGTACTAAGTACAACCATGGCAGTTTCATAAGGTGCTTATGGGAAGAATTGTTTTTATCCAACATCAAAGTTAGTCGAAAATGCTGATTCTGAGGACTTTGAAACTCAAATTACTCAAAAAGTACACAGTAAAAATATTTCATATAATTTGTACAAGTAGTCTAAGAGGTACTAAGTACAACCATGGCAGTTTCATAAGGTGCTTATGGGAAAATCTTTTTTTATACCACATCAAAGTTAGTCGAAAATGCTGATTCTGAGGACTTTGAAACTCAAATTACTCAAAAAGTACACAGTAAAAATATTTCATATAATTTGTACAAGTAGTCTAAGAGGTACTAAGTACAACAATGGCAGTTTCATAAGGTGCTTATGGGAAAATCTTTTTTTATACCACATCAAAGTTAGTCGAAAATGCTGATTCTGAGGACTTTGAAACTCAAATTACTCAAAAAGTACACAGTAAAAATATTTCATATAATTTGTACAAGTAGTCTAAGAGGTACTAAGTACAACCATGGCAGTTTCATAAGGTGCTTATGGGAAGAATTGTTTTTATCCAACATCAAAGTTAGTCGAAAATGCTGATTCTGAGGACTTTGAAACTCAAATTACTCAAAAAGTACACCAAAAAGTACACAGTAAAAATATTTCATATAATTTGTACAAGTAGTCTAAGAGGTACTAAGTACAACCATGGCAGTTTCATAAGGTGCTTATGGGAAGAATTGTTTTTATCCAACATCAAAGTTAGTCGAAAATGCTGATTCTGAGGACTTTGAAACTCAAATTACTCAAAAAGTACACAGTAAAAATATTTCATATAATTTGTACAAGTAGTCTAAGAGGTACTAAGTACAACCATGGCAGTTTCATAAGGTGCTTATGGGAAAATCTTTTTTTATACCACATCAAAGTTAGTCGAAAATGCTGATTCTGAGGACTTTGAAACTCAAATTACTCAAAAAGTACACAGTAAAAATATTTCATATAATTTGTACAAGTAGTCTAAGAGGTACTAAGTACAACCATGGCAGTTTCATAAGGTGCTTATGGGAAGAATTGTTTTTATCCAACATCAAAGTTAGTCGAAAATGCTGATTCTGAGGACTTTGAAACTCAAATTACTCAAAAAGTACACAGTAAAAATATTTCATATAATTTGTACAAGTAGTCTAAGAGGTACTAAGTACAACCATGGCAGTTTCATAAGGTGCTTATGGGAAAATCTTTTTTTATCCCACATCAAAGTTAGTCGAAAATGCTGATTCTGAGGACTTTGAAACTCAAATTACTCAAAAAGTACACAGTAAAAATATTTCATATAATTTGTACAAGTAGTCTAAGAGGTACTAAGTACAACCATGGCAGTTTCATAAGGTGCTTATGGGAAAATCTTTTTTTATACCACATCAAAGTTAGTCGAAAATGCTGATTCTGAGGACTTTGAAACTCAAATTACTCAAAAAGTACACAGTAAAAATATTTCATATAATTTGTACAAGTAGTCTAAGAGGTACTAAGTACAACCATGGCAGTTTCATAAGGTGCTTATGGGAAGAATTGTTTTTATCCAACATCAAAGTTAGTCGAAAATGCTGATTCTGAGGACTTTGAAACTCAAATTACTCAAAAAGTACACAGTAAAAATATTTCATATAATTTGTACAAGTAGTCTAAGAGGTACTAAGTACAACCATGGCAGTTTCATAAGGTGCTTATGGGAAGAATTGTTTTTATCCAACATCAAAGTTAGTCGAAAATGCTGATTCTGAGGACTTTGAAACTGAAATTACTCAAAAAGTACACAGTAAAAATATTTCATATAATTTGTACAAGTAGTCTAAGAGGTACTAAGTACAACCATGGCAGTTTCATAAGGTGCTTATGGGAAAATCTTTTTTTATCCCACATCAAAGTTAGTCGAAAATGCTGATTCTGGGGACTTTGAAACTGAAATTACTCAAAAAGTACACAGTAAAAATATTTCATATAATTTGTACAGGTAGTCTAAGAGGTACTAAGTACAACCATGGCAGTTTCATAAGGTGCTTATGGGAAAATCTTTTTTTATACCACATCAAAGTTAGTCGAAAATGCTGATTCTGAGGACTTTGAAACTGAAATTACTCAAAAAGTACACAGTAAAAATATTTCATATAATTTGTACAAGTAGTCTAAGAGGTACTAAGTACAACCATGGCAGTTTCATAAGGTGCTTATGGGAAGAATTGTTTTTATCCAACATCAAAGTTAGTCGAAAATGCTGATTCTGAGGACTTTGAAACTCAAATTACTCAAAAAGTACACAGTAAAAATATTTCATATAATTTGTACAAGTAGTCTAAGAGGTACTAAGTACAACCATGGCAGTTTCATAAGGTGCTTATGGGAAAATCTTTTTTTATACCACATCAAAGTTAGTCGAAAATGCTGATTCTGAGGACTTTGAAACTCAAATTACTCAAAAAGTACACAGTAAAAATATTTCATATAATTTGTACAAGTAGTCTAAGAGGTACTAAGTACAACAATGGCAGTTTCATAAGGTGCTTATGGGAAAATCTTTTTTTATACCACATCAAAGTTAGTCGAAAATGCTGATTCTGAGGACTTTGAAACTCAAATTACTCAAAAAGTACACAGTAAAAATATTTCATATAATTTGTACAAGTAGTCTAAGAGGTACTAAGTACAACCATGGCAGTTTCATAAGGTGCTTATGGGAAGAATTGTTTTTATCCAACATCAAAGTTAGTCGAAAATGCTGATTCTGAGGACTTTGAAACTCAAATTACTCAAAAAGTACACCAAAAAGTACACAGTAAAAATATTTCATATAATTTGTACAAGTAGTCTAAGAGGTACTAAGTACAACCATGGCAGTTTCATAAGGTGCTTATGGGAAGAATTGTTTTTATCCAACATCAAAGTTAGTCGAAAATGCTGATTCTGAGGACTTTGAAACTCAAATTACTCAAAAAGTACACAGTAAAAATATTTCATATAATTTGTACAAGTAGTCTAAGAGGTACTAAGTACAACCATGGCAGTTTCATAAGGTGCTTATGGGAAAATCTTTTTTTATACCACATCAAAGTTAGTCGAAAATGCTGATTCTGAGGACTTTGAAACTCAAATTACTCAAAAAGTACACAGTAAAAATATTTCATATAATTTGTACAAGTAGTCTAAGAGGTACTAAGTACAACCATGGCAGTTTCATAAGGTGCTTATGGGAAGAATTGTTTTTATCCAACATCAAAGTTAGTCGAAAATGCTGATTCTGAGGACTTTGAAACTCAAATTACTCAAAAAGTACACAGTAAAAATATTTCATATAATTTGTACAAGTAGTCTAAGAGGTACTAAGTACAACCATGGCAGTTTCATAAGGTGCTTATGGGAAAATCTTTTTTTATCCCACATCAAAGTTAGTCGAAAATGCTGATTCTGGGGACTTTGAAACTGAAATTACTCAAAAAGTACACAGTAAAAATATTTCATATAATTTGTACAGGTAGTCTAAGAGGTACTAAGTACAACCATGGCAGTTTCATAAGGTGCTTATGGGAAAATCTTTTTTTATACCACATCAAAGTTAGTCGAAAATGCTGATTCTGAGGACTTTGAAACTGAAATTACTCAAAAAGTACACAGTAAAAATATTTCATATAATTTGTACAAGTAGTCTAAGAGGTACTAAGTACAACCATGGCAGTTTCATAAGGTGCTTATGGGAAGAATTGTTTATTATACCACATCAAAGTTAGTCGAAAATGCTGATTCTGAGGACTTTGAAACTCAAATTACTCAAAAAGTACACAGTAAAAATATTTCATATAATTTGTACAAGTAGTCTAAGAGGTACTAAGTACAACCATGGCAGTTTCATAAAGTGCTTATGGGAAAATCTTTTTTTATCCCACATCAAAGTTAGTCGAAAATACTCATTGTTCTATAAAAAGGACTTTGAAACTCAAATTACTCAAAGTACACAGTAAAAGTAGTTAATATTATTTGTGCAAGTAGTCTTGAGAAGTATTAAGTACAAACATGGCAGTGTAATAAACTACTTATGAAATAATAGAAATGAACCACATGCCATCCTTTACTTTGAAATCCTCACCGGAAGTGTTCCTCTGTGGAATTGTCTGTAGCTTTAGTTTAGTGATCGAATATACTGCGCGTCCTATTGATTCGATGTTCAATAATACTGCACATACGAAACGTCCTATTGATTAGACTGAACGTCCTATTGATTCGATGCGCATTCAATGTCATATTAAGTATTTCTGTAAGATCTACTTGTGAGACTGTGTTCAAAAGTCACGTCGGTTCATTACAACAGCGTCCCAGGCTTGTTTTAATGCATTACCGTAGACCTGGAACTAATCGCGCACTCGAAAAACAAGAGCGGCTCACTTGACCACGCAAAAGCAAAAGACGGCTCACTTGACCGCAGTATTCATCGCCACCCTGGCAGCCTCCACTGAACGCGATCGACTTCAAGCACAGACGCTTAGTGAGCGCGAACATTCTTCCATGGAACAAGAGCGCCTCCGGGCGCAACAATTAAGTGAGCGCGAACACTCTACCATGGAAAGAGAACGCCTTCAGGCTCAACAGACGAGCGAGCGCGAACAATCTGCAGACCAACGAGAGCGCCTTCACGCGCAACTCCAAGCGCAAGCCCTTAGTGAACGCGAACACTCTGCAACCGAGCGAGAGCGCTTCCAGGCGCAACAAAGGAGTGAAGATGACCGCATAAGACTGGAGACCAGACGCCTCCAGACGGAAGAGAACATTGAAAGAGGCCGCGCCGATGCACAGCGCGCCGCCGCCAATGCACAGCGCGACACCGCCAATGCACAGCGCGACGCCGCCCATGCCCAGCGCAAAGCAGAGCGCGACATCGCCCATGCCCAGCGCGAAGCAGAGCGCGACCGGCTGCAGGCGTAGATAATAGAACAATTGATTGCCAGGGCGACACCCCCTCTCTCCGCACGGAGCTCCAGGACATCATCACAACAAGGGTCTAGGGCACCTTCCCCTACCCGACCAAGTGACCCGGAACCCGGCCAACAGAAGGATCCTATCTACGTCTCCGAACCCCCTCCCCGACCGGTCCATACGAGACCCAGCAACCGGGAAGAACCGGCCTACGCCGCCGAGAGACTGAATAGAAGACTTCAGCACCTAGAAGAGGAAGAGGAAGAGGAGGAAAGTCAAGCCCACCAGCAGCAACGTACTCAGGACCAGGAGGCCCAGTACAGCCCAGACTTCACCCCCGAGTCACTGTGCTACAAACCCCCGACTCAACTCACGGGTGAGTTTGACGCACAGTCGGCACCGAGGAACAGCACCTGGGTACCCGGCCTCTGGTACGCACCAAGTACCAGCCCACGACAACACGTACGGGGAGACTCGCCCCGGAAGCCTCTTCCCCTACGCTCACCAATGTGCCAGCCATCCATGGCATCGTACCTTGGCACACCGACGTTCCCCGACTTTACGCACGAGGACAGAGCACAGTATACGGAATTACGGATGTGCTTAGAGACTATGATGTCCGACGTCCCTGATGAGTCGTACAAATATGCCATCCTCCTCAAGCATCTCAAGGTGCCCAGAGCGCATAATATAGCGCTGGCATATTCCAACTCAAGCACCCCATACTCCGCGGCTCTAGTGGCCCTCGACCAGCGTTATGGACGCATATGGGACTACGTGATACAAGAAATAAGAACTATAGACCGTCTCCCCCCAGCCAAAGACAATAGAGCATTGGATGACCTCTCTATCAAGGTACAATCCCTGGTAGGGATGCTGGGGTCCCAAAAGGAGAAAGGGAGACATGAACTATATGCTAACTCTAATGTAGAACGAATACTAGAGAAGCTCCCTCCAGCCCGCCAAGAGCGCTTTCGGCGGCAGAGAGACCACCGTGATCCCGACGGTCCCGAGCCATCCCTCCTAGACCTGGCCGCCTTCCTCGCGAGGGAAGTCAGCAGCCTCCGACTTGATACGTTCGTGTGGAGTGGACCAAGCCCAAGAGATGGACCTCAGAGATCTAATGATAACCGCCGGTCGGTGACCGTTATGCACCAAGCCGAGTCAGTACCGCAGCACAAGAACCACAACACCCCCTCGACGAAAGAGAAGTGGAAGATTGTATGCCAGTACTGTGAGAAAGAACATTGGCTGTCTCAATGTGATACTTTCAAGAAGATGACCGCTGACGAGGTGAGTCAGTGGATCAAAGCCAACCGCCGCTGCTTCCGCTGCGCGCGCAGCCATATGGCAGCCGAGTGCCGTTTAAAGAAGAAATGCAGCAAGTGCGACGGCGCCCACTTGGATGTCTTACATGACAGCAACAAGAAGAAACTCGTACCCCCAAGCAGCTCGAGAGTGAACGTCATGTATATCGACCCCGCCAGCAGCGGGAGCTCCCGAGTGCTCTTGAAAGTGGTCCGAGTGATATTAAGCTACGAGGACAAGGTCATGGACACTTACGCCGTCCTGGACGATGGGTCAGAAAAGACTCTCCTCCTCGCATCCGCCGCAGCCCGGCTGGGTCTGCGGGGGAGCGAAGAAACAATGACAATCCGTACTATAAGAAGAGACCTGAAGACCATAAAAGGTGAAAATGTCTCCTTCACGATAGCAGCAGTGGGGCAGCCCGAGAAGCAGTATAGGATTACTAACGCCTTCACCAGCCAAGACATAGGCCTGTCACAGTACACCTACCCCATCCCCAAGCTGATGGAAAAATACGTGCACCTACGTCAACTACCTATACCGCTCATCGACGGCGCCACCCCGACCCTGCTCATAGGATCCGACCACGCACACCTCATCGTCCCAACGGACCGGGTCCACATCGGGCCCAGAGGCTGTCCAGCAGCAGTCGAGACCCGCCTAGGATGGACACTACAAGGCCCCCTCTCCAGGTCTCCCAACCGACCAGCAGCCACTCGCTGCCTCCACTCAAGAATAAAAGAAGAAGACACCACCCTCTTACAGCACGTCGAGAGGCTATGGACATTAGACGCAATGCCCTTTAAGAATGAAAATAAACTCGTTCGATCAAAGGAAGACACTTATGCCATAACCCTCCTCGAGCAGAGGACAAAGAGAGTCGAGGTCAATGGAGTGATGAGATACGCAACTCCACTCTTGAGGCGAGAAGGTATGCCCACCTTCCACGCCTCAAAAGAAGCGACGGAGCGATATCTACTGAACACCGAGCGGCGTCTAGCCAAAGACCCCACTCAAGCCACTGTGTACCACGCTGAGATTGACAAGCTAATCACAGCGGGACACATAAAGAAAATTGACATTCAGACGACCGAATCATGGTACATGCCCCACCACAAGGTCCACCACAACGGCAAGGATCGTATTGTGTTCAACTGCAGCTACCAGATCGGACTACAGAATCTGAATAAAGAACTCTTGCCCGGCCCAACACTCGGCCCCTCTCTACTAGGCGTGTTACTACGTTTCCGCCAAGACAAGGTGGCCATCAGCGGCGACATCAAAGGGATGTTCCTGCAGGTGCGACTAGTGAAAGAGGACAAGCCCCTGCTGCGGTTCTTATGGAGAGAGAGGATCGGGGATGAGCAACCATCCATCTACCAATGGGAGGTCCTCCCTTTCGGAACCACATGCAGCCCATGCTGTGCTACGTTCGCACTGCAAAAACATGTCGCAGAGGACCCAGCAGCTGACGAGGAGGTCAGACAAAGTGTAGAGAGGAGTTTCTACGTGGACAACTGTCTGCAAAGCGTCTCGACGCCAGAAGAAGCCGAAGCCCTCCTACTCAAGCTCCGCGCCTCCCTGATCAAAGGCAGCTTTGATCTCCGGCAGTGGGCCAGCAGTGACCCTCAAGTACTGCGCAGCCTCTCCCCAGAAACAAAGGCAGCAAGCAGCGAGACCTGGATGGCGACCATCCCAGGTGAAGCCCAAGAAATGACATGAGGACTAGTCTGGCGCTTCAAAACAGACTCGCTCCATTACAGATACACACCCCTGACCACGGAGCAGGGAAGGTCGACCTCTCTACCGACCACCAGACGGCGTGTATACAGAACACTCGCCAGACAATATGACCCGCTGGGATGTATCCTACCTTACACCACCAAAGCGAAAATGATTGTACGAGAGCTGTGGGACAAGGAACAGGGCTGGGACGACCCCATACCCGACCACCTCGCTTCCACCTGGAGAGAGTGGGAGAAAGAACTCAACTCGCTCCCAAATGTGAACATACGCCGCAGCTACTTCCCACCCACAGTGCGGCTGGAGACGTGCCAGATGGACCTGCACGTCTTCAGCGACGCCTCAGAAGTAGCCTACGGCTCGGTGGCTTACTTGCGGGCCCGAGAGGAGGGAGGAGAAATATACACAGCCTTCATCCTGGCTCGCTCAAGGATAGCCCCCCGCAAGCAACAATCGATCCCGCATCTAGAGCTCTGCGCAGCCCTGGTAGGCGCGCAACTCGCCACGTTAATCCAACGTGAACTCACCATCCCGGTGCAAAGAACAATCCTGTGGTCAGACTCTATGACCGTACTCACATGGATCCAGTCCGATTTGTGTAGATACAAGGTCTTCGTGGGAGTCAGAATCACAGAGATCCAAGACTTAACAGAATCAGCATGCTGGAGGTACGTGGACACGAAACAGAACCCAGCAGATGTCATCACACGGGGGATGTCCCTAGATGACCTCACACGTCACAATATCAACAGTGGCGGTCCTGAGTTCCTCAAGCTCCCGGAAGAAGAGTGGCCTAACCCCACCCCACGGGAGGCTAGTCAAGAGGAGGCAGAGATCAAGAAATCTATGTTCTGTGGGTTGACGCACACACCAGTCCCCACCGACCCTAACATAGACGACTGCCCCACCCTGGAGAGTGCGCAGTTAAATACATTCCTGTGGCACCACCCTGAGGTTCCCCCCACTACCGACATTAATGCAGCTAACTACGAAGAAGCAGAACTCCTTCTGCTACAGCGAGCCCAAAGAGACTCGTTCCCCGACGAGCTAGACTGTCTGCAGGGATCAAAGCCAGTCCCGTCAGACAGCAGACTGCTCCACTTGGCCCCTGAGCGCGACGCCCATGACCTCATCAGAGTGGGTGGTCGTCTGAGACGGGCCCCGGACTTAACGGATGACGTCAAGTTCCCTATAGTCCTCAACAGCCGACACAAGGTCACCGAGCTCATCATAAAGAAATACGACGAGGATGTGCACCACGCTGGGGCAGAGAGAGTCTTCGCTGAGATCCGACGTCGCTATTGGATACTGAATGAATTTTTATTCACACACACACACGATACATTTTACATGCGAGTATCCTCATGTGATAACATGTCGCAAATTGTGTGCATGTGCCAGGTCTCCCAAAAAGCTATTTAAAGCTTTTGGAGGGAGCCTGAACACAGATACAAACAGAATATGAACAAACAAAACAATAACAAAATAAACAAAAACAAACAAACAAAAACAAAACAAAAAACTACAACGTGGGTAGGTTTACACACCTACCTACTAACTGACATATAACAGAGATACATAATACAGACAATTTTATTCCTAAGTTATAATTTTAATTAGAGATATGATTTTAGCAGTTCCTCTTTCAATGATTTTTTAAAGGTTTTAAAGGTATTAGTCATTTTTTGATTTTCATCAAGCTTGTTCCAGATCTGTGGACCCCTGCATGCTATGCTTAGGCTAGCACAATTTAGCCTTCTCCTCTTGCCAGATATAAGATGCTTGTTTCTTGTGTTGTGGATGTGCAGTGGTTGGCAGACTGGGACAAGCTCAGAAAGTCTGTGATTCATGTTGTTGACAACTTGATACATAATTGATGCGTTTTGATGAATGTTAAATTCAGCGAGCCTCAGGAGACCAAAGCGATGGAAAAGAGGCTTAGAGGGCGCTCGATACCCGGACCATGACAGCACTCGTAGTACCCTCTTTTGTAGGCTTTCTAGTTTTTTGAGATGGCTGGGGTATGTGTTGCACCATATGACGTTACAGTAATTAATGAGGGGTTCAAACAGGGTTTTGTATAAAGTGAGAAGGGCAGGCAAGGGAAGAAAATGACGTATTTTGCAGAATAAGCCAACATATTTGGACAGTTTTGTTTGTAGGTATTTTATGTGGCATTTGAAGTTGAGTGACTCATCGATGATGACCCCCAGGAATTTTGTGGACGCCACTCTTGACAGCTCCTTTTCATTTATTTTTATGCACATGTGATGTGTGTGCATCCGATTTGAGTGGAAGACAATAAAGTTTGTTTTGCTGAGATTTAGTGATAACTTGTTGCATTTGAACCAGGTGTCCACTTTTTGTAGTTCTGTATTGAGTAGAACTTGTAGCTTGAGTGGATTTTTATGTGACAGAAACAAATTAGTGTCATCAGCGAATATAACTTTGTGCAGAAGTACAGATGAATTGACAAAGTCTTTTATATAGAGAATAAATAGTAAAGGCCCTAGAATTGACCCCTGGGGGACCCCATATTTGATGTCCATTTTTATTGATTTGTGATTTTTTATATCGACGTACTGTTGCCTACCATGTAAATAGCTACTGAACCAGTTGAGAGCCAGACCCCTTATGCCATAATGGTGTAGTTTCCCAAGTAGAATGGTGAAGTCAATGGTGTCAAAAGCCTTTGATAGATCCAGGAAAACGCCCACCCCACAATCACCCTGATCAATGGCATCATGTATTTTTTCTATTAGGTCTAATATTGCCATGTTTGTAGTTCTTTTTTTCCTGAAGCCGTATTGTGAATTGGTGAGTATATCTAGCTTGGTGGTGTATTCGCTTAATCTATTGTACACAACTCTCTCATAGACTTTGGATAGAGCTGGTAATACGGATATTGGACGGTAATTATTAATACTATTTTTGTCACCTGATTTATATATGGGTATTATTCTTCCAATTTTGATGTTTTTTGGCACCACACCATGTAGTAAGGACAAATTAATACAGTGAGCGAGTGGTCTGACTATAATATTGGCTATGGCTATTAGGATTTTGCTGCATATTCCATCAGCACCGGCTGTGCGAGTGTCCTTCATCTTCATGATAATGTTGAATAGTTCATCATGGTCAGTTGGTTTCATGAAAAAAGAGTTAATATAGTTACCTGATAAATACTGTTTAAAAGACACACCCCCGGGATGGCTAATTTTATTCGCCAGGTCTTCACCAATGGATGCAAAGTAGGTATTGAATTTATCAGAGAGCAAGGAAGAGCAAGGAAGAGAAGCAGTACGACGCTTCCAGCGGACCTGTCTAGACTGTCGCAAGTGGCGAGCACAGCCCAGTATACCCAGGATGGCTGACCTGCCTCCCTGTCGCCTCCGACTTGGCGACAAGCCCTTTCACTCCACCGGCATGGACTGCTTCGGCCCGCTTTACGTGAAGAAAGGAAGAGGGACGGAGAAGAGGTGGGGCATTGTATTCAAATGCATGACCACCCGAGCAATACACATAGAACTCCTTCCGACCATGAGTACGGACTCATTCCTTATGGCCTTCCGGAGATTCACAGCGCGAAAAGGAAAACCGTCTATATTATTGTCTGATCACAGGACAAACTTCAAAGGCGGAGAAAGAGAGCTGAGAGAGAGCTTCCAAGCCATGGGCCCAGAACTTAAGACCCACCTCGCTCCCTCTCAGATCGACTTCCAGTTTAACCCCCCGAACGCCCCTCACTTCGGGGGAACCTGGGAACGAGAAGTACGTTCAATAAAGACAGCCCTGTACGCCGTGCTTGGGGCCCAGACCGTGGCTGAAGAAGTCCTCACGACAGTCCTCACCGAGATCGAGGGAGTATTGAACTCAAAGCCCCTCGGTTACGTCTCAAGTGATGTAGCAGATGTCGACCCAGTCACCCCCAACACTCTCTTGATGGTGCGGCTGGACCCCGCGCTCCCACAGACGGTGTACAGACCTGAAGAAGCGAACAGCCGAAGAATGTGGAGGTACAGTCAAGTATTGGCTGACAAGTTTTGGAACAGTTTCCTCCTCCACTACCTACCGTCTCTACAAACCCGCCAGAAATGGGTAAAAGATAGAGACAACTTGATGGAGGACACAGTCGTCATGATCGTGGACCAGTCACTACCCCGAGCTATGTGGCCGGCCGGCCGCGTAAGCAAAGTGATCACTGGTGCCGACGGAAAGGTCAGAGCGGCAGAAGTTCTTGTCCAGGGACGGACATACACCCGACCCGTGGCGAGGCTGATAGAGTTGCCAAGGCTCCCTGACTCCCTTGATGACGATCATGACCCACTGACTTTGTAAATTGCCCTACTCCCCCTACACAGACATTGAGTAGTTGACAAGACGATTAATCTGTCTTTGCTTTATCTAATTAGGTGCGGACTAATTAGGAGGCGGCTGTTACAAAGGGTCAGATTAAACCGAATATATTTATTGCTTGAGATCCCTTGTATAATATTTGTATATCGTTTTGATATCCCTTGTATATTATTTGTATATATACACGGCGGAATATCCCTTTACCTGGGTACAGACCAGAGTAATATGCGCTCTCCTATTGGACAGCGACCCCTAGGCGCCAGCGACCAAGCCCCCAGCGGCAAGTTCAAAGGCAACTCCAGGCATGTCTCAACATGTCCAGAGTCTGCGCAGTAATACGAGACAGAACTGAGGTTGGCACTAGATAATTCACCTTACGTATAAATACGGCACAGGTGTACACAGCAGCGCTTGTCTTCTAAACCTTGATGCCTTCACCACGAGACAACGTGCAGTGAAGTGAGCAACTTTGCCTCTGAATAGAGCCTTGAGAACCGCGTGCGAATAGATTGCTAAAGTGTCAGAGTTTAACGCAGTACCGTTGAGTTCGACTTATTCTAATGTGAAGTAATAGTCTATCATTTATAGTGTATCGTGCGGCTACCGTTCTTCAGTGACCAGCATTACCACCGGTTCGTCGTGTATATAGCTAGTGCACTTATCCAGGCTGGGCGGCCTAAACTCGTGCCCCCACCCGAGGAGTCCTAGACGAGAACCGTTGGATATGTACACCGGAGAACCTACACCGGCGACTGCAGAACCTTTTCTGGTCGGATTATATTGCTTTGGTACCGTGACTGCTGGAGCAGAGAACCGTCGACCCCACTATCGTTTGGGATCTACCCCCCGTGAGGATCATCACTCGAGCCCGCCTCTAGGAAGAGGCTGGCTAGCTGTCTTCCATGCTGTCGAGCATACTGGATTATAGCTGTTGCTTTGTCTACTGATCAAGGGAGTACTGCACTGGCTCCTGTATCTGGAACCTCGTTATTCCTCGTTGACCCAGACTTTGTACCCGAACATTCCTCTACCCGGCCGGCCTTACACCCGGAGGGAACCCCCCAGTGTCTCCAGCTGGTACTAGTGTGCCCTATGTAATTGCTATGCCACAGGTGGCGTCAGTTTAGACCCATCTTACTATTCATACTATTCTCATTGACTTACGCTCTTGACTTACTTTACGTGTGTTCTTCGCCATACAAGCGCAAGCATAATTCTCAATCTGTAACCTAACGTTGCTTTGATAATAATAAATACCCTCTAAATAGTACTTTATGTGTCATTGCCGTATTCTTGTGTGGGTGTTCACCATATATATCCATGTACTGTATGGCCAGTAATTAAAGTACATAACTAGTAGTGGTTTAATATACCATACTCTTCAATACAGTCAGGGAATTATACCCCTCAGTTACACTTAGCTAATACTCAGCTTTTTGTGTTTTTTTTCACAGAATGAGGTGTGCTGGAGATCATGTAAAGGTGTGCTTTACAATCATGTCATTAACTGAATCATATTCCTCTCTCCTCATTCACCTCTCTCCTCATTCACCTCCCCCTCATCCCTCTCCCCTTATCCATCACCCCTCTCTCCTCCCCTCTTACTCCAGATGAGGAGTGCCGGCCTGTGGGCACCAGGCTCCCCCAATGGAAGGTGGACATTACTAGAAAGCTAAACAGAATGCTTAAATAGGAATGTTAGAGGTTCTAGAAGGTTCTACTATGACATCATCACCAACGTTCCAGAATGATCGGGCAGTACTAAGGTTCTAGAATGTACTGCCATGACATCATCACACACGTTCCAGAATGTTCGGGCGGCACTAATTTTCTAGAATGTTCCTAACAATAGTTCTGTGGGTGAATTATGTACCATTACAACTACAGTACTGTATTAAGTTTCAAAAGTAAAAGTACAGTACATATTCTATAGGGTGTTCTTGTATTTCAGTGCATTCAACCCTCGATTGACCTGAAGGTTGTTAAAGTGGTCCAGGTATGCTGCTCTGTGTCCCTCAGATTGCTGGTTTACAATGTTAAAGTACTTAATCAAAACTATAGAACTAAAAAATCTACTGGATAGCTTTGACCTAATACAGCATATAACAAATGCAACTCACAGGCTTGGGAATACACTAGACTTAGTTATAACAACAACTGGGCTAAGCATAACAAATATCTCAATAACTGAATTACCTCTCTCCGACCATCACTGTATATTTTTTGATACTCAAATAACCCTTACTAAAACAAAAAAAGAAATCATAGTTAAAAAGAGGCTCCTAAACGACAAAGCTGAATCAAAGTTCATTGATCTTATCAGACTACATGAACCACACAATCATGACAGCTCTCTAAATGAAATGATAGAAAATCTCAATGATGCAATGTCATCTATATTAAATTCTGTCGCCCCATTAAAAACGAAAAAGAAGAAAACTAGAGCCTCGCCCTGGTTGAACTATAATGCTGTCAACAAAGAAAAAAGGAAATGTCGTGCAGCGGAGCGAAAATGGAGAAAAACAAAAACCACCATATGCTGTGAGATATATACAAAGATGCTTTAACTGCTTATAATAAAACCATCCGCTTAGCAAGGAAAGATTACTTCTCTAAAATCATTACAGAAAATGCTGGAAACTCCAGAATCCTTTTTTCCACTATTAATGTACTACTCAACACTGCCCCTACACCTCCTCAGTCATCAACGGTTAAGTGTGAAGAACTTGCAATATTATTTAACAACAAAATAACCTTGATCAGGGCCAGCATTACTCATGATAGAAATAAAGCTGATTGCGGCAAACCGTGCAATGTAACCATGAGAAGTTTCACATGCATCACATTAGATGTACTCTGCAAAACTGTCTCAGAATGTAACTCCTCCACCTCAGACATTGACCCTATACCTACAGCTTTCTTCAAACTGGTATTTAATAGTGTTTCAAGCCCTGTGCTAGATATCATAAACACTTCCCTTAGGACTGGTATTTTCCCAGATGCCTTTAAAACAGCAGTTGTAAAGCCATTACTAAAAAAACCTAACTTGGATAGTAATGAAATGGCAAATTATCGTCCAATATCCAACCTACCATTCATTAGTAAAGTACTTGAAAAGATAGTTTCAGTTCAAATAAATTCCTTTCTTGAAGAAAACAACATCTTAGAAGAATTTCAGTCAGGATTCAGAAAATATCATATAACTGAAACTGCCCTCACCAAAATAATCAGTGACCTCAGACTAAACTCTGACGAGAATAAGATCTCCATCCTTATCCTGTTAGATCTCAGTGCAGCATTTGATACAATCGATCACGATATTCTAATCGATCGTCTTGAAAACCATGTCGGTTTCTCAGAACATGTGCTGGGCTGGTTTAAAACATACATTAGAGGGAGGAAATTCTATGTTAAACTAGGAGATCACATGTCTGATATATACGACAACAACTATGGAGTTGCACAAGGGAGTTGCTTAGGTCCTTTACTCTTCTCCCTTTACATGTTACCGCTGGGTGATATCATCAGAGAACATAATGTAGATTTCCATAGCTATGCGGATGATACACAACTGTACATATCTGCTGAACCAAATGATACAGCAATTAGCTCCATTACAGACTGCTTACTGGCAATAAATAAATGGATGAGTAAGAACTTCCTGAAACTAAACGAGAACAAAACTGAAATTCTAATTATCGGCTCCAAAACTAAAAAAGAAACATTAATAAAGAACCTGGGGGGACTAACCCCTTGGATCAAATCTGAGGTCACTAGTCTTGGGGTTATCATAGATTCAGAACTGAACTTCAATTCTCATATTAGCAAAGTGACGAAAACATCGTTCTTCCATCTCAGAAATATAGCAAAAGTACGACCAGAACGATGCTGAGAAGCTAATTCATGCATTCATATCTAGCCGGTTAGACTACTGTAATGCACTTTTCACAGGTCTCCCTAAGAAAACCACAGAGAGGCTTCAGCTAATCCAAAACTCTGCAGCCCGACTGCTAACTAGAACCAAAAGGAGAGAGCACATTAGTCCAGTCTTAGCTGCTTTACACTGGCTTCCTGTAACATTTAGAATTGACTTTAAGGTCCTTCTCCTTACATACAAAGCTCTAAATGGACAGGGACCTAGCTACATCGCCAACACTCTAATAAATTACACACCAGCAAGAACACTGCGATCATCAGCTGCTGGACTACTAGAGGCTCCCAGAAGCAGTCAAAAGAGGATTGGTAATGCAGCCTTTATCAACTATGCCCCAAAACTATGGAACAAACTACCCCAAAACATCAGGGAAGCCAACTCGCTAGACATCTTTAAAGGACAGCTTAAAACCTATCTCTTTGCTCAGGCATTTCACTGATAGATATCTGCTACCACCTAGTGGCAAGAGGGAACATCAGGGATATCCTGACACAACTTGTATTTACCTGCACTATTCTTACCCTGCCTACTCTTGTACACTGCCTATCAAATTCATGTGTCGGTTATTGCACTTTTTACTTCTTACTGATGACTATTTTTAAACTGAATCATTTTAAACTATTTTTATTATTTGCTAGATCCAAATGTGAAACACTGTGATTATTTGTATTACTGAATAGAGAGCCTATTAGGATGCTAGATCCTAATGTGAAACACTGTGATTTGCCATACCTTGCTATGCTCGCTCATGCCTGTATTTTTTATGTCCGTTCTATTTTATAATTTTTTGACTATTTTTAAACTGAATCATTTTAAACTATTTTTACTATTTGTGTTACTGAAAACTGTAAGCGGAGAGCCTATTGGGATGCTAGATCCTAATGTGAAACACTGTGATTTGCCATACCTTGCTACCTGTCTATCTTTTTATGCTCGCTTATGCCTGTATTTTTTACTGTTGTGAAGCACTTTGAACTGCAACCCCTGTATGAAAAGTGCTATACAAATAAAGTTAAAGTTATTATTAATCTTCATCAACAGTTGCTGATATTGCAAATGTCAACAGACCAGGCTATTAATCCATAATGGAGGTACTAGAAGAATATAATGTTAAATTACCATAGATGTATCACAACAACACATGATATTGTTCGCTATTCCAGTTTATATCGTACATCCATTTGTGTAACTGTAAATCCATGTATATTTATTGTATATATTAAAAATAGTGGCTATTTATGTACACTTTAGTTGTGGGTTTTCTTTTCTAATCAGAGTGATCTATCTTGAGAATGTGTTGTATATGCTTTTATTTATTATTTATATAAATATATAGTATAACTTATACTTAGTGTTATAAGAAAAGCTATGTCCTGACCTGTATACCCATTTACTGTGATTTACAGGTATTTTGGTAAATGGTAAATGGCTGTATTTATATAGCGCTTTTATCCAAAGCGCTTTACAATTTGTTTCTCACATCTTACCCATTCACTCACACATTCACACACCGACGGTGGAGGCAACCATGCAAGGTGCCAACCTGCTCATCAGTGTCTTGCTCAAGGACACTTCGACACGCTGCCCGGGAGGAGCGAGAATCAAACCGGGAACCTCCGGATTACCAGACGACTGCTCTACTCCCAAGCCACTGTCGCCCCCTATATTAGGTCTATTTTATTATTAGGTATTTTTACTCTGGTCTCTATCACTATACATTTATAGTTAGTGTAATCAATCATTTGACCTGATGTACACTAGAATGTGCAGCATACCATTCTCTGACGTCTCACCCCTTTATGGAGGATTGTTGGCATATTTACCTGGGTCACAAAAGAACCAACATAGCATGTTTACAAAAGAGGTGGATTATTCTGGTTGCAGAATGACAGCTCTCACCTTTTTCCTCATTCTAGTGACTAGTGACAACTGTCGGGTCTAGCTCGTATACTGCGTTGGACCACTAAACTAAATGTATCAGCAATAGTAATCATGGATTATCGTCATAGTTCTTGTAATCTTCAATCAAGTCAACTGTAAGTAATGCTTGAGACGTTATCTATAGCTAATGCT